>NC_088205.1:68015501-68640501 GCF_037126465.1 Ornithodoros turicata
TCTGCAACATTTGATACCAAGCTTTTGCATATCCCACGACCTGACAAGTTGCTAGTCGTCTTTTTTGTTTTTATAAGTTACATTTATAGAGAACACACATTGTTTTCCTGGTGCAACTCTTATTACGTGAGTGCCTGAACATGCAACCAATCAGTGCACTGATGCACCTGTGATTTGTGTTACGGAATGTGATCCTACATAGGTAGATCAAATTCTTGTTACAGGGCACTGTGAATGCAACACATGCTCGCAGTACACATAACAAAAAGAGCAGGTCTTGCCAGAATTGCTGGATCATGCTGCTGTGTTATGCTTAGGACACTGCGTTTTACCGTAAAACCTGTTTTTACCCCCCCCCAATTGGCATCATTATCCCTTAGTGTAAAACCTGAAAATGAACTTTCAAAAATACGGGCACTGGAAAACGCTAAGTATTGAACACTCAGCACAGCGTTCTACATCTCATGTTCATCTGAAATGCAAAGGGCGCTTTCTTTTTTTTTTTTCCAGTTCCGAAAATCTACTTTTCCACCTGATATTGCCCTATTTTACCCGTTTTACGACTTCTGAAATAAAACCCGATTTTTGCCCCCGCTTTTGAAAAGACATAAAACCCGAAAGCAAGGGGCCCTATATGCTGCATTCATAGGACCTGACTTTTTTGGGTTATATTTTGCTTCTATAATGCGAGTGTAATCGGGTTGAACTGAGCCTGATTCAACCCAATTCTGGTTCAATCGGATTGAATCAGGCGTAAATCTTCTGTTTACTTGGCATAACGCAGATGACACACCAGTAGACGTCAAGCGAGGCAGCGGGGTGTATGTTTTGATAGTTTGTATGAGCATATTTATGCATCTACAACATAGTTTCAAAAGTTCTGTGCTAGTTGTGATGACTTCAGATACCCCTGGTCCAGCAATTTTCGGGGAGATGACGGGTTAAACCCCGCATTTGCTTATTTCAATCGGGGGAGTAAATATCGGGCGTAATTGGGTATAACCCTTAAAAGTAAGGTCCTATGTATTCAACATGCCATCTTGTGGTGTAAGCACTTCAGTACTTGCTTCATTTTTTTTTCTAGGCAAGTCGAATGCAATGTGGCCTTCATCTTAGCAAGTAAATTTCTAAAGCTAGTTAGCTAGCGCCACACTGCATGAAAATTAATATTCGTGATTTTCCAAAATTTTTCAGAATTATCGCAATGCTTACACACACCAATACCACTTCTGCAACAAGTGAAGTGAGAAAAATGCCCTATTGAATGATAAAAGTAATTCTCTTGGATTTTGTGTGTTGCTCCTCCTTCCTAAGTTTATTTTAGTACAGTGGCTGATGGGCCCTAGAAATTTGGTCATAACGCAAAAGAAATCGTTAAGTCAACTAAGTTAGTCCACCCTAGTTCTAGGCCTGGGGTAAAATTCCTGCAATTTTGTTGTTCATTAACCTGTGCACCCATGTTGCAACATAACAAATGTTGTTTGTTCTGTGCTCCAGCAATAACATTAACAAAACCATTCATGATGCAGAAAAATATATTACTCAACCTCTTGTTTGTTTCCAATAGGTCTGGCATACCAGCTTTATGCAAACCCACAACGTTATCCACAAGAATGAACAATCCAGATGATGACTGGAGTGACGGCTGCTACTGAGTGAAGTGTGAAACATAACATGCATAGCATGATACTGTCACATACATTATTCCATGGGTTCAGTTTACTTTTTTAGCTTTTAATGAAGTCCATATTTAATTTAAATTTGTTTAAATACCTTAGAGCTGCCTGGCATTTTATCTTGCATCAGGAATGTAGCCAACTGTTTAAGCCTGACCGCCACATGGACCAACTGCTGGACACTGTATGTGGTGTGCAGGACATTGCGGGGGCTGCAGAGATGTTAGTAATGTTGATTTTGCATATCCCAAAATTGTTCTGCTCTTCATCCACTGGTTTGACAAATTTTTGTTTCAGTGATTTTAGTAAGCAAAGTATATAATTTTTTTTTTACTGGATCAACCAAAATCTGGATAAAATAATGGGATTGTGGCTAACAAAATAAAAGTGGTTCTAGGAAATGTGAGACAGATCATACCAACAAATATACGACAGTTTCAGGGACTTTAATGAAGAACCATGTCCTTTTAGAGTTGTGAGCACTTCACGAGCACATGATCCTGCTCAGAAGCATTTTTGTTATGAACTTGAAACTACAATTCTTGTCTTTTGATTCTTGTTCTGGAATAGAGGTACTGCACAAGCTTACAGGCATGTGTAAGTGTGTGTTTATAGTCTTGGGGCTTCATGAAACCCTGGAAAAGTAAGCATGTCTGGGGATGAACAAGATCGTGCTCATATATTTTTTCTTTCTTTATGTGATTGCATAAGTTCTGGAAGAAGACTCAAGATGTGCTCACAGATTTGTACTATACTGCGTCTTGCTTTGTTTTCCTTTTCTGTGCAAAAAGGATGCTCAGTTTACTTGTATACTTTACGAAGGGGGAGGGGCTAAGTCTGACTAGGTGAGGTGTTCGACGTGTAGGGGGGAGTCATAAAATCGCTACAGCATTTACAGCAATACACTGTGATATATTTATAGTGCATGTACAGAGTGGTAGGCATGAAATGTATGTTGCAAACTAACTGTTAACTTGAATTCAGAAATCTACTAACAAAACCTTTGAGTTGACAAAATGGAAGACCTCTAAAAACAACTTTAAGCAGCGTTGAAGAGTGCTTGTTGGATTTGTGCAAAAGGAAGTTCCTTCCAGTTGAATGGTGCAGTTTCTCATAAAAATGTAATGTAGTGTGCGAGTTTTGATAACACTGTGGGGTGCACGGGGTGTGTATTATAATACTACGTAGGGCTGTAAATAAGTGGGGTGCATGGGAGCATTAGGTTTGGAACCTTGTGTTTTGGGGATTTATGTGTGAAGCTGTAAAACTGGGTGAAATCTGGTGATGTCATGTGCGAGAGCAGATTTTTGGGTGCAAAAGAGAAAGGAAAGCAACACAGGAGCTGGTGAGAGGCAGTGCTGTGTGTCAAGCATCTGGTGTTCAGGTTCTGCCTTGCCGAGTTCGATGATCCGGTTTTCCTGGGTTTTACCAGAAGTGACAGAGATGCAATTTGGGTAGGGGCTTAACCGAGTTCGGGGGTCTAATTATGGTTGTCTGTGGGAACAGGGTGCTTTAGCTGCTTACTTGATGGTGTCAGTAATTTATGTGTATCTACATGCAATGACATTTGTTGTAAATAGTACAGGGCGGTTATAACCTAACAAACTTTATTTAAAAAAATGATGTCGTGCATTTCCTAATTAAAAGCAAGCACAAAAATATAAACGATGCATGTAGTGGGCTCGTTCTTTACAAATACTCCACACGAATGCCCACTCCACCAGACCACACAATGCTTCTCCTGTCTGGGCTAACTGTTAACTGTCTGAGGAACAAGCATAATTGTCTGTTGGCTGACGCATTGTTCATTTCCTGAAGCGGTAATAAGGGCCGTACTTAGTTCACAGACAAAGCACCTATGTTTTATCCAGGGCAGACTTCCCCTCATTTCAGTGCTTAGTGATAGCATGGTCCAGAAATGAGACATAAAGTGGCTCAACATAACATAAGGACAAGTTTACTGTAACATTTCAACACCCAATGCTGGCGTCATCATCGGACGAAAAGCAAACGGAAAGCTATTCGAGGTCCGTTTTTAATATCTTTGTTCTTCCCTTGTAACACACAGGGAGAGACCCCCTATGACTATTACACACGTTATCTTCAGCATGAATGTGCCATGACACAAGGAACTTTCTCAACCCCCCCCATCTATAGCATAGTCATAGGTTGTACGAGGACTCCCCCCAACCCAGAGCCCCTTCTAGGTCTGGCATTACTACTGCAATATAATATGTTCAGAACCGTGCGCTAGGAAGTACCTGGACATCCCAGTAGGCTAGAGATAAGCCTGCATATGTTGCTCCCAACACGTCACGTCCCATTGACACGTCATTTAAGATGACACCCTCCCACTCGAACTGTTTCTGTTATGAATCGTTTCATTCCCTTTGAGCAGTACTTTACACAATGCATTTACAGTCACAAGCTCTAACACTGCAATCATTCACAGGACGAAATGATTGCAGAGTCATGGTAATATACTAGTAGGTGTACTGGGACTCATAATGGCACATCCTGGAACAAGCTTCAGCACAAAACATTTCGGATCCTTGCACAAATTTTCTTTAGGCTGCCACACACAGACAAACACACACCTGTGACTGGAATCCCCAAATGATATTTTTTGCTATGGAACAGGTCCAACAAGGAGTTTGCGCGTGGCAACAAGAAGCACATCAGTATTGATTGCGGTAAAAGATAAATAGATACCCAGATAAAGGTAACAAATATTTATCGCTTAATCACTTAAAGGCACTTGGTCACTTAATGGCACTCAATATTCTTTCAAGAGTCTTTCTGAACAATGGTTGCTTTTACAAAATGAACAGCTGATGCAGGAAGGACTTCAGTGACTTTGTCATCTGGTAAGTGCAGTCCCAAGTTATTTTTTGTGAACAGATTTTTTAGATGGTACCCACTCGTGTGGTTTAAGCCGATGTCCTTTAGAAGTACATTAAAATAGGCACGTTTTGATCCATGGTTCACAATGGCAACTGCATAGGAGTACTGAACGCCATGCACTGGTTCAATGGGTCGCGTCCAGATGGAAATGCCGTGGCCCTGCGGGTGGAAGATACTTATTTGTAAAATTATTTTTGACATCCGTAGGAGGATGCTATGCATGGATGAGCTTTCGTAGTTATGACCATGCTCTCTCACTGTACTATTAGTTCAGTTGCGCTAGCTGCCCCGCATCACTGATAATACTAGATAAAGAGGAGGAAGAAGGGCCGAAGGATGTATGTAGGCTCAGATAACTGTGGGCTGCTATGATTAGAGCCTGAAGTTTTTGGGAAATTTTTACTAAATTCAGGGGGTAAAAATCGGGTAAATCAACATGTGCTCTAAATTCATGCGAATTCGGTTGAAAAAGCTTCCAGTATGCTATAGTCTGGAAGAAATCGGGCTCAGTTACTCAAACGAACAGTACCGGTTTGGTACAAACGGTGATGTAACTGCGTTTGCTGTCAAACAAGTTAGTGTGCATTCCTACGGACGTCTCAGTGAGGGCAATTTGCCGGGTAAAAATTCGGGTTCACCCTAAAGAGGAGACCTTCAATTCGGGGGAGAATCGGGTTAAACCCGAAAACTTCAGGCTCTAGCTATGATGCATGTTTGCAGCTAGGCACGTGAGACCAACTTTGTCCCTTGAATGTCTGTCCAGCCTGGGTTAGGCCACAGAACGCAGACAACTGGACCAAACATCACTGATATGTTAAGATAACACCAACATCTCTGTGGTCATCATGAGAAATGCAGGAGCGCACGCAGCCAATTCAGAGGACCCAGACACTCCAGGTGGCTCTAGGTTCCTGATGCTGGCGAACTTGGGAACCGGGTGTGAGGAGGCTACAGCACGGTACACATTCTCTTTCTCTCTCAACTCTTTCTGGCTTTATCAGATAATATAATACAGGGAATAAAACTTGTGCAATGAAAAAGCAGGAACAACAAGTGGTCATGCCCTGGTGCATTGCAACACGAAATGTCTCCCGACATAAATCTTGTCAAGGACAAAGAGCAATGAACTGAGAGTGGAAGCACATGATTTCAAGCTGAGTCACAAAAACAGAAAAACAGTCAGCTACAGTACAGGTGCAGACTTAGTGCATATCCCATTCCTAAGCAGTGCAGCACAGGATTTGTGAACTCTCAAGTGGACTTTGGGCTATAGGTGACTACGTATATCAGAATTGGATGCCCCGATACCCAGCGCTGCTGCTGCTGCTCTATCAATTTGAGTTGATTGGGCCGCAGTGAAATGTCATTATTCTGGCCCGCCCCTCCACAGGATGCAATGAGTAGAATATCAACATAGCCCTGACAGTGTAACCACCACCAAGCAACTGCCAATTCCACATGCCATGCTGCTGAACCCTGCCAGACCGAAACCACCACAATGAAGGTGGTCTCTGGAAGGTCTCTGGAAGGTACGAGGTGGAATGTGACATGGACGTCAACAGCTCATGAACTAACCTGATGCCAGTGCACTGCTGCATGAGCTCTGGGATCAGGCTAGTGTTCAAGTGAGCTATTGAACGGTTGAGTACCAGTATCGGTGAGGTGTATACATCAAACCATGCTCCCATAAACAAGAATTTGTAGCTGGAGCAAGGTTTTGTTCCATGCTACCTATATTCTGCATTATCAATACCACAAGGCAAAAGAAGGGCACAGGCCAAGTGCAAATTCAGGGCCTAACAAGAATTCAGGCTGTTTGGGCACACTTCTGCAACTAGGCCTACTGAGAAGACTTTGTTCCTTTTGTTTCTGTGTAGCGTGGGTGCGTCCACGGAACTTGGACATTTGAGTATTTTTACTGTATGACTTGGTACAGTTGGTCATTATCTATGGCTAAAGACAAAGCTGGTCATAGCAAGGGTAATGCAGGAACTTACAAGGTACACACACTGTATACAGAGTGTACAATAGCGTGTGTGAAGTGAAAAGCAAAAGAAAGGTAAGACTGCACTGTTAAAAAAAGCTCGTAAATAGTATGTCAGTCACATCCAGGACAATTGATACGCAATAACCCAACAAAGCACAGCAGTGCCCAGACAATGAGGAGTCTCTGTTAGAAATATTTGTGGCTCTCGTCCTGAAGCCCTTCCCTTAAAGGGCCACTAAAATGCAAAAACAACTTGCTCTCAAACGAAAGTCTGTGTTTCAATTGGTGCAATTAAAACAAAATTAGTTCAAAATTAGTTAGAATCAAAGTTTTTAATTATGATAACAAGTACGAAATTAACATAGCGTGTAACGTAATTTGAATTGAACTCGTTTTTGCATTTTAGTGTCCCTTTAACAAAACCCTGTGTATCACAACATACCAGGACAAGACTTACCATGTAAATCCTCTTCCCTTGAATCCCCAAACGATCCTGATCCACTTCAATAACATCCCTGTCCAAGAGGATATTTTTTGCTCTGAGACGTATCCTCCTGGGGTCATTTGACATGATGAGTGGAGCAGCCAAAATTGCCCATATTGCCATGTGTGCACGCGATTCATCGTCTGTCAGCTTGAAGTTGCCGATCATCAGCTGCAACATTATTGACGCAGTAGATAAGTTATTATACCAGCTTATTCTCTTCTTCCACAAGCTAAATGAAAGTACTGCAGTTTCACAGCACGGCTGCATGGAGAAGGAGGGCAGTACATGAGTGGAGAAACTATGGAGTGAGCCTAGCGGAAGACGTTATCAATGGAGAACTATAGGGTTCTAGTACTACTCCACAGGCCAAGAGGCAGCACAGTGAACTGGCAAATTGCCTGTATATTTGCTTCTAGCAATGACGAGGTACTGAGAAGCATGACGGCAGAAACCCAGCAGAGGATTCCATAAAAAAAGCTTCCAATCTAAGCTTCGCAGCTCACTTGAAATATGGGAGAAGATATGCTGTGCTCCTCCCCCACATGACCAAGCTACAGCATTGCCATATTCTATGTATTTCAGCTGCATCAGGAAATACAATGTTCACGCCAGAGTTTGAGGTAACTCGTTACTGTAACTAAGTTCCTTTTTTGGTAACTTGTAACCTAACTCAGTACTTTTGCGCTGTGGTAACTTTCAGAAGAACTCGTTTCTTTTTCAGGTAACCTTGCCCAAGTAACTTAAGCTAAGTTCCAAGTTACTTTTAATTGGCTTTTCACTCACGTCCACATATTTTCTTGCTTTCTTTTCGGTTCTTTCATGGCATTTTATGCCATAAAACGTGACATTCAATCAATGACAGTATTCTATTAGAATGAAGAACCGCTGAACCGCTATTCTATGAAGTAAGAACCGCTGCCATTGAAATGGAGCTGAACCATTGTGCCCTCACAGGGAGTAAGATGCAAAGTGTTCGAATTGTTGGACACAAACGAAAACAATCTAAGCGTGTTGCACTCCTCCGCAGGCAACTAAAGGTCTAACTCAACTGTTCACGGACGCTGCACCTGTGTAGAGCTACTTTGTGTCCGAAGTAACTTGGAAGTAACTTTTCTTTTTTTTTTTTAAGTAACTCAGTAACTGCGAGTTACATTTCAGGCTGAAGAACTTCATTATTAACTAAGTTACATTTTTCATGCAGTAACTTAACTCGTAACGAGTTCTTTTTGACGGGCAACTTCTCGATCTATGGTTCATGCAAATGATCTTACACTCCTGTCAGACGGGGTGCACTTACAGCCTTAACGGTTACAGCCTTAAGTGCATACGGTCATTGACTTCTCGTCAGACTTGTCAGCCACACGCCTTTGCGACGAAATGCCGGCGTCCGGGGAGGGTCACGTGGTGGAGAAGTCACGTGAGGCTGATTGAGAGAGGGGAATATGGGAGAGATGTCTTCTCTCTCCTTTGTGTTTTCTCCAAGGGCGGAGCTGTCGGATGGTATGTCACGTCGGGCTCCGCTGACGGAGTGCAAAAAAGCGAGCCCCCCAGCAGATGAGAGCCGGACGCTCCGTCGGAGCATAACATGACGTCGCAGTTCTCAAAAGTGAAAATTAATTTTCTCTAGCTTTCAAGTCACGTAGAGCCAAAATATTTTGCAGGCATGTAAAGTGAGACAAGAAGGTTTCAGTAACATAACTTTGGAGGACACAAGATTTAGTCCGTAGTGGCACTTTAAGGCCATAAGTGTACGACAGGAGCATTATATATTTGATTACTCACCATGTCAGGATCATTCCAATGACCTGGCCCCGCATGAGGACAAAGGAGCTCCTGGTGATCTCCAAAATAGGCCATGATACTGTTGATCATACTCCAGCTGTCACGGGTGTCATGGTAGTTTCTCCATAAATTGCAGTGTTGCTTTATACTTGCGTAGTTTGGCTGAAAAGAACAGGCAGTATGTTATCTTCTGTAAGTAAGTAAGTAAGCCTTACTGCTGTAAACTGCCAACAGTGTTCCAGTAACCAATTACTTTATTTCACTTACTTCAGTTTTGCTTATGGTCAAGTCATAATATGGCCAGCTGCACGAGTACACTATTGGTCGGCCAGTTCTTCTAAGGTATTCGCCAAACTTTGGATAGCCTGTACAGACAGCACATAAGGACACACATACTGGGGTATACAAAAGTGTCTCTTATTTTTTTATTCTTTGCACACTGTTTAATAAAAAAAGCTAAGAGAGCAGTATACATGACGTTTTTACACTTGAGTTATACTGTGAGGCACATGACACCCTCCTCGAAGACAGCATGTAACTAACAGATGACAAATCACCTAAATTACATTGATTAACTCTTTACTTAGGGGCTTTCAGACAAAAGTGAGATAGCAGAATGGGAGACAATCCTCGTTGAAAGCATTTTTATTTTTTAAAAAATCTTAAACGAGCGTATGCATCAAAATATCGATCAGCGAATGCAAGTGAGCCAGGCGCACATCATCCATCTAGCCGTATAACTCAACTGCAAGAACGACATCTATGCTGCTTTCACAGCATTTTTATTAAAAAATCTAAGGAAAAAAAACACTGTGTATTGGGATGTACATTCTTTTTTTTTTCCTGATTGCAGTGTATCTCGTTTATCTGAAGGCGGTTTGAATGTACACTGATCCCAAATTAACAGTCACTTAAAACATCTGGCAGGGATTACTTAGTGAGATTGTAGGATACTTGAAAGATAACCGGGATTTAAAATTATCATTTTTTCGTTTTCCCTATACTTCTATAATAGCAGAACGAATTTCAAAGTGCTTAAGTCAAATGCTTTGCAGCAAACAACAGTAATGCCATATAAATCAAAAGAATGAATAAATATACACTGCGTACACCACAGGCTTGTGGTGCCTGTTATTCTACCCCATCTTCTGCCTGCTGTTACTGTGGCATTAGAAGATGCCAACTACACCAATCCTTTGCGGTTACAAACTCAGAGAAGTTTTCAACGTCCAAAGCACTCAGGAAAATCAGGAAGAGCAAAGAGAAACAAAATAAGGAATGAAAACAAAGAAAATCAAGTACAAAGCAAAGTGAAGCAAAGCAAGTACAAGTACAAGCAAAGGGAATAAAATAAGGGATGAAAAAAAAAAATCAATCTGAATGTTACCGTGTCATGCTACATAACAGCAATAAGCTAACTATAAGCATTTACACACCATATTTCTGCTCGTACCAGTACGTATGGCATCCGTCAACTTTAAGATAGTCGATTTCCCAAGATGCAAACGTATTTGCATCGATCTCCAGAGTGGAATTAACAGTTCCTGGAAACCCCATGCATGTAGAGTGGCCATAGTTTGTGTACATGCCAAATTTTAGGCCCTTGCTGTGGATCTGTAAAAATACGGAAGAAAAAGTAGTAGACATGTTGAAATAAGGTCGTTCCACAAGCACCTTGAATGCCACTAGCAGTCCTCTAAGTATTCCAATAGGGATGCTCATGCATATGATGCATACAACCATGCGGGCAAGCCAAATGTACAGCTCTTTTGAAATGAAATCTAGTGATTTGGCATTTCAAATAGTTTTGGACAGTACATCATGCTAAGGTTACCTGGTCCTCCAAATCTGCAATCATGTTTGAGGAAACGACATTCCTATAACAGTTTTCATGTCATTGTCACTGATATGTACTCTGAATGCATTACATGAGTATCTTTATGCTTACGTAGTCGGCCAGGAACTTCATTCCTCTGGGAAATCGTGCTGGGTCTGGTTGTAGTTTACCGTCGGGTGACCTTTCTCGGGATGACCAACAGTCATCAATAATGAGATACTTGTACCCAGCGTCTCTAAATCCATCTTCTGCCAGGTGGTCTGCCACTTGCATGAAAAGTTTCTCACTGGTTCGGAAGCCAAGTGTTAGTGAAATGCACACAGAAGGAGGGAAGTCCGCGACACCATTTTACAAAGGGAATACATGGTGTGTTGCATTAAGACACATAGCTTTTCATGATGGTCGTTTGATCTCGTGACACGAAAGCGAGATCACAAGAAAAGCAGTTTGAAGCAAGTTCATCAAAGAAAAGATGGAATGAAGAGATGAAGAAGAGGGAATATAATGAAGAAAAGAGAATATATTGTTGTATGTAGTATGCGCAAGATAATTAATAAATAATGTCGAGGATGACTATATAGAACGATATCATCTTTGAAGCTCAGAAATACATTGACCAATAACACCAACCATAGCGTTGCACTGTCATCTCAGTCTCCACGTTGTCTTTGTGCCCTGTCTTTCCTTTATCCCCATACTGTACCTCCTACGGGCAACTGACTTATACTTTGAATCGGTGTTCTTCCAAGCTATCAACCCCGCTCTACGTATAAGTTAGGCTCCGTATACTGTGCCTTTGCAGATACCTTATGCAGTTTTCGGGGTCATGGTCACAATCGACACTGCATCGAAAGCGTTCCCATGACATCCAGCCCATCGGTGGTGTCAACGCAAGTCCATTGTCAAGACACAAAACACAGCATGTTCTGACTAGCAGCACAAGAGAAAACAATGCACGAAACGTCGACATATCTCACGACACGTAGAAGCATCAACGTCACGTCAACGTGATCAGTGCGGTTTACGCAAACAAAACGTGAGCAGCTGTTACGCCACGACTATGTGCCTGTGGTCATGGCATTGGAACACAGGAGCCGTAGCATACTACCATACTATGCTCAACTAGCTACTTTCGAACGGAACGGTGAATTCGAAACCATAACACCACTGATGCCGATGCCTTTTCTGCTACCTCACTTTGCTACAGCTCTGCTTTTTTCCCATGTAGCTTTTGGCTTTTCGTCATGATGACGCCATGACGCTGATGAAACCACTTTCAATCTTACTACGGTCGGCTCGCTCGTGCTGTGAAAATAGTGCAGACTTACAGGTATAATGTGCGAACGTTCGCTGTCGTTTCCTTTTAATTGCGCGTTAGTGCCGCGAAGCAACTGTGGCCGTCTTACGACATGGACAGATGTAGAGAGGACAAGTGGGAAGGTAGGGAGAAAGGAAGTTTGTGTGCGTCCTGGACCGAGTTCAGGTGTAACTGTGCCGACGTTCGTCTGGAAAGATTCCCGGAAAACCCAGGAAACCCTGAGACAGCATCCGGTGGTAGGATTTGACACCAAGTCTACAGCACGACATTTGGAGTAGCATATGTATAGTTTCTTCTTCCTCAGGAAAGAAACGCAATAGATCTACTCGAGGAACGAAAGAAAAGTATTCCTAAAGAAAAGTAGGACCGAAGGTCGCGTCCCCTTCAGGGACCGTCGTAATCCCCTCAAGACCGTACTTTCGGGCGCAACCTTGTTCGCCCGTAGCTCCGAGCGTAGCTCAAGTCTACCAAATTGGTGGCGCTGTCGAACACATATATGACGTCATTTGTTTACAAACAGGGAGAGGTCTATTGCTTTTCCTTATGAACTGTTTGGTCCTAGAGGACTCGTGCTTCTTGCGAGCTTTTATGATTCTCCCTCGCTGTCTTAATTCTCTTTTTTTTCTTTTGCACTTTGAAACGCCGTGCACATTGCCCGTTGTGGGAAAATACGAGCAACAATACAAAGAATGATGCATCGTTATCTTACGCCGGGAGATAATTGAGTATGAATATGAGCGACACCGCAGGAAGGCTTTGGTCTGTATCTTGGCACAATGTAGGCTGGCCATGCTTGGCAAGTCATTGACCAGGGTGCAGATCCGTATCAAGAAACAAGCTTGGCCAGGTAAGCCAACCTAACTATTGCCAAGCTTGGCCTAACCTTTGATTGTTGCTTGGGCAGCCCACAGCAGCCCTACTTTCCCCTTCGGTTGTGTCTAGATCGGCTGCAGTGTGGCCCTATCTCGTTTAGGTCGGCATTAGTGTGATGGCCCAATGTTGGTAACAGTAAGTTGGCTAGGGTGAGGTCAGTGTCAAAATCCATTCTCGACCCAAGCACTTTTGAGGAGGTTGGGCCGACAACGTTTCACATCTGATGCATTGGCCCGATTTCACACCTATCTTGTTTTTCCCATTGGGTTGTGACACTTCCGACATTGAGTTGCTGGACCAAAGTGAACGTGGAAGAGAACAAACCAAGGAGAAATCATCAACGCCAAATGCTAACGACATGAAGGGACGGTCGGGACGGAGAAGGACAACTTGGGGACAAGAAAAATGGAAAACTAATCAAAGTAGTGGATATACGATGTGTCCCAGCTAACTGCGAACCCCAGTTAAAAAAGAAAAAGAGAAATAGATATCACTTCTTTCGAGGTGAAATCAATTGCAATATAGGATATGCTGAAGGGCACTCCTTAGGCATCAGCAAACTCACAAGACAATGTCCTAATTAACTTTCAATAATTAACTTTTTAATTATAACAGCTACAAGGTCGCCCCAATGGGTGCAGTTTTGGTGCATGGATGCTTCATTTGATTTGCACGAATTTGCAACGACGAACAACGCTCAAAAGAATCTATCAAAAATCAATTCATCTATCGGTTGATCGATCCACTAACGGATAAAGGCGGGATAGTTGGTAAATACCCATTAAAGTTGTTCAGTTTTGAGTGTGCAGTTGTCATGTATTGTTGTCTTCGTGCTTGTCTTTTGGGCTGCGCCACAAGTACAAGTAGTCGATCCACGTCGGGAAACCATATCGCTGCCCACCTGCGCTAGCGGTGGTGTAGCAACGCAACGACTCAGCGTTTCGCAAAGTTAACTTATTCAATGTTACGCTTTCAAAATTCACGTACCTGCAATGTCTGTCAAAACTCCGAAGCGGAAATAGGTGAGAGCAGAAGCGTGGATCCTCGCCATGCAGGCGAGAATTTGCAGTCTAATTAGACAGATTCACTCCCTTTGGGGCGCAAGAGTTGCGACTCAACGCACCCAATGAGAACATCTGGTCCCTTTGGCCACCTGATGCCGTTGCAGATTTTAGAACAAAGAAATCCGTTCGGTAGATCGTCCGCAAAAAATTCGTGGACGAACACCATTGTTTCCCTTATTTTGTTCATTGCGCATCTTCAGAGACGCGTTCCCCGACACCCCCAATGTGAGAGGGTGAAGGAGCACCCCAAGCAGCACAATGTACTGAAAGTCGAGTGCAATAGGGGTGGACGGGTAGGTGGAACACCTTGAACAGACTCTTGAAGCCACGTAACACTGATAAGACACATACCGTCCACCCCTATTGCACTCGACTTTCAGTACATTGTGCTGCTTGGGACAGTACCGCCTCATGTGCGTCGAAGATGAGCTCGTGCAAATAAAACAAACAGAAATGTATCGGATAACGCTATCCGAACTGCCCCCCCCCCATCTTGGGCTGCATTTTCTCTTTACTCTTAATCTTTCTCCAGGACGCAAGATATGATAGTGGGCTCTTTTCACCCTCTCACATTGCGGGTGAAGGAAAGGTTCGTCTCCGAAGATGCGCATTGAAAAAAACACACACACACACACACACACACAAAAGAACGGTGTTCATTCACCAATTTTTTGCGCGCCGAGACTGAGAGGTGACACGGGTTCGAACCCTGTCACCGGCTGTGCTGTCTGAGGCTTTCCCTGGGTTTTCCGAAGACATTCCAGACGAATGTCGGCACAGTTCCCCCTGAAGTCGGTCAGGACGCATACTAACCCCCTGTCCCCCACTCCTTCCTGCTGTCCTCTCTCCATCTGTACACGTCTGTACGCCACTCATAGCCACAGTTGCTTCGCGGCGCTAACACACACAAAAAAAAATTGCAGGCGATCTATAGGACAGATTTTTGTTCTGAAAACGGCAACGGTATCAGGTGACCGAAGGGACCAGATGTTCTCATTGGGGCGACCTTGTAGCTTTTATAATTAGCCAGATGATTATTGAAAATTAATGAGGACATTGCCCTAGGATTTGTTAGTGTCTTCCTAAGGAGTGCCCTTCAGCATATGATATATTGCAATTGATTTCATCTCGAAAAGAGTGATATACTGTATATATATTTTTGAAAATCTGTTCGCAGTTAGCTGGGACACGCTGTATGTGCGTTACTCGGGAACACGGTTTTCAAATCTTTTTTCCCCTGCTATTACCATTATACTAATGTATGTATTTTGCAATAGAATAAGGGGAAAACCGGCATGCGCAGAAAAAAATAATAAGAACAACAAACACGCGAGGTTGACTTGGTAGGCTTCAAAGTTCGCTCACGTGTGCCGTGACGTTTGCTGTGACGTGCGACCAGGACCTGTCCAGGATGCATTGCGTTCGCCCTGCACGCTGTCGTCAACAGAGCAATACATTGAGTGCCACCCCCGCGCTCTTTCTTTTTTTGATTGCGTGCTAGCGCCGCGAAGCAACTGTGGCTATGAGCGGCGTACAGATGTGGACAGATGGAGAGAGGACAGCGGGAAGGAGTGGGGGACAGGGGGATTAGTATGCGCCCTGGGCTGACTCCCTGCGCTCTGCCAGGAGAAATAGTGCAGCGCTACCGTGCACTATCAGTAGGGGAGCGCACTTTCTGCCGCAGCGTGTCGGAGTAGTGTCGGAAGGTGTCAGTACGGAAGCAGAGTGAGCATGATGCACTGGGGTAGCCGGAGGGGGGGGGGGGGCTAAATCCCCCGAAAAATTACCTTTGGTAGTGCATTTGAGAGAGGGAAAGCGAGGGTAAATCCAATCGAGTCAACGGGTCGGGTCGCATAAACACAGGAAAGCGCGGGCCAGTGCGTGGTAGAGCCCGGAATGGTCGGCCCGTGCAAAGCGCGACAGCCATCCCATCTGCGGCGCAGTAATATTTTGAGAGCTGACGGACTAGATTTCTTTTCCTTCTTAAGTTGGACACGACTATACAGTGTAACGTACTTAATGTGATAAAGGAACTTGGTCGCATTCGGCAACTTGTGTAAGCTAAGGCAATTCTATCTTGCCAGCAAATGCTTCACGTACCGGCAGCACAAAGGCCTCTTTCACGCGAACCTTTTCGTCGACCGTGCTTTTCACGGAGCCAAAACGGACCCATTTTGGAACCTACGGGGCTCGGTTGCCCTTAGGATCTATTTTTGAAGCAAATGGGCGACAAAAACGTTGTGTGAAACCAGCAGTGTTGTACCCGCTACCCGAAAAAGTTAGCGCAATACCGATACGCGCTACCTGAGCAAAAAGTAACGAAATCCCGATATCGTTACACGTACCTAAGAGTAGCGGAATACCGCTACCGTTACCCGTAAAAAGTAACGCGATACTTCATGCGCTACTTTTTAGGAAAGAAACAAACAGTATCGTTGATGACGTACTTCAAACGTCTTAAAATAATAAATAATAAAATAAAAGAATAGCTCAAAATAATAAATAATAATAAAATAAAATAATATCCCAAAATAATAAATCGACGTCCAATGGAGGTTACACGTAGGTCGCCTGAAGGCTAAAATATGGAAAACCGTTTTTTACAGATTTACTAAAGCCTACTCGATATCCTGCATATCTTTTTCTCTTCCTCTAAAGTAAATAAAGCACAAAGCAAGTCTACCGATAAAAGGCTCAACAGCTTTGTTACAAAAAGAACTCAGATTGCCCGGAACGAGAAGTTAGTAAACATACCATGGTGTGCTTTTTCAAATTGGACGTTGACTTCCTTGACGCACAGATAAAGCTTTCCCACCTAGGCGCATAGTAGACATCTGAACACCACGCTACTGTTTTCTTTCTCATCCTTATAGTCAAAGATGCTTGCTGTAGCAGGCCATGGTCCCTCCATTGCAGCGGACAAGAAATGGCAACGGTCAAGCACCTAAGCGTACGTGGTGCAATGTCCTGTGGAATGTCATGACTCATAGCTAGCGAAGACGGCACCAGAATGCAGTAGGAGTGACGTCAGTTTGCAGACAACTCCAACAATACACCAAATCTTCAAGAAGGTTAATCCCAAATAGGGAACACCTGGAGGACACAGCCTCTTTGTAAGATAACGGCCTCTGTGCCCTCCTTTCGGCTATTTGCCCGGTCTTCGCAGAATGAGTTGTGATATCGGGCAGCTTGTTCGAAGGCAGGCAGTGGAGGATTGATGATAGGTCGAAGTTGAGTTGTCGCGAACCCCAGCTCGGAAAGTAGCGGTAGCGGTAGCGCTCAAAGATTGCGCTACCGCAAATTTGTAACGGAAGTACTTCTTTCGTTACCAGTTTAAAAAAGTAGCGCGATCTCTACTCCGCTACCGAAAAAAGTAACGGATACGGTAGCGCCGCTACTAGTAACGGCGCTACGTACAACACTGGAAACCAGCCTAAAGCGAAGTCGGCTGTACGTTTGCAGTGACTATGACGATATCTCGTTACGTTTCCGATATATCTTCGTATTCCTGCTCCAAAAGCTGGAAAACACAGTTTGAAATGCGCTATCAACAATGCTCACACTAGCTTTGCAACTGATCGTATGACCAAACTAGCTTCGTATAGCCGATATTCTGCAGCGTGTTATACATAACTGTCTGTGTTTCGCAAATGTGAGATAAAAGAGTTAAAAAATGCACCAGAATAACACAAATTATATCCCTAAATATTCGACTGGCTCGCCGTTGTCGGCCTAACAGATGTGGGCACGTTCCACATGTGCTCCAATCTCCCTTGTGACCCTGCTTGTGGCCAATGGCCATTCTCCTTGGGGCAGAAGAAGAAGATAGTTCGAGCTAGACCTGCGACCATTCTGCGTTCTTCAAACGGCGTAGGAACGAAGGAGGCTGTTGAGCGCACTCATTACAGCTGAACATTTCCGATGGAGGATTCAAACGACACAGCTGGCGTTTCACCGCCCGAAGAGGAAGACCTCAGCTTCCACGAAACTCAAGAATGGAGCGCACCTGGATGGAACGTCGGCCGAAGACAGGGTAAGCGCGGCAAGCGCGGTAAAAGAGATACACGAAGAGACCGGCGCTCTAAGCGAGAGAAGCAACGGAAACAGCGAAAAGCACCCGAAGCGAACCGGCCGAAGACTCCAAGTAGTGCGGAAGAATCTCTGGAACAAGTGAAGCTCTCAGCACCGGGCAAAGATAAAACCGTAGCACCTGCACAAGAACGATCGCTTGACGGAGAAGTCGAAGGACTTTGCTCTGCTGTAGGAGACGACCTGTCCTCTGCTTTTGAGACCGAGGTAACCGGAGAGGATACTGTCCTGTCGAGTACGAGGGGGATGAGGCAAAAAGAAGCAAAGAAGGGCACGACTGCTGATATGGACACAGAATCACACTCGTCCTTCACGGGTTCAAAGGCAAGTGCCGATGAGGGTGGGGATGAGTTCACAGCAGAGCTCGGCAGAGAGAAGCTGACTGAAAAAGCGGTAGAATTCGCTAAAGAGGCAAAAAAATGGGCGGCTGCGATGAAACAGATGAATGCGAAAGCCGAGAACTTGAAGCAAGCTATGGTTGGGACAGACCAAGAGAAGGCCAAGAGGGATGCCTATGTGGATGAGTATAAGAAGAAAGCAATAGCTTGCGAACGGAACGCCCGTAGAGCTATTGCAAAATATAAGGAGATCCTAAGTGAAATTAAGAAGTTACCACCAGAGCCGAAGGGAAACAATCTGGATGTGTACGGGGAAGATGAGGACATATCCAAATTGGATCAGGAGATTACACAAACGATCGGCGCTAAAGTATCTGGAAAAAATCCCGCAGAACCAAAAAAGAAATTCGAAGAGCCGCAACCAAAGAACGTTTCGGACACTCTCCAGAAAGCTTCCGTATGTGATAGTCCTGCTACAGTGGAACATGCCAAAGGTGCGAGTTTGGCCGACCCTGCAGCACTCACGAACGTTGTAAAGCAGAATCTCAACTGGGGACAAACCTACCAGGGATACTATCCATTTCGACCTAGATTGCTTTTGAGACCTGGCATGGACTTCGGCAGACTAGAATACGTACCCATGGCCCCTGAAGGGTACGTTCCCCGACCAGCGGCGTCCTACATGTCTCCAGACCAGTACCTATGGCCTGGAGGTGTATTTATGCCTGTGGAACATGGCACCAAAATACGTGTACCGATGAGCGGGGAGGAATGCTCTGGAAACTGGGGTGCGCCTGCAATTCGTGAAGACCAGTTTATCAGATATGGCATTCCCATTCAACCCGAGGAATACTATGCGAGAATTCGGAACTACAAGCCCAATGCTCCGTTGTTTCCACCGTGTCGTCCAGGAATTCCTGAACTTCCGGAACAAGACCTGCATAGGCGACAGTACGGACCCGGAGCGTCGGAACCTCAGTTCGGACCTGACAAACGCACCTGTCCAGTGTTTGCACGTTCATACCCAGTGGTGGCCTCTCATTACCCGTCGAAGTACGGCGACCGTTACGGTGACGATATGGACTACTACACTCCACCTTCACGTAAATACTCTGGAACTGAACAAACCGCGCCGAGAGTACGATCCCGTTCACCGCTGATTTCCGCAGCGGAAGACCTTACCGAAAGGACTGATATCGCTCTGAAACGTGCGAGAGACGCTGTAGAGGCGGCCCGTTTATTGAAAGACGTAACCAACGAGGCCTACGAAGGACCAAGTTTATTGGAAAATAATGAGGAGAGCTCGTCACTGTACCCACCAAGGCATGTAAGAGAAAGGGTGGATCGAAAGCAGACTGACATGTCGCCTCGCGGAGCGGCAGGTACGTCGAATAAAGGGTATATGGAGGCATCCGATAGAAAACGGCTTGACAGTTCGGATCAGCGGCAGACAGAGATACTAGATCGAAGTCAAACTGGAACGCCCCGTTATAGGCAGGTGGATTCGTTGGATGAGGTCCAGATGTATAGCTCCGGTCGCAGACAGGCAGATATGTTCGATCGCAAGCACGGTCGTAGGCCATCGGTTACACAAGACAAGAGGTCACTGGACACTTCGGGTCGAGAGGCCTCTTACAAGGCTGGTCGTAGGTCACCTCATATAACGGATGGGACGACATCAGATGCACACTATCGAGCGCCAACTGACGACACATACCGTCTGAGACCGTCAGACACATATGACCGTGAACGGTCGGAGCGATGGCCCTCTGACGTCTCAGGTCGCAAACCATTTGAAAAGTCAGAACGGAGGCCACTGGATGAGCTCGATCGGCGAAAAGACGTGCAGTCAGAAAAACCCCTTAGGAGGACTGGGCCATCGGTGAACATACCAAAGGCCTTCCTAGAAAAGATGCGGCTGGCAGAAGGAGAAGATGAAACTACAAAGACAGCATCTGAAGAGTCTTTGCTCCGAGACCGGCCCAAGTTCGTCAACGTGCCTTCAGAGTCGTCAGCAAAAAAACCCAAAATGAAACGGAGAGGAAGCGTGTACGTTAAGGGCCACCTCCTGCCAATAGAAGACGACGAGTCTGAAAAATCTGAAAAAGAAAAGGTGACGGCTAAAAAACAACCAACTTTCGTGGATGTACCGTCAGAGCCCCGCCCACAGAAGCCGCGACTGAAAAGAAGGGGGAGCGTTTACGTGAAAGGACATCTCTTGCCAACATCAGATGAGGATGAATCTGACAAAGACAGTTCATCACTGAAGCCACCAATTATCATTACCAGTAACGACACACCAGGACAGAAAAAGGTAACAAAAAGTGCTCTTAAGAAGCCCAAATTGCCGCTAGTAGCTCCAAAGCCAGAACGCACCATCGAAGAGAAAACATCAATGAAGCAATCTAAAGTATCCCGTAAAAGTGATTGGCCTAAGACTCAAGTCCCGCATTCGCTACGTAAGGCGTCGATTCCATTTGCAATTCGATTCACAGCAACGCAGACTTCACGTCAGCATCTACCGTCACAAATAAGGTATTTCATGAGGGATCAAGGAACGAACACAGACACGTCAACACCTCTCCGTAGACGGACATGCGAGAGCCCGTTCTGCACGA
Organism: Ornithodoros turicata; assembly: GCF_037126465.1. Taxonomy (NCBI): domain Eukaryota; kingdom Metazoa; phylum Arthropoda; class Arachnida; order Ixodida; family Argasidae; genus Ornithodoros; species Ornithodoros turicata. The sequence goes on from NC_088205.1 coordinate 68,036,475, forward strand.
AGTGCAAGACCAAGCTGTCTCCTTATGGTACACCTTGTTCGTGGTTTCGTTCGCTGTGCTCTCAATGTTCAGCCAAGCAGGAGGAGGCTAGCACTGATACTTCGACCACGGAAAGTCGGCCTGTTATATGCCGGCTGAAAGAATCTGTGATGGCGGTCGCTTCTTATATAAGAGATGGTCTAACTGCGCACCCAGGGAAGGCAGAACAAACTCAGCATGCAACTTTAGCCTTGGATGTAACTCATACAGAGGCAGACCGTTCACGCAAACCCGTGATTTCACAAGTGAAAGAGGCTGTGATGAAGGAGTCTGAATCTTCCAGTGTGGTTGAGGATATTCCACTCAAGACAGAGGCTGAGCTAGAGCCTGGAAAGACTTCATCGCACGATGCGTTGGAGTGGTTTAGGTCCTTGGAGGCTAATTTGGTGGGGGAAATTGCAATGCCAAGATCCACGGAAGTGAGAGAGGCCCTGCCAGTGGCTACAGAGCAAGCAATCCCTCTCCCTTTGGTAAAGAAGAAATCAGAACGGAAGCGGAAGAAAGGAAGTGGTCGCCCCAGCGAGACAATTTCCGAGTCGTTGAAGTTGCCAGGGACGAGCGAGACGGCCATGAAGACTTTGAAAGAGGGCGTTCAAACAGAAGGGAAAGCTTCTGAAGCGACACAAGATAAAGACACCATAAAAGGATACGATGGTGTGAGACCTAATGAAAGCACTGTTAGACTTGGTGTCGATGCACTTGAAAGCACTGTTTACGACGACACTAAAGATGAAGTGTCGAGAATGAGCGAGATTGGCCGCAGGCTAAGTGACATTCTAATAGAGATAAGTACCGATATGAAGGAATGTGAAGCCGAATCTAAGACGAGCGATAACGAGATTAGACCTAAAACAAGTGATCTTGAGCTCGGTGCTAGGCCTAGTGATACAGAAGTAGCATCAGAGCCCAGCTTAATAGATATGACATTACCCCCAAGCAAGAGAAGTGAAAGGGCTGACAAAGTCGACCTAGATCCATTGAAAGAGAGCGGTGGTTTTATCGAACGCCACACGACGATTCTTCGCTTCAACCCCGAGGTTCAAATCCAACCTGTTATTTCAGACGTAGATGAAGATATACCTATCCCAACATCAGACGCGGGACAGGAGGAGAAAGCCATCGAAGAGATAGCAGACATCGAACAACTGTTAGCAACAAAAATTGAACAGAAAGTTGAAAAGGACGAAACGATCGAAAAGTCGCACTCACAAGACTCGTTTTTTAGATTGGACACTGTGGCTCCGAAGCAAGAACAAGAGGACGACTCTCACAGTGAAGACCAGCCTCAGCCTGAACGACCCATAGTGAAGCCTGAGGTACAATATGTCAAACGGAGCGAAAGTCCATCGGGAACTCCGGAGGAAGCTGCCATTGCGAAGGTCGCGAGGGCTAAGGGAATTGGAGGCATTGAGTTACATGAAGAAGATGAAAGCGAAGAAAAACAGGAAACTGTGATCACTGCAAGCAAAGAAGAGCAGGCAACACTATCCCCAGTGACCCCAGAGAGAAGGGTAGGTCCTGTAGCTTCTCCAAGGCCAGGAATCCCTAAAGGAACATCATCACCTTTGACAGCAGCAACACAAGGACTGGCAACTCCTATAACACCCGCAATAGAGGAAGAGTTCTTAACTGCTATGACACCCGGAGTAGACGAACAACCGGCAGGCCCCGTAACACCAGAAATGGCAGAAGGTGCGGCAACTCCTATATTCCCAGCAAAGGACGAAGCGACAGCCACACCAGAGAGAAGCGAGGAAGATATTGTTCAACATGACGAAAAAGTGCTAGAGGAGCAGGAGGAGGTTGCCCATGAAGAAGCAGAGAGAGAAGTTGAGATTACAAAAGAAGAGCATGGCAAAGATCATTTCTTCGCGGCTACTGACGAGCATGCCCGAATGGATGAAGTGACTCCAACAGCCGAGGAACCCGCGAGGGCACTGCCGGAAGAACAAATCGAAGCACCCGATGAAGATCGCTTGCCATCTGAGGAACACGCGATAACTCAAGAATACGTAGAAGAACATGTGTTGGAAGAGGGTCCTGAGGGAACGGCAGAAGTGTCAAGTACATTGCCTGAAAAAGAAGAGCCGGAACTGGAGCTTGAACAGGAACCCATAGTCGTTTATCCCGCCGCCTTACAAGATTATGCTTACGAAGGGGAATTCGAATCTCCCGTATCGGAAGCACGGGATCACGCTCCACCGGATTACATTCACACACCCGAGCGTGTTATGTCGAAAGAATCACCAGCTTATACTCCAGCTCCTCGTCAAGTATTTCCGCAAAGAGACGCTGCTCCGCCAGTGCTGCCGCTGGTTATAGCCTATAAAGAGGACAAGAAGTTTTGGGGAATCGTAGACAGCGGTGTCACCTACTACCCCGAAAGTGTGGTCCTGTTTATTGTGGCTGTCATTAGCGTTGTCTGGATAGGGTTCATAGTGATAACTTCAGGCGTCAGGCACGACTACATGTATTGGACAAGGCATTTCACAACAGAAACAACTAGTAGCGTGACGCCTAGTAGAACCCCACCACCACCGTCGAATGAAAGTACAACGGCCGTCAATGAGTTTACCGTCCCCTTATCTATGTACTTCTGCGACATCCCATTCTGTCAAAGAGAGGCTAGTTACCTATCTGCACTGCACTCTGGCGACGCCTGCACAAATTTCTATTCTTATGTGTGTAACGGTCGTACTGCTGACTGGATTCCTGACGTTGGCACTGTCGTTTCAACAGACACCCTGTTAACGGAATTTCTGGAGTCGTTTATCATAGATTACCTACAAGACACGAGCAACCAAGATGTTACGCTGGCCAGAAGGTTGTTGACGAGTTGCGTTGACACCAGCGACGTGAGCGCGGACATAAATGACTTGAAAAAGATATTCACAGACTACTTCGCTGGAAGGCAGTGGCCAATAGAGAGATCGGCTACCGGCAGCCTGCAAGATATATGGGTTGCGGCGGGTCATCTCAGCAGGGATTTGGACATCGAGCCTCTAATCAAAGTTACTGCAGATGTTCACCCAGAGAAAAAGACGAGTTACATCGTTAGCATAGACGAACCCGAATTAATTGTAAGAGGGCCTCGTATCACTGTTTCCATCGTCTACAACGTCATCACCGTAGCTATCCAAGACAGCGTCGCACTCCTCCAAAGCACCGTTGACACCAACGACGTATTGGACGACGTTGTGCAAGTCATGTCGTTGCTTTCTTCTCTGGTTGCCAATACCTCAATTCGATACTTAGGGTCAGAAAATTATCGCATTATGTCACTCGGTGAGCTGGGGTCGGACGTCAACACGACTTTATTGTTCGTGTTTGGAAACGTCATTAAGTACGAGGACGACGCTGAGGTACTGGTGAAATCGCCCAAGTACTTTGAGATGATCAAAAGTCTACCAGCGAAAGGACTCGACCCTAGAGCTGTCTTGAACTACTTCGGCTTTCACATCATGCTCTACTTTGCGTCCCTATTCCCAGCTTTGTCAAAGCTGTCGCCGCTCAACACTATGGCATACGGACGTTCGCAACAGCTTTCGACGGATCCAGTTTCTGCGTGCTCTAAAGTGGTGGAACGCCTATTCCCTGCAGTGTACCTTCGTATTGCTGCACTTCGAAGCCAACGCATCGGCTTCACAACCTTTCGCCGAATGTGGGCGTCCAACATCGAGATAAAGTTTACCGAAGGTCTCAAGAGATTATCCTGGGCGCAGAATCCTAATTTACGTATGACCGATTCGAGCGACACCTATTTCGCTCGGCACAAGTTGCAAAAGGCCAAGTTTCAGCACTTCTATCCGCCTTGGGTGCTGGACAACGCGACATTCCAAGACTACATGCAATACGTAGAGAGCAGAATAACAGGTCACGACACCAGCAGTACGATCAACCTGCATCGTGCGTTGTCCATGGCTCTTCGATCCGACAAGACGCATGAAATAGTTCACGGACGACCTCCTAACTACTACGTTTCGACGTCAATTTTCGACACGTTAGCGAGTTACGATGCACAACACAATACGGTCTCCATCCCAGTATCTATCATGAACGATTCCATACCCTGGAACGGATCGATGTTTGCGCTGCACATAGCACGGTTCGGAGTGCGAATCTACAAGGGGCTTCTGCCCTTGCTCTATAACGATTACGTGTACCGCGGAACGTCGGATGAGGATGATGTATTCTTCAGTGAAAGATACGAAGTAGAGCTTCGGCGGATGACCAGTTGTCTGCTGCAAGCGTATCAAGACGCACCAGAGCTGCTGAAAAGTGACTACATGAGAAACTTGGTGGAGTTAGAGGCCGCGGTGTTTTCACTTCTTGAACAGACAGTGGCTCTGATGCAGGCCTTTTGGGCCTTTCAGGTAAAGTGCTTGGATTCGGGGGCGCGTCTATCAGCTTATTCGCGCCGTTAGACCTACGGCGCATTTCTTATGAATGGCGCGCGTCCACGAACGTAGTCATGAACATGCAACCAGAACAGAAACTTATGAGATGTATGAACCATGCAGGAACTGCTGAGCATCCGGCGCATCTGGAACTCTGACTTTCGGTTGTCCAATGTACCAGAGATGAGCGCGGACCAATTGTTCTTCGTCTACTACGCCCTGGACAACTGCGAAGCGAGCGACACGATTTATCACAAGCGCATGTTCGAGAGCCGGTTCCAGCTCCCAGCCGAAGACCGGGTCAACTTCCCTTTGACTCAGATGGAGGAATTCAAGACTGCCTTCAGATGTCACGGAAAGTCCGCCATGGGATTTAACTCGCCGTGCTCCGTGGTTCAATAATACGTAATTTAAGTGGATCAATTATATTTACGGTTTCGATAAACAATGTCTCATACATTGTCACTGCCTGTTTTTTCTTTCGTCAAGTAGACTAGAATGCTAAAAGGAGCAAGTGAGTTAAAATGACTAGAATACATGCTAGCGATTTAATACGGTAACTTGTCTGTTTGTCGCTGGACCGGCTACGTTATGTCCGGTAAGTAATTATTTGTATTATATCGTACAAAAACATGCGTGTATGACGTCATCTTCGTATGACGTCAGGTTTTTTGGTGTAGCGTGAGCGGAATTGCCAGGCATGCATTGAAACATTTGACACAACAAAGATCTGTGAGATGACCCAATGAAATGAGTTGCACATTCCATTGGTTGGTGACGACGAGCGAAGCCAAAGAAAAAGAAAAATAGAAACACTAAGAAAAGAAGCGGATAGCGAGCTGGGGTAGTACAGCAAGTAGGGCATGCAGTCAGTCAAATTTTAGAGATTTTACGTCAGACCAAGCAAAGTAGTCCCGCCAACCTGGTTTGTTTAGTCTTGTAAAATATTTGGAAGCTCATTATATATGATGGCAGTTAGTGGTAAAATCTGGACCTTCGTATTTCTCTTCCACTGACCCGGGTTCGAATCCGGGCGCCGGCCGTGCTGTCTGGGTGTTTTCCCTGCGTTTTCCTCAGACGCTTTAAGACAAATGTCGGCACAGTTCCCTGTGAAGTCGGCCCAGGACGCACGATCCAGTGACGCTGCACGCCAGAGCGCGGTCCACTGCGGCGAGCTGTTCCGCCACCACCTATTTATTCCACCTATTTATTGTATTTGAATATTTATTCCACCTGCAATGTTGTAGCTCGCTACGACCCTGAGGTGAACATGAGTATAGGTATTTACTTAAACAAACGATTTACACAAGTATTTCAACCCAATATTCCTTCGATGTTTCTCGATAATTTTTCTTCACATCATTCGATGTGGGATTATTGTCTGTCATTTCATTTCGCGTTCGAGCGTGAATGTGTACCAATGTTAAAAAAAAAAAAGAACTTGCTTGCCGTTGAAGATTATCAGCAACGTCATCCGATTGTTATGACTAGCGCCTTTTTGCGACAGCTCCAAGGGAAACTTACTATACAGGGTGTTTGCTCTAACGTGTCCAGAAATTCTATTTAAAGCGAGCGATAACAGAGGAACGAGCGCTACTTTTCAGCTACTTGACTAAGAAACACGTGCTACTAGTGAAGCAGTACCTGTTTCTTACTCAAGTAAGAGAAAAGTACCACTTGCTTTTCTTTTATCGCTCGCTTTAAATATAATTTCTGGACACGTCAGAGCAGACACCCTGTATACTCTGATGTGTACGGGAATGCACACGACCATAATAAAACAAACTCCGTTGCCACACATCCAGGAAAACGGCGCACAGCTATCCCTCTCCTAACCTAGCCTACGTACTCTTTGCATTTCCACGTACTCCCAGAAGCATGCATCACTGCTATTTGCGTGCGGAAACCGAGATTGTAATGATAAAAACGACCTTATAGCGCAGCGTTCGCGGAACTTTTGACGAGTCGTCCGGGTCAGAAAGACTGCTCAAAGTGTTTCCTCCTACCACCACAACTATCTTTATTGTGCATTACGTTTTTCCTCTTGTGAGGCAAATTATTATGCGCGGCGATGCGAAGGAAGTTTACTTGTTCCTTAGCTACCGAAGTGGCACCTGTATGCGAAGTTGGCTTCGACGCTTAAACGTTGATTTACGGCTCGGAGTTTGAGAAGGACGGAGCCACAGTTGCGACGACGGGTGCCACTAAGAATACCAGACAGGGGAACATTGGAAAAGTCGCGTATGAAGACACAGGAAAGCTCTTTTCACGAGAAGCATATGGATGAAGCAACAACAGCTGAGTCCATGAGTCCACACTGCCGTATGCCACAAGTCCGCGACAAGTACTGGACAAGTCCAGTGTTTCTTGTTTCATGTGTTCTTCCTATGTCTTCCGTAGCTTGTGAATGAATTTTTTCTTCACTTCGGAAACTTGTAATGAACTTGCAACTCGCCCCTTCATTACTGTGAGCGCTGCCATTTAGACTGATTTTCTTCGAAAACCTTGTTAACACTTTTAATTGGGACCCAACCAGAATTAATTTTCCTTTGGTTGTTTCTGCACCTGAAAGCCATACAATGGTGTCCACATGATTCCTGTTGGCTGTACGAAATGACGCACCTTGATTAAATCGACGTCAATGCACTTATGCGTAACAAACATGCTTGGCTCGCATGCGAAACGAATGGAAGCGACGTGAAAACCACGTCTGGAAAGGAGGAAAGGAGTGCTACAAGAAGCTGATCTTTTTTTATTCCCTGTCTGCAGCTCGCCCTAATCGAAACATTTATGATTGATGATTGATGAACAATGATTTATACAAATAGATCCCCTACACCGAGTAATCAAAAATCGTTCAAAACGAACTGAGTGAAAGGTGGACAACATTTTAGATCCTATCCTGTTGGATCCTCCTCAGCCAGTCACAGGAACGGGATACATGGCCGTTATATTTTTTCACCATAATTAAACACATTATGGGATAGAAATTCAGCCTGAATAATTTACCATCAGTGCACGCATATCTCTAATATATTTTCATTCTTCGTCACGCCAAAGTCACGCCGACGGCTATGAGCGGCGTTCAGATATGGAGAGATTAAGATAGGACTGCAGGAAGGAGTTTGAGGGTTAGTAGCGACCTTGACTCCAGGGAAAGGTAACAGAAACGGTATTATACCGGAAATATAGCAGGTAACGGTAGCAGAAACGGATATCGCACAGTTACGGAACAGAAACGGAACAGACAATAATTTACGGTAATAATTCGGGTACCGCAGGACCCGAATTATTGCAATTCTTCACCATATTATGGAGATAAATTTATGAAATAAACCTCAATGAAGCAAACTACAATTAATTGAAGAACTAAAACTAAAATGAACTATCAAACTGGAGCATATAGGAAAGTAGTATCCAGTAAATAGAAGAAGCACAGCTCTTACACGCTTATGGTGACCTGGAAGTTGCAAGCGTGAGTAACATTCCTGGAAACTATGTTCCTATTAGCTGTTCACAGAAATCACGTACCTATATGTGTATTTTGAATAAACGTTGTCTCTTGTATGCATGTGTCCCTGGAGTCCCCAAAATAGACTTCAGAACGTACAGGGATTAAGTTTTCTCACAGTCTCAATGTCTTTTTTTCAAAAAAAAAAGGGAAAGAAAAGAAAGAAGGAAAACAAAAAGCTGGAGGTGGGGCGGTACCGAAAACCGAAACAGAAACGTAAAGGAAACGAAAGCAACAATGGTGGTAACCGAAACTGAAACAGAAACAAATAAGGGCCAGTAACCGGAGGTGGTAGCGGAAACGAAAAAGATTCCGTTACCTTTCGCTAGCTACCATCAACGAGCGGGACTGTTGTGTTCAAAATGGTGATCTACTTGGGCACCCGTAGCACGATGTGCATCTTCCGGATGCTCAAGGTGGTGGTGGTGGTGGTGGTGGTGGTGGTGGTGGTGCTTCCAAAAGAGCTCGTCGTTGTGTACCTCACAGAGGTTTGCAACGCCACACGACTAACATTCCGGGGGGAATGTGCGTCCTGGGCCGACTTCTAAGGGAACTGGGCCGACATATGTCTGACAGCGTCTGAGGAAAACCCGGGAAAAACCTCAGACGGCACAGCCAGCACCGGGATTCGAACACCGGTACCCCCAGTCTCGACGTGATGCCCAAGCCCTCTGCTGTGCCATAGAGCTTCTTCTCGTAATACCCTTCTCGGCTTGCTTACGCATAACCAGCTTTACTTACTAGAAGGTCATTTAACGCGTGAGACGAAGCATGCCAGATGGGCGCAGAAATGAGGAAGCAAGTAAAGCCGAGCACACAGCACCATACGAGGAAAATAAACATTTCTTGTGGCGTGCCTGTAAATTGGTGCCGGAGGAGAGGACCGTGTGGACGAAACACACGAGCGAACAAATAATGACTGGCGCATATCAGCCGCTGCGACGTAGAAGTAAAAATAAATGAAAAATAAAACCTTACGGTGGTTGATGGCGCGCACATTGTATAGTGAAGTATACGACGTTCTTCCATGGACATGGGAACACAAGGCGAACGAACGGACGCTAGAAATGTAAGTAAATGATGTAACACTTGACAGAATTGTAGCTTTATCCAGCGTTTTAGCGTGCACAGAGAAAGTGGCAAGGGGATTTTTGTCGATGTCGCAGCCGAGGGTGCCATGCGAGCAGCGAGAAGTTAATAGCGGCGATAAGGTGGGATAGGACAAGGTGTACTATACTGCACCTCCTAAGTGATCTGGTGAAAGTCTTCGGAAACGAGCATATCTGAGACCAAATAACCAATTGCAAACAGCACCGTCCGTAACGAAGACCCGAGGCTAGGGAAAAATAAATAAATTTAAGGACTCACACAAACGCAAGTTTCGTTTCGGGTTTTCGTTATGGATATCTGCCACGAGCTCGCTTAATTGCTCTCTATAACTTTTATAGCTAGCACCGTTGTGACCGTGTGAACTCGACCAACTTGCGTTCGTTCAATCGTGAATCACTTCATCCGTCACTTGCTAGACCGTGCGCTTTTTAATTTAAAGTATTGCAATCACTATAAGCTTTTTGAACACAGTAAGAAAACGAAAGAGAGCAAAGGATGATGTAAACGAGAATTAGACGAATATTTCTAATTCGAAAAGTGTCGAATTTTATGCTTCGAGACTTAAGAGCAGGAGAGAATGAATAGGATGTGATGTATTATCTAGATGATGGCGATAAGATCTAGGAAAAGATGTCGTGAAAAATTTAACAGCATCGATGTGTGGCAGGAGTGACTTGTGTATGGCCCTCGTTATGTATATGTTCGCCCTTCTGAATAATATAATCAACCTCTTATTTCGGATAACACACTTTTCTCTCTCTCTCTCTCTCTCTCAATGTGAAAGACATCCAGTGCTACTACTGGCAGCAATGCGGGTGCAGATGAACACCACTGCAAACACTTTGACGACGTGAAGCTCCCCTGGTACCAAAGGGTGATTCTCTGGATGCTCAGCTTGGGTTGCGTACCACGAAGTATGGCCATAATCCCGGACGGCAACCGAAGATACGCCAAGAAAGTCGGAGCATCTGTCAACGAAGGTCACTTAGCGGGAGCGCAACGAATGGATGAGGTAAATGCAGTTCATTCGTCGAAAATTGCGTACAAGGCGGGGAAAGCGCGTAGTTTTGACGCCACATTATTTTCTACACTGAGAACGGAGGATTCAGTTTAGTGAGGAAGTGGCGTCCGGTAAGCGGCTGGTGGCACTCTAATGTTTGAATTGTTCGGATAACTAACTAGCTAGCTAGCTAGCTAGCTAGCTAGCTGACTGACTGACTGAACTGGACTGACTAACTGACTGACTATCTAACTATTGAAGTATCTAACTAACTAACTAAAAAATAAAAAGGAAGCATCTCAGGCAATTGATTCTTGAACGGAACCACATGCGTACAGTGTACCAGCGGAACAACTTAATTTCACACTATAGCTATACATTCTGTTGCGCCTACAACAAATGCATGGTGATTATGAAGTAGATGATGACGACAATGATGACGATGACATGGGGTGTTGTGCTAGGTTGCCCTACTCTGTCATAGGCAAGAGATTCCGTTATCTGAGAGTGAAGTGGGAACGAGAGAAGTTACTTTACAGAACGACTGGCACGTCCCCAGGGGCTGTGCATCACGAAAGAGAAAATGAGAAACCACAACAAGGGAAACCACAAGGGGGTGTGACTAGGATGTCTGAAGCAAACCGGAAGTTTGTTTACACACAGCACACACACACAGAAGAATCTCATAGTGAAACAGCCCGACCTGCCAGAGTCTGCAGGCAACGAAAACGCAAACGGCTGTGCCGAGTGCCTCGTGCTCAAACTGACGCTTTTTCAGTATGAGGTTTTTATACCATGCGTTTATGCCATATTATCAAAGAATAACCGGTAGTTTGGGCACTTGCTGTTGATGTGCTAGGATTCAGCCCATTACACTGCATGTTGAAGTTTTCATATTTCTTGCGATATTTTGTATTACATTGCCCCTTTGTGTGTGCGCCTGTGTGTGTGTGTTACCTTGCACAACCTAATTATTATTTTTCCTATATATTTTCATCCTATACAGCCTATACATTTTCATCGTTGCGTTACAAAACTGCCTCGCTTCTTCCTCCGTCATGCTACTAGGATGTCTTTTACGTTATTCAATAAACAAACAAACAAACACCTACTTCCCCTCTGTCCCCCACTCCTTCCTGCTGTCCTCTCTCCACCTGTCCACATCTGTACGCCGCTCATAGCCACAGTTGCTTCGCGACGCTAACACACACACACACACACACACACAAAAAAAAACACCTATACGTTCAAAAGACACCGTTCCCGACGTATGCTGCTACTGATCTGGTAACAACCTGCGTCAACCTGAAATCAGATAGCCCGCGTGATAATTTTCAAAAGTTGTCGTCAAGAGGGCCGCTGCGGTTCCACAACTTGGTGCACATACAAGCACACCACTCCCTCCGCGCCCGAGGCAGTCTGAGCGTTTCATGAACCGCGGGTCATGGACAATCTGTATAAGCGAGCTACTATTCTCCAGTGGAATGCGCGTGGTCTGCGTACGAAGCTACCGGACTTCAAGTTGTTTTTATTGAAGTACCGGACTCCCATTTTGGCCATCTGTGAAGCATACGTGAAGCCAGACTTCCGACTTAGTGGATATACCGTCTTTGGTCAGCAGGGGATGTCATCTTGGAGGACAGTGCTATGTGTGCGACAAGACTTGGCTGTGACGCAAGTACACACGGCGAGACAGTTGCCTTTCGACTGCGTCCACTGCAAGATTCTTCTTGGGAAATTTTCGCTGACTGTTCTCGGCGTGTACGTGCTGCCGTCAGTCCAGATGACAGCCCATGACCTAAGACTAGCTCTGGCAGGGGCGGGTGATCCCTTCCTTGTTGTTGTGGATATCAACGCTCATCACCCCTTCTGGGGGAGTCGCAGGCGAGACAGCAAGGGGTCCTTGTGGTGCGACATCATTGAAGACCTAGATCTTTGTGTCTTAAATGACGGGTCTCCAACATTCCTCCGCCGGGACTACTCAACAGACGTATTAGACATTTCGCTGTGTTCGAGGGACGTTTTTCCGTACCTGACGTGGTCCACAGACCTGGGCGGAAGAGGTAGTGACCACGTTCCTATATTGGTGTCCTGCTCCAAGTACGCATCTGGGGCAGGCCGCAGAACCGTACGGCTAACAAATTGGCAGTCCTTTCGTGAACTGTGCAAAAAAGACATAGACGAAGACAAATAGCGATGGCTGTCTTCCTGGACATCAAACGGGCGTACGATTCCGTAAGCCACCCTTGTGTTACTCATGGGTTGTTGCAGGCCCAGGTGCCTCATAGGGCGCTGACGTGGCTCTCCGACTTCCTCCATCAACGGAAGATTTTCGTCACTACAGGCGAGGGGGACACGGAAAAGATCACTGTGCCACCGGGAGTTCCTCAAGGAAATGTTCTTAGCCCCCTGTTATTTAACATTGTCTTGATGGGCCTCAAGGGGTGCCTTGCTCGGAGGGCGCATCTGTCCATCTATGCTGATGACATTTGGGTCTGGACGGTTGGCAAGTCCCACCCTGCAATTCAGCGTCGGCTCCAGAGCTCACTTGATGCCATACATGCCTACTTCCTGAAAGCTGGGATGGACATCTCCACTGAGAAAAGCGCTACGCTTCCGTTTACCCGGAAAGAGATGCGCCGGTTCCAACTACACATCGGAGGATCTCCCTTAAGGCAGGTCAGGCACCACAGGTTCCTCGGTGTTGTGTTGGACCGCAACCTGTCGTGGGCAAGACACATTGATTATCTCACTTCAAAGGCGCAATGTTGGGGAAATGTGATACGTCACTTTGCCGGCTTGCGCTGGGGATGTAGTGAGCGGGACCTTCTTGCACTCCACAAAGCGCCTGCTCGTGGCTCAGTAGCCTAAAGCCTTCCTGCGTTGCACGGACTATCACGGACATCCGAACACAAGCTCCGTTGCGCCTTGGCGCGCATCTTGCGGACCTGTCTTGGCGTTCCGCGTTGCGCTGAGACGAGGTTGGTGGTAGCGGAAGCCAGGGCACTCCCAACTGGCGTCCTCCGCCAGAGAGAAACTTTCCGCCACTATTTGCGATTGCGCGCTCACCATCGCCGTCACCCACTGGTACAGAAGCTTCGTAAGCGGAACCACAGCAAAATCGCGCAGTGTGCGCAAGAACTAACGGACCATATACCTGCCTTCACTGTTGCCCCAACCGCTTCTTCAGTAGCACCATGGACACTGCCGAAACCATCCATCTCGTCTCACATCCCGGGAATCAAGGGGTCGAAAGAGCCAAACCCCTTCTCCAGTTCTCAAGCAGGCTACTCTGGAGTGGATGAACGCTGCATACGGAAACCAAACCGCCGTATATACGGACGGTTCCTCTACTACTGGCGGCTCATCTGCGGCATTTGTAATTCCAGAGGAATCAATTTCACGTGGGTTCCGCCTATCGCACCGCACCTCGGCCACCTCTGCGGAGTTGTATGCCATCCTGTTATTCCTAAAGTCTATTTTGGATCACCACCCCCGCCTCTGGGTGGTTTGCACAGATTCGCGGGCAGCGCTGCAGTGCATAGACAACATGGGCATCCGTGGCTCCTTGGCTCCGGTGGTAGTGAACATCTTGACGACGCTCAAGGTTTTAGAAGACAGGGTCCACCGGTTGACCCACCAATGGGTCCCTAGCCACATTGGCATAAGAGGCAATGAAGTAGCGGATCGGGCAGCTGCTGCGGCTCACCATCGCCGCTCAGCAGTCCCCATCATACTTTCGAATGGGGATAGACGCTCCCTCTTGTCCGCATTGACTTCGCCTTGGGCCTATCAGGAATGGTGTCATGACATCAATCGGTGGTCGCTTCTGTATGCTGTTGACCCAACACTATTATTTGAAATGCCAGGCGGTTTCCCTCGCCTCTTTACCTATCTCGTACGTCGTTTACGACTCAGCGTCGCATTCACCCCTGCACTCCGGTATAGGCTGGGCCACAGCAACACGGCGCTGTGTACAACTTGTGGTGTCCCGGCAGCAATCCGACACATTTTAGAAGACTGCAGCCAGTCCGTATGCGAGCGACGGGCCTTTAAATGTCAACTTGAAATGCTCGATCAGAGGCCATTCAACATCTGCAAAGTCGGCCCATGAAGTAACCCTGGACTTCAGTGACGTGCACTTGGCGCTTTTCTTTCCTTTCTGAGGGCCACCGGCCTCCTTCACGAACTGTAGGGATTTCCTTCCAGGGTGTCGGAGTGAACCGAAAACCGGAACCGAAAACCGAAAAAAACCGCTATTTTGGTGCGAACCGGAACGGAATCGAAACCGTATACGTTTTTTTCGCTCGGGAGGGAAACCGAAAAATATATTTAACGGTTTTCGGTCCAAGGAAAAACTTCCCCGGTTTGGACTACGGGTAGGCGAATGGAACAGACGTCGTGTGCTCTGAAGTCATGTCATGGATACTATACGAGGGTTACGGTTACGGTGGAATGTATGTCGGTATACTATGACTCTTAGGCTCCCTTTGTAATGGTTTATCGTTCGCGCACGCACACAGACATATAGGTACATGTGACTCTCTAGCAATGTGCCGTAGTGTTCGTTTTAATTTGATCCCCGCAAACTCTCCTCAACTAAACAGCGACCCAAGGGGGCTGCATAACGGCTTCTTTATCGGTAATGTCGCGCAACGCGTCCCTTGTTTGAGAGCAGCTAAGTTGAATACATTTACGTATACGCGAGGGCAAGCCCATGCGAAGTGGCAACTCTTTTGTGGACAGGAAACGAAGAAAAGAAAACGGAGCCGTCGAGCGGTCCTCCGAAGGTGTTCCTCGATTTGCGTCGTACTCGTGCGGTGGTGCTTGCTGGCTAGACAGTAGCAACAGACATTCGGATGGGACGCGATCGCTCCAATCCAGCAAGAAAGTACTTTACGTATGACATCACGACAAACAAGTCCGTTTGTAGCATGTGCTTCAAGAAAGGAGAAAGCCCATTTGAACAGACAGTAACTTACAGGAACCAGGAGCTGCCACTTTCACAGCTGTTTATTAATATTAAATACCATGTATGCGGAATAAACTGGTTTACATTTTGTAACATTGATTTTTTTTTGTGGAGATGAGTATTCCCAGCAGAAACGGAACCGGTTAAAAACCGGTATGAACCGTTATTTTTTTGCTCCGGAGCAGAACCGGTACCGGACCGTTTATGATGTAACCGGAACGAAAACCGGAACGAAAAACGTTTCGGTTCGACACCCTGTTTCCTTCCCTCGTCATCCTCTCATATGAACCTCTTTGGAAGGGGGTAGGGTCCTGCACTCAACGCAGGGAACCATCCCACATCATCATCATCCATTCATCTATGTTGTTGTTGTTTCAAAAGTTGACTTCCCGTGTTCATTGATGATGGTGGTGAAGACTAAGACGAGCTGGTGATGATGATGATTAAGATTAAGCCGAAGAAGAAGGTGGTGAAGTTGATGAAGATGTAGTACAGAAAGATAGTTTTGCTGTAACTGCTCAGAACAGCAGAAGCCTTAGAAATATTCTCAAGTGCTGCGATTGTGAAGAAAATTTAATAGCAAGGAAGAGATGACACTAGCAGCGTCATAGATAATAGAACAGTGATACAGATGGTGCAGATGATAATTAAAATGACAGAGAAATGACTAGCAAAAAGATGGCGATTGCTGTGTGAAAAGTATACAATAGAATACAAGGAGCAGATATATTATATAATTGGGTGTTTACGTCGCGAGACAACTGAGATCATGAGCGACGCCACAGCGGTCGGTGTGTGGATTGCTTTTGCCCACCTGAGGGTTCTTTAACGTGCGGTGAAAGCTCACCACACGGCACCCCGTATTTAACGTCCCTCGCGGAAGACGGCGTGTCTAAGCAACTTGTACCCTGCCACCAAGTTGCTCGCGTCCTCGGCCGGGTTCGAACCCGCGATCTCGGGATCAGAAGGCGAACACGCTACCGACTGAGCCACCGAGGCCGGTACAAGGAGCAGAGCAGCATGCTGTATGCGGAGGTGAGAACTCCGATAACCTTTGCACTGCAGGTTGGACGGTGGGCTGAAAAAATGGGCATAAAAGAAGTTACCATCTACGTGTTCAGCACGCACAATTTTAAGAGGCCGAAGGACGAAATCGACGGGATCTTCGACGAGATTCAGAAGTATTCTAACAACGTCATCGACGAACCGTAAGTGTCTTTGTCGTTGCTTTTCAATGCAAGTTCCTAGCTTGCGTGGCAGTTACTTTCTTCCCTGTAAGTAACAGGACCGGAATGTAGAAAAATTAAAAAAAATCGATCCAATCCAATCCATGTTGGACTCATCATTGATATCAAGGATATCAAGTACACGCAGCAGTGCCTCATTGACGGTGCTATGTAAGGTAACGCTTGTATAAGTGTAAAGGGCTCGAACTCCACATGTTGTACATGATGTCAACGCAGGGTTATTACGTCTTAGTCATCGAAGCTTGACCGAACTGTGGACAAGAACGGGCTTGAACAGTATGATACTGGATAACGTTCACATACTTCTAATTTCATAAGCTTTGACGAGGAGAGTACTTCCTTTCACTGAGAGGAACATATGAAAGGGACACATGAAAGGAACGCTACACATAAATGTATTGCAATAAGTGATTTATCCATCCTCCCTCAACACCCCCCTAACACCACCAAATGTTCAGTGGCACCCCCCTAACTTTTTCACCCGCGTACCTCCTACAGCGGGTGCCGTTGCGATTTCAGCTTTAGACACACGTCGGTAATGATACGTTAAGCTGTAATGACGTAACTATAATAACGCCCCCCCCCCCCAATTTTTTCCAGCATCCTTTCACGCATGGGATTCTGGATAAACCACTGATTCCGATGATCTAAGTCCAAGCATCCCGTTTCACTTTCCAGACATGCAGCTGAAAGGAAGCAAGTTTGTGCCAGGTGCGTCGGTGATCTTGAGATGCTACCGAGACACGTGCAAGTATCCCTTGCAAAGCTGGAAATGATAACGTCTCCATACTCCAAGTAAGGATCTTTTTTTTTCGTCACATTCCAAGACACCAACTGTCCACGTCCTTATGCGGGGGTCGAGTACGCATGGTGAACAAGGTGAAATACAGGACGGGGCGCTGTAAACTGAGGCACTAATATGCTGCTGTCTTATACAGCCGCCAACGCAGATTTACTGCGAAATCTACATAAAATATCAGAACATAACAGCGAATAACGACAGTTGGTATAGCTCCACCACAACAGTAATAACATTACTGAATTAGAGTGAAAGAAAGAAATGACAAGGACGTTTTCGGGGGTGACCCTTTGGGCGGTCATAAATTTGATTGTAGTTTTCTACCTATAACGCACTTAGGGAGTACTGTTTGCTACTTGACCTTTTAGTCATTGCAGCACATGTTCTAAATAAAATATAAAATGATGCGAATTTAATTGAACAGCAAGAGCAAAAGCACGTATTCGCATGACGAAAGGTAAATTGAATTGTGTACAGTACATTGACGGCTTGTATCCGTAGATTTTTTTAGTACAAAGAAAAAATTCCTTGTGCGCTGCACATGTCTTATCCGGTGCGTTTTCTGTTATAAAAGCGGTCACCTAGGGTATACAGCTGCATTCAATAATAATGCCACCACAAGGTACAGGGACCTCAGAGAGTGACATTACTACGGTGGTGGTGGTGAAGATGAAACCTGCTCGCCGTGGTTGGCCACGCTGGAAGCGGGCAGCGTCACGACTAATACCCCAGGCAGACGGCATGCTCGAAGGACTTCGGGGAATTTTCATTGGCAAAAAATGACCTCTGACAGCCGTGTCAGACGGCAGCTCAAAGGACCTTTCTAAGAAATGACCATCAACGCGAAAGGAGGCCCCCAACGACATTTGAGGAGCAGAAAGGAGCAATCTCGACAACAGTGTTATGCCATTGTACCCTCGCTACCTTCGCAGCTGAATGTAGGAAAACCTATAAAATGCGGATAATGGAGTGAAACTGTGTAAACGTATTTAGATCCTATTTAGAGAAGTGCATATGGCTTCTGCATCTTGATTTGTGGCGCAAAGACCAACTTCAAATTTCCACAGCAGACAGGGAAACCGAAACCGAAAAAGGGAGCCGGTGAGGGCAGTCAGTTGAGGAGCACTCCTTTCCCGCCTGTCTGGCAGGCGCCTCCGAACAAAGGTCATTTGAGAGGCCGAAGGAAATTTCTCGCAATTGGCATTTGAAATGCTGTCTGACTAGGGTATAAAACGCAGAAAAAAAAAGACAAAAAAGAAACCTACACTACACTATAAGCGCGATATAAGCCGCGTTTCCTTTAGGAAGGCGACCAGAGCAGCAGTCCGGCGTCGTCGCTCGCCGGGCGAGTTGCCACCAAAGATGATGTCACATGTAGACATGCTGGGGTCAGTGTTGAGCAGCCGTCTGCGCGCTTCGTTGTAGGTGGGACATTCGAGCAGGATGTGACTTATGGTTTCCGAATTTGAAGAGCACTGTCGACATAGTGGTGTCGGTGTAAGTCCGAACCGATGAAGCCAGCTGTGCGTGAAGGTGGATCCTGTGCGGATTCGGTGAAGGACAGTGGCAGTGGCTCTGCTGCAGGTGCCTGACAACAGAGGGGGGCGAGCGTGGGATTGACCTTCCATTAGGGAAGGTCAGATAGTGTATATGTAGCGTATCGAATTGTTCCTGCTCAACAGTGCGCAATACATACTGTTTCGCTACGCGACAAGTGATGCATGCGGCTGCTCTTTTGATTTTTGAGTCAACACAGAATAAATTACCTTTTCAGGCGGAGAACGAATTTTTGCATCGCCTATTCCGCTCGGCATCAACTGACGCGCATCACGGAGAAGATGGCCCGAGCAGTTAAAGAACAACTTTTAAAACCAGAGTGAGTTGCCACTGAGTATTTTCTATAGAGGAGCTAATTTATTTATTGATTGATTGATTTACTTTCTATCTTACTGCGAATTAGGAAATCCCGAACGCACAATAACGTTTTATGTGCCCGAGCGTGATTTCCGGTATCCCGTTATAACAAGATCACTGTCACAAAAGAGCCCAGATAGAATTTAGAGTAAGCTATCATAGAAGTATACGGCAATATCAATATATGGCGAAGTCGTTGGGCACCGTTCGTCTGCTGGCAACAGTGGTGCACTTCCTCTCCAGAGTCCACAATAATCGACAGTCCTTCATTCGCAACTTCCTTGCGTTCTTATCGACCGAGTTTCTTTCTTGAGGTGAATTCGACTGGACGACCTAAAGACTCTCGATGCACTACAGGGCAACAAAATCTGACAGGCAGGTACACCTCAGTTGTCGTCGAAAGGTGATCGCAAAGGGAGTGGAAAGGTCGCCCCCAAAGGCTTCGATGCGCAGCTTGCGCACGCTAACATAGCTCTGGCCTCTCAGTGGCTGTCCCTGTGTCACAGCAGCGGGATCTAACTAGGCATACTGCAGCTCAGTTTGCCATGCTTTTTCCACGAGGCTTAAATCCACGAGGAAAATCAGTTTGACAAGATTTCCCACGGAATTTGCTTGTAGGGAACCACAAGTTGGGAACCTTTCGATTAGAGCTGGCAGCGTTGCTCGCATTCTGTCAGCTTGTCTATTGACGTGCTACCCGCCAAGCCGTGTCTCTTCTATGTGAGACGCCATTAAAGTGTCAGGAGGATTAAAGTAAAACAGAAACAGGAACATCGCTCCTGAATATTATCTTCCAGAGGTCGCTTACTGGCGTATAGAACAGTGCCTTTCAGGGCGCGTTCCACCTAGTCTTTACTCTCAGCAACCTTGCAGCATCATGTCGAGACTGGTAAAAAGTCCACACGGTGGTGGTGGTGATGGTGATGGTGAAAGGGCTCGCGGTTGTCGGCCTCACAGGTGTGGGCAACGTCACGCCTGACACCCTGGGGAATGGGAAAAAGTCCACTCGAATATCGCATCTCCCCTACAAAGTCATTCAAGGTTCATGATCTAATCACAAATACTGCATCTGAACTTGAATAATGAATCTTGAATCTTGAATCTGAACTGAATCTTATCTACATCTGAACCCTTATCTCAGACGCCAGTGTGGACAGTACAGATCTCAAAAAATGCCGTACGACTTCCAGGATATCTGGCGACCGCAGTTTCTGGCAGACGACGTCTCCACGGACAACGTTAGTAAACCGACTGCAATGCATGTACACAAGGCGCTTGCTCTGGTCCGAGATTGTTCCGCCGGCGACATATTTGCGACCAGACCACACAGAACGTGTCCGCTCCTTATGACCCACCTACTAGGCGAAGGGTCTCGTGGACCCTCGTGAGGCGTTTCGACCAATTACTTTTTGCCTCGGGAGTAATAAAGACTTGAAATTTTAAATCAGCGTCTGCATAGTACGTATAGGATGCCGATAGTCGCTAGAGAACCACCGGTCCGTGGCCAACTGGTGACACAAGTTCCCCGCCGTATGGTTTAAATAATGTTTCATGTCACAAATGCACCCAGAGAATGCACAGCTTCACGAGCCGTTGCCTAAACCGCGTCGTACCCAGGTATACCATAGAAGTCTGGTACACACTGGAAAATTATGTGGTGTTGAACGTCGACTGCACTTACCCAAGGTTCCAGCATTCCGTTAGATACAGGAGATAGGCGTTTTCACTGATGCAAGTGGCTACAGAACGCCAATTTCGTCGAAGGGCACGCTGAGAAGTTCCACTATAGGATGATTTCAATGTACTGCTCATACCCAAGCAGCACAATGTACTTAAAGTCGAGTGCAATAGGGGTGGACGGGTAGGTGGAAGGCCTTGAACAGACTCTTGAAACTAAAGAACATTGATAAGACACATACCGTCCACCCCTATTGCACTCGACTTTCAGTACATTTTGCTGCTTGGGGTACAGCCACAATCCCACTGTGTAACGCGCGAGCCTCTGACACGATTCGAGCACCTGCTGACGTGATATGAAGCCGATTCACTATCTCTTTGTAGGGGTGAGTTGTATTAGTGATTTCGTGTTATCGTTGATTCTATCTGTTTGTGTTTGACTCATTTGGCCTTGAGATCGAAGTAAAGCCGCTTTTCTTTGATGATACAGGTGGACCGCCATGGTCCACGAAGAAGGCTCATGGTGAATTCCAACGGTCGTTGTATACGGGGCAGAAAATCCTACACTGGCTTGAGGCACTGCTCGCTTCAGTGCAACGTGCATCGAGTTTCATTGGTCATTCGGTTTGCTCTTTGTCCGTTTCTACGCTCAACCCACATTGGCGCTTCACGAGAACGCCCAGCGGAATTCACCATTAGAAAGTTTGCACCGGTAAAGTCAGCAAAAAGGCTGACGAAATTCCGTATATTGAGACCACGCCGGGGCTAACATCTCCGTGTTTTTCTTTTTCTGTATAATCTATGTATATTGCCCTTCATTTCTGAGCGCAACGGTGCCTGTTCTGCGAACGTGATAAGTGAAAGCAAAAGCTGCCATGTAAGCTTTCATGTTCTTCGTTACATATGTAATCAAATCTCTGTGAGGTAAGCTCTCGTCTGTTGAAAAAAACAGCTGCTAGCTGGATATTGTGCGTGTCAATCCTCCACTTCTTATGCGTTCCTCCAGTAGGGAGTTCTAGTAGTCGTTCCTGTGAGGTTCGTCAACCATATTACACCCCAACCAACCCAACACCGTAATCGCTATCAGCATAATAAAGTTGTTAATTGACTGGTATTTTAAGGAAAAATAAAATGGAGATTTCGGCTTCACCAGTGTGACGCCAGCAACTCCACACCACTTGCATAAGTTACATTGGCGAAAAATTCTTGGAACGATAATAAAGTTGTCGTTCTTCGATAAGCCCTTATTAATCTGAATAGCGGACATCACGTGGTTGACATTTCAATTCAATTTTATTTTTCTTTCGGACGGGAGAGAGTAAAAAGCCAGGAGGCACATTTGATTTGGCAGCTACCTCCATGGCAGCGTTTTCGCACCTCCGATCTACTAAAATTCCCCAGTATATGATGTTGATGTTGATGAAGAAAAAAAAATACTAGGGAGAGGCCCAATCCCAGTATACATGTATCTTCAATCTGGAGTTCCCCGTTCAGAATCTACATCAGGATTGACGGGTTTTAACGCCAGGTTTACCCTGCTTTTCTTTTGTCTTTTCGCAAGGGACATTACAACGAGCCTTATTGGGGACCTCTTGGCCGTGGAAGAAGCTCCAGATATTGATCTTCTCATGAGGACGTCGGGTGAAACGCGACTCAGCGACTTTCTCTTGTGGCAGACCAGTTACGCAATGTTGTATTTCGAGGTCAGGACGCTACCGGAGGTCAGCTTCTGGGACTTCATCAAGGGTGTCTTGTACTACCAGGTTCGAGCAAGAGCGATACAGGTAATACGAGCAGTGGCACGGTCTCGTGCGGGAAACTGTGAGGACAATTAAGATAGTTTTGCAGGGAGTAAGGGAGAGACATCAAGAAGCTACAGCCACCCTTGAAAAGTGCTGTCCCGAACAACTTCTTCGACAGAGAATTTTTCTGAAGCAAATGGAGGCCGACCGCATCCTGTATGTGAGGCAGCTGACGAGAGACGACTGAGAGCATTGATGTTCACTACATGTTTGCCGATATTGATTTTCATTTACGTCATTGAGTTGTGATATAAAAAGAAAAAAAAAACAACTGAAACTTCGTTTCTGTTGGAAGGCAAAGAACAATAACTAAATAAGCTATTGATGTGTCGTATATGTTCCAGCGCCATATAACCGGATGATACCACCTATGTTGCAAAACATTGATTAAAACAGGCTTCTCCGTAAACATATTGAGCAAAAGGGTCGCAGTAATAGTTCTTCCATACTTCCATGAAAAAAAAAATCGTATTAAAAAGTGTACTTGTCCGAACAGTACGGGGTCAACGCTATTGATCTCGGAGGGGATTTTGCCATGACTTCGGACCACTTATACCATTTCTGACCACTTATACCTCTTCTGACCATTTATAAAATTTAGTTCACGGGAAATTTAATTTTCTCAATTGAATTTCCGAAATTTGCGAAGTCAACGGCACGTTTCTTGTTTTTGTTCGTTTTTGACGGAAACAGAAAGTGCATGCCGGGTTTACCCTATTCTATTGGAAAATACATTGACTAATACGATGGTAATAGCCGCAAAAAGATTTGCGAAAAGTGTCATTTGGAGACGCGCAAATTGCCGGCCGCGCTCAGGAGGCCCCTGCAGTAGTTTATCCAGAACCGCAAGCTTTGGGGGGGGGGGGGGCACAAAATAATTGGAGGTGTAGCTATTTGTCACAGTAGTACACAGGAATAGAACGGCGTTAATAGATTTGTCTGCCTTGATAACGGCAGCGTGGTTGAAACGTAAAATTATCTGAAGGAACAGCGAGAAGGAAACAGGAAGAGGCGGGTGACCGAGAATTTTCGCGCTTCGAAACGACGTTTCTCGATATTTTTTCAGCCATTACCAAAGCAGTATAGTGGATGCATTTTACGATGCAGTGGGGTAAATCCGACGTTGTCTTTCTGCCCCTGTAAAAGAAGAAGAAGAAAAAACGGAGGTGGACATTGCAAACTTCCCATTCATTGCAAATTTCCCAATGAGATCAATTGGGAAAATTGAATTTCACGCGGATTAAATTTGATAAAAGCACTCAGAAGTAATGGCAAAGACTCCCCCGAGATAACTGGCTGACCCCATAATGCTCAGGCAAACAGATTTCTTAAAACGATTTTTCTTTTTTTGCGAAAGGTGAAACACCCTATATATTCACATGATCACAGTTGTTTCCCAACGTAAAGCCAATATCCATCTAAGGGTACTATTACCCTGAAACGCTGACACTAAGATACAGGTGCTGTCACAGGTGCTGCTATGGGGGGCAGCAGTTTTATTCGAGGGTTCACCTCATGCGTTAAAGAGCTTGCGAATAGACAGATGGGAATCGGCGGAAACCACATCCACCGATTAGGCCGGTTTCATACTAACGTTTTTCTCGTCCGTGTTTTTAACGGTGCCAAAACGGACACATTGGAACCTAGGAGCTCGATTGCCCTAAGGTTCTATTTTTGAGGCAAACGGACGAGAAATACGGTAGTGTGAAATGGGCCTCACAAACGGAGCGTCCCTCGTATTACCGTGCGAAATAAATTCCCCGCATAATTGTTTTACTCACTAGAACCGACTGGTATCTCCGACTGTTATATCTATTTAGTTCTCTGTTTCATTTTCTTCATGCACCCGTTCATCTGTGCCGCATTTAGAAGTAGTCGCTTCATGGCTGTGAACTCCGTTCCTCAGTAAACAAAAACAAACGAGGAAGGCGGAAGTATACGCATTCGCATTTCCTTGTGGAAGTAGCAGAATTCGTCAGGGGATGAATTCAATATCATCCGTTTTTTTTTTCTTTTCTATAATCAATCTCAAACTCAAACTCACTCGCCTTCGAAGAGGACAAAACGTTATTCGTAAGTTATCGATGACCTTTCCTGGTATGTCGCGTGGACGCGACACTTGACACTGTAAGTAATGCCCGGTTCGGGGTCCCCAAGAACAAATTATTTGGCAAAACTAAGCAAGACACGAACAAGAAGTACATAACGTACAACGTACACACACGAAGTACATATTGCCTCGATGGTGAGTCCAGCCGGTAAAGCCCGAGACAGGAAAAGAAGGACAGAGACGAAACATTCTTCAACACAGCTGGACATTTATCGTGTATTCACATGAGCGAAATCCTCACGGAAGGTTCTAGTGGAAGAAAAAACGGAAACACTGCTCACGGAGCCGAAGTTCCGTCCCGTGTTATGTTGAGCGTCCACACGGTGCCTGAATATCGGGAGCGGCGTACTGCGCACTTTAGCAGATGACAGTAGACGACACCTAGCAGACGACACCGTCAGCGTCTTTTCCTGTCGTCTGCTACGGAATATCTTGCGGCTGTGTCGCAGCATATTCCCCACCTTCCCCACGGTTAGCAGTGCACGTGAAGACATGACGTTGAGTGCTCGCGATCACGTGACAGCAGAAAGCTATGACGTGTTTCGCATGTTCCACTGTAGTATTTCAGGGAATGTCGCCCGTGTGAACTCACATTTAATCACAGAAATGGCGTACAATCCCAACAATCTCCGGATAGGTGGAAACTGGAAAGGGAGAAACAGAAGAAACATTGACACAATTCCCCATCGACGGCGACAATTAGATTATTCTGCTGCGTCATCTAAATATGATTGGGTTAACATAACGCCGAAGCACATGGTTACCCAAACATGAAGTGTACACGCACATGTGAATTTCTTAAATGTATGCGGTATAAAAGCTGTTGTGTGACTTCCTTCTCCTCGCGCGTGCGGACACTGGGTGTGCGTCCTACACAGTGACGCCCTTCAAATGATGTTGAGGAGGATAGGAAAGAGCAACGGATCACTTCAGAACTTTCTTTCTTGTACACGTTCATTCTGGATTCCCTTCCTCCTGTCATTTGGAGCAAGTGTTCTTTGCAAACAAGCTCCGCCTCTGAAGAGATAAAGGCAATACAATTTGTAGCCGAAGGTAGTGTCATAATTTCTTTCGCATATCATCAACGTCACCAGCGTGATGCAGTAAGGAAAACTCATCATCAAGGTCGCATAAGACAAACTATTTAGCAACTTTGAAACAAACAAGTAAGCAGAACACAGACACACACACAAAGCACGAGGAATCAATGATTATTCAAAGACCATTATTCCAAGTCCAGGAGACACGGGGGAGGACATTTCAATAAACGAAGGGCGAGACTAGATGATATGGCTGTCCGACCCGTCACGTGATGATGACGGTAATCTGCTCACAGTTAAGAATCACAACGTCGCTGATATTTCCTTTAGACGTTTTAAATGTTTCTCATCGCCTGACACGAAGGAAGAGTGGCAAGTGGGAGTGGCCAGAGTTCGATGGGATTTGCTCGTTATAACAGTGGCTACAGCATGTGAAAGGCTAGTGTTTGAAGTGCTGCGAACGTAATCAAAGGGATTCTTGGCATCACTATCCTTTGTCGTCGAATCTGAGTGACATATACTCGCACGATAGTGACGAAGCATCTCCAAGGATGCTACTCGCTCTCGAAGTTATATTGCCTTGGTACGAAAGACTTCTCCTCTGGCTACTAAGCCTCGGGCCGACACCACGGAACCTGGCCATTATTCCTGACGGCAACAGACGATACGCCAAAAAAGTGGGTTTATCCGCCAACGACGGGCACGTGGCAGGACGGAGAAGCCTCCAGACTGTAAGCCATGTAACATACCGAGTGTGTTGCCGGCCGTGCGGAACTGTGTGACGGTCGAATTTAGTATAGCACTTGTTCATGGTACGCAGATGGTAGCATGGGCAGAAATGCTAGGAGCGAAAGACGTCACCATTTACACCTTCAGCACGCATAACTTTAAGCGGCCTAAGGACGAATTCGGTGGTCTATTTGAAGAGATCCAGGCGTTGTCCTGGGCTATCATCAATAATCCGTAAGTCAAACGATCGCAGCGAACATATCTTTTCAGCCTTCCTCAGGATTCGAATTTGAGCCTTAAACTTCACCGACTTGGTGAATAATTTACTGATTCGAGTACCCTTTTCAGTTTATTACCCCACCCTTTTTCACTTTTCTCATTGTCTCTCTAGGCAAGTTGCTGACAAGAAGGGTGTCAGGACAAGGTGTGTAGGTGACCTCGATCAGCTGCCAAGAAATGTTCAAAGGACCCTTGCAAAACTTGAATTGATCACATCGTCTAATAGAGAGTAAGAATTCACAACTTTGAATATTCGTAGAGGATAGCAATGCAAATAATCCGTGCTTCGTGCCGCCGGAAATACTATACGACTACGTCACCGGGAATCATATTTTCGCCGTACATTAGGACACTCTAAACATGCGACAAATAAAAAAAAGAAGAAGAAAAAGAAATAAGTATGGAAAGTGACTGTGCTGAAGCTCAAACACACAACACACTACGATCGGATGTCGTATACGGCTATTTTTCTTTGAGTCTTGAACCTGGACCTTTAGTGTGCTCTTCGTCCGCTGTATGTCGTTGTGTTATTTGTCTAATTGGCCCCCGGACTCTATAGGAAAGGAAATGCTGCCGTCTGCTCGAGTCCACCGGCCCGCTTGCCTCCTGCTATGTTCAACATGCCATGTTCCGATTGCTCGTGCAAAAACAGCTGTTCTTCCCCTCTTTTCTTCCATCGGAAAAAACTGCCTAAAAGTTTCCAATTCAAAAAAAAAAAAAAAGAGACAAGTTCTTGCAAAACATAATACGTAAATCAATTCAAACTTGCCTAGCTTTGTCGTTCTACTCAGTTATTGCGCTGGTTCTTATGACATGAGTTGGTATGGTATGTCCTAATATTTTGCGTTTTTGAGTGAGACCAAATAAAAGCTGCTCCATTGTTTATTCATGTGGCAAACGCTTGTACTGTTATAAGCTTTGTTTCCTTCAATTATTCCAAAAAATAAAGTCTGATATGCAGTCCTTCTATTTCAGCTTTCCGAAATTGTCGGTAATTTTGCACCTCCACGTCACCATTTTATGCGTTTGCTAGGTCAAACTTAGGTTCGTATTTGGGTACTAGACAAGTAAATCATGCATTGAAAATTGATATTACACTGTGACTTGTTATATAGTGTTCACTAGAAAAATCCGAATCGTGCAAGAATTAAACTTTCGTTACTTCCCAACTTCAAAGAAAAAAAAAAAAAAAAGTCAGCTCTGTAAATTTTGTATCTCTAGGTATCACGGACAGTCATCATATGCAAATGTGTATACCATAGGCGCTTATAAATCAGCATTTAAGTTCCATTAGGCAGTTGCTGCCATGACGAAGCCGGTGTGGTTTGTTTCAGGCACACAACAAACTACTGCATCGCTTACTCTGCTCGACATCAGCTAACGCGCATAACAAAGATGATGGCCAAAGCAGTGAAAGAAGGACTCCTGCGTCCCGAGTAAGTCCTAAACCCCCATCTAACCTTGACAGGCAGTACATATTGCACGAAGGATTGGCATTGTGTACAGCCTAAAGGTGCGCCCTCTGACTGTGCGGACAGGCAGAGTGAGGACGGCACTCCGCAACAAAATCACCACAATGGTTGTAGTACCTCCGTAACCTTTGGGATGTCAGGAACATGTGTACGAAATATCTCGTTCCAAAACTGCGCAGATTTTATTCAAACGAATTTATTATGAAGCGAGCGCTTCGCCTCTATGAAGCGAGAGGGCACTGAAAGCAACACACGGCTGACCAGTGCTGCTGACATCGGCTGTGTTTCAATACTCGGCGCAGGAGAAGCTGTCTGAGTGGACAGCTAGATAGACGCCTTATCGGCGGAGATTTGGAACAGACTTGCGGACTTGGCGCCGCTGTCGCCATCTGCCATGGCCCGTAGGAACATCAATTCCGCACTTTGTTTAAACGCCGCGTAATTCATTAATAAACGCTGAAATAATTCAGCTCACATGTCGATGCATTCTCCCTGCGTATCGTTATATTTCAGAATACCTAGTGACCTCAGTATCATTAGTTAACAATGATCGGCAAAAATGCCGGCACGGCTCATTCATATTACGGCGTAGCCTTTCAAGAAATGCGCGTTTCTTGTATTTTCTTGATGTGTTCATATCATTCGTATATGTCTCCATTTCCTCAGTGTTCCTTGCATTTCGTTGTTCTTCATCCTCTCATATTAACCACTGTGAAATGGGGTAGTGTCCTGTGGCTACCACGGGGAAACATCCCATGTCATCATCACTTCTTCATTTATTGTTGTTGTTGTTGTTGTTGTTCTTCACGTTTTGCAAAACTTCACTCCGCCATGTATTAACCCTGGGTCCTTATGGCACTACAATAAATAAATTCAATAAAATATCACTTTTTGGACTTATTGTTGAACGCCGTAAACACGTCAGACTCGCATCTATGTTGCAGACAAGTGCATTAATTTTCAAGGCTGCTGTCAATGACGACCACTCAGACGCATAGCTAGTCTGCATCGATGCAGACTAGGCGAAAGACGCCTGAATAGCAGTCTAGGCGGGAATTGGAACGAAACTTAACATGGCGGCACTTCCGGTTAGACCGCCAAGTAGTCGACTTACCGGAGTATTGAAACACAGCCATCATCTGGCATCCGACAAGGTTTCGAAGCAGATGACAATGCTGGGTTTTCAGTTTTCTGCTCTCAGTCGCATTTCGGTTTCGGTTTGCTATTGTCATCATTTACCAATTAATTACTTGCGCAAAATGAATGCGAATGTTGTATTCGGTGTCGAAGGGGTGGTTCGTGTTCGGTATGATGCCCATTAAATTCTTTTCGAAACCCTGCGGAGTCTCCCGCACGGACACGGGTGGACCGGTAGATATTGCTTTATGGCTGACCGTGACGTTTCTGGACATAACAGAGGACATGGGAGAGTCACACGATAATATTTTTGCACACGAGAAATAGTTTGTTTGGGAAGGTGACATCTTTCATACATTTCTGAACAAGAGAAGCAGGAAAACGTAGGGGGACATTTCGAAAGGGAGACTATACACCTTCAGGTCAAACGCGCGTCCCTGTGTCCCAAAACAAAAACAAGGCAGCACCGCATTCACCAAGCTCACCACCAGCTCCCGCTGCCCAGACGTCAAAAAGGCAGTATTGACCACCCAATTCATTACCTCTATGTCTTAATTCCTTACAAGAATTCGAGGCACAGCTTGATTCCACGTATTATTTACTATAAAAACTATTATATGAACATTCTATATGAATATACTTAATTGGATGCAGTGACATCACTCCGGGCCTTGTGGAAAAGAGTTTGGCTGTGGAAGAAAGTCCAGAAATAGAGGTCCTTTACCGGACATCGGGCGAGACGAGGCTCAGCGACTTCCTACTGTGGCAAAGCAACTACGCCATGCTTTACTTCGAACAGAAGACGATACCGGAAGTCAGTTTTTGGGATTTCGTGAAAGGAGTTCTTTACTACCAAGTTCGAGCACAAGCGCTAAAGGTAACGGCGAAGCAACATGACAAGGCCTGCTGGAGATTGTGATTGTGTGACTGTATATGTGATTTTTCAGTTTTGGTTTTGTGTGTTTTTGCTCTTCATTTTTCTTTCCTTTCCTTTTCTTCATTCTCTTTTCATGCTCTCCTTTCCCTTTTCTTCTTTTTCATGGTAAAAAATATTTGAGGTGCCGCTACGCACTACATCCCGTATCTTCGGTATCCTATCGAATTTATGCGATAGCAATCGACTACCATAGCTGCGAACCATTAGCCGAGGTGGGCTACAAACATGTACGACAGAAACCCCCAATCACAAACACCCAGAATCAATTAAATCAAACAACTGAGGACCTTTTTCCTGGCGTTTACCATAACTGCGTTCACATGGTCGGATGCGTCGACTAAAGGCCCCATTCGACTAATCGTTAAAGTCGACTGACGACGGTTCACATGACAGTCGACGTCACGGGGAACATTGTCCTGATGGGACAGGTCTCCCTTCTGCAGCATACCGCGTCGTATGGCGTCCCAAAAGCGATTAATCAGGGTCGCATAGCAGTGGGGACATGTAATTTCGTTCATGACTTATTGCTCATCCGCTACAATGCTGTACTTTTACATAAAAGGGAGAGACAGAGGAAAGAAATAACCTTTGCTCAGATGTGAGAACATCCCGAGTTCGCAATGAACGTTACATAACAATTTCTGAAACATTTCACATCTTGAACAAGGTAAACAGGTTTAGAGAAATGTTAATGCGTTAAGGCTCTTGAACTTTTGGACTTGGACTCCACCAAGAAGTTTCTGCCGTCTATGTTAAAAGTTCTTTTTTTTTTGTGTGTGTGTGTGTGTGAAAACAATATACTTCAACGGGACAATCTCCCTTGTCCTCTCTTGTTCGAGAAATACCTTTTCACATGACTTATCTGAGTTTCTTTCGGCATGATCGTTACTGGTACTTGCTTTTGATATATATATATATATATATATATATAGATACTCATGGAACGATGCGACAGCACCAGAGGACACGTGTTTCGCCGTGTTTGCGGCTCGTCAGCCCTGGGTAGCTGCGCATCGTTCGGGATTGGCAAACCAGGGGTCACTCAGCGAGCGATATACACCTGGGAGGGTGACTGAGCACTCCTCAATGCCACAGTGCAAACACGGCGAAACACGTGTCCTCTGGTGCTGTCGCATCGTTCCATGAGTATCTGTTTTTCTACGTTCCTCTGCAACTGTACTTCTGCACTGCTAGGTGTGGCTGGTCTGATTTCTGATGGTACTTGACTGTCTTTACAGGACATTCGACAGAAGCATTACAAAGAACTTGAAGAGTGCAGCGCAGAACAGATACTTCGGCAGAGGACGTTCCTTCTGCAAATGGAGGCAGATCGCGTTGGATACTTAAGAAGGCTCGCGGCTGATGAATGACACTTGTTTATCCTGTTCACTGTACCAGAGCTATCTTTGAAAATTTTCCATTTTTCTCATTGACTGCAGTACTCTGCCCAGAAAGAATGCATAGAATAACATATGCTAATAAAATGTCCAGCTCAAATGAACTTGTTAAAGTTGTTACGAACTTTTACTTGAACAATGAATAATTATGAATTGAATTAAGCGTTCCAAAGATACGATTCCTTCTCTTTGGTTGTGAGCAATGATTATATTTTTCCTGATAGTCACATGTTTATTGAAGCGGCGCCTTAACCAGTTTCCTTTTTCCCGCATGTTAATTAACTTCACATATATTTATATGTATATATATTATTCTGCGTACGCTTCGCGATGTTGAAACACTGTGCACTGTAATTCATTAATTTCCGAAGTATTAGTTTATTTTCTGTGTGTCTTGTGATGCATGTTGAACTGATGACATTGTATGAACATTATGTAAAAAGTTCCGCTCCTCAAGGACGGGGCCTTGGGCACGTCAAGCTGCAAATGCATTTTTTTCTCCCGGAGCTCCGGGTTTAGCTCTTTGCAAAATGAAGATTGTTATTATTATTATGAATCATGAACTTAGTTAAAGAGTGCGAGTAAATATGTGCAGCACGCAATCTCGAACATACAAACGGTGGAACACAGGGTAAGCAATGACGATGCTTTGTGCTGATTCATTCTGTTTTCTTCTATCCATCATCATCATCATGCTCTGTCTAGCGCCTAAAATGTAACCCAATGTGTGTGCCAAAAGAACAGTGGAGGAGGTTGACACGTGTGAGGCAAAGCCCGCAGATGTCCATTGACGTGATTTTTCCGTGGTTATTTTAGGTAATATATAGAGTTTTTCGGATTTTATTATTTTCCGAGGGGCTGGAGCTTTTCGTCGTTTATGTTTTATATCCGCAATTGGGGGAACACGCAACGGCTGTGAAACGACCGACTCACAAACAGATCGAGAATATGCCTAGAAAAAAAGCTTCTAGTTATGTGCCAGAACTTGTAACCAGTGGCATTAGTATCACGACCATCTGGCAAGGTGGACTCCTCGAAATCCTGATATTCTTTGACATAACATACATATCGTCGTCTACTTGCTATACGACTATTGTACTATTCGCAGTCTACATCCAGAGAAGCCGGATTTTAGGATCCGAACGATTGGAGGAGATGGTCCACAAGGTGACAGAGGTTCTGCATATTATTTCTTGCCTCCACCTCCGAGACGAGTAGACCTAGATTAACGCCCTTCTCTACGCTATCGGCCGAGAAGCGGAGTATGTACCGATCTTAGCAAGGTGGACGCTTGGGCTTGTTGGCTCACTTATATAATGTTAGTGAGCCCGAGGGAAATCTGCGGAGCCAGGGTGCAGTCAGGAGTGGGAGTCTGAACGTCAGTGACGTTCAGAAGGGCAGCTACCTGACTGTCCGAATCAGTCGGCCGTAAAAAAGAAAAAAAGAAAAAAAGAATGGAAAACCGAAACGCGCGCGCAGGCGCCAGGGACACCTGACAGATGATCCGGGACACGTCGTTGTTGTCACACTGAAGTTTGAAGGTCACTTTAAACCTACGCTGCAGCAAAAAGCGCGCTCCCCTACTGTGATGGCGCATGGTGTCGCTGCAGTATTTCTCCAGGTGCGCTATTGCGTCTCCTTATCCGCAAGGAAGTATGTAGTTGACGGACTCGATTTCTGTTCCTCCTTGAAGTTGAATACGGCTATAGTACGCCTCGTACAGAGGCCGGCATTTTACGAAAAATTCATTCAACATGACATCATGTCCAGGCCTTGCCCATAGCACCATAACCTCACATCACCAACAACACCAGCCTTGCAAACCATGCTAAACAACGCGCGGGTCAACCCTCCTCCCGCCTGCCACTCAGTTGCCGTCTGATCAGCAGCACCGTCACCGCCATTTATCATACAGCTCTGCCACCGTCTCCCCGCCATTGATGTCAGCTTCCCAATTCGAAATATCATGCAGAAATTACGGGGACCTCACCCTCCCCTCTTCAACCACAAGCAAGGTCACGCGTACAGGAACGAGGACTATGCCCTCTATTACTCAGGGGCGGATCCAGGCCTTCGGTTAGGAGGGGGGCGGGTTCTTTGTGCGCGTAGTGGGGGAGGTGGAGAGGGAAATTCAATGTATAAACTGAAGTTTTTTTTGGGGGGGACGGTCGCTCCCCCCCCCCTCTTAGATCCGCCACTGCTACTACTTCTATTAGTCCAGAAGCGGACAGGACCATTGATTCCCTCACTATGCCGGTGGGTCCTATATTCATGTTTGAGTCAATGCACACGCAAAATCTACGCGCACAAACAGCAGCAAGTAATATCACCTTTCGAACTCATCGTGGATACTTCAGCTTCAGAACTCATCACGGCGACATCATATCACATCATATCACGGCTCATCATTCAACATCAAACTCAATATCCACGGCGACATCAAGCTCAACATCACATCACATCACAGCCCATCATTCAACATCAAACTCAATATCACACCACGTGACGGCCCACCATTCAACATGACATCAATTTCAATTATGAAATGAATGAATGATAGTGAATGATGGCCGTGAAGGCCATATCATTAGCGAATTCGTCGACCTATATGGTGTCGCACTGCAACTTTGCGCTACAATACTCAATGCCTTTGAAATTTAACAGGACTGAATCCCCTTCAGAGCTTTCCATGTACGCAACACGATGTTCAGTTTGCATTGAGAATTTGCGTAACCGAGAAATGCCGAGCATGACATGCAAGCACTGATGGACTTTTATTGGTCACCACCCTGTATGTTGCCAGCCCATTCCGATTTTATAGTTCGCCAAGCTACGTGCTGGTTGTCCGTTAAATTCATATTTACGTATACGTCAGTTATAGAGCCAGGTAATATACTGCTTACTATATTAATATGATATCACAAGTTTCACATAATGAGATACGGAGATGCTAAGATGTTGAGACAGGATACGTCTAGAAGCACATGCCACGTCTTTTACGCAATTATCTGACATAAGATAATGCTTTTTACGTCCGGTGATTCATTCTGGGCGACCTTACCTTCCCATCTTGTATGTGGCTCGTTGGTCTACATTTCAGTGACCACTGTAAGCACGGACATCTAGAACTCACTATGGGGTAAGGTAGGATCAGCGGCGACGCTAGGGCACGTGTCCGGTGTGGAAGCTCTCTGCGTCAGCGCCCCCCCCCCCCAACAATAATGGGTCCCTTGCCATACCAGCATATACAGGTTAAATAACAATATCATACCATCAAACTCAACATCACATCACATGACCGCCCATCATTCAAGATCACATTATCGCTGTGTTAAACGTGCACTATAGCGTACGATTGCTACACAGGCTTAGGAAGGTTGACCCTCCCAACTGCCGCATGTGTGGGTCTCTTGAGGACACTGTGAACGTTTTAGATTCCTGTCGGCGTCATCAGAAACTCCAGGCAACCTCAGCACGAATGAACAGCCGCCCTTTTGATGCAGCGAAATGTTCATTGGGCCCCCGAGCAAACAATTCCAAGCCCGCCTGCAGGCGTTCGTGCAGTCTCTTATACCCCTATTACACGGCCAGCTTTAACCGCTGTTTCACTTTACAGCAGTTAGTCGACCAAACCGCAGTTACCGTGAACCACGGTTCGCTGCTGTTACACACAAATCAGTCAGACCGTTGACGAAGGTCACGTGGTTTTCTGGTGGTTTCCTACGTCGTGCATTTAATGCCGTCTTCCTCAGTTGACTTTGTTGTTAGCTCGGAATTGACGATGTTTGCTGCATGTTCTTATAGGATCCTCAGTGTTGTCTGCGTCATATTTTTGTTTGTGCATCCTTAATTTTGTGAGTTAATGTGGTGCACTGAAAGTTTTAATGAGTCACGGCCTCCTACTAGATAAGCTACGTACATCCGGTGTTTCTGACCCGCTTGTTGCATTCTTCGAATCATACCTAAGTCAGCGTTCCTGTTCTGTTTTTGTCTCTGGCACGTACTCAGATGCATATGTTCCCACATCTGGGGTCCCTCAGGGATCCAACCTAGGTCCCCTGCTTTTTAATATCTTTGTGAATGACATGCCATCCTGCCTCAAACATTCTACTCTACTTCAGTATGCGGATGATTTCAAATTAATGAAAGCGATCTCTTCGGTTTCCGACTGCTTACAGCTACAGACAGATATATCCAGTATACTGTCATGGTGCAGTGCCAACGGTCTCAAAATTAACAGCGCAAAGACGAAGGTTGTCTCGTTCACACGCAAGACAAATATCTCTGTGTTTCGATACTTCTCCGACATTGAAATATGTCGTGTTGACAGTATCCGAGATTTAGGAGTTATTTTTGATGCCAAGCTGCTATTCCATGAACATGTCGCAGCGGTTCGTTCTTCCGCTCTTCGCACGCTGGGCCTCCTGTCATACACATGCAAGGAGTTTCAGACTCCTGCTGTCTTCGTTAAACTTTACAAGTCCTATGTTCTTCCCAGGCTTGAATATGCCTCTGTTGCTTGGAACGCACTTTCAGGTACTGATACAAAGCGTCTTGAGGCTGTACAAAAACGAGCGCTCCATATCATACACAATGGCT
The DNA here is from genome assembly GCF_037126465.1 of Ornithodoros turicata. Lineage (NCBI taxonomy): Eukaryota > Metazoa > Arthropoda > Arachnida > Ixodida > Argasidae > Ornithodoros > Ornithodoros turicata. The sequence continues at coordinate 68,072,643 of NC_088205.1, forward strand.
TTTTACGAAAAAAGTTATTGTATGACTATGACACACTATTGCAACATTTTCACCTTCACCCACTGGCCACACGTCGCTCTATCGCCGACGCCCTATTTCTGTACAAATGTGTCCATGCCCGTGTTGATTCGCCACTCCTGCTGAGCCTCCTAAACTTTTGTATTCCTCGCGCGGCTTTTCGTAATCCACCAGTCTTCTACGTTAAACGCTTCTGCCCCAGCGATCCAATTACCCGATGCCAAATTCTTCTGAACTCGCTTCCCCCCACATGTGATATTTTCCACGCCTCCAGCGCATTTTCTTAATCAGTGAATTTTCAATCGTGATATTCTTTCCTTTGTTTTGTACAGTATATCGTCTCATTCCATCTTATAACTTATGTGCTGCGCGTAATCTATGTATTGTAGTTTCGTTGCTGATATTTCATTGCATGTACTGCCTGGTATACTTGTCTGTAAATATGTAAGTATACGTATGCGTGTCATGTAGTTTCGTTGCTGATGTTTCATCGCGTGTACTGCGTGGTATATTTGTCTGTAAATATGTAAGTACGTATGCCTGTTATGTTTGTAATGTACCTCTGTTCTTATCCCACTGTATATGTATTATATATATGTCTGTACATAATTATTTGTGCGTTTATGTCTGTATTGTATCCACCGTGAGTTATGTGTATTGTGTGCGCCAACACCAAGGCCTTAGCAGCCGTTCTTGGGCACTAATAAAAATTATTATTATTATTATTAAAATTATTATTATTATTATTGTTTTGAGAGGGGCGGTGCAATTTGCGTGTACTGGTTTCAGATTCAGATCCTTTCAGATACACGATAAACACATGCGTGGTATACTCTTCACGCTACGAGCTGACGCGAATAACAGAGAACATGGCCAAGGCAGTGAAGGAAGGAGCCCTGCAAACAGAGTAAGCAGTGTTTCTGCAGGGCAGGGAGAACAGTGCTGTCCGACGTGTACAGGATGCTTACTGATAGTCGTGTACACAGACAACTTTCCACAGATTCTCTATGTCGCTGTAACGTTTCGTTCATACTCTTATGCTTTCAGTCTTTCCCATTATTGTAGTTGTCTACGCGGTAACATGAACACAGCGCTGCGGAGCGAATTCGTACCCGCTCCCGCACCGCACCCGCTGATGCGCCAACCGCTCACGCAACAGCTTCTGCGGCATGTGATGCTGGTATGTCTGGACTACCCGCAGATTTTACCTGCAACCAACCAGTGGCGTAGCCAGACAGGGGGGGGGGGGGGGGGGGAGCTCGTTACGAAAACCCGCCCACTTTCACCTTCCCCCGCTATTCCTGGGTCCGCCAACACACACATTTTACTGCCAGGGAGCTATTGCGCACACCGCAAGATAAGGGATGCAGATCTAGACTGATTTGTACGTTCACAATGTGATTACATGTAGGCTGTTATGACCAATGAGGCTGAGGGAAATTTATTTTTTTCAATTTGAACTTTGAAAATTGCTAAGCGAACCTCACTTTTTTTCCCACAGAAATATGAAGTCCTCGACGGATAACCACAGACCCGACAACGCACAGTATCGCAACAGAAATACACGAAAAAAATAGTAAAAATTACGCTTTAGCATCGCCTGCTTGATTTTCGCTAAGAAGAGCGCAAGGAAGGTGCGGGCAGAGATGAAAGTGTTCCCGCCTCTTGTTTTACCCTTCTTTCCCCCGCTTTGACCTTGATGCTGGTGACAGCCGTTTGGTGAACACTTATTTTCTCAACGACTCCCAATGATTCACGCGCCAGGGTATCAAGGAAGTACGGGGAAGCAGCAGCGGCAAAGGCGAAAATTAGCACACGAAAAACGGAGAGTGTGTGATTGGTATCGTTACCTTACTGGTCAAGACAACGTCGGTCTCGCCAGCTAACGCTGTGAAGAAAGTTCGGCGTGTCAAATATTTTGGCTCGACGCTTCTCTTACAACGCCAAAATATCCGCTACTATTTCCGTCGCACGCCACCGATGGCCAGGAGTCAGGTCAGGAGTTATTGTTAGGTTAGGTTAGGTTGGGTTGGGTTGAGTTGGGTTGGGTTGGGTTGGGTTGGATTGGGTTAGGAGTTATTGTGCCACACCGGTACGTGCGTAGGGAAAGACATAAAGCAAACCTATTCCACAGGTATACGTTGTAGCGTTTTTAATTCGTGCATGTAACTAATTATTTTATGTACGATCCTTTTGTTTTACAGGCGGTCCAACACCAGTACTGCAAAGAAACAGCTCCTCTTAATGAATGCACGCTAGAACAGTTTCTTCGACAAAGAATGTTTCTGGGACAAGTCGCGGCACACCGTGCCACCTACATGCACGCAGCTGCAAAGGACCACTGAAATTTGCAGACAGTTTATGCTTTCTGACCGTGAAAGCGTCAACACACAGAATACGTGCACCGCTGCTTTAATGCTGCAATCGAACAGGAAATATGTGGCCCTTCATGCCACAGTTCGAGACCATGTCTCTTGACAAATTCGAGGGAAGTTTATAAAAATTTGGAAAGTTTTGCTTCTGTTCTGCGCTATGCATTGTTATTGGACTAGCTCCTGTGGTCGAAATGAGAAATATATGAGAAGCTAGGAGAAGCCTGATAACCAATAGGGACCACAGAGAACCGTGAGAACCACCGTTTTGTTTATTTTCAGTTTATTTTTCCTTCTTTTAGTTTATTTTTCAGTTTCTTTTTCGGAATAGAAGCTGGCAATAGCCTGGTTGACATTGCCTTTTTCTTTCACTCTATTAAACATATCCCCCCCTCCCGTGCAGAAATCCACTGAGATTACGACAGCGGCCATTGATTTGCCAGGGACTCATCGCTCACGAGCTCTGGTACATCATGGTCATCGTCTTGAAGTACGACGCTCTGCTGCATGACGTCCATCCTGTGTTGGATCGCCAACGTAGCCAGGGACACACTGACAGCTTGCCCTTTCATCCTGAAATGCATGTTGTTGAGCATGAAATTCAAAACGAAATGAAATATGACGTCACTTCGGATTGTAATATGTTTCACCAGGGTGTGATCAGTGGCGTAGCCAGACCGCCAAGGTAGGGGGGGGCTCGATACGAAAACTTGCCCCCCTCCCCCCCGCTGATCCTGGGTGAAACAACACACAATACTTGTGCACACCTCAAAATGCGGTAATTGATTTGGGCGTTCACAATACGATTACACAGTGATGTCCATGAGGCGGTGTCACGAGATGGGAAGAATTTTGAAAAGCTCATACTTTGAAAACCACTCAAGAGTGCCGATTAGATAGACGACATGAACTGTAAGAACTTTCGCGATCGTCACACTGCCCCCCCCCCCCACATATATATTATTTTCTCCTTGGATTTGCGCGATTTGCGTAGGTCCGTCGCGGCAGGTAGGGGGGGCTCGAGCCCCCCCTAGCCCCCCCGTGGCTACGCCACTGGGTGTGATACTGCACAGTGATCATCGTAGTTAAAAGAGTTGACTGTCAGTTTGTTTTGAATTCTGCACGAGGAAAACACCTGAAGTGGTGCAGAAGTAGCACTGCACTACCAGCTGTGTTGCACTACCACTGGACTACCAGTTGCTGTCTGCCATCCGGTCTTTGGCTGCTTACGCTTCACTATGTGTACCAGATACCAACTGCCCCATCTGCCGTACTACTGCGGTGCTGCAGAGGTACACAACGTACATACATGAAGTACATGCTGCCTCGATGGTGAGTCCAACCGGTAAAACCCGAGACAGGGAAAGAAGGACAGAGACGACATATTCTTCAACACAGCTGGACATTTATCGTGTATTCACACGAGCGAAATCTTCACGGAAGATTCTAGTGGAAGAAAAAACGGAAACACTGCTCAATGAGCCGAAGTTCCGTCCCGTGTTATGTTGAGCGTCCACACGGTGCCGGAATATCGGGAGTGGCGTACTGCGCACTTTAGCAGACGACACTTAGCAGACGACACCTAGCAGACGACACCGTCAGCGTCTTTTCCTGTCGTCTGCTACGGAATATCTTGCGGCTGTGTCGCAGCATATTCCCCACGGTTAGCAGTGCACGTGAAGACATGACGCTGAGGGCTCGCGATCACGTGACAGCAGAAAGCTATGACGTGTTTCGCATGTTCCGCTGTAGTATTCCAGGGAATGTCGCCCGTGTGAACACACATTTAATCACAGAAATGGCGTACAATCCCAACAATCTCTGGATAGGTGGAAACTGGAAAGGGAGAAACAGAAGAAACATTGACACAATTCCCCATCGACGTTATCTACCCAAACACAACCTGAAACTACACCTGACACCTACCTGAAACTCCAGACGGCTGAGAGCAGACTCACGTTTACTACAGCCCAATTAGATTATTCCGCTGCGTCATCTAAATATGATTGGGTTAACATAACGCCGAAGCACATGGTTACCCAAACATGAACTGTACACGCACATGTGAATTTCTTAAATGTATGCGGTATAAAAGCTGTTGTGTGACTTCCTTCTCCTCGCGCGTGCGGACACTGGGCGTGCGTCCTACACAGTGACGTCCTTCAAATGATGTTGAGGAGGATAGGAAAGAGCAACGGATGACTTCAGAACTTTCTTTCTTGTACACTTTCATTCTGGGTTCCCTTCCTCCTGTCTTTTGGAGCAAGTGTTCTCTGGAAACAAGCTCCGCCTCTGAAGAGCCAAAGGCAATACAATTTGTAGCCGAAGGTAGTGTCATAATTTCTTTCGCATATCCTCAACGTCACCAGCGTGATGCTGTAAGGAAAACTCATCATCAAGGTCGCGTAAGACAAACAATTTAGCAACTTTGAAATAAGTAAGCAGAACACACGGACACAAAAAGCACGAGGAAGCAATTATTATTCAAAGACTATTATTCCAAGTCCAGGAGACAGTGGAGAGGACATTTCAATACACGAAGGGCAAGACTAGATGATTTGACTGTTCGACCTGTCACGTGATGATGACGGTAATCTGCTCACAGTTAAGAATCACAACGTCGCTGATATTTCCTTTAGACGTTTTAAATGTTTCTCATCGCGTAACACGAAGGAAGAGTGGCAAGTGGCAGTGACCAGCGTTCGATGGGATTTGTTCGTTATAACAGTGGTTACAGCATGTGAAAGGCTAGTATTTGAAGTGCTGCGAACGTAATCAAAGGAATTCTTGGCATCATTGTTCTTTATCGTCGAATCTAAGTGACGTGCGTACGATAGTGACGAAGCGTCTCCAAGGATGCAACACCGGACGGACGCTCATGAAGTTATACTGCCTTGGTATGAAAGACTTCTCCTCTGGCTACTAAGCCTCGGGCCGACACCACGGAACCTGGCCATTATTCCTGACGGCAACAGACGATACGCCAAAAAAGTGGGTTTATCCGTCAACGACGGGCACGTGGCAGGACGACGAAGCCTCCAGACTGTAAGCCATATTAGCATACCGAGTGTGTTGCCGGTCGTGCGGAACTGTGTGACGGTCGAATTTAGTATAGCACTTGTTCATGGTACGCAGATGGTAGCATGGGCAGAAATGCTAGGAGCGAAAGACGTCACCATTTACACCTTCAGCACGCATAACTTTAAGCGGCCCAAGGACGAAGTCGGTGGTATATTTGAAGAGATCCAGGCGTTGTCCTGGGATATCATCAATAATCCGTAAGTCAAACGATCGCAGCGAACATATCTTCTCAGCCTTCCTCCGGAATCGAATTTCAGCCTTAAACTTCACCGACTTAGTGAATAATTTACTGATTCGAGTACCCTTTTCACTTTATTACCCCACCCTTTTCACTTTTCTCATTGTCTGTCTAGGCACGTTGCTGACAAGAAGGGTGCCAGGACAAGGTGTGTAGGTGACCTAGATCAGCTGCCAAGAGATGTTCAAAGGACCCTTGCAAAACTTGATTTGATCACATCGTCTAATACAGAGTAAGAATTCACAACTTTGAATATTCGTAGAGGATAGCAATGTAAATAATCCGTGCTGCGTGCCGCCGGAAATACTATACGACTACGTCACCGGGAATCATATTTTCGCCGTACATTAGGACACTCTAAACATGCGACAAATAAAAAAAAGAAGAAAAAGAAATAAGTATGGAAAGTGACTGTGCTGAAGCTCAAACACACAACACACTACGATCGGATGTCGTATATACGGCTATTTTTTTTGAATCTTGAACCTGGACCTTTAGTGTGTTCTTCGTCCGCTGTATGTCGTTGTGTTATTTGTCTAATTGGCCCCCGGACTCTATAGGAAAGGAAATGCTGCCGTCTGCTCGAGTCCACCGGCCCGCTTGCCTATCCTCCTGCTATGTTCAACATGCCATGTTCCGATTGCTCGTGCAAAAACAGCTGTTCTTCCCCTCTTTTCTTCCATCGGAAAAAACTGCCTAAAAGTTTCCAATTCAAAAAAAAAAAAAAGAGACAAGTTCTTGCAAAACATAATACGTAAATCAATTCAAACTTGCCTAGCTTTGTCGTTCTACTCAGTTATTGCGCTGGTTCTTATGACATGAGTTGGTATGGTATGTCCTAATATTTTGCGTTTTTGAGTGAGACCAAATAAAAGCTGCTCCATTGTTTATTCATGTGGCAAACGCTTGTACTGTGATAAGCTTTGTTTCTTTCAATTATTCCAAAAAATAAAGTCTGATATGCAGTCCTTCTATTACAGCTTTCCGAAATTGTCGGTAATTTTGCACCTCTACGTCACCATTTTATGCGTTTGCTAGGTCAAACTATCGTGGTAATGGTTACAGTGACTCAAACTTTCGTTACTTCCCAACGTCAAAGAAAAAAAAAAAAAAGTCAGCTCTGTCAATTTTGCACCTCTAGGTATCACGGACATTCATCATATGTAAATGTGCATTCCATAGGCGCTTAGAAATCAGCATTTAAGTTCCAGTAGGCATATGTTGCTGCAATGACGAAGCCGGTGTGGTTTGTTTCAGGCACACATCAAACTACTGCATCGCTTACTCTGCTCGACATCAGCTAACGCGCATAACAAAGACGATGGCCCAAGCAGTGAAAGAAGGACTCCTGCGTCCCGAGTAAGTCCTAAACCCTCATCTAACCCTGACAGGCCGTACATATTGCATGAAGGATTGACATTGTGTACAGCCTAAAGGTGCGCCCTGACTGTGCCGACAGGCAAGGCAGATCGACAGAGCGAGGACGGCACTCCGCAACAAAATCACCACAAAGGTTGTGGTATCCCCGTAACCTTTGGGATGTCAGGAACATGTGTACGAAATATGTCGTTCCAAAACACTGGGCAGATTTTATTCAAACGAATTTATTACGAAGCGAGCACTTCGCCTCTGTGAAGCGAGAGGGCACTGAAAGCAACACACTGCTGACATCATCCGGCATCCGACAAGGTTTCGAAGCAGATGACAATGCTGGGTTTTCCGTTTCTCTTCGCATTTCGGTTTCGGTTTGCTATTGTCATCATTTACGAATGAATTACTTGCGTAAAATGAATGCGAATGTTGCATTCGGTGTCGAAGGGGTGGTTCGTGTTTGGTAGATGCCCACCTAATTCTTTTTGAATCCCAGCGGAGTCTCCCGCACGGGCACGGGTGGACCGGTCGGTATTGCTTTATGGCTGACCGTGACATTTCTGGACATAACAGAGGACATGGGAGAGTCACACGATGATATTTTTGCACACGAAAAATAGTTTGTTTGGGAAGGTGACATCTTTAATACATTTCTGAACAAGAGAAGCACGAAAACGTAGGGGCACATTTCGAAAGGGAGACTATTGGCCTTCAGGTCAAACGCGCGTCCCTGTGTCCCAAAACAAAAACAAGGCAGCACCGCATTCACCAAGCTCACCACCAGCTCCCGCTGCCCAGACGTCGAAAAGCCAGTATTGACCACCCAATTCATTACCTCTATATGTCTTAATTCATTACAAGAATTCGAGGCACAGCTTGACATCACGTATTATTTACTACTATATATAAAGACTATTGTATGAATATACTATATGAATATACTTGGATGCAGTGACATCACTCCGGGCCTTGTGGAAAAGAGCTTGGCTGTGGAAGAAAGTCCAGAAATAGAGGTCCTTTATCGGACATCGGGCGAGACGAGGCTCAGCGACTTCCTACTGTGGCAAAGCAGCTACGCCATGCTTTACTTCGAACAGAAGACGCTACCGGAAGTCAGTTTTTGGGATTTCGTGAAAGGAGTTCTTTACTACCAAGTTCGAGCACAAGCGCTAAAGGTAACGGCGAAGCAACATGACAAGGCCTGCTGGAGATTGTGATTGTGTGACCGTGTGTGTGATTTTTCAGTTTTAGTTTTGTGTGTTTTTGTTCTTCATTTTTCTTTCCTGTCCTTTTCTTCATTCTCTTTTCATTCTTTCCTTTCCCTTTTCTTCTTTTTCACGGTAAAAAATATTTAAGGTGCCACTACGCATTACATCCCTTATCTTCAGTATCCTATCGAATTTATGCGATAGCAATCGACTACCATAGCTGCGAACAATTAGCCGAGGTGGTGGTGGTGGTGGTGGTGATGTTGAAAGGGCTTGCCGTTGTCGGCCTCACGTATGTGGGCAACGTCACGACTGACGCCCTGGGGAAATGTGCGTCCTGGGCCGACTTCTAGGGGAACTGTGCCGACATATGTCTGAAAGCGTCTGAGGAAAACCCAGGAAAAACCCCAGACAGCACAGCCGGCACCGGGATTCGAACCCGGGTACCTCCCAGTCTCGACGTGGGAGGTGGGCTACAAACATGTACGACAGAAACCACCAATCACAAACACCCAGAATCAACTAAATCAAACAACTGAGGACCTGTTTCCTGGCGTCAGCACCCTTTTCCCCGAGGTGTTTGATTTACCATAACTGCGTTCACATGGTCGGATGCGTCGACTAAAGGCCCCATTCGACTAATCGTTAAAGTCGACTGACGACGGTCCGCATGACAGTCGACGTCACGGGTAACATTGTCCTGATGGGACAGGTCTCCTTTCTGGAGCGTACCGCGTCGTATGGCGTCCCAGAAACGATGAATCAGGGTCGCATAGCAGTGGGGACATGTAATTTCGTTCATGACTTATTGCTCATCCGCTACAATGCTGTACTTTTACATAAAAGGGAGAGACAGAGGAAAGAAATAACCTTTGCTCAGATGTGAGAACATCCCGAGTTCGCAATGAACGTTACATAACAATTTCTGAAACGTTTCACATCTTGAACAAGGTAAACAGGTTTAGAGAAATGTTAATGCGTTAAGGCTCTTGAACTTTTGGACTTGGACTCCACCAAGAAGTTTCTGCCGTCTATGTTAAAAGTTCTTTTTTTTTTTGTGTGTGTGTGTGTGAAAACAATATACTTCAACGGGACAATCTCCCTTGTCCTCTCTTGTTCGAGAAATACCTTTTCACATGACTTATCTGAGTTTCTTTCGGCATGATCGTTACTGGTACTTGCTTTTGATATATATATATATATATAGATACTCATGGAACGATGCGACAGCACCAGAGGACACGTGTTTCGCCGTGTTTGCGGCTCGTCAGCCCTGGGTAGCTGCGCATCGTTCGGGATTGGCAAACCAGGGGTCACTCAGCGAGCGATATACACCTGGGAGGGTGACTGAGCACTCCTCAATGCCACAGTGCAAGCCAGTGAATTATAAAGAGAGGAAAAAGCCATTAAAAAATAAGAAAAATGACGCTAGATGTGTTTGAAATTCAAACTTACAGATTAAGATGGCTTCTATGGCTGCACGTAGAAAAACAGATACTCATGGAACGATGCTACAGCACCAGAGGACACGTGTTTCGCCGTGTTTGCGGCTCGTCAGCCCTGGGTAGCTGCGCATCGTTCGGGATTGGCAAACCAGGGGTCACTCAGCGAGCGATATACACCTGGGAGGGTGACTGAGCACTCCTCAATGCCACAGTGCAAGCCAGTGAATTATAAAGAGAGGAAAAAGCCATTTTAAAATAAGAAAAATTACGCTAGATGTGTTTGAAATTCAAACTTACACATTAAGATGGCTTCTTTGGCTGCACGTAGAAAAACAGATACTCATGGAGCGATGCGACAGCACCAGAGGACACGTGTTTCGCCGTGTTTGCGGCTCGTCAGCCCTGGGTAGCTGCGCATCGTTCGGGATTGGCAAACCAGGGGTCACTCAGCGAGCGATATACACCTGGGAGGGTGACTGAGCACTCCTCAATGCCACAGTGCCAGCCAGTGAATTATAAAGAGAGGAAAAAGCCATTAAAAAATAAGAAAAATGACGCTAGATGTGTTTGAAATTCAAACTTACAGATTAAGATGGCTTCTATGGCTGCACGTAGAAAAACAGATACTCATGGAACGATGCGACAGCACCAGAGGACACGTGTTTCGCCGTGTTTGCGGCTCGTCAGCCCTGGGTAGCTGCGCATCGTTCGGGATTGGCAAACCAGGGGTCACTCAGGGTAACTGAGCACTCCTCAATGCCACAGTGCAAACACGGCGAAACACGTGTCCTCTGGTGCTGTCGCATCGTTCCATGAGTATCTGCTTTTCTACGTTCCTCTGCAACTGTACTTCTGCACTGCTAGGTGTGGCTGGTCTGATTTCTGATGGTACTTGACTGTCTTTACAGGACATTCGACAGAAGCATTACAAAGAACTTGAAGAGTGCAGCGCAGAACAGATACTTCGGCAGAGGACGTTCCTTCTGCAAATGGAGGCAGATCGCGTTGGATACTTAAGAAGGCTCGCGGCTGATGAATGACACTTGTTTATCCTGTTCATTGTACCAGAGCTATCTTTGAAAATTTTCCATTTTTCTCATTGACTGCAGCAGACTGCCCAGAAAGAATACATAGAATAACATATGCTAATAAAATGTCCATCTCAAATGAACTTGTTAAAGTTGTTACGAACTTTTACTTGAACCATGAATAATTATGAATTGAATTAAGCGTTCCAAAGATACGATTCCTTCTCTTTGGTTGTGAGCAATGATTATATTTTTCCTGATAGTCAGATGTTTATTGAAGCGGCGCCTTAACCAGTTTCCTTTTCCCCGCATGTTAATTAACTTCACATATATTTATATGTATATATATATTATTCTGCGTACGCTTCGCGATGTTGAAACACTGTGTACTGTAATTCATTAATTTTCGAAGTATTAGTTTATTTTCTGTGTGTCTTGTGATGCATGTTGAACTGATGACATTGTATGAACATTATGTAAAAAGTTCCGCTCCTGAAGGACGGGGCCTGGGGCACGTCAAGCTGCAAATGCAGTTTTTTTTTCTCCCAAAGCTCCGGGTTTAGCTCTTTGCAAAATGGAGATTATTATTATTATGAGTCATGAACTTGAGTTAAAGAGTGCGAGTAAATATGTGCAGCACGAAATCTCGAACATACAAACGGTGGAACACAGGGTAAGCAATGACGATGCTTTATGCTGATTCATTCTTTTCTCTTTATTATTTTCTTCTATCCATCATCATCATCATATGCTCTGTCTAGCGCCTAAGATGTAACCCAATGTGTGTGCCAACAGAACAGTGCCGGAGGTTGACACGTGTGAGGCAAAGCCCGCAGATGTCCATTGACGTGATTTTTCGGTGGTTATTTTAGGGAATATATAGAGTTTTTCGGATTTTATTATTTTCCGAGGGGCTGGAGCTTTTCGTCGTTTATGTTTTATATCCGCAATTGGGGGAACACGCAACGGCTGTGAAACGACCGACTCACAAATAGATCGAGAATATGCCTAGAAGAAAAGCTTTCAGTTATGTGCCAGAACTTGCAACCAGTGGCACTAGTATCACGACCATCTGGCAAGGTGGACTCCTCGAAATCCGGATATTCTTTGACATAACATACATATCGTCGTCTACTTGCTATACGGCTACTGTACTATTCGCAGTGTACATCCAGAGAAGCCGAATTTTAGGATCCGAACGATTGGAGGAGATCATTCACAAGGTGAGAGAGGTTCTGCATATTATTTCTGGCCTCCACCTCCGACACGAGGAGACCTAGATCAACGCCCTTCTCTACGCTATGGGCCGAGAAGCGGAGTATGTACCGATTTTAGCAAGGTGGACGCTTGGGCTTGTTGGCTCACTTATATAACGTTAGTGAGCCCGAGGGAAATGTGCGGAGCCGGGGTACAGTCAGGAGTAGAGTCTGAACGTCATGACGTTCAGAAGGGCAGCTACCTGACTGTCAGTCGGCCGTAAAAGAAAAAAAAAAAAAAGAAAAAGAGAGAGAGAGAGAAAATGGAAAAACGAAACACGCGCGCGCAGGCGCCAAGGACACCTGACAGGTGATCCGGGACACGTCGTTGTTGTCACACAGAAGTTCGAAGGTCACGTTAAACCTACGCTGCAGCAAAAAGTGCTCTCCCCTACTGTGATGGCGCATGGTGTCGCTGCAGTATTTCTCCTGGTGCGCTATTGCGTCTCCGTATCCCCAACGGTGTATGTAGTTGACGGACTCGATTTCTTTTCCTTCTTGAAGTTGAACGCGGCTATAATACGCCTCGTATAGAGGTCGGCATTTTACAAAAAATTCATTCAACATCACATCATGCCCAGGCCTTGCCCATAGGACCATAACCTCACATCACCACAACACCAGCCTTGCAAACCATGCTAAACGACGCGCGGGTCAACCCTCCTCCCGCCTGCCGCTTAGGTGCCGTCTGATCAGCAGCACCGTCACCGCCATTTGTCATACAGCTCCGCCACCGTCTCCCCGCCATTGATGTCGGCTTCCCGATTCGAAATATCACGCAGAAATTATGGGGACCTCACCCTCCCCTCTTCAACCACAAGCAAGGTCACGCGTACAGGAACGAGGACTATGCCCTCTTCTACTTCTATTAGTCCAGTAGCGGACACGAGACCTGGTACTTTGATTCCCTCACTATGCCGGTGGGTCCTATATTCATGTTTGAGTCAATGCACAAGCAAAATCTACGCACACAAACAGCAGCAACTAATATAACATTTCGAACTCATCGTGGTTACTTCAGCTTCAGAACTCATCACGGCGACATCAAGCTCAACAGCACATCACATCAAGGCTCATCATTCAACATCAAACCCAATATCCACGGCGGCATCAAGCTCAACATCACATCACATCACTGCCCATCATTCAACATCCAACTCAATATCACATCACATGACGGCCCACCATTCAACATGACATCATTTTCAATTATGAATGATGGCGAATGATGGCCGTGATGGCCATATCATGAGCGAATTCGTCGACCTATATGTGTCGCATTGCAACTTTGCGCTACAATACTCAATGCCTTTGAAATTTAACAGGATTGAATCTCCTGCAGAGCTTTCCATGTAGGCAACACAACGTTCGGTTTGCATTGAGAATTTGCGCAACCGAGAAATGCCAAACATGACATGCAAGCACGGGTGGACTTTTATTGGTCATCACCCCTGTATGTTGCCAGCCCACTCCCATTTAAGTCTCTAGTTCGCCAAGCTACGTGCTGGTTGTCCGTTAAATTCATATTTACGTATACGTCAGTTATAGAGCCAGGTAATATACTGCTCACTATATTAATATATCACAAGTTTCACACATTGAGATACGGAGATGCTAAGACGTTGAGACAGGATACGTCTAGAAGCACACGCCACGTCTTTTATGCAATTATCTGACATAAGATAATGCTTTTTAGGTCCAGTGATCCATTCTCGGTGACCTTACCCTCACATCTTGTATGTGGCTCGTTGTTCTACTGTTCTACGTTTCAGTGACCACTGTAAGGACGGACATCTAGAACTCACTATGGGGTAAGGTAGGATCAGCGGCGTCGCTAGGGCACGTGTCCAGTGTGAAAGCTCTCAGCGCCCCCCTCCCCCCCCCCACAATAATGGGTCCCTTGCCATACCAGTATATACAGGCTAAATAACAATATCATACCATCAAACTCAACATCACATCACATGACGGCCCATCATTCAAGATCACATTATCCCTGTGTTAAACGTGCACTATAGCGTGCGACTGCTACACAGGCTTAGGAATGTTGACCCTCCCAACTGCCGCATGTGTAGATCTCTTGAGGACACTGTGAATGTTTTTGATTCCTGTCGGCGTCATCAGAAACTCCAGGCAACCTTAGCACCAATGAACAGCCCCCCTTTTGATGCAGCGAAATCCCTGGTTCATTGGGCCCCCGAGCAATCAATTCCAAGCCCGCCTAGCTGCAGGCGTTCGTGCAGTCTCTTACGGGCGCTAAGCTGGTGGATGTGCTGTGACTGTGCTTTCACCGCGATAATCATGCACGGCTCAGTTGTCTCGCGACCTAAACACCCAATTATTATTAATTATTATTATTATTAATCATGCACGGTGCAATCATGTGACACGCGACCGCTGTTTCATTTTGATCTTCACTTCTCAGCTATCATTTTGTTTATTTCACTGGGTATTTAATAGAACTGGAGTAGCCGGCTCACTTCATGAGCGCTACATTCTCCATTTTATTTTCTTTACACCAAGCCAAACCAAACCAATATCATAGCACGCGCACCAAGAAAAATCACGTGTTCACAGGGGGCTCCTCATGCTGTTTCTGCAGTGTCATCGCGCCACAGAAAAGGAGGAAGCAGCGGACGGACTGGTGCTGCGCGTCACCCCTCGCACCCTCTATGGACGCCACCAGGCAGGACCCCAGGCAGGACGCCACCGGGCAGGACGATGTTGGGTGGTGGCGTAGCACCCCTGTGGCTACGCCACTGCCTGCAACTCAGCGACACCGTCGTCATCCGGCCGGTATTCCACCGACTCGGCCTGCTATTAGTGAGCGCTAGTAGACCGTTGACAACGTGGCTTCCGAAGTACCGTATCCACCGTACGCAACCAGCGGCTACAATTCTGAGTCATGCTAGCTGTCATTTGTTCCGTGGCGTAGCCAGACCTCCAAGGTAGGGAGGGCTCGATACGAAAACTCCCCCCCCCCCCCGCTGATCCTGGGTGGGACAACACACACATACTTATGCACACCTCAAAATGTGGATGATAAAAAAAGAACGAAAATAATTGTTTTGGACGTTCACAATACGATTAGATGTATAGGCTGTCATGACCAATGAGGTGGTGTCACGAGATTGGAAGTATTTTGAAAAGCTCATACTTTGAAAACCATTCAAGAGTGCTGCTTAGATAGACGCTATGAACTGAAAGAACTTTCGCGATCGTCACACTGGTCCCCCCCCCCCCCCCCTAATATAATATTTTCTCCTCGGATTTGCACGATTTGCGTGGGTCGGGCCGTGGCAGGTAGGGGGCGCTCGAGCCCCCCATGGCTACGCCACTGGTTCCGGTAAGCACGGTAGCTTCATGGTGATGTTATCAACGGTCTAATAATACTCTTTATTAGCTTGTTCTGTAGGAACCCTGTTGAAAGTGCCGGCAGCCTTTTGTCTGTATTTGCGGCTCAAGGCCTTTCATAGAGGCTTTTCCTTCAGCATTCTAGAGCAGCTCGAAGAAATCTGGAGCGGAGAATCCAACTCTGCACTCAACAGAGAAGGAGACTGGGCCGCGGACACAGGGTCGACAACCATGGTCTCTTCTGTACCCACAGCGTTCTCTGAACTCGTGTCCGCGTTCCAGTTTCTGCCCTCCCGACAACCTTCTCAAAACACTAGTACATGCAGTGCTGGGCGAAAGTTTACGGAACAGGCTCCGGCGCGTTCGGTGGTGGTGAAGGTGAAAGGGCTCGCCGTTGTCGGCCTCAGAGGTGGACAACGTCACGACTGACGCCCTGAGGAATGTGCGTCCTCGATCGACTTCTAAGGGAAACTGTGCCAACATAGGTCTCAAAGCGTCTGAGGGAAACCCAGGAAAACCCTTAGCAGCGAATGGTACCGTACGGACTTACAAACAGGTGACTGGGTTACCTAGACACATGTCTAAGTCCGTATGGTCTCATTCGCTGCTAGGGTGTCACTCCGAGGAAGGAATGCGCCGGAGCCTGTTCCGCGAAACTCTTCATTACATTCTTTGGTTTGGGGCGACAGGAATGGCGGTTGTCCCACATTTTTTATCCTCCTCATCTTTCCTTCTCTCCCTTTCCTCTCATCCACTCTCCTATGGCCAGTATTTTTCACGCCGAAAGATGGCAACCCGTACGACAGTGACTTTCTATACCTGCAAATCGCTAAACTGCGCGCGGTTATCTGCGGGGGGGGGGGGGGGGGGGTGGCTTATCAGCACCCGGACTGACCGGCCTCTACTTATTTCTTTTCGCCATCTGTTTTAGAGACATCACACCGGCTTTAATCGAATAACTTGTGGCAGTCGAAGAAGGTGCGGACGTTGACTCTTTCTCTGCAGAACATCCAACGTTACGAGGGTGAGCGATTTCTTGCTATGGCAATGTAGTTACGCAACATTGTACTTCGAGCGAAAGACACAGCCGGAGATCAACTTTTGGGATTACATCAAGTGGATTCTCTGCTATCAAGTAGGACGACGAGCCATCAAGGTAATAACGAGTTAGAGGTTTGCGAATAGCTATTTAAATAAAATCCAAATACATTATACAGGGTGTTTCACGTAAAGTGAAAAAGAAAAAAAAAATTCTAACCTGCGACGTGCACGCCAGAGGATTGTGCGATTTCGGCAATTACATTCTGCGAACTTTTGCCGCCATTTAAGAAGACTTTGAACAAGTTTGAACTGAGGGAAATTTATTTTTTCAATTTGAACTTTGAAAATTGCTAAGCGAATCTCACTTCTTTTTTTCCACAGAAATATGAAGTCCTCCACGGATAACCACAGACCCGACAAAAGCTACGCACTGTATCGCAACAGAAATACACGAAAAAAATAGTAAAAATTACGCTTTAGCCTCGCCTGCTTTATTTTCGCTAAGAAGAGCGCAAGGAAGGTGCGGGGAGAGATGGAAGTGTTCCCGCCTCTTGTTTTACCTTTCTTTCCCCCGCTTTGACCTTGATGCTGGTGACAGCCGTTTGGTGAACACTTATTTTCTCAAAGACTCCCAATGATTCACGCGTCAGGGTATCAAGGAAGTACGGGGAAGCAGCAGCGGCAAAGGCGAAAATTAGCACACGAAAAACGGAGAGAGTGTGATTGATATCGTTACCTTACTGGTCAAGACAACGTCGGTCTCGCCAGCTAACGCTGTGAAGAAAGTTCGGCGTGTCAAATATTTTGGCTCGACGCTTCTCTTACAACGCCGAAATATCCGCGTCTGTTTCCGTCGCACGCCACCGATGGCCAGGAGTCAGGTCAGGAGTAGTGTTCGGATCCCGAGATCCCGGGATCCCGCACAATTTTTCCGACCCGAAATCCCGGGATTTTTTATAAAAAAATCCCGGGATTTCGGGATTATTCGTGGTGCCAAATATACATTAAAATTGCAGACGATACGAACGAGAGAGATTCAATTACACGGGTCAATCGCCTTCACCATCGAGGTTTCCGCCCATGATATGTTTCCCCTGTTCGCAAATAAATCATCCCCCTCTTCCGTCTACGAAAAGGCACCAGCACGGCGTGAGAGCTCGCGCTAGTCTACTGCGGGTTGCTGCTTTTGCTAGAGTCTGACGTGGGGTTCCCTCTTTCTTGAGCTGGCGGAAACACTCTAAGTGGCGTCCGATCGTTTCAAGGGCGAAAGGCAGGCGTTCCACCGTGCTCGTAGTGTCAAGACGGTCCGTGCCCTAGGTGGTTCGTAACAATGTCCACCGTGCTCTTTTCCGAAGTGCTTGCTAAATGCACTGACAGTAGCAGTGTGTGGTACTACTACTTGCGTGCAGCGGACGGGCAGTCGGCGAAATGTAAGAGATGTGGAAAGGTGCTAAAGACTCTCGGCGCCTCAACGAAAGGTCTTCACACGCATTTGCTACTGCATAACATAAACTTTCGAGTGAGATCTGCGACAGAGGATGCTACAGGAGTCGTTTTGTCGTCGTCGAAACTGTACAAACAGTCACCACCACAAACACTTGACTCGTTCCTCGTGAGCGGTAAGGCTACGGTTGAACACAGGGTAGCACGCATGGCCGCCATGTGTGCAATGTCGTTTCGTTAGTTTCGTGGAATCGCTTCGTCTGATGACATTCGTGATGGAATGGTCACTCTGGGGCTTAAGTTTCCTAGAACCGAAAAGACTGCGCGGCAGTGCACAATGAACTTTCACGCTCACTTGCTCTAACATTAGACGAGTGGACGTCGACCAAGAATCGTAGGTACCTGAACATCAATGTTCACACTGCTGATGCGAAGTTTAGGAGCGGTGTCAGCACTTGGAATTTGGGACTTGTGAGGATTAAGTGCGCGATGCCGGCAGAACAGTGCGTGGACGCCATCCGTAATAGGCTGCTGGATTTCGGCTTAAAGCTTGACAGCGTTGTAATGGTTAAAGTTGGAAAACCTTTGCAGCCATTGCAGCATCAGCTATGTCTGGCCCATTGAGTACATTTAGCGGTCACGGACACCTTGTAAGCATTGCCAAAGAACAAGTCCCTCTCTGTAGACGAAGAAGACGAAGTTGGCGGTTCCGATTCTGAAGCCGCCATAAGAAGAAGTCCCACATCTCCGAAGTCGTGCTAACGTGGATCCCCGGACACAAGGGCCTCACGCTCAATGAAGCAGCCGACAGCCTGGCGAAGATCTCCCTTACTGGGCCCATCATCGATACCTTGCCACCGCTTCCCCAAATCGTTAAATCCAGATACCGGAGATTCTTGGAGCTTTCAGCGTGCCACTCACTTCCCCCCAGATACGGCCACCTGTCATCTCCATGGCAGCCCGACTGCTGCTCCTCGCGCCTCATAGAGGTATTCTTAACGCGCGCCCGGTGCCTTGCCCTCCCCCTAAACTTCTACCTGCATCGGGCTGGCGTCCACGATTCGCCATTGTGCCCACACTGTGGACAGGACGAAACAGTGGAACACTACTTCCTCCACTGTCGCCTCTACGATCGACTTCGTCAGAACTATCTGGTTCGCCCTCTGAAAATGCAAGGCGCCCCCCTCTGCCTAGGCTCTCTTCTATCGTTCGGGTCTTCGCATGCTGGGAGGTGGAACTGGACGGTAGCATCTAGTGTGGCTGCCTTCATGACTCTTAGCCAGCGCTTTTGAGCTGCCGAACGTATCTTCGCCATTTCTCTTGCGCTTAACTTCACGGCTATCCTCCGCGAGTCCCACACCTATCGTTATTCCGACAAGCCTCAACTCCCTCCTCCTCCTCCTCCTCCTCTCATATATAGCTAGCGTTCAGGAAAATCCACGCCTATGACCCTCATCTGGTACTGGCCAATCGCCCTTAGTGGATAACGGCCATTTCCCCGAGGATGAAGAAGAAGAAGAAGAAGAAGTAAGCGCTCCGTGCTATGAAGGCTGCTTCACCGATAGCTCCTGCGGGAAACGGTCTGTTAGCGAAAGCGACGAAGTGACTTTGCTCTTGGCCTCTGGGTCTGCCACTTGCCCATACCTTGTTGGTAACCGGCGGTGTCGAGGTAAGGGGGTTTGGCCGGGACTCCCCGCGGTCGTAAGATGCCGGTCAGCGGCGGGGCGGACCTGTACTGGTCCGCCCCGCCAGCCAGCGACATTGGTTCCTTCCCTTTGGAACACTTCTTAGAGAACGGGCTCTCTGCCATTCCTGTTGTTCTAATGCCTACGAATGGGTCTACCATACGCTCTAAAACCCCAAGATACTTATTCAGTGCCTAGAGGGCGTAACTCCCGATTTTAAGGATATTAATGAGGTACGTCAGTACGGAAAAGACGGCATCGTTTGTAGGTCTTCTAACCTGAACGTGATTCGGTCTTTGCTCCAAACCTCTACATTCGGAGGCCTTCCTGTCAAGTCCTACATTCCCCATCACTTAGCGTGCGTCAAAGGGGTGGTGAAGGGGGTTGATGTCTCGTTGCCTGCCAATGAGCTCCTTGACCTCTTCTCCCACCTCGGGGTGCTTGAAGCTTACCGGTGTAGCGCACCCGGTAACGACGGTCGTGTAGCTACAGAGTCAGTCATAGTGACCTTCGCGGGGCACAACTGTCCTTCGGAGATAAAATCGTGGCCGCTGATATTCCGCGTGGATTTGTTCAGACGTAGACCGCTGCAGTGTAAGCGCTGCTACCGCTTTGGCCACGTCACTAAGCACTGTAAGTCCGAGATGCGCTGCCGGCGCTGCGGTGATTCCTATGACGAATCTGCTTGTTCCCCTGATTCCTCTTTGAAGTGCTGTCTATGTGGAGGCGACCACAACGCTGATTTCCCGGCTTGTCCCTGTCGCGATCAGGAAATAGCTCTCTTGGATCTTATAAATTCACGTCACTGCTCTCGTGTCGAAGCTGCTTCTGTGCTTAAGGGTCGTGGTGATTCGTTTGCCGTTAGGACTCAGGCTTCCGGGCTTGCCCCGGAGAGACTTGAGAAAATGATTAGTGATGCTGTGGAGTCCGCTGTCGGCAAGCTAAAAGAGGACATTTGCTCTCTCACCTCCCTGCTAGCTTCTCTAACTGCTGCCCTCCAGGACACTGTGTCCTCAGTGGCGCGGGTTGCTTCTGTGGCTCGTGGTCCTGGCGGCTCGGTGCCTGCCGAGGCAACTCCGCCTCTAGGTTGTACGCCCATTCTTGCTCGCCCCCCGGGTGACTGCCAGGATTCCGAAATGGATTCCGACATAGATTCCGTACGTTCCTTGCCCAAGCGCGGCGCCTCCCCTGCTGCTTCAGGATCGGGCCCCCCTCAAGGCAAGCGCAATAAGAAAGGTCGTAAACAGCAAGTGAGTAGTGACGTCCTTGCCACCGCCGTGGCTGAATCCATACTCGCTGATGGATAGCCTTCGCATACTCCAATGGAACTGCTACTCTGTACTCAACGGCCTTCCAGACCTTAAAGGGACCGAAAAGTGAAAAATAACCCCCATATTTTTGCCCACTGTCGTGCACAACATCGTTGTTTGATAAGACACAGAAAGCATTACTTCTCAATTCCGCATATTTTTTACGTATAAATATTTTGAAGATTGCCGGAACATGGACGGTGCTGCCAGCGAACGGCGAAAAAGAGCAACTTGGGTTTCAGGTCCAGGGCTCCCTGGGATTGGTCAACCCTTACCACGTGAGAGTTAATTTTGTAGAGAACAAAGCTGACGCACAATATCTTACAGCTAAACACCATTTTAAAAATGAGGCTCACTTCCATAGCTTTTACGTTAATAAAGCATTCAGCTACTTCGCCGCTACGAGCTACGATCCGCCGCGCCATCTGCAAGGCCGTCTGTGTTATCTCGTTTATTGTTTACGTCGTGGGTGGTCGTGTTGGTCGAGCGAAGAGAGGTAGATGACATGTTCGTGGTTGTTGTGTGAATTATTCGAGAGGCCTAAGCATCCCTGGTGTAGTTTTGGTGTTCGGGGATGCAAAAATCATGTTCGTTCACCATCGGCGGCGGGCGTTTTCTACCACAAGATTCAAGAGGAGAGTGCACGAAAACGAATGTGGTTCGAAACAGTCGGCTATTAGATGTAGCAGTCGTGTCGTGTCTGCTGAGCTCATTTTGCTGCCGATGACTAAGAAGATGCCGTAGAAGGCGAATTGCGAAGACGTCCGAAGGAAACTGCCGTTCAGTAACCAGTGATTTTGCTTCACCGAGGTGACGAGTTCAACACAACGTCTTAGGTATGTACAGGCGTCACACATGTATAAATTATAATATAGCGACGACGTATTCCATTTAACTTATGTTATCCTACTTGTCCCGTACTCAACATTGTCAACATCAACAAATTTAATTTTAGGGGCCTTCCAGTGTTGAAGTGGCGCAAAACTGTTTCGTGTGTGTGTGTGATCCAGGCACTGACATGACAGAAATAGCTGAAAACAGGTATGCAAAGTCCACAGATGGAAGCACTAGATTTGTTAGGTGTTCCAGACTTTGTGACATTTTTTTTAGTCTTTGGACAGGTGCAGAACATTCGTATGACGTCAACAAGGGGAGAAGAAACTGGTGAGAACTACTAGCTTGTTTGAAGGGTACAAGAATACTTCCTGTTGAGATGTAGTTGTGACTTTATGACTAAGGAACGCTTATGAATTTTCTAGAGATGCATCTTCTACACTTGAATGCCCAGTGAAACAGCAAACGTCCGTTGTCTTTGAAGTCCCACTACTGGAATTGTTCAATGTGTGTCATAGCTGCAGTGAGCCATGCAAGGTTACCACATCATATTGGTCCTAAATTTGCAGAGTTCCCCTATCTCGGACGCAGCTGTCATTTCTCTTTATTGCTCTTCCGATCCTACCTTCTCAGAGATTAATGTGGTTCACCATACACTGCATGGGTACTGCCTTTCTCTATACTCATGCTTTCGGTTTCTTGTTCTGTTGAATAAATCTTCACTTGAGTTTGAGAGCCATCACGCTGTCTACTGTGTTTGCCCCTCATCTATATTGAGTGCTGTAACGGTATAGCACATCGACATGCCAACAGCCTACCAAACAACCTTGCTTAGTCCTACTTTTGGATGGAAACTACACGATGTGGTAACATCTACATATATAAAGTTTTAATCGACGGAGATTTGCTGTTTTTGTACAACCTTCATTGTACATTTCTTTTGTCTCACTTAGCATGCCTGAAGAAATGTTCTGGTCTTCATCAAGATGACAGGTCATTGTTCGATCTGCAGCATTATTGTTCCTGTAATCTTTTCACCAACAGAGAATACAAAAGTGAACAAACGGTAAAATATAACTAGCTTGGTAAATTCAAAAGGGAAAGACGTAACTGTTTATACGTCTCTTGTTTATTTTGTTGCAGGTTTTACAACTCTATCAAGTACGTCAAAACATCAGAGGGCAGGAAGTTCTACTCTGTTTCCTAAATCCCTGGACAATAAAAAAGAAAGATAGTTTGAGTTGTGACAATATGTTGCTTCTGCTCTTATATTATATTTCAATTAAATGTTACGATGCATTTGTAGTGTACACTGAAGCCAGTTTCAATTTGCCGGGCTGTCAAAAGTACTTTACAAAAGTACACCTCAATTACAGTAACAGAGAACTTATGCAATAAATTATTTAGCCATTTTGGAGTACTATGCACACCAATGGTGCATGGTTAACTTTGAAACCAGATCAAGGGTTAATAATACTTGAAGTCAGCCCTCAAGTCCTCCTTTACAAATGTCAGTTGGTGACGTGATAATGAATCAGTTACAAGTACTACTCCGTTTAGCAAAACAGAGTTAATTAAGTGTTAGATCCCAATCTTGGTTCAATTATTAGTTGACATTTGGAAACGTGGTCACTAAGTATACTAAAAGGTTATGAACACAGTTCAAGTGAATGACACTGATGAAAATTATCTTACTTACTCCTCACATGAGACTCAATTGAGACATGAGTATAACCTACAAATACATCTATGCCCACAGGTTACTTAACCCTCCAGGAACAAACTAGTAATTATAATATGCTGTTCCTGAAGAAATAAGGGTTTTCCGTTCAAGTAGCGCGTAAAGACCACACGGCGCTGCCGTGTATGTTGCCATGCTCTTCGGTTTCTCGGATGTGTGTAAAAGACACCTGCAGTACTTCGCTGTCAAGGCACAGTATTTCGAAATATTCGTTAGGTCTGATGCAATCGTCTGTCTGCTTTTCACACGCATTCTCTACCCCGCGGCAGCAAAAACCGTAGTATCCATCCGTAGTATCCGTCGGTTTGCATTTCACACATGAACACCTGCACGACGAAAAAACAGCGCTTGTTCCGGCTTATACAAGTGCTTCTCTGATACATGGAAATTTCACAAAGCAGTTCATGTTCACGGCACGGTGAGCTACTGCTGAGTACGAATGTGACTCCGATTAATCTCTGGACGAGGAATCTTCTGCTGCGAAGAACACACTTTCCAGCACGCTAACGCACGAACAACAGTTCTGTGTGAGCGACAGTTCTCGAATGCGGAATTCCAGCGCACTCATGTCCAAGAGGCTCGACATTCTCGACGTCGAAAGTGGTCACAAATGCCCACTGGGCGATTCCACGCGAAATCATCCAGCGGACCCGCTCGGCCCTCACAAAACTATCGCGAATTTTTACGAAAATTTTTTTAGCAGTCCCTAATAGTGCAAAACGACACACCACGAAACATTTCTTCCCAAATATCAATGTGGCGGGTGCTACACACGAGCAAAGTTCGCAGCACTGGCGAAAACCGTGCCTGGCGTGAACGGCAGCTGCGGCTTATAGAAAGCACCTAGAACTGTGCGGTTTTCTTTTGCGTATAGAGGAAACCATGCTTTACACGGCGCTCAAATCCAGGTTGTCGTGCTGTAATCGGTGCTGGTATACAAAGGCCGGAAGTTTCGCAATTTTCCTCCTACTTCGCGATTTTTTTGTGGAAAATCAAACCATTAAATTTTAATGAATATTTTTCCCTGACAAGGTCTCGTGAAATACTTCAACAGGAAAAATCGCAAGACACGTAATTGTTCTAGTCATTGCAGGAAAAAAAGAGGAAGTATGCGATTTTTCCAAAATTCGCTACAATCGAGCGTAAAACACGCAATGAAGAGGTCGGAAGAGACGCCTGAAACCAATGCAGTTTTATAGAATGAGCCTTCCTCTACAACATATTAAAAAATCTCGAGGGTGTTTTTTTGTATACTCTAGAAAATAATTTTTTTGTAGTAGAGGGTATTACGGCCACTGACCCACATTGCATGTATCCGGCGGGGTGCTATATTTGTTTCTTGGGCTCCCGTTTTAATTATTTGTATTTCCGATTTTTTTTCTGGTTGGTTTTCAATATGACAGCCACCCGGACCAAAGGAACATGGCTCCAGTTGAGCGCTGTGGAGTTCCAATTCACCAGTATGAATATTATAGGCGCGTAGATGCAGGTTCAGTTGATGAAAGTTTCCTTTAACTGAATGCTGAACAATTCAGCAAAAATATTAACCACGAAAAGTCTAACAAATTATAACGCTAGAGGAAAAGACGAACGTGCAAAAAAGTCATTTACATGGCAGTACTGGAAACGACGGAATCTCGTGGTGGTGGTTCATCGTCCATGCTGTCCTAGGTTCCAGTGAGGCTCACAGCTATATAAAGCCTCGCACCACTCGTGTATGGAAGCGTATACCCGCGGATATCCGCAAGAAACTTTTGGGTTCGGATGAAATATGGACGCTTGTTGTGATCTGCGGATCGGACGTGGATGGCGCCGGATCAGGAGCGGGTCAGACTCGGATAAACCGCGAGATTGCGCCATCAGTTTGCTTCACACTAGGTACAGAAGATAGAGTACAAGGTGTACGAAAGCAGCTCGCGCATCTGAGAGAGATCTCTGGCTCTGGCGTCTCGAGTCGAGGTGCGCGTTCGGCGCCGATCTTGCGTTTCACTTGCAATAAACTCTACTTATCCCGTTTGGTGCAAAATGTGTTGCTGTGCTTGGTGCCGTATAATCTTTCGTGGAAGCTAAATCTGTACTTGCTGTCGTGTATCCTTTGGTAGCATCATGGACGCTCAGGACCTGTCCTCGCTAAAAAGCTATGCCGCTCCGGGGTTTTCACTGTCGGAACGAGAGAGAGGAAGTCGCCCGTGTGGATGAAGTTTGGTGACAGCTTTTTTTGTTTCTTTTTTTTTTCTGCTTTGTGCTGACGGGAACGTTTATTTCCTGGAAAATTGGCCTGATATATCGAGCATAGAAACTGAACTATTGCTGCGTGCCGTGGGAGACGCGGATTTTTCGGATAGGCTGCGGATGTGAAAAAGCTCATCCCCGCAGGGCTTTAGCTCACACGACAAAAAGTATTACTTAGACCTGCCCATCACCGCTAATCCCCAATCTCCGTTGCCGGCACCGTGCACACCGGAAACAATGCCATAAACTTAACCACCCAGGATTGCAATACGCGTGTTATGCTACAGAAGCAAAGGCTATGGTAACCTTGCAGAAGTCTGTACCACAGCATATTGCTTGCTCATTAAAACCCAACCAGACCAGAGAAAAAGTGAAAATCAAAAGAATTAAAACAGGAGCCCAAGAAACAAGTATAGCACCCCACTGGACACATGCAACGTGGGTCACTGTGGTCGTAATACCCTCTACTACAAAAAAATTATTTTCTCCTGTATACGAAAAAACACCCTCGAGATTTTTTAATATGTTGTAGAGGAAGGCTCGTTCTATAAAACTGTTTTGGTTTCAGGCGTCTCTTCCGACCTCTTCATTGCGTGTTTTACGCTCGATTGTAGCGAATTTTTGAAAAATCGCACACTTCCTCTTTTTTTCCTGCAATGACTATGAAAGTTACGTGTCTGGCGATTTTTCCTGTTGAAGTATTCCTTAGGGCCTTGACAGGAAAAAATATTCATTAAAATTTAATGGTTTGATTTTCCACAAAAAAATCGCGAAGTAGGAGGAAAATTGCGAAACTTCCGGCCTTTGTATACCAGCACCGATTACAGCACGACAACCTGGATTTGAGCGCCGTGTAAAGCATGGTTTCCTCTATACGCAAAAGAAAACCGCACAGTTCTACACTGTAAACTGAAAAACACCCTTATGGGTGTAAATGGTTTGTCCTATAACTGACACCTCTTTTTACACCATATGGTCTTAGAACACCCTTTTCAGAGGGTGTATTTTGTGTAAGACACCCTTTGAAAGGGTGCTTTTCCTTGAAAATGCCTTCTTTTGCACCCTTTAAACACCCTTTTAGGAGGGTGTTTAACAACTTTACACCCTCCTAGAAGGGTGTTTAAAGGGTGCAAAAGAAAGCATTTTCAAGGAAAAGCACCCTTTCAAAGGGTGTCTTACACAGAATACACCCTCTGAAAAGGGTGTTCTAAGACCATATGGTGTAAAAAGTGGTGTCAGTTATAGGACAAGCCATTTACACCCATAAGGGTGTTTTTCAGTTTACAGTGTAGGTGCTTTCTATGAGCCGCAGCTGCCGTTCACGCCAGGCACGGTTTTCGCCAGTGCTGCGAACTTTGCTCGTGTGTAGCACCCGCCACATTGATATTTGGGAAGAAATGTTTCGTGGTGTGTCGTTTTGCACTATTGGGGACTGCTAAAAAAATTTTCGTAAAAATTCGCGATAGTTTTGTGAGGGCCGAGCAGGTCCGCTGGATGATTTCGCGTGGAATCGCCCCACTGCCATTTTCGTTTTCGCCGGATAAGCGCCCGGAAGTGCGCGTATTACATGCGTCCTCGACAGATGGCGCGGGGTCATGCAATTGTTGACAGACTGCTCGGTTTCCTACTAGGTCCCTGGACATGCAATTATGGAAAATTCGATTACAGAAAAACCACAGCGATTTCAGCGGAGTTCTTTGATATTTGATCTTTTGAAGGTTCAAGCTTTTCGCTGAACATAAAGTTTCGATAGGTTTATATTCACTTTTCGGTCCCTTTAACACACTAGTTTCCTCTTGTTCTCCAGAGTCTTGGCTTTCTGCTTTTCGGTCATTTTCTCTTCCCGGTTTTCATGCGTACCGCTTAGACCGACCAGCTGGCTGCGGTGGTGGCCTGCTGACACTTGTTTCCACATCCCTCATTCACTCTTCCTCTGTTTTCTATGAGCAATCATCTCTGGGCTGCGAAGTGCTCGGCGTTCGCCTTGCCTCGCCGTCCCTGAATATCTTTATCATCAACGTCTATTGTCCTGGTGGCTTTCTCTCCGCCGGGCCCGTGGATGCTGCCGTGGCCAAGGCTTCTGGTGATGTTTTAGTAGCCGGGGATTTCAACTCCCACCATGTCCAGTGGGGCCATAAGACCGACTCGCGAGGCCAGGACTTGTGGGCTTGGATTTGCTAGCGAAACCTTTCTGTGGCTAATGATGGATCGTCTACGTTTCTCCGAGGGACTGCGCGCTCTGCGATCGACTTGACCTTGTGCTCTCCCCGGATCAAGCTGTCTTCGTGGAGAGCCATCGATTCGTCCACCAACAGCAATCACCTACCCATTTATTTCGAGCTCCTGTCTCCTGTCCTCCGCACTGTCTCTGTGCGGTCCCACTGTAACCGCTCTCTGCAAGAGAAGAAACTTGCTTCATTGCTGGCTGGAAGCGACGATCTCCCTCCTCTGGACAAGGCAATCTCGTCTCTTTCCTCTCTCTCTCAATCTCTGCAGCAGTCTACTTTTAGGGTGGAGAAACGTACCTCCTCCAGGTGTGCTCCTTGGTGGACCGGTGATTGCACGAGAGCCTTCAGACGCCGCAAGGCAGCCTGGAAACAAGTGCTTGCTAACACATGCTGTTGAATACTATGTTGAAGACGACGACTCAGCGCCTGCACGCCCACGCGATTGCTCACGCTTTTTCATTCTTCTCCCAAGCACCATCCAATAAACATCGTCACCTACTTGTTCTCCCTGTACTGTATTCCAAAGTGGTGCCGTGACCAGGATCCAGAACGCAACAAGTACTGACCGGGAAGACTACAGGGAGCTTGAGCGATGGACCGAACTCAGCTGAACAAAAACGGCAAGATTCTGCGGAACCAGGTGACGACGATCCAGAACGATCTTGACCGACGAACGGCGGGTGAAGAACCTCAGGACATTACCGAATTGGCAGCACGCATCGACAGGCTACAAAGCCTCAACGCCTCTCTCAAAGAAGTCGATAGTCAGATCGAACCTCTTCTTACTGAAGATGAGTTTGACCAGGAGTTCACGAAGCAGCTGGATTATCAAAACAGATTGGAAATGACCCTCTTCATGGCAAAGGCACACGTCGACGCCCGTAGACGTGCTGTGACCACCTCTGATATCCCTGCTATCGCACATCCACAGGGAGATGCCTCCCCTGCGCGGGTACACACCATTCAAGCACCACAAACGCAAGCCGCTGTTCGCCTTCCCAAACTAGAAATGCTGAAGTTCGACGGCAAACGATGTCACTGGCAGCAATTTTGGAGTCAATTCAATGTGACTATCCACACCAATGCCTCACTCCCTGAGAGTAGCAAGATGCAGTACCTAATGGCTGCACTACAAGGGGAAGCTGCGAACGCCGTGGAAGGTCTACAGTTGACTCCTGGCACTTACGAATCTGCCGTCGAGATTCTCCGCAATCGTTTCGGCAACGATAATCTACTAATTCAAGAACACCTCAAAAGCCTGGCGGATATCGAACCCGTACGTTCGAGCCGACATCTCTACGACTTGCGGAGGCTATATGACACAGTCCAGGCTCACATTCGAGGACTGAACTGCCTTGGCACTACTACAGAGTCTTACTGCTCTATGCTGTACCCGATCTTGCTGAGATCTCTTCCGATGGATATGGCATTGCAATTTAACCGTGTACTTACCGAGAAAACGGTATCAACCGCTTCGACATCAACCGCTTTGACATCAGCCTCTACAGGCACATCGTTTCACAACAACGCGTTGAAGTCATTACTGACCTTCCTAGGAAACGAAGTAAGGCACCGCGAAGAAATCACCCAGCGTACCTTTCAATCTCCTCCCGAACATGACCCCACAAAGACGCCGCACTTTCGCAAATTTAAACCGGCGAATGGTCGTCCAGTGGTCACATTGCAAAACATGGTCAAGGCAGGCAAGGGAAATGAACGCTGCCTCTTTTGCAACATGACAAGCCATGCGATAGCAGATTGTACAAGCACAAAGTCTCTTGCCGAAAAGAAACACGTATTAGCAGAGCAACGCCGATGCTTCAGATGCTGCAAGCCGAATCACGCTGCAAGACATTGTAGAACCCGCCCAAAATGCCACAAATGTGCCGGTCACCACGCAACGACGATGTGCGACCCAGAATATAAGCCTCGGCCATCTGCCCCTGCTCCCGGAACGTCCGCGGCAGTCACTCTGAAGACCACAGTCAATCGCTCCCCCCAACGCATTCTACTTCAGACCGCCACAGCCTGGGCACACGCAACTAAGGAGGAAGTCTTCACGCGCCTAATCTTCGACGGCGGCAGTCAACGCACGTTCATCACTCGTCACTTGTCGAAAGCACTCGGATGTCAGATCGTTCGCACAGAGCACATCTCCATTGGGGCATTCGGAGTTCAACACAATCGTCCAGAAGTACTGGAATCGTTTCCAATTGAAACATGGAATTGGAAACAATTGGAATTGTTTCCAATCAAAACAGCATCCGGTTCTGACTTAAACTTCTCGCGCATCGCATAACTGTTCGAACCCCATTTTTGGAGCTTCATGGAAGCCTTTCCAAACAGCTGTAAGGTTTCGGTGTACATCTCCTCTGCCTCCTCCTCGTTCGCCGCACCAAAAATGACGTCGTCCACGTAAATGGAATTTTCAAGTATCCTTGCTAGTCTCGGATGCTCACTGGCGTGCCGCTGGATATGGTGCTGTAACGTGGCTGCCAGGAGGAACGTGCTAGGGGCCGTGCCGAAAGTCACCCTAGTCATGCGCCACGTTTCAACGTTAGACAGTAGCTGGCCGTCTACCGGCGTGGTGCTGTACCACAGCAACCTAAGCGCGTCTCTGTCATCCTCGTGTATGGCGATCTGTAGGAATGCCTTCTGTACATCCGATACCAAGGCTACTGGATAAAGGCGGAAGTTCATAAGTAGTGGCATGATATCCGGATTTAGGTTGGGGCCCGCGTTCAGATTATCATTGAGCGAGCTGGTGCCAGCTTCATGAGAGGATGCGTCGAAGACGATCCTCATCTTTGTAGTTATTCGATCCTCCCTGATGACTGCGTGATGCGGCATGTAGTATATGTGTGCTGCATTTTGGGCCTGATCCATTTCCTGGGTAACCTTTTCTGCCACTCCAGAGACAAGATATTCACGTATGGCTGCGTCGTATCTCGCCATTAACCCCTGTGACTTGGTTAGACGCCTCGTGACTTGTGAAAGACGTTTCTCCGCAATGTGCTTGTTGTCTAGCATTGACACAACTGGTTTCCACGGCAAGGCAACTGAATACCTGTCGTTCTTCAACTGAATGGACGTCTTGAAGTTATCGAGGACAAAGTGATGCTGTGCTGCGTCTGTCTCATCGCAACGTATGCCGATGCTGTCCAAGTTCCAAATTCGCTCCATCATGTCGTTCACCGCTTCGCGATGTTGGCTTGCGTGCAACACAGTCACCGTGTGACAGCTTGCTGTGCGCACCACGTTTGGTAGAGAGCATGGTCCTTGCAGCGTCCAGCCAAGTGTCGTTTCGACGGCTTGTACACCTTGATACACCGGAAGAGTGCGCCCGGTAACAAATTCCCAGTAGTGGTCCGCACCAATCAGAATCTCTATTTGTTGACGTAGGGCACCGTCGCGACAGTCGGCTATTGCCAGCTTGTACTGCTGCATGTGCTCTTTGATGACATCAGGTGGAACGTCCAAGACTTGAGAGCATATCTGTTCCACCACCAGGGCTGTTATCTTTTGATGTTCACCTCTTCCATGCATAGTCCTTAAATTGAGCTCAACGGCTTCCAGTACTTCTGGACGATTGTGTTGAACTCCGAATGCCCCAATGGAGATGTGCTCTGTGCGAACGATCTGACATCCGAGTGCTTTCGACAAGTGACGAGTGATGAACGTGCGTTGACTGCCGCCGTCGAAGATTAGGCGCGTGAAGACTTCCTCCTTAGTTGCGTGTGCCCAGGCTGTGGCGGTCTGAAGTAGAATGCGTTGGGGGGAGCGATTGACTGTGGTCTTCAGAGTGACTGCCGCGGACGTTCCGGGAGCAGGGGCAGATGGCCGAGGCTTATATTCTGGGTCGCACATCGTCGTTGCGTGGTGACCGGCACATTTGTGGCATTTTGGGCGGGTTCTACAATGTCTTGCAGCGTGATTCGGCTTGCAGCATCTGAAGCATCGGCGTTGCTCTGCTAATACGTGTTTCTTTTCGGCAAGAGACTTTGTGCTTGTACAATCTGCTATCGCATGGCTTGTCATGTTGCAAAAGAGGCAGCGTTCATTTCCCTTGCCTGCCTTGACCATGTTTTGCAATGTGACCACTGGACGACCATTCGCCGGTTTAAATTTGCGAAAGTGCGGCGTCTTTGTGGGGTCATGTTCGGGAGGAGATTGAAAGGTACGCTGGGTGATTTCTTCGCGGTGCCTTACTTCGTTTCCTAGGAAGGTCAGTAATGACTTCAACGCGTTGTTGTGAAACGATGTGCCTGTAGAGGCTGATGTCAAAGCGGTTGATGTCGAAGCGGTTGATACCGTTTTCTCGGTAAGTACACGGTTAAATTGCAATGCCATATCCATCGGAAGAGATCTCAGCAAGATCGGGTACAGCATAGAGCAGTAAGACTCTGTAGTAGTGCCAAGGCAGTTCAGTCCTCGAATGTGAGCCTGGACTGTGTCATATAGCCTCCGCAAGTCGTAGAGATGTCGGCTCGAACGTACGGGTTCGATATCCGCCAGGCTTTTGAGGTGTTCTTGAATTAGTAGATTATCGTTGCCGAAACGATTGCGGAGAATCTCGACGGCAGATTCGTAAGTGCCAGGAGTCAACTGTAGACCTTCCACGGCGTTCGCAGCTTCCCCTTGTAGTGCAGCCATTAGGTACTGCATCTTGCTACTCTCAGGGAGTGAGGCATTGGTGTGGATAGTCACATTGAATTGACTCCAAAATTGCTGCCAGTGACATCGTTTGCCGTCGAACTTCAGCATTTCTAGTTTGGGAAGGCGAACAGCGGCTTGCGTTTGTGGTGCTTGAATGGTGTGTACCCGCGCAGGGGAGGCATCTCCCTGTGGATGTGCGATAGCAGGGATATCAGAGGTGGTCACAGCACGTCTACGGGCGTCGACGTGTGCCTTTGCCATGAAGAGGGTCATTTCCAATCTGTTTTGATAATCCAGCTGCTTCGTGAACTCCTGGTCAAACTCATCTTCAGTAAGAAGAGGTTCGATCTGACTATCGACTTCTTTGAGAGAGGCGTTGAGGCTTTGTAGCCTGTCGATGCGTGCTGCCAATTCGGTAATGTCCTGAGGTTCTTCACCCGCCGTTCGTCGGTCAAGATCGTTCTGGATCGTCGTCACCTGGTTCCGCAGAATCTTGCGCTTTTTGTTCAGCTGAGTTCGGTCCATCGCTCAAGCTCCCTGTAGTCTTCCCGGTCAGTACTTGTTGCGTTCTGGATCCTGGTCACGGCACCACTTTGGAATACAGTACAGGGAGAACAAGTAGGTGACGATGTTTATTGGATGGTGCTTGGGAGAAGAATGAAAAAGCGTGAGCAATCGCGTGGGCGTGCAGGCGCTGAGTCGTCGTCTTCAACATAGTATTCACGAGGATGACAGAGACGCGCTTAGGTTGCTGTGGTACAGCACCACGCCGGTAGACGGCCAGCTACTGCCTAACGTTGAAACGTGGCGCATGACTAGGGTGACTTTCGGCACGGCCCCTAGCACGTTCCTCCTGGCAGCCACGTTACAGCACCATATCCAGCGGCACGCCAGTGAGCATCCGAGACTAGCAAGGATACTTGAAAATTCCATTTACGTGGACGACGTCATTTTTGGTGCGGCGAACGAGGAGGAGGCAGAGGAGATGTACACCGAAACCTTACAGCTGTTTGGAAAGGCTTCCATGAAGCTCCAAAAATGGGGTTCGAACAGTTATGCGATGCGCGAGAAGTTTAAGTCAGAACCGGATGCTGTTTTGATTGGAAACACAACGAAAGTACTTGGCATTCCTTGGAACCAGGAGCAGGATACGCTGTCTCTACCACTTGACTTCCACCGCACATCAGGAGAGTACAACGGCATGACCACGAAACGACAGGTGCTGCGCTCTGTGGCACAAATATATGACCCATTGGGCTTCATCCTTCCGTACACCGTCACCGGAAAGATGCTCCTACAGGAAATCTGGAAGCACGGGTTGGAGTGGGATGCTCCGCTACCAGATGATATCGCTCGTAAATGGGGCGCTTGGCACAACGAGCTCCAGGATCTCAAAGACATTGAAATACCACGTTGTTACTTACCGGACATGAGCACTGAGATCCAGCCACAGCTACACTTTTTCTCTGATGCTAGCCCCGGCGCGTACGGTACCGTTGTTTATCTACGTCTCGGCGGCTGCGCGGACGGATACAAAACACAACTGATCGCAGCAAGATCAAGAATAGCACCAGTGAAGGAGGTTACTCTAGCTCGTATGGAACTACTTGGTGCGCTGATGTCAGCTCGTCTCGCCAGCTACTTGCGGGACAATTTCAAGCTCACCACCTCAGATTTCTTTTGGACAGATTCAATGATTGCTTTGCAATGGATACGAGGGGACGCAAACCGCTGGCCGCAGTTTGTGCGCAACAGGGTCACAGAAATTCAACAGAAGGTAGAGAAAGATCGATGGAGATACGTGGGAACAGAAGCAAATCCAGCCGACTTGTTGACGCGAGGAACAAGTCCCAAGAAATTGCTTCAGTCCAAGCTGTGGTGGAAAGGACCATCATGGCTGGCGCAATCTGATGACAAATGGCCATCTCCTGAAGTCAATGAGATGACACGCACTCACGTTCATAAAGAGCAGGTTGTGCTCCAAACCATCGCACCATCGTGCTCGGATCCAGTGATGGATCTGGGACGATTCAGCAATGTCAATAACCTCCATCGTGTAACAGCGTGGATAATTCGATTCACCAAGAACTCCAGAGGAATAGGTCGGATCAACGGTCCCTTAAGCGCTAGTGAGATTCAACAGGCCGAACGCTACTGGGTAAGGCAAGAACAAGAATCTGCATTCGCGGACGAAATCAGCGCACTCGGAAGCAACAATGCACTTAAGCGAACATCGAAGTTGAAAGATCTAAGGCCATTTATTGACGACGACGGCATCCTCAGGCTTGGAGGACGAATGGGTGGTAGTCGTCAAACATTTTCGGAATGTCATCCAATCATACTGCCAACTCACTCGCATTATGCTCGCCTTTTAATTTTACAGTCCCATCGACAAGTTTTCCACTGCGGAGTGCGTGACACTTTAGTGCAGATACGCGAAAGGTTCTGGATACTCCGAGCACGCCAACAAGTCAAGCGAATACTACGAGGTTGCGTGACATGCAGAAGAAACGACGCAAGGCATCTGACACAACCTGATGGCCAACTTCCACCTGACAGAGTGACGATGAGTCATCCCTTCGAGGTCACCGGCATCGATTTTGCGGGACCAGTAATGTTGAAGCGAAGGAGGAACTACCACAAGGGCTACATTGTCCTCTTCACTTGTGCCGTCACAAGGGCTGTGCACCTAGAGCTGTGCGAGGACATGTCGGCGATCAAGTTCTTGCAAGCCTTCCGAAGATTTACAGCTCGTAGGGGAATCTGCCAAACCATCTACTCGGACAATGCCTTGACGTTCAAAAAGGTCGCAAGAGAAATTCGGGACATACAGAGGATCTTAACGGACCCACTGGTGCAGGACTATTCTTCACGTAACGGAATCCGCTGGAAATTCATACCGGAGCGCGCACCATGGTGGGGTGGCTTTTATGAAAGACTGATAAGATCCGTAAAATCAGCATTGAGGAAAACCCTGTCCAGGAACGTCGTAGACTTCATCGAAATGCAAACTCTGCTGGCTGAGGTGGAGGCGATGATGAACTCAAGACCTATAACCTTTGTTTACAACGAAAACTCCGAGCCGACACCACTCACTCCAGCAACCATGATAATGGGAAGACGTCTACTCGCACCACCATCGACGGAATCCACCACATCGCGGAACACAATCCATGACTCATCGTCCACGAAGATAAGGGAGACATGGAAAAGACAGCTGCACTACCTCAATGCAGTATGGAATAGGTGGCAGCAAGAATACCTCTCGGAACTACGTTCTGCATACCACTCCAAAGGGACAAACGACTGCGACGTTCGAACCGGAGATTTAGTTCTCGTCAAAGAGCCCAACTGTCCCAGGCTTCAATGGAAAATGGCCCTCGTTGAGAAAGTTTTCACAGGTTCAGATGGACGAGTTAGGGTATGTCTGATTAGGACTCCTGGTAGAACGATACTCAGGAGACCCGTCCAGCACCTCTACAAGCTCGAGTCACAAGAAAAATAGTCGAAATCTTGAAACACTACGTCGTTCTCATCTGTGGGTGGCAGGCTGTTGAATACTATGTTGAAGACGACGACTCAGCGCCTGCACGCCCACGCGATTGCTCACGCTTTTTCATTCTTCTCCCAAGCACCATCCAATAAACATCGTCACCTACTTGTTCTCCCTGTACTGTATTCCAAACATGCTACGCGAACTGGACACATTTCCAGCGTCTCAAGGCTCT
Source organism: Ornithodoros turicata (assembly GCF_037126465.1). Classification (NCBI taxonomy): domain Eukaryota; kingdom Metazoa; phylum Arthropoda; class Arachnida; order Ixodida; family Argasidae; genus Ornithodoros; species Ornithodoros turicata. The sequence goes on from NC_088205.1 coordinate 68,108,912, forward strand.
TTATAAACGCACAATTGCTGCCGCCAAGCGTGACTTTTATTCGGGTCGCAACTCATTCCTCTCAGCTCCGAACTGCAGGAAAGCGCTACACAGTCACATTGCTTTTATCCGCAGATCCTTCTCCACTGCTCCCCCCGCTCTAACCGTCCTTTCCGATGCCGACTCTAGCTCGCGCCTCGAAGGAGTCGCGAGGGGGCTTGCTCAGCGGTTCTCGAATGCGGTAGCCGTAGTATTACCTGCCCTTCCAGCTCCATCCTCTGGGTTTCATGCTGTCTCCCCCGCGGAGCTGGAATGTGCTGTGAGGGCTCTTCCTAACAGTGCTCCCGGCCCTGACGGGGTAGTGCAGCGGTGGTTAAGCACCTTTGGGCGAACCATCGCTCTGTATTGTTGAATATTGTGAATTCGTCCTTGGAGCACGCATGGATCCCCCAGGGCTGGAGGCGGTCTCGAATCGTCGTCGTTCAGAAAGTGCCCTCCAGGGGCCTCTCTCTCGACAATATTAGGCCAATTGCACTGACGTCAGTCCTTTATAAGACTGTCGACAGTCTTTTACTGGACTGTGACAGTCCTTTATATGCCCTACGGGGCATACCATTATAAACTTCCTTGCCAAAAATCCTGATCCCGTCCCGGGATCCCGGGATTTAGATTTCAAGATCCCGAAATCCCGGAATTGCGAAAAGGCCTCGGGATTCCGAACTCTAGTCAGGAGTTATTGTTAGGTTGGGTTGGGTGTAATTGTGGCACACCGGTACGTGTGTAGGGGAAGACACAAAGCAAACCTATTCCACAGGTATACGTTGCAGCGTTTTTAATTCGTGCATGTAACTAATTATTGTATGTACGATCCTTTTGTTTTACAAGCGGTCCAACACCAGTACTGCAAAGAAACAGCTCCTCTTAATGAATGCACGCTAGAACAGTTTCTTCGACAAAGAATGTTTCTGGGACAAGTCGCGGCACACCGTGCCACCTACATGCACGCAGCTGCAAAGGACCACTGAAATTTGCACAGTTTATGCTTTCTTACCGTGAAGGCGTCAACACACAGAATACGTGCACCGCTGCTTTAATGCTGCAGTCGAACAGGAAATATGTGGCCCTTCATGCCACAGTTCGAGACCATGTCTCTTGACAAATTCCAGAGAAGTTTATAAAAATTTGAAAAGTTTTGCTTCTGTTCTGCGCTATTCATTGTTATTAGACTAGCTCCTGTGGTCGAAATGAGAAATATACGAGAAGGTAGGAGAAGCCTGATAAACAATAGGGACCACAGAGAACCGTGAGAACCACCAGTTTTGTTTATTTTCAGTTTCTTTTTCGTTTATTTTTCAGTTTCTTTTTTGGAATAGCAAGCTGGCAATAGCCTGGCTGACATTTCCTTTTTCTTTCACTCTGTTAAACATATCCCCCCCCCCCCCCCCCCCATGCAGAAATGCACTGAGATTACGACAGCGGCCATCGATTTGCCAGGGACTCATCGCTCACGAGCTCTGGTACATCACGAGCTCCGATACATCACGGTCATCGTCTTGAAGTACGACGCTCTGCTACATGACGTCCATCCTGTGTTGGCACACGTCGCCAACGTAGCCAGGGACACACTGACAGCTTGCCCTTTCATCCTGAAATGCATGTTGTTGAGCATGAAATTCAAAACGAAATGAAATATGACGTCACTTCGGATTGTAATATGTTTCACCAGGGTGTGATACTGCACAGTGGTCATCGTAGTTAAAAAAGTTGACTGTCAGTTTGCTTTGAATTCTGCACGAGGAATACACCTGAAGTGGTGCAGAAGTAGCACTGCACTACCAGCTGTGTTGCACTACCACTGGACTACCAGTTGCTGTCTGCCGTCCGGTCTTTGGCTGCTTACGCTTCACTATGTGTACCAGATACCAACTGCCCCATCCCTTTTATTCATAGAGATCACGAAGGTCCTCTGGGTATTCTGGTATTCTCTCTCATGAGGCAGGTATTTGCAGGCTTTACACGTTTGCTTGAATGAACTTTAGCCATTAGAGGTAACATTTCTTTAAACAAGAAAAGTCTTTCATGAGCAATTTCACTTGTACCTACACTAACCCTCTCACAGGAAACACACTTCAAGCCTACACATGTCTGCATCTGGTAGCCACACGGAGAAAGATCAACCATTGCCTAATTAATCGAAAGGAGTACAGTAAATCTTAAGTCATATATCGATCCATCCATTTTTGTCGTTCATGTAAGGAGCGCTCTTAATGCTCCAATGTTTTGAGCTTTAGCTCCCCCCGGCTGAGAACAAATTAAAAATTGCTCCTCGCAAAGGCATATATGTCAACCAGTGATACTCTAAGTTGATAATAATTAATTAATTAATTCGTTAATAATTTATTTATTGCCGCTTTGGCCTTTCATGTCTAGCACATATACAATTCAATGCTGCAACGCATCAGCTTACCTCGATCACGCATTCTCCACCGTGGAGGCATACGGTGTCCAGACACAAATCCCTAGGCATCTCACATCGCTCTCCTTCGTAATCAGGTGTACAAACGCATTGGAATCGTTCACCTGAAACCAATTTCAGTGTCGCGTACATCATAGGCCCGTTTCGAAATCCGTGACTTACCTGTAACCTTGCAGCTACCGCCATTAAGACAGATATCGTTAGAGCACGCTGTCTTTTCCAGATCACAGACCTTGCCATAAAATTCGGGTGGACACGAGCAGGTAAAATCATGACGAGAACTCTCGCAGGTGCCATTATTCTTGCATGGTTCCGAGAGGCAGTGGTCGTGTTCTGTAAACGTTAGCAAACACTCATTATAAGGAAACCGCTTTGTTCGAAGTTTTACGCAGTCCGGGCCGAAATGCATGCGTTTCGAACCGGATTATTCGAATTGTGCTTCCAGCAGACTGTGCTTACTGCGTAGAGTCAGCTTGTACGGCAAACATAGCTCACGTTTTTTTCTTTTACAGCGACAGCTGTTAAGGGCTCAATTTTGTGAAGATCCCGTCCTATACGTCGCATCGCCGAAAACCTTTCTCTCCCGTGGCGTGAGATGAAGCGAAGAAACGAGGAAAATGCGCACGATGCGGATAGGTCGTTTCGGAGGGTCACGTTGGCTGTGACGTTGGCGTCACGTGCCTCGGAGAAAAAGTGGCAGCGGCGTTTGCTGGTTAACATGTCATGGCGCGTGAGGCGTTGCGCCGCTCGTCGCCCGCAGCAGCAGCAGTGTGGACGTTATTGCATGTGTATGTGAAGAGCCGGTGTTATGGGCCGCGCTATAGGAGGTGTACGAACAAAGGTGGTCTTACTGCGGACTACAATCGACAGGGCGAATCATGTATGTTGCGAAAGGCAAGCTCAAATAAACAGCTCTATCACTGTCGTTGACTTGGTGCCATAGTAACTTGCATCGTATCTGTCAGTTTTTTCTCTTGGACCTTTAAAGGCTGCCGATCACTAAGAGTTTTCTCCCTTTTTACCTTTAAAAATCGTTTTAACTATTTCTTGAAGGCTACAGCGGTCTTTCCATGCACTTTCGAGGCTACTGTTACTGTTTCTATGGGACTTCCAGTTATATGATTATATCGAACTGCCGCTGATATCGAATTTCTTCCCGGTTTCCTTGACTTCGTTATAACGAGGCTTTACCGTAGCAGTCAACCAAACTGCTCGAAGTCAACACTACCACGGATACCACCGCATCGATGTGGCGCCCCGTGACCTTTGTTGTTTCCTGGAGCATTTGCTGGTGCATGGCATGGCTATTGGTGATAAGCAATGGAAGGCTTACCTTCACATTGGATAGACGAATTGGATCCCTTTTCCAATGTCGTCAATGGAAATATGCACTCGTCACATGATCGCTGTCCATTGTACGCCTGGTAAAATCCTTTGTCGCACGGCCGGCACGGCTCCAGTCCACTTTCAGACATTGACCCGGGTGAGCACAGAACTGTTCCGAGGAAAGTGCGAGATACAGTAACGTACAGCTTATGAAGAGTTCAGGGAGTCATACGTTTGCAGTCCTGTATACTCGTGCTGCCAATCATTTCTGTTGTTGTGCCCATGGGACAGGCCTTACAAAAAGTCTGATGGTCCTCATCCTGGTACGTTCCTCGTGGGCAAGCAATGCAGGTTTCCATGCCAGTGAATGAGTATGTACCTTCGGTGCACACAGCTGTAAGTAAATATTTCAGTGAAGAGTAAAGATACGCCATGACATAATTCATGATTCTCGCCACTGAAGACCCGACGAGCCTGCTGGCATCGGAAACAGATTCAGAGAAATGCACACCGTTTCCACATGGTTGAACCCACTGCGTGGTGCGGAAGTTGCACCCCGTAAGCCTTCTGCGATCTTTTCAAAATTCCTCAATGAACGCCCTCAACCTATTCTCAGTAGGTACAGTGCCGTAGAAAAGTTTACGGAACACGCTCCGGCGCATTCCTTCCACAGAGTGACACGCTAGCAATGAATGGGACCTTACGGACTTAGGCATCTGCCAAGGTAACGCAGTCACGTGTTTGTAAGTGGATACGGTACCATTCGCTGCTAGCGTGTCACTCTGAGGAAGGAATGCGCCGGAGCGTGTTCCGTGATCTTTTGTCCAGCACTGTTCATGTATGTTTAAATAATTACGAGTGTGACTGCTTTCATGAAAAGAAAAGTTTATCCAACTATGTGCAGTGTGACTATATAGTATCGCAACACTATGGCTACCCCAAGTCTGTAGTAAAGGCGCTGGAGTGCTGTGAAAGAGCGTGTGTGCGTGAGAGAGAGAGGGGGGAGAAGAAAAGAAGGGAAATAAAACAGAAAACTGAGATTCTTGGCTTGCTTATAGCATTTTCAACAAATGTAGTCGCGGGTATATCGCGACGAACTTCCTTTATCTTTACTCAGTGGACTATAGCGAACGTGAAAGGACAACACGAAATCCATGTTGTGACGATGAGTGTGGAAATCTGCCACCTAATTTGTGACTCACATCCCAGGGCACACTGGTCGGTATGAGACGAGGATGAGGACGGATGAGGACGGATGAGGAGATGGAGGTGACTAACGGTACCACATCCAAGGCCCCGGTACGACGTGAAGTCCCCATGACCAGATAACGTGAGTGCACAAAGGTGCAGAGGTCACAACTTGGGTTCATTTCTACTAAAGCGTGCAATGAAGACAACCGCCTCTTAGGAAGATGGGGAAGAACACGACTTCAAGACCCAAGCAGCACGCCAATACTGGCCCAATATTAGACCCATATGGGCTGCCAAGATTACCTGGGCTGCCCATATTGGCAAACCCATTTTGCCCATATTGCGCCAATATTGCCGAGATAACGCCAACAGGGAGTCCGTGTAATAATAAAGCATTATCCGATGTAATATCCACCACTGATATTGCTTCTCTGTTCTTTTTGCTTTTTCATTTCTGCAGATCTTCTTATTGATCCACTTTGCATAGCGTTACAAAACCAACACTGCATCGCCCTAAAAACGAAGAACACGTGCTACGCCCGTCTTACTGAAGGACGCAGGCAGATCCCACGGATCTGGCAATGCCACACATCCGTCAGAAGCCTTTCATTGGGATCGCAATAGTGCATGAACCACAAATTTCCAACCTGCTCCTAGAATACAAAGGAGCGAAACACTTTCGTGACGGTGACGGACATACCCTCAGCAACTCACACTGCCTGCAGTGACTTGAAAGCACCTAGCGTTACAGAAGAGACATCCCTTCCTACCAAGCACTGTACTGGCGGTGAATGAGAAATGCCCGGAGGGTCACGTTGGCTGTGACGTTGGCGTCACGTGCCTCGGAGAAAAAGTGGCAGCGGCGTTTGCTGGTTAACATTAACATGTCATGGCGCGTGAAGCGTTGCGCCGCAGTACGTTGGTCCGGTACACTTCGAGTCAGTGAATCCCTAGGGATTCCTGCGTGTTTTACTTGGTCTACTGCAATTCCGTTGTCATTAGAAGAACCAGCGATACTTTAGCCCGAATGAAACGTCCGATCCGAGTGTCGCGCATGCGCATTAGTTGTAGGACGCGTGGTTTCGCTCAAACGACTACGCTCTCAGTCGGCTCCCCCGATTGGCATTGGCATCGCGAAGCAGAATGGTGGCTATTTGCAGCAAGTGGAACGTTGAGTTGTTGAGTTCCAGTGCATGTTTCAGTGGGATTGCCACGTATGTTGTCTGTTTCGAATAATAATAAGAATAATCGTATTTTTGATTAGGTGCCCATACAGAACCCGAAGGAAAGTGACAATGTGTACCATCTTGGAAAGTTGGATGTAACGACGTATTGAATTGGGCATTTCACACGCTTCAACGTTCAATCTTGCCGTGGTGCTTAGGCATTTGTGCAACACGGGTACCTGCCATTTTCTGAATTTTAAGTTAATATGGGGTGTACAGGTGTAATATGGGGCCCATATTGCCAAGTCTGAGCCAATATGGGGAAAATCCTGGCAAAAGGGGTCCCATATCGGACCCGTATCGCCAATGACCAGCCAATGTTGGTCCAATATTGCGTACTGCTTGAGGAACGTAGAGGTAAATGCTATGCAACTTACCCCTACAATCATCCAAACTTGAGCTCTTCAGAGTTTCTGTCATTGTGTTCGCTGGGCAAGGCTTGCACAAAGTGCTTCCTTCTTCGTCTTGATACTTCCCTCTGGCACATGGGGCACAAAGGTCCTGTGTTTTGTCGTGGTATGTTCCAACAGGGCACATGACTACGGCAAAAGAATAAAAGGGCACACTTTGCATTCATGCCTTCCACTTAGACAATTACATTGGAGGGGCTGATGGGCAGACTTCATTAAATGTCGCCGAACGTGATTTCCATGTTCGTGAAAGATCATGTCCATTTACGTGAACTCACCGCACTGCTGTCCGTTGAGTACCTTGCCTATTCCACACACCAAAAATGTGTCCTTAATTGAAGAATCAAGCAACTTCATCTCGACGGACACATTAGTTTCAGCGATTACATCATCCAGTATATACTCGGGCACCTCCCCAAGATCAGTAAATGTGGTGTCGACGCTCTCTGAGAATTCTTCGATGTCAGTGGTATCATTCATCTAGACAAGAGAAATTTACCAGTGTAAACAAAATCGCTATGAAGTGGAACAAATAACCGTGATCATCTCGCAGTGCGAGAGATAAAAGGATGGTGCGGATCAACCATACGATTTTATGCCCACAAGCAAGAATGCTCAAATTGTGCGTGAGCAATAAACATGGGAGTCAGATCCGGACTCGCAGAATGAGCTTCGCTTCAGAATACTACGGGTTTAGCAGGGTTTCATTCACAGCGTCTACTAAGGTGCTACAGATAAATCGCTTATCTACTGGAGGGTAACATGTGTCTACCGCAAAAAATCTTTCTACGGTGTAGCTACTTTCGAGCGAAAATAATGAAGAACGTACAGCTTTGCTGCCCCACTCTACAATACACCAGATCGTTGGCACGCTTATCCCTTCTTAAGTAACAAGGTGCTTCTTACAAAGTGGTTAGGATGTCCATGCTGACACTAATGCTGTTTCACTCGTTGCGAGCTATATTGTCGTTTCCAATGCTGTTTCACCTCGTTCTCAACATAGCCGACCTACATCAGTATCTGTGTGCCTCTATGCTTCGAGCTGTCCAAAGAACGTGCTCTCGTATTGCTGAGAAAATATCACGAAGCCTGCCTGTTGCTCTAGCGCAGTGTTTCCCAAACTGTGGATCGCGAGCGACACCAAGAGGTGTCGTGACAGATTCAGCGGGGAAGTGTTCCGCGTCACAAAAAGGCTCGTGGTAGCGGACCCCGGGGTCTAGAAAGCAAGCTCACTGTAGTTAATAGGTAATAGGCACAGCCATTCCTGCCGCCATGTGTGTGCGCTTGCATGCGTGCGTGTTTTTATGCTTTTTGTCGAAGGTTTCTAGGCCGGCTGATTCACTCTGGCCATGTTAACTGTCAAATGAAATTTCGGCGTCAATTTTGGTATTAGTGTTCGCACTCAAGTCGTTAAGCTTGGGGCACCACGAAAGCCTGGAAAAAGAAGGGAAGGGGTCGCATCGCGTCATAATATCTGATAAGTTTGATGGGTCACAGGGTAGCAGAGTTTGGGAAACACTTCAGTAGCGTATGAGGTTGTTTTGAAGTCCAGTAGAGAGTAAGTAGCAAGCGGTATTTCCAGTACTTAGTACTTACCAGTCGTGTGAAATGTAGTTCCGCATCCACCTCAGCGACGGAATATCTTTCCCCAGAGGAGGACACCGACCTACGACCTCGCCCGTTTCTGTTGATACCGTCGGTAGCACCACAGTACACAGCTATTGAGGTCAGTTTGCAGTCTATTTCTTTGCCGCACAACTGTGCTTTCGATTTGAAATTTTCGAAATTGTTCTTGAATATGTTGCGAATGGTGTCTTGCACTTGCGGATCTCTGCAGTCACCCGTGAAATAATGGGCCTCAAAGCGTTTTCTCAGGTGTGGCGGACTTGTAACTAGATAAGAAGAAAGTAGATAGTCTAAAAATACGAGATATAATCCATTTCAGCGTCAACGCAATAGCACCATCGCATAATTTGAAAGCTGCCTAGTATACAGCTGCTCTGCAAGCAGTCTTTGTGAGTGACAGCCTAATGCAGGCTAACTGAAACGTGCTTGCAACCAAAGTAATTTATTCAGCAACATCTTCAAAAGAGATTGTATTGAAACTGTAGATTGTCCCTGGAAGGAGCAACCCCTAACGGCACGACGGAAGATGACAATGTGGTGTTGCCGTGCCAACCGATGCTGAATCTGTGGGCGTCCCCTTGCAGTAGGTCCTACCTTTTGTAGCACCGATATCCTATAACTATACATCCCAGACCGCTACTAGTAACAGGCCTTCGATAAATTGAGAAGGTATTCGTAGACCCGGCGTTCCTGCAGCATCACACGAATGAGTAGTAGCAGAGGGTCATTGTTACGAGAAACCTACATAACTCCCACCGTCCTTCAAGGAGGAGGAAATCAACACATGGCTCGACGGTCGCTAAACCTGGCAAGTCCCAGTGCCGCCATTATAGAAAGTCCGCCGAAGCATAGGGGGTCACATATAGTTAGGAACGAATCGACAGTGTTTCATTGATTCGAAGGAATCGACGGCGAGGTAGACGAATCCAACGAGCATGACTGACTACTTGGGCTTCGTAACCGTTATGCGAATGTGCACACAATCATGCATTTCTGAACTTCGCAGTTTCCACTTCACCTGAACAGTCGGGCCACGGCACAGGCATTCCCTCGGGTTCGGTACTCCATTTAAGGGTGTTGTCGCAGATGTACTCGTCTGCTGGGTCGGACACGAAGTAATACCGGTCGTTGCATAATACCTGGCAGAGATCTCCGTACATGAACTCTTCACATACGAGGGCTCCATTCCGTGGAGGAGGATAGTATGGGCACCGACTCCCTGCAAGAGGCGTTGTTGTAAGTTCAAAATGAATCACTTTTTGATGATCATTTGAAACGGAGCGGGAGCACCCGTTGCGTCACTCGTGATTCATGTGCGAAAGAAGCCGTCAACTTATGCGCTTCCTCTACTCTATTTCTTAATAGTCACAAAACAGCGTCCAATCATCGCTGACAACCGGTTTTGGAGCCCAACGTGGGGCCGCTTCCCATTGTCGCGCCTCTTGAGAAGGAGGGAGGAGGCAACCTGCGTCTTTTCCTAGGCATGACGAGGTAAACACGACGCAATAGACAAAGGGACGGAGCATACAGGAGCAAGGAGGAACAGACAGGGACGCTCGTTCTGTCTGCTCCTGCGTCCCTTTGTCTTTTGCGTCGTGTTTACCTCATCATGCATTCACACCAACTAGCCCGATTCCTCGTCCTGTTGCTTCTCCTACGCGCTTAGCAGCTACCTTTACCGTATCGTTTCCGTGGATTGCGTCCACGCTATTAAAAGTCCCTAATAACTCGTGGCTTCCTGTGGTGAAACGCTTCATGCAATCGTTGTCACATGTTTCTTGTTATTCGTGGCTCTACGTTGCAAGACAATTCTGTCTGTCATCTACGCCACGCGGGATGGTACATGGTTGAACTCTCGACACATGACACACTGTGTCTAACGTCCGTCGCAGCGGATGACTTCTCTGACGGCATGCCATCAGATTTCCAGACGCCTGGACCTTGTTAGAACACGCAACACGGGGTCAGTAGGCTACTACTACTGTTATCGCGTCAGCTGTCAGCTACGCCGATTTCCCGATGTGTTAAAACGGTTGTGATATTCAGAACGAGCACGCCCAACTGCCCCCGAAACGCACCTTACGCCCGCAGGGAGTAGGGGGATCCCACAATGGTCGTGGTGAAAGTCATAAACCGACTCCAACAACTCAAGCCGGGAATTGAGGGTTCTAGAGCGTTTAAAGCTTGCGTTTTTCTCGCTCATCACATCTTTTTTGTAAATTGACTTTCATAATTCTCATGACAGGTGGATATTAATAACATTCTAAACACGATAACATAATCAATTTTTAATAAATAAAATTAGCACCGATATGATTTGATTAAGTGTCGAGACAATTGATATACATTGAAGAGATGGACGGATTTTGTACTCGTTACCATAGGTCAAGGGAGGACGTGATAAAAAGCTGCTTCGAAAAGGAGGAGCCTCGAAACGATTCAATTATCGCTGCTTTTCAATACGTCCTAGACATGGTCGTATTCGGAGATATGGTGCAAATTATGGAATCCAAGATACGAGAACTTGTATGCCAAATCTACAATAGTTATAAAAATATTTGCACGTCAACATCGGAAAGACCACTGGGATTGATGGTGGCGTTTTTGAGGTTTGCTAACGAAGAATTGAAATACACTAGACCAAACGTAATTGTAATCATTGCAATGGGCATTGCATTAATGAAGAAAGCAATCAGATCAAATTATCATATACAAGCAGTCTATATCGCACGATTCATTACGGATTTGTTGAAATTACACCTAACGGTTGAAATGGAAAGTACATAAAAATCTTATCGCGTGATATATTCCACTAGAGCCTCTACACATTTATTTTCTTCTATCAGTCAATGATGTCGAATGAACAGGAGTTCAATATTGTCGTGCAAGGTGTGATGTATCATCACTTATTGAAACTCAACAAACATATCAATTGCGGAGGACCACCGGACGATTTTCATCTAATACTCTCTTGTACGCCATTCAAGAATCTTCATACAAAGAAAGGAAACATCAATAAGAGACCGTGCATGTTGCTGAAGCAATACAAACACGGCAACAACATATCACCCGCGTTAAAGGGACAGTCGCATCGACCACAGATCGATTCCGAAACCACAGTGAAATGGGATTCCCCGTCCTTCACTGACCATGACTCCGAGAGTCTCATCCCGATCGACGGAATACTTTTTGCATAATTCCTGTGTAAGCGGCGCTACAGCAGACGACGGATGCGGGCGTCAAGCGGAACTCTCTGCTGAGAATCTTTAGCAACGTCGCATGGAATCTGACCAATAAGAACGCGGCGAGCCAGAGGAGTCCCCGCGGCTTGCAGCTTGCACGAGCAAGGTCAGGGAGACGAAGGCGAAGGCACATACGGAGATGGCGGACTCGGAACGCGGAAGTGGCGAATCCTACTGTTCAAATGCCTTTAGTAATAGATCCCGTGACGAATATACATATTTAATGACGGCCCATATTCGACGGATCCACTTCTTCTGCAAGTCACTGGTGATGTACGTGCCGCAGCTGCGTTAACGCAACAGAACGAGCCTCAGGACCACTGCTTTAGGTACGTTCATGATCTGAGTGCTCAATACTTAATCCCGTGACATTCAGTACGACGCAGGAAACAATCCAAGTGTTTGTGCGGAGTCTGTGCTCCCCAGGAACCGGATGAGTACCTATATGCTTCAGTGCTGGTGAAGTGGCAGAGTTGTGCAATGACGGCGAAGTACAGTGTAAGCACGCATCACACTTTGTTCCCAGCTCTCTGTCTTCGGCCAGAACTTCTGGTGGTGTATCCACCGCAGTATTGCAGCGACGATCACAGTCTTCGCCTACTGTACCCACGATAGATAGGCACGTTATGGTGAGCTATAGGCACGTTGAGCAATTCTTATTTTCGTAGTTGTCGTCGTTGTTTGCACACACGACGAGTGCCCCATGAAAGTTACAAAGGCTCTAACAAACTGTACAACTCAAGGGCGGGTTAGAATTAGAACGATTGTCAGGAAATTACTGTGCTACGTGTTTAGGAACGTGTCCTTTCTTTTTACAGCTACGTCAGATTCACGGCTTATTGTGTGTTTACAAGCTGGGTTTGGAGATTCCTTGGACCGAGAAGCAGACGACAGACACCTGGGTGTGTCGTCCGCATGATTCGCCAACGTTTTTCCATCCCGGTCCTATCAGGACTATCATATTTAGTGTGCCTCATTTCCTGTTCACACCTACACAATAACAATCTTGCGTAGTTTCCAGTTGAGAAGTGTGAAACAGAATCTGTGTTACCACAGTAATCCCGAGAAGTGCAAAGAAACAGGCAGGAGCAATAAACTACCTGGCCATAAGTGACAGTTATACTTTTAAAGGTAGTGTAATGCTTCTTATCGTTGGCAGTATTATAGCATATGAGGGATATAACAAGCCAAATAATTTCAGGTAACGTTTCATAACTCACTAATGGCACAGTTACACCTCATTATCATAGAAAGTGATACATCTGTCTGGGAATATCCACAATCTGTCGTTCCCACGGAAGATTGTTCTGCCTTGATACAGCAAAACAAATTTTGATACCTGCCATTGATCTAATTTTTTTAGCACCACTGTTTTGAAAACACTCTCAAGACTGTAACTTCCGAGATTCTTGGCAGAGCATTACCTCTTTTCTATGTATTATAATAATTATTATAATCACAGGCAATAAGTCACGCAAATGTGAATAAATCTTTGTGTTGACTGAGTGTTGTCCATTTAAGAGCCATTGCACAAGTCCACATTCAACTCTTCATGCACATGTATTTATTATTTGCTATGCACAGACAGTTATCAGCGTGCACCACACTGGCAATGTCCCTTGGGATCTGAAGCGGGGACTCAAAAAAACAAAAACAAAAACAAAAAAGTTTCGCAAGTACTTCAATTGCAATGAAAATCTAGAATTGTGTGTTCGTTACATTTCTGGACGGTTTCGTTATAACAGTGGTACACAGGAAAATAAACTCGGGGTGTTGGGGGGGGGGGGATCTGGATCGATCTCTGGGCACAACCAAGTGTAAAATTTTGGAAGGGTTAGTACATCCTGAAATGACCCTCATGCCTCAGACCCCAGTACTCGAATAATGCACCTCCCTTTTACAGTAAGCGGCCCCTTACTATCTACGGCATATCCTATCAAAGCTCACAGGACAGCAAATTTGGCCAATGCTTATGTGACAGTGCCTCGTAGAACATGCAGCTTTTCCGTTGAATTGACACTACATCTCTGGTAGCCCTTTTAATGTCTGGAGGTAGGTGCATTATTTTACATTTAACCAGCAGTAATGTATACCATTGCGAAAAAGGAAACAAGGGCTTAATCTCAATGCTGCATCAGCATCATTCATCTCACAATAACGTTGTTGTTGTCAGCCTCTGCACAAAGATTTAGGTGGACCTGAAAAGGACCTTCTTTTTCTTTCTCTTTTCATTTCCTTCTTTCAAGTTATTTTGTCTTGGCATGTAGATGTGAGATGTTAGTAGAAGCCATGAAGTCATTCTCTTTACTTCTTGAACTTGGATGAAGAAAGCACTGTTCTGGAAGATCCTAATGTGTCAGAGGCGTCGTAAAGGCATTATGTAAAAACCAGGTCTCTCAGCAAAATTGCCGTGCACGCACGTACATTGTTTGACGCCGTTTCATGGATGGATGGGACTTGGATCAGCAGCACCTGGTCCTTCTATAACACAGAACGTCAAAAGTGCACCTCAAGTTGGCTACAACCGCAAAAACCGTCGCCGAACGCAAACAGTTCACAAACAGCGAGATAAAGCGAGATGTTTTTGTAATTTAGAGATGTAGTTTAGTGTTGTATTTGTATGTCCCTCCTTCTATGGCGCTTGCGCCAGAAGTATTATAAATAAATAAATAAATAAAAATAAAAGGAAACTGGGAAGTGGTTTATGACGCTTATGTTGCGGACAGAGGTACTGCTTGTATATAGTGCCTGTTTCTAACACCAGCCCACAAACAGCGTCAGTTCTTCCTTTTAGTGATCGGGGTTCATAGTTCGCGAATTGTTCTTTGTCCAAAAATTGTGAACACATTATATGCCCAGAAGAAGAACAGTCTCTGTTCGAAATATTGGCGGCTTCTGTCCTGAGGCAACTCCCTTCCTATATGTATTTAAGTAATACACGTGAAAACCGATCATGTCTACCACATTCCACAAAAGTCACAGGTTCAGTAACAGTTAAAGTTTCATGATAACGCGTCCGACAACAAGAAAAGCCAATCACGTTCATATGAATGGCATCAAGTTCTTTTACTTGTTTATTGGATTTTATTTATCTAGTTATTAATCATAGGCTAGAGGATACCTTACGTTGTACCGATTTCGTCTTTTGCTGCTAAGTTACTCACGCGCAAGAGTGACAGATCCAATCGGGGAGGGGGGGGGGGGATCCCATATGTTCAATGAAAAGTAAGAAAAAAGAGAAGGGAAAGGTTAGCCACGGTGTGGGCTTGCTATCCAATTGGGAAACTACATAGACATTGTGACTTACTGTCGAAGTTGCTGGCTCGCTTTGTTCGTGGAACACTGTCGGAACGGCGTCAAGTTTCAATTCGTTCCTTTTTTGTGTCAATCCAAGTTGCACTTCCATGATGTTCTCATCCAGGTACACATTATCGGTGAAATGCGAGGAGCATACACGGACAGCATGAACACTCCTTGCTTCATCTGATTACCCGCTAGTGATGTAGCTGCTTCCCACTTTCGCTTCGTCTGGGGTCTGGCTGTAGCTGTACCCTAGGCGTGCGAAATCAAACATCGAGGTTTTCGAAGGAAGTTTTCCTGGAGTTAGGAACTCTGCGTCGTTTTCCAAACGACATCTCACGCGAAGGATGCAAGCGTAGAGATTCTCCCGATTCACAAAGAGTATCCGCGTCACTAGAGAGTGTCACATGTGAATACGGGCGACGTGCAGGAAAAAACAAAGCAGCCCCAGACTTGGCGGCAGACGACAGCGTCAGACGACAGCGGATTAGCCAGATTCCACCTTGCGTCATGCGACGTTGTTGGCGCTGGCGCTTTCGAGGAGCAAAACGAAACCGGATCTCTTAAATTCGATTCCTCATCACCCCGGCAGTTTTGGAAGGAGAAAATTTGGCAAATAGCTCGTGGTAGTGTACCGAACACATTGGTATTGGATTCGTAAGCACGGTTCCGGAAGCGACAGTCCCTTTAACCAACGCTGGATTCAAGCTCCCAATAACCAGAATAAACTACTTGATGTATTCGGAATTCATCAATCAAGACAACAAACGAAAACTGCAGAGTTTGGAATAGAACTGTAATTTATCGAAATAAACAAGTGTATAACTGAAATAATAAATGTACTCTTTGTCATCATGCGTTGTCGAATGCGTTTCGGCAACACGTCGGACAGCGTCTCCCGGACACCGTTCCGAAACCGAACGAGATTCGGCGCCCGACGCGTTAACGCGGCACCCCACGCGAGCGTGTTGCTTTCTTCCGGAAACGGGTTCGTCGACGCGGGTGACCATTTCTTCGAGTTTTAAGTAAACTTCGTTCGAAAAATATTCGTAACTTTTAATATCCACGACATGGAGAATTCACATTACGTTATAGAGTATATAGAAAATACCAATACACACGATTAAATTCTTTGTCATCGTGAAAGAGTTCTTAAAACCTTCGCGTATCAAAGTGAGCCAGCTAAAGCTGTGAAATTACACTTCCTACAACTCAGTTCGTAAATTGCTGCAGCAGTTCAAATTTTAATTAAACGCTAAGTTGCGCATTGCTTCCGTAACATTCGTATGAGCCAAATGAACATATCAAATCGCTGCTTTCGAAGGTGGCACCCAGTGGGAGTTGTAACCGATTGTTGCAGTCAATAGCTTTTTCTTTCGCCTTTCGGAAAGTTGTGGTTTGAAACATTGGAACTGCATGCTGAAGTGTGCTTGCAGACGGGAGCAAGACGCTCACGCATTCTCGGCACGCAGCGCAAGCACGAAACACACCAGGAAGTCTGTACTTGCCTAGCAAATGCTTTGCAGTCGAAGGAATCAAAACTCACGTTCCTCGTGGGTTCAGTGAAGTCCAGAAATATACTGGCTCCCTAATAGCGAACTGTTTATCACTTCCCCAATGTCAATCTGCGCAGCAGACGGCTCGGCAGAAGAAACTGGCCGGCTTGGCGGAAGAAACCAAGCCAAAAATCATGCCAAGCCGGAGCGCGGGCAGACCACGAATGTGTCGTCGACACAGGGTTTGCGGGCCACAAGGCAGAATGTCAGCGAAACTAAAAATTCACTTTTTCAAAAAAACCGCGAGGAGTTTGGGATAACTATTTTGCACACATGATCAGTGTTCCCTTATGAACACATCGTGTGAGCACCATTCCATTCTGTAACACTCGAAAATCGGCGTAGCTGAGCTTTAAACCAAAATGTCCAAACCATAGTGAGACAGGCTGCACATTAAGTAATGTGGATCAAGAGGCACCCTTGCCTGCAATGTGTCTTTACCGCGGGTACATAGGCTTACCCCAGACATGGACGTTGAACCTGCAGTACGCGACATTGTTACTCGGGTCCGTTGCCCGGTAAGTTATTTGGTGAGTTCCATAATTGAAGACCTGTCCGGAACGATGACTCTGAAATACAATGGTATTTGTCGCACATCAAATGAAAAAAAAGAAAAAGAAACAACAGCGAAACGCAAGAGAAAAGAGCCTGCATTCTACTGTCGACTCACAATACAGCGACAGACTTGGGTGAAGCAACAAACCGAACAAAAGCAGCACAGACTAAAGTTGCATGCACAGTGTCTGGAAGAGTTCTGCGGAGCAGCTTGAAGAGGTCGTTTTGCCTCGCTTCCTCATCACTTTCCGCGACACTACGCATCTCTTCTTCACCATATGTGGCTGAATGTTGCATTTACACCAATTATAAGGCAGCGCCTTGGCCGCGAGTCATCGGACCTTTGTGCACCATGCAATGTGCGCGGTGACCTGCACCACCTAGTTATGGACTGCCCTGACTACCACGGGAGCGCGAGATCTTGCTGCACCGAATGCGTGCAATCGACCACCGCCCCTTTACCATAGGAAAGGTGCTGGGCCCATGGTCCAGTAGCGTTCACATGCACCAATGTCTCAGTCACCTTTGGGATTTCCTGTCATCAATAGACCTCTCCACCCTACTTTGATTACCTGAATCCTCATCTCTATGATCATCTTTCACTATTTTCAAATAGGGCAGCGCCCAGCCTGCTGGCCGGCATCAGCCCCATCTCATCATCTTTTTAGGTGCGTGTGTGTGTCGTTTTGCCCCATGCAAACCGGGAGGCTGTAAGGTTTTAGACTCTCATCCGCCCAATAGAACATTTCACGTGCGACTTCGTTCTGCCGATGGAATAGATTCTTTTGCACTTTCCCGGAACAAGACTGACCCAGCTCTGCCAATGGGATGCTTCATCACTTAACGGGCAACACCACTGTTTCGGTTTCCTCCAAGCAACTCGGTTCCAGTGCAGGCAGGCAGAAGGATCGGTCACCAAACGTCAACAGCAGAGCAACGACCTACCTGTGTCACGTTAATGTTGCCGCCAGAGTTGTCAATGAACTCTGGTTCTTTCCACCGAACCGATACCTGAAGGTCTGTGGTGTTAACCTGAATGGCTGACGGACAGTACGTCACTTGGGGACTCTGACTATCTGAAAGTTAACGTGAAGTAAGGTGTAGCAACAAAAATATCTTATTATCTGCAATAGGGTACGACTTCACACCATTGCTTTCAACATGAAGAATGAAGACGTGGGACTTGATATGGGTGATAGCATACTTAAGGCAATGTATAGCCAAGCATTTGTCAACTGCAGCGTGTGATTGGTCGAAATGTGCCAGCGTGCAATTTGGCAAATTTCACGTCAGCGTCACTGTGCGTTATCGCCATTTATAGATTTGTTGTATGGGTACGTGTTGTTTATGCTATATAAAAACGTATTTCGAGTATTGTGGAAAGACTAGAAAACGTACTGCTTTTTATTGCCAGAGGTTGCTGTGTAAAACATGCGTTTTACACAGCATATATTACTACAGAATATTGCGCATGACCTCATCGAAACGTCCACGGCTGGTCAGTTTGAGTACGTCGTATGCTCTCTTCTTCTGGGATCCCGGAAGATAACTGTGGTAAGATGCTACACTGCGCCCTGTGTTGCAATCACTGAGCAACAATTCCTGGACTTGTTTGCATCGCTGCCAGAGCCGTACATCGTCTGCGGATATTTCAATGCGCATAGCGGACTATGGGGAAGCGAGCATACCAACAGACGCGGAAGGTTGTTAGAAAAGATAGTAGAAGATATGGACATCACCGTGCTCAATGACGGAACTCCGACACTTTTTCGCGGGCCGACGTATAGCAGCTGTTTGGACATTTCATTATACTCGCGCAGGTTTCCTCGTCCAATATCCTGGATGTTGAGCTACGATGATATGGGAAGTGACCATGTCCCTGTGCAAATTTCTCTCCCTCAGGGACAAACGCGCAAGGTTAACGTTACTGATTGGTGTCAGTTCAAAAATGGGATGGAGGCAAAGGTGCACAGTGTCACTTCATTTGGCGAGCTCAGCACTGCAATTGCCAAATGCAAAGACCATGTCACGAAGTCAATCACTGCACCTTCGCGATATAGTGCTGTGGACACTGAATTCGAGAGACTTCGCTCCATCCTTCGGCGAGCACAAATAATGTTCCGCAGAACGTGGGAGTACGTTCACTACAAAGAAGCCTGCAGACTCCGTGGGATCATCCGACGTCATCTAGCGCGGCTAGCTCGTCAGTCGTGGAGGAGCCTATGTGCGTCACTAACTCGCTCCACACCGGCTACACGGATTTGGCAGATTGCCAAGAGTCTGGGCACCCCTGTTAGTCAAGTGAACCCTTTTCAGGCTCTCGCCCTGCACAGCGGATTGCATGAACGATCTCTAGCGGACCAGTTCTGTCAGTTAGTTCTCAGCCCATCTGCCGCATCGTCTAGCAATGTCTGAGTGGAATCAGTGGTCAAGGCACGTCAAGAGTTAAGTGCTGCAGTTCATGGAAGCAGCAATGGTCCAGTGGACACAGATTTTACGCTATGGGAATTGGAAGCAGGAATCCGTTCGGGTAGGAAACGCTCTGCACCGCTCCCGCGGATGGGATTACCTACAAAGCGATTGCCAGCTTTGGCCCTCTGGCATTGAACTTGCTGTTAGAACTGATCAACAAGAGCTGGCGTGAAGGTGTCCTCCCCGAATCCTGGAAGACGTCGCAGATCATTCCAGTCTTGAAACCAGGCAAGTCTCCACGAGAGCTGGGTTCTTTCCGCCCGGTCAGTCTGACGAGCTGCCTGTGCAAGATAATGGATCGTTTAATTCTCAACAGAGTCGAATGGTACCTGGAGTCAAACAGGTTCTTTCCGAACTGCGTGGCAGGGTTCCGGAAGTCCCGCTGCGTAATGAACTGTATACTCGACCTAGTTACAAGTATTGATGAAGAACAGGCTAACGGACGCCTAAGGATCGCCGTTTTCCTTGATATTAAGAGTGCCCATGACACTGTCATACACGTGCATCTGCTACACTCGTTGTAGAAGCTGAGTTTAACTGGTCGTTCATTTCGCTGGATTGCGGCATATCTACAGGATCGCAAGGTGTTCAGGCGCACAGGCAACAGTCATAACCACTATCATGCACAGGAAACGGGAGTGCCTCAAGGTGGTGTTCTCAGCCCGTTGCTCTTCAATGTAGTACTCTCGTTTCTGCCACAGCTGCTGCCGCGGGGAGTACAAATCAGTTTCTCTGCGGATATCTGCTTTTGGACTTCAGGGAAGGAATGGCCGGCACTGAAAACCCGGCTGCAGGGCTCCCTTGACCTGGTGATGAGGTTTCTCACAGAGCGGGGGATGAACGTCTTTCCGATAAAGACAGTCTTCCTTCCGTTCACGCGGAAACGGTTGCCGAGGTTACAGCTGGAGCTAAATGGACATGCTATGTCACGAGTTACGCATCACCGGTTCCTTGGAGTCATCGTGGATCGCTCGCTCCCCTCTCGTTCCACCTCCCAGTTCTTCATGATCTAGCGCCGTCGTTGGAAATGATTCTAGAACGTGCGTTGGCAAAGAGCATCAAGATCTGCCTTGGAGTTCCCAGAGCAGCGTCCAGTGCAGCTGTTGTTGCCGAGGCGAGACAGCCCCCACTTCCTGTGCTACGGATGGTAGAATCGCTTCGCCATTACGTTCGACTAACAACGCGATTTCGCCGGCACCCGCTCCCAAGAGCTATTTTGACACGAAGTTTTTGAAGGTTCCATCAAGCTATTATGCCGTGCCGCACTTATGTCCCCCGGCATAAGCCTTTGCCAGTGCACTCCAACCCTCCCTGGACTTTGCTACAGCCTCGGGCGTTCACGAAAGTACCGGGTCTCACGGGCAGGAGGTTCGTGCCGTCAAGTGTGGTGCGCCAGCAAACTCTTCAGGTAATGCACAGTCAAAGGGACAGAGTGTGCATTTTCACGGATGCGTCTACAAATGAGTCAGGATCCACGTGTGCATATGTCGTCCCTGAGCTCTGCATTGAAGGCTGCGGAAGATTGTCTCATCGCACTTGGTCCACGGCCGCAGAGCTCCATGGGATGATCATGGTGATGCAATTTATAGAAGCACATGAAGACCCCAAATCATGGGTTGTTTACAGTGGTTCACAGACCGGATTGCGAGCATTACAATCGCCCGGCGGATCAGCAGGGCTTGCTTCAATCGTACACGACGCCATTAAGACTTACAACGCGTGTGTAGTACAAGGACACGACATCATCCTTCAGTGGATCCCTGGCCATTCCTGCATACCTGGGAATGACGCGGCGGATGCAGCGGCTTCCCGGGCACATCAGTCCGGCGTAA
Organism: Ornithodoros turicata; assembly: GCF_037126465.1. NCBI lineage: Eukaryota > Metazoa > Arthropoda > Arachnida > Ixodida > Argasidae > Ornithodoros > Ornithodoros turicata. The sequence continues at coordinate 68,130,103 of NC_088205.1, forward strand.
GGTGTATTTTATTCCCTCTGACACCCGGTTAATGTTGTCTACTTTGACGAAGAGACTAAGCAGATACCTGTGGCAGAGTAATTCTGGAAGGCCGCCACTGACCAGCATAGACCCAGACTTTTCGTTCGTGGTCCAAGCCTCGCTTCCTCGATCCATGGAGACCCTAATCCACCGGTTTCGTCTGAAGGTCCCATACAGCCGTAGCTTTGTACACATGATCGGGAAAGCAGCCTCCCCAAACTGCTCCATGTGCGGTGTTGTGGAAGATGTAGAGCACATTTTTATGTCCTGCGTACGATACACTGGACATCGTCGCCTTCTACAGTCGGAGCTGGCAGCAGTGGACGGCCGTCCGCTCAGCGTTTCAAAAGTACTTGGGCCCTGGAATCACAGTGGCAGACACTGGGCGTTCTCCGCCATAGTGAAATTTTCCTGGGACATTGATACAGACAACAAGTTTTGAGCCTATGTGTGTTTTGTGGGTTTTGCTGTTCGACTGTTTGCGTGTTTGCGCGTTCTGTGACATCTCAGTGTGTGTGTACTTGCTTTCTGTCGGAATCACCACCACTAATCATCAGCAGCAGCATCATCATCGCCATCCTCCTGCCCACCTTCATTGGAAAACTCCTTGAATGATGATTCAAGGAGTTTTCCACCAAAGTAACTAGTGCAAGTGATGTGGAGTTGCGGATCTCACATTAGTGAAGCCAAAATCTCCATTTTTTCCTTAAAACCAACCAACCAACTAGGATTTGAAACCGTTGATCTTAGTCCTCTCTGCAGCGCACATGAGAGAAGACGCGTTTCTACACGCGGACGTAAAGTACCTACAAGTACGTAGGTACTGGTGAAAACATTAAGCTCTCATGGATACGAGTTCATTGTGGGTCGGATCACCAGTTTCCATCCACAATATGGTAATGTGAAAAGTGCTAAGAAGATGCACTCACCTAAGATTTCAATCTGCATAGTGCATGTGCTCGTCAAGTTAGCAGGGTCCACTGCACGATAGACAAATAGGTGTGTGCCTATCTCCAGCGTTGCAGGCGAGGTTGGGTACGCCGGTTCTTGCGTTGGGATAATATGTGCCTTACTGTTGTCCCTTATCTGCGGTCCCTGCCATGAGAGCTTAGCCGTTTTGCGATGTTGTTCGGCGCTGAGCGTAATATCTTTAGGGCAGATTATCGTCGGTGGTGTTACATCTGCAGCAACGAAAAAGTTAGCGCCAGAGATAATAGAAAACAATTCGTATAGTTCATGCACAAACATGTCAATTAGTGAATATATTTTATGTACCGGAAAGTGCATTGCGCTTTCACAACCAATGGAGATCGATTAGACTAGAAAGGGGGAAAAAAATAACGCAGTGGAGAAAAAGGCATCCGAAAGGCTGTGTACAACGACTCGATACACAGACGCTTTTGTGACGTACGACTCGTACTAACGGCTACACGATATCACAATTTTTCAAATATATTAACTCCTCGACGATACGCTGCACATTCTCCAATGAATACACTGCTTCTTTTTTTTTTTTATTAAGTATCTACTAACAAAACAACACAAAGTACCTTCTGTAAAATACGGAATCTCACCATATTTTACGTAAGTTGATACGACATCTGAAACTTCAAAATAGTTCGTAAAACACAGGAGGAAAGGCTTCTTTCTTTTTTTCCCTTCAGTTTCTTTGCCAAGAGTCGGCATCACAATTAAGCGCACCGAAGGCAAAAAACAAAAAAACAAGTTTTAAAAGTGTTGAAAGAAAAAGCTATTTATGCGAACAAAAAACAACGTGTCTTTTTTTTCTCTCTCTCTTGTATTTACCGATGCATTGCGGTGGTTGTGGATCTCCTGGCAGCTTCCAGCTTCCACTGTGATCACAGACATACACGGGCGTGCCAACACGCTTGAAGCCAGCACCGCATTCGACAGCATAGAACTCCCCGAACTTATAGTCTTTTTTGAATTGAGCTCGAAGCTGGCGACTATGTTGCACCCTGGGTGGGTCCCCACACCCTACGACTGGAAATCAATACCATATTCAGTACGACAACCACAGCAGATTGACACAGAATGGTTAAGAAGCACTATATTGCCAAATGAATGAAACAAGTATAGATGGGCGTGTGTGTGTATAGATTAACAAAGCCGTCGATAGACGTTTCGCGTGGTCGGTAAGAAAATACGTACTAGGAACATGCGCGGTCACACGGGTACGCAGCCGTGATCTAAATTTTAGTATCCGTACAGTGAACTGTTCATGTAACTTGTGCAGACTGATGCACAAGTGATGAAATGGTGGTACTCAACTCTACGCGTGCACTTCGAGAATCCATTAGCGTTTGATAGGTACGAGTCGAGGGACAACGAAATTCTACCAACACAATAATAACAGACGAATTTAAAAAAGATGCTCGAGCCACCAAGCGCGCAGCGCAAAGCAGCATGGGAACTTTGATGGACACTGCTCTGTCGTCTGCTTCGGTTATGGTTTACCTCTGTTGACGCCGCTGCTGCGCGCACTGGGAATAATGTTGTTCTTCTACTACCTCCGCCTCTGGCCATCGCGTAATGCTCTAATGCGCTATAAGTTCCCATGAGCCCTTGCGTGCCACAGGTGGCTCCTGCGATCCCAGTGAAGGCCTCTGAGGGATCTCAGGCGGTTGCTATTTTGTGGTCTATTTTTGAAGCGTGATATGGGCAAGCTAAAGCTTGTCCCATCCTACAGATGGCGATACAAGGTCTATTATTTAAGTTCCCATGAGCCCACAGGCGGCGCTTGCTTTGCCGGAGGTGGCGCTTTATTTTTGAAGCGTGATGTGGGCAAGCTTACGCTTGTCCCATCCTACACTTGGCAATACAAGGTCTATTATTATAGTTAACTACCAAAATCTACTGAACACGTGAGCACACAGATATAACCCGTGAGCGCGTTGATGCCAGCAAGTTGGTTTTGATCCAAATAACTCATGGCCTAACTAGAGCAGTTGATTCTCAACCTATTTTATTTGAGGGAACCCGCACAACCTCAAGGAACCCATTATACTGCTGCAGCTGTGTAGAAGTGGGTGAGCGAATTCGATGTCGTACAAGTAGCAAATTTTGTTCAAATATAAGTAATTATTTAATTAAATCATTATTGAGAGCTTATATTTATTATTTTTGATGCTAATTATTTAAAAACTATTGAATTGTTTAATCATAATTTAATTGTTTATTGTTTCGTCGCAAGATATCACTGGAGGTCTGCCGGATTCATCCGACTGTTTCACCCCATCCCACAGAAAACACATTATGGGTTGCCACTGATGCTTTTACATCCCACGTACTGTCGGGGACACGGTTGTTTAAAATTCCCAGCCCGAGCCCGAGCAGCCCCCTATCGGCGATGTCGCGCACGAAGGAAGTATACCATTACAGTCTCCGAGGTAAGGCCACGCAGCGCCGCCTGTCGGGAGAGGTTACCATCGCATTCTCAGTGTCTGATGGGGAGAGTAGTTCAGCGCGGCCTCCCCTCGAGGTGGGTATTGGTATAGTTCCTTCGTGCTAGACATTGCCGATACGGGATCGCGGATCGCTCCGCCCGGGCTGGAGATTTTAGACAGCCGTGTCCCCAACAGTACACGTAGGCAGGAGAGTAGCTCCGACTTTCCAAGTGTTTGTAATGTTTCTGACATACAAGAGAAAAGCATAAGCGTCGAGAAATTGTCGAGTTGAGCTGCCTGTCGAGCCAACGCCTGTCTTTGCAAAAGACTTTGCAATGACCTTTAGCCGCTGCAACATGGTCCTGCGATCTCTATGTCAATCCCAATGCTAAATATGAAATGTCTAGCACGGTCCCAAAATAAGGCTGTCCGAAGCGATCCTTGGTAGGCTGTGGAGGAAGATTAGCAAATTCTGCTACAGGTTACAGGTAATAACCCGACTGTAATACTTACGTTCACACCTCGGCGGTTTTCCGGACCATACATCTCTTCCGACGCAGGTAGTGTTGCTGGGGCCTTTCAACGTGTGTCCTCGATGACATTTATATGTACAGGTCGTATTGACCGTCACTTGATCTGGACATTGCAGGAAGCCGTCGGCCAAAATAGGTTTGTCGTCACAGCGCAGCGCTGGGATAGGATAGAGAAGACAAAATGAAGCTCTGTTCAGAAAAGCAGTTTGGCACACATACTGTGGAATCAAGTGTATTAGCGTCGGCACAGAAAGGAGAAAGGTGGACATCAAGTGTATTTGCCAACGATTGCAACTCCTGCTTCTTCCTGTCGAAGACGATGTTATCCTCCGATTTTGATGTGTGCGGAGACGCATGCGCGGGAGCCCTGACGTTGGGGACTCACTGCTCGTGCCTCCCGTGTTGCTGCGGTGTTGCAGATGACTTCCAGAGATTACCGATTCGTACAGTGGTTTACCCAGAATTTCTTCCTTGTATGTGTGTGTCGGGGTGGGGGTAGGGGGATAGGCTCCGCAAGGGGGTATATTTACATACATTTGACCAAATATTGTGCAATCTCACAACATTTGAGTTGGTTTCCTCCAGATTTTGGGGGTTGTAGGAAAGGTCTGGATAAATCACGGATTCGTATCCTGGCCTCACAAACAAGTCCGGGTGAACGTGGAATCAGATTTGGTGTCCAGACATACATAAAAGAAATCTCATCAACAATACTCCAGGCAGCACAGCGCGACGACCCAACATCGATGCGCCGGCGGCGACCGACCCGACCGGGTCGGCTCCCGAGCATGGTCCGGCATACGGTTTGCAACACGGGGATGTTAATGGCCCGTTATCGGCAGCCTGTATCGTACCCCGACGATTTCCCGAGGTGCAGCCAATGCACACTTACGGGTACCTCCTACCCCCCAAACAGGAGTTAATTTGCGAGACTTTTTAAAAAACAAAATCAATATGTCTTTGTAGAAAACTCTTTATGTGTTTGAGAAAATTTATTAGACGACTCATACTATATTGCGTCATAGTCACAAAACACATGGGTTCTTTAATGCTTCACTTCACCAGCAATGAAAAAAAAAGAGTGTTACATTGAAAGTATATAACCACCAGTCCCGCTTCTTCACAAATATTTACTTCACAAATATTCACTTAACACAGGTTATATGGAACAGAGATAGAAGTTGGAACTCGTTGCCAGTCAAGTTAGACTGTTGAAAGATGGAAGTTACTGAAAAGGTTAGCCGGAACATAATTGTAGGCCGGTGCCACGTTAGCTCAGACAGGGAGGTCCCATGGACGGACGGACGGACGCACATACATACATATATATAAGTATAAGTGAAAAGGACACATTCGCTAGTTTTGTATCGAGTGCAAGTGGCATACCACACCGTCCGGAAATTCCGTAGCTGCTGCGTACAATGTAGTGTACAATTTGTGTTATGCTGTTGGGTAAATATTTCTACATCCTGCAGAACTGACGAATACGCGCCATTAGCAAGCAGCACGAACCATATACGAGATACAATCCATCCGAAGGGGCACATGTCGCTCAACTTCGCCCTTTCGCTTTCTTTGCGGAGTTGGCTCACATAAAAGGATTGTATCTCATTACGGCCGAAGTCTCATTACGGCAGATGTCTCTATACGGCCGATAATCCTTTAATCCCCAAGTGTGTCATTACGGCCAAAGTCTCAATACGGCCGAAGGTAGTCTCATTACGGTCAAAATATGTATTGTAACGTGCATTGACATGCAATGTTGCTGCCAGGTATGGATATATATTGCAGAGGTCATAAGCCATGCAGTGTGCCCTTAGGGCCGTTATCATATATATAAACATATTGTGTGACAATCAGTATGTTATCATACCACAGCACAATGCAGCATATTGTGTAATGTGTACACCCCAAAGGTAGTGTTGATGTTGCTGTGAAGCAGCAGGCTACTAGGTGGAGTTAGCTGCTTGTGGAGAGCTAGATGAACATCGGCTTTGCTGTGACATTTTTTGGAGACATCCTACAGTCATTGGCCAAGAAGGAACACCTATCTCAGTCGACGCCAGTTTATATCCATTCGCTTTACAATGGTACAATTCTTGCTTCTGGAATGAGTAGACCTGCAATAAGCAAAGAGCAACCGTGAATAGGCTAGAATATTAAAAAAAAACAGGCATTTGACTCTACATGGCTGGTTTTAATGTGCACAAGCTGAATACATGTTGATATGTGTCTGTTATTTCATACAAGGCTAACATAAACCTTCATCTAGACAAAAAAATGAAAAAAATGTGACTTCCAGGTAAACACAATGCATAACAATGAGATGAATTTAGTTGGATTAGTTCATTCACTTAATGGAAACATGTGAATATGAAACAGTGATACATTACAATTCATGAATGCATGCATGACTTTCCTTTTCTCGTTTCTTCTTATAAAAGTAGTGCACGAATTAACTGTCGTGCACTACTATACACAATTTTTCACTTCACAACAGAACCGTATGATACAATTGGTAATCTTAACAGCTCACCTTATTCAGCCAAGACTCCCTGGGCAGCAACATCCTGTTAGCCATGTTGTTGTTTTTTTCTGAATCCTCCGCGTACCCACATAAGATGACTGAAATGGAAAATAGCTATAAATAACAATGTACTTAAATGACTTCCTCTTGAAACATTTATTGTAATCAGATATGCTTTTGCGCTTAGTACAGGGCAAAGCCCGTGCAACATTTGCAGATGTTCGCGGTAAGCAATTCGAGGAGATCAAGTGTGCCGACTTGTGCTTTTATTTTTGAACAAATATGACGACGAATTTTAACAAATGAAATATGGCTCACAATGATAAATGCTGCTGTACGGTGCGGCATTATCGGTGTCTTAACTTCTAATGAATTTGTTGCTCCTAAACGCGCAACGAACCACAAACGGTGCAAATCTACTAACACATACCCACCTACATCTATTACAGGCACTTCGGCTGTTTTGATTCAGTCAAATTACTCGTATGAGAATGCAACTATGTGTGGATAACACACTGCTAAGCCAGACAGTCTACGAAAGCATAACTCACCAGAATTCTTCGTTCTCGGTCTTGGTCAACACAGCGCGATATACGTTGGGACTATGACGATTCATTCAACTCAATTTTCACCGGAACAATACGCGCTGCTCGAAAGACAACGACGGAAAATAAAGCGCCGCTTAAGTCCGCTAATTTGCACGTTACAGCACTACAAATCGATAGATAATATTATTGCGTCGTAAACTGCAACTGATCACTAACACATGGATGGATGGATGGATGGAGCTTAACACAAGAAACGAGATACCCGACGTTGCTAGACACCATCCGAACTTCCGAAGTGAGAACGTGAGAGTATATATAATAAGATATCAAAACACGAAAGGAAGGTTATTGATCGCCCCTCCTTCTATAGCATGCAAAACGTGATTAGCGCTGAGATGAACATGCATGTCCATGACGCGAGTTATTTTCACTGATCAAAAAGAGGTCACGTGGGGTTGCGTGACGCTTGCGAAATGTGCAGCAATGTGCGGTGAGCATCATGGCGAAACGAAACTTTTAAATCGTGCATTGCACTTCATGGTAGCTGCAGGAAACGAAGCAAACATATCAGACACTGGATTACAGGTATGTTGGCATCTTTTTCATTCCTGCATATCATTTCACATTACACTATACGTGAATACATGGTGTCATGTCATGGGTGTTATGTCTCACGATGCTGGGGAAGTAGTTGCATGGGGAAGTGTGCATGGTTCTAGACTTTTAATTTTTGATCGCGTAATCGAAATATCGGCACCTCTCGCATTTGCATGTGACCAACCAAGTGCTGTTCCCTTACTAGCGCTTCCTACAAACGACAAAACGGAACATGTGGGAATGTATATTTTTGATTACTCATATATAACAAGAAAATGTATCGTTTTCAGGTTGCTGCCACTACTCCATGTGCCCGCAATTGTCTTGCGTGTACGATTATACTAACGACGTCGCCCACCACGGCGGAATTGTATCCTCCGTACACGCGTTTCAGCATGAAGCCTGCAGGTAACATCTGATGCGTACCCTTCGGATATTCTGAATTTACATATTGTAGCTTAGAGGAATTCCGAATGCCCAGAGTGACACACACTTACAACATTGTGACATCAGTGCAGTGGCATAAGCTTATGGGAAATACGGGTTAAAGCCTCCTGGTCAACTTCAACCCTTCCGTGGGTGCTCTAATAGCCAAAAGCCGTTCCCTATTGTCAAACAAGAATGACTCGGACACAAGAGATGTGACTTACATGGTTTAATCTCTGCCGCCAAAGCACACAACTACCTACAACGACCGTCACTGCCCGATTGTCACTGTCCCGTTGTTTTCCCCCGCGTCCCTTCTCCTCCTGGGGTCCTCCTTTGACCTTGGGGACTTGCGGTCGCCCAAGGCCAATACGGAGTGCTAGCCTCCTACGAGGGTGCCATGGAGGACCCCACAAGCTCTAATGTAGTGCCCCACGAAAATGAACAAGGGGCAGTGGTTTATCCAGAATCCCAAGCACGAGAGGGGTGTCGGAAAAAATTGTGGGGGGAGGTCATCATTATAGTTACGTCATTACAGCTTAACATATCATTACAGACGTATCTGAAGCTGAAATCGCAAGGGCACCCCCTGTAGGGAGTGCACAGGCAAAAAAGTTAGGGGGGGTGTAGGGGGGTCTGGATAAAGCACTGACGAGGGGGACTCCTCCACCCCATGTCAAGCCTCATAAAACACCTCCTGAAATATTTTCCTGGCTATGCAGCTGCATCATTATGACGTAATTGTCATTGTTGTCCATAATTCTTGAATATGTTTTGAATATATGGAAAAAAGTCTGCTTGACAGCATATGTCTTATGGTCATCATCAAAAAGAGCATATGTCATTTTGTTCAGTGCCTTATGTACTTTTTTAAAATTTCAGGTGGACGTAAATTGTAGAAGGCAGCTAGTGGGGGAGAAGATCATGGTCATAGGTCATGTGGCTCCTGGAGCTCCCAGTGGGCTCCCTTGTGGAGTACTTTTCAGAACACACACACACACACACACAGTTTGCTCGCAGAACCAACGAGTATGATGTTGCTTGAATACTGAGAGAAAATGGCGTAACACATACAAATATCGTGTGACACATATGACAATAAAAACATTTTTCACGAGGGATGCATGAAACACTATGGCAATATTGCGTGCATGAACCATTGCGTGTGACACAAGCCGTGGGGGCACACCGCCTCGGACACATTTTGGGAAGCATAAAACACAGTATATACACAGCTAATATGGTGGACGCTTCTTTTTTCTTTTTGGCCGTTATGAGACATCTTCGCCCGTAATAAGACTAGCTTCGGCCGTATTGACACTTTGGCCGTAACGAGACACTTGGGAATTAAAGAACTTTCGGCCGTAATGAGACTTTCGGCCGTAATGAGACTTTCGGCCGTAATGAGACTTTCGGCCGTAATGAGACTTTCGGCCGTAATGAGACTTTCGGCCGTAATGAGACTTTCGGCCGTAATGAGATGTTACCCTTCGGGCGAAGGATGTACCCCCGTTCATCGGACCTTAGCCTAGAACGTAACCAAATAGGTCAGTTGAAACACTTACGAATGCAAACAGGTGTTTTCCCCGACCACGTGCCATCGTGCTGGCACCAACGGTATTCACTATCTTTGTCTTCAAGCATGTACCCTTCGTTACATTGGAACTGGCATTCGGACTGGTACTCTGTACCACAGTCTTCCCCCTCTACTTTCCCGTTTACCGGTGCTTGTAGCGGGGGACAGGTCACCACTGAAACAAAAATGTTGGTGCTTCAATGGGTCACTAACTGCAAGTATCCACTCCTAAGTTCAAAAATATAATTTTTACATGGGAACAAAAACATCTTTAGTGTACTTCGATGAAAATCCTAAGAATAAACGAAAGGTATTTACATCATGACGTCCAAATATCCGTTTAGAGTGAGTGTAAAGTATTTGCCACTAGCGCACGCGCATTATTCTTAAAACCTTTTTTTTATGTCTAACACAGACAATGGGAACATGAGACGCGGCAGTATGTGCGGGAAAGGTCCGCCTTAAAGTGAAACTTCGCAAGGATTCGAAACAAATTAGGTGAACATGAGGTGCCAAATTAGGGGCCAAACACGAACCACCCCCTCGATACCGAATACAACATTCACACATTCATTTTGCGCGAGTAATTCATTCGTAAAATATGACAACAGCAAACCGAGACTGAAATGCGAAGAGCAGAAAACAGAGCTGCGTACTATGGCGGTTCCTCCTGAGGAGGGTACCTTGACGTCACCAAGCATTGTGATCTGCTTGGAAACAACGCCTCCTAGATAGCAGAAGCCCTGCGCCCCACGTGATATGCCGTCACACAGGAAGGCCTGCTGTGGATGCTGCTATGAAGTCAATGAAAGAGCGAACAAGAGAAAAGCTCGAAGCAGCTGGCAAAGCTCGCGCAGGCCTCCGTGATCTGGGCAGTGCGCAGGCCTTCTAATATCTAGGAGGTGTTGTTCGAAACCCCCATTCTCCCTTGCCGGATGCCGGATGATGTCAGCAGTGTGTTGCTCTCAATGCCCTCTGGCTTCTCAGAGGCGAACGACTCGCTTCGTAATAAATTCATTTGAATAAGATTTGCGCAGTTTTGGAACGAGATACTTCGTAAAGATGTTCCTGACATCCCGAAAGTTGCGGATATAGCACCGTACCGTACAGCCTTGCGAAGAGGTGACTAGCATGTAAATATTGTTCTCGAGGCGCTGACCATGTACTGACCGTTCCACGCCGTATTAAATTTTCCTACCACACAAGCATGTCACTGTGAGGAAGGAGTGCACTTCCGTAAACAGTGTCTTCCATTTCGTGTGCTTTACTAGAACCGGACTTACTTTCCACTTTTCCCCTCAAACATGATGTTTCTGCTTACCTTTTACTAAGCAGCAGATAGTCAGTTTTAGCATACGTACCAGTACATGAAACACCACTGCCCGCACTCCGGTTATATCCAGGCAGACATTTACATTCATCCACGGAGCTGCTGCCGATGTCATATGTCTTGCTACCCACTGGACAAGGCTTACAGGCTAGTTGTCCGTATTGATCTTGGTAGAAACCCGACTCACAAGCTGCAGAATGAGAATGACACTGTACTATGGGGAAACGCGGAAGATGACTTTTTCGAGTGATACCCATAGCGAGCATTTCCGTAGCAACGTGTAGAATATAAACGAAAGCAGAACACAGCCATAAAAATACTGGTGTTTCCTAAAGAGGCTGTGCGAGAGAGAGAAAAATAAAAGTGCTTATCGGAATACAGTCTCGTGTCGATTATCCGGACACCTCGGGAGTCGTCCCTTTTCGTCCGGATAACGAAATTCCGAATAACCGAACCGAGCACACTTCCAGGGAAACGCAAAAAATTTAGGAGATATCTTCATACTTCCAGAAAAGGAAACAAGGAAGAGATGGTTAATTCGAAAATTAATGCTAGTTGAGCTGCTTGATATTAGTAGGCACGCGTGTGACAGAATTTTGGTCACAGCCATGGCACCCGCTGGGTCATCCTGCTGCTCAAAGAAGGGTAATGTCTCGAAAAGTTGGTCACGCGCACATGTTTTCGTCCTTTTGCAATTGTCTTTGGTATAGGACAAAAGACAGGCGGTGCTTTCGGACGGCCTGAACATTGGCGTTCCCATGTGGATTTCTAGCGCCCGGTGCATACACGGCACCTCTTCCGCTTATCGTCTACCATCTCTACCGCGTGCCCGCACACACCAAAAGGGAGTGACCTCTGAAGAAAGGGCAAAGAGTACAGACTGCCCTTCCGAGATGTGACCCTTTTCTGGAATAATGTGAACACAGCACATGCCAGGGATAGAGGACATGGGCTCTTTCCTGGACTTCAGAATGATCTAGGTCCTGGAAGGTTAGTCAAAGTACTTGCTGTCGGGATACGGGTAACGAATTTCAGAAAAGCGAGACAAAATCCAATGGTAGCAGGCTCGTTTCCAGTACTGTAGTCCGAACAACGAGTTTTTCGGATATCAGAAGCTCAACTTGCAGCGAAAGAGGAGGAAATATCCACGCCAGGCAAAACTTATTACATCTGGATTTACTTATCAACTTCTTATCTTTGTTGAAGAAGGGTTAAAACTCGGGCTGGCTGGGGGTTCATAGTAAAAAAAGGGTAAAACCCTCAGTGCAGGGAAAGAAGAGGATGGAACGGACGGTCTTTTGGTGTACTTTATGTATATTACTTTTTTTTGTGTATTTTACAGCACATTTCAGTAATTTTGTGCACTGCGTGCCTACCGTAAACGCATAGATTTACCATACTCAGCCACTCCAGCTGCGTTTGACTCTTTTGTAAGTAGTGAAAAATATTGCGATAGGTCTTCATTCACATTTGTAAGACATTAAAGTTTATCCTTCCGAAAATCATACGTTGTTTGTCTACAATACATGTGTAACGGCCCAGGGACCAACGCTGTGGTCATGTGTGCCCCGAAAGCAACGCCTCCTCTCGCATTTCCTCCAGGGGCCCGATGCTCAACGTTTAGTTATTTCGTGGGAAACGCATCACTCATAGGTCCGAGGTTTTCACACCGATCCTATTCCTTGTCTACACTCCCGGAACCCCGACGACTGAAAACCCTTTCGTGATGGATGCGAAGGGTTTATTTACATATGGCAATTTACACGTTTGACATTTGGTAACCAGAAGACAGGGAACCTGGCGGGCTCGCGATGTAATGTTTCCGAGCATGCCTTCCACATCGGAACCCAGGTCCAGATTGAGTTTTTTGGCCGTGCAGGCCCTTAAGAGGTAACAACCTTGACCCGTGCCCCCGCTGGCAACTTGCCTAATCAAACTGGCCCTCACCCATCCAATTTCCAATTGGCCTAATTTCAAATCTCAACTGGACCAGGACCTCCCAAATATCCGCCCACTGCTGGTTATTTAGTGCCAACGGTCCTGGCTGTCAAGTCGTGCACTTTGTAACTTCCAGCAGTGCAAGTTTCTGGGTCATTCTACAGATTTATTGCCGGTGGGGGCCTGGCGTTTGGGCCTCTGGTGTCCCCCTCTCCGGAGCTACCGCGACGCCTTTGCGTTCGCGGAACTGCAACTTCCCCCTTCCCACGTGTAGAGACAACTCCGCACACGTGCTTCGCGCTGCTCCTCGCTGGCGACCCTTACAGTGCATATAAAATGCGCCAGACGAACGCCCCAATAGACGAGTTCAGAAAATCCCAGTGCTCTTTGCGGACGTATTGCATCCTGGGCGCTTGCTGAGCGGAGGAACGAAGAATAATCCTTCACATTTCGCTTTCGCTGACCTCGACACGTCGTGGACAATGGACCGGTAGGGAAGAAATCGGCTCAGCTTGGAGGCCACCCGTTTCTTTCGTATTGCGGTTTTCACGGGCTGTCGCATAACGCTCAGAGCGCGCAACCATGAAATAATAACGGCAGCGATAACGAACTTAATGTTGAACATCGAGCCCTTGAACAGAACAGCCGACAGCACCAACAGGGCACTGATATAACGGGACAGCCCTCTATACTACTCGTCCCTTGAGGCCCGAGATAATCATTCTAGTGTAGATATATACGGTCACGCTCAGCGGGGCCTACATCTCCACGATTTCTCTAAAACCGCCACAACAGACTAAATTTAAAAACAAATCAAAATTATTATTAAAATATTTCTAATGATCTGTAATTGATCGACTCATGTTACAAAACATACAACTCATGTTAATAGCTGAAGAGTTACACTCCTACATATTTCGATCGTATCCACGCAAGGATCCAAATATTGTTGTCCTTATACTCACGCTTGCATTCTCCCTTGAGGCCGTTTCCAATATATCCTGGCTTACAAAGACAATCGTTAACTCCTTTCGTGAGAGAGCACCCGCAGATGGCGTTAGCATCACAACAACCGGGGTCACCGGGTTTGGAATGGCACTTCGTATTGCACGCCTCCGGCGTATCGTTAGTGTTCCACTGATCCTTCATTCCTGCGATTGAATTAGTAGTAAAACATTGATTATGAGTACAATGACAATAATATGCAACTATTAGTGCGTTATTTTTACAGCAGCGGATTATTTAATGGCAGAACAAACATTATAAATTGGTAGCGCAAGAATACTTTCGATCGAAACTTGGGTATTCAGAACGACACTCTTCCATGAAACCTTTCCGGAAAAAAGGATGACAAATGAAAAAGAAAATAGAAACCAGACAGATGCCGGAAGAGACGCTTCCTTTTCTTTCTTTCTTTTTTTTTCTTTCACAGCTTAGGCTGACATGTAAACGTGTCTTTTGCAGATCTCTCAGAAAAAAACTTACATCTCGCACACTACACAAGTGAATAGAAGCAACGTTAATATGCAAATGTGGTTTTCATTAATCGCTCTGAGATACTTGTAGATGATCAGCAATCTGCGCTGTGTGCACTGACGAACTACCTCAAGGACATACGTGCTGAGATAGTCTTTTGGATCATTCAGTGCTTTCACAAGTCAAGCGTCCAGGAACAGCTGGTGGCACCAGTGCGACCTACGTTTCCATTTATTTATTTCTGTTTCTGTTCTATTCCGATCAAACATAAAACGAGGCATGCATATATATATATATATATATATATATATACAGGATGTCCCACCGAAAATGGGCCAGGGGCTAAAGAAAAAACAGAGTGTTCTACACGAATGGAACCAACTGTACGTGCTTGTCAGTTGCGTGGTCTATCCAAAAATATGTTTTTCATCGCCCCTTGTCAATTACTTAGCGGTAATAAATTTTCTAACTTTTTAATTACTGGTTTTAACTCCAAGATGTCAATGGGGAAGTTGTAGTACATGTAAAAAAAGATACAACTGAAGTGGTTCGAGGTCGCCATGGCTTTTTCGGTAGGACACCCTGTAGATAGCTCCACATTTTCTGTAGCACCATGATGGAAATAGGTCGGCAGCGATATTGGGGCTGTGTTGTGGTGTGAGGTGTAGGGGTGGTGATGGGGGATGATGATGAAGGATGAAGAGGCCGGGCTAATAACACTACATTCATTTACCTGGACCACAGTGCGTGCTTCTGTTACAGTCCCAAATCTCCCTTTCCTCCCTTTTTTCTTTTTTTCCCTTCGTTCTAATAAATATATCCCGCCAAATCTCCAACTCTCCCGACGGGAGGCGAAGTAGTGGAAGCAGAGGCGCCGCCGTACAGAAGCGGCGGTGCTACATATACGCTCACAATGACTAGCGAGGAACATCATCATTGTGTTTCACAATCTCGAGTATTCATCGAAGCTGGCATAGAACGCACGCCAGTGGCAGCACCACATCTGCGCCAGTCGTTCGCTTGCCATGATACTTCAAACACTTTCCGAAGAGGGACCAAAAAGAAAAAAGAAAATGAAGGGGAAGAGAAATGAATGAAATTCCTCAAAACTTGCAAGCTTGTTCCGCACTTTGTCACAAAATAGGGGTGCAAAAACGACCTCAGATCCTTATGTTTTTAGGGTAAGTTAATATTGCAGCGTGTGCGATTCCATATCATATGCTTCTTTCACATCTACAATGTACGCTGCATGATGCATCGTGTCATTAGCTCTATTCTTGTTCTAGCGTGCGCTCAGTGATTGACGTGAGGCCGACAACGGCAAGCCCTTTCACCATCACCACCACCACCACCACCAGTGATTGACTATACATTGACTATACATAGACTATATATGATTGACAATTGAGACTATAGAGGGCTATTTTTTTGATGGGATAGCCCATGAATATCCCTGTCAATTTTCATTAATTTGAATAAATTAGACACGCTCTTCACATTGGTGGGGTAAAAAAGTGACCTTTACTTTGCAAATTACCGACTTCAGTTCGCAAAAATTTACATAATTAAACTTACGTTACATGACCTTCACATCAGGAGGTGGCGAAAACCTAGTAAGGACAAATGCCGTTGACCGCATGATTCTAGGTGGTGTAGTTTTTTTTTTATTATAATTCAATGACACGTTTTCTGGGACACCCTGTATAGTGATTCCGAGCACAGTGCTGCTGCGCATTCGGGAAACGAGGCGTTGTCTACTGAGTATACAATCTCGTACAATCAGTTTCGTACATTAGAGCGTCAACTTTCCCAGAAGTGTCTCTCCGCAACTGCTGATCGCAATGCGCCGCCATGTCAAAAATGTTTCATGATTTCCGAGTATCAGTAGGTTGAGGGAAAAGACTCAGGTAGAAAGCAGAACTGTACGTTCATAGATACAATATTCTGTTTGAAATGCAGCACCTATCCTCAGGCTTGTCCGTCTGCTATTTAATATGGAGTGTTTTAAGATTTACGCTTGTCGAACTCGGGGATGACATTCCATTCTATGAGATGCCAGAAAGTGTTCAACTTGTCATCAGACGTCCTTTGGAAGGTACGGGACGAGACATTTACATTCTACAGCAAAAGTTGACACTGTTTCTATCAGTGTACAGTGTTACGACCAGGCTGCCACGCCATGTTTGTCACCCTCCCGTCGTTGGTCAGCCATGTTCCTGTCAGCGAGCTTCCCCATTCACCCAAAAGGGGAAGGAGATCAAGGTCGTCTCCCTGGAACTCGCCGCGGCTGGTGACCTCCTTCTCACGGACGGAGATTACTTGAGCGGCCCTTTTGACCCTCTTGGGAGCTTTTTCACTTTCACTTGTCACGATGTAAATATATTACGTTCTTGTCAACTCACTTTTGCCTCGTCTGAGTTCTGCCTGGGTGCTGGGCCCCTCGAAGAAGAAGTTCGAACCCGACGGACGTGTTCCTTTTCTGCTCTCTTCTCTGATTTGATTCTCTCTGATTTGTCATTACTGAATCTGCTGGTCTACTGCTCATTCCAATCCCGTCGGATGGACGTGGGCAGAGGGAGACGCCGCGCATCAAGCGCTAGCGGCGACTCCCGGAGGTCTGCTCAGCCGCTTAGCGCCCGGAGCCGGTCACCGGTTGCCAGGTGCCAGAGCAGCGCTCTAGGGAGCGATAACGGGCCGCGGTCATCGACAACGGAGCTTATGCTCGGCCTCGACGGCGCTCCAGACCTGCAGGGCCCAGACAGCGCCTTACGCACGGAAGGCATGCTCGTCGGCGACCTACAAGGTCACCAACAGAGTGAGCCGCCATTTCAAGTCGTCACCCACAAAAAGAATCGCCCAGGGGGCATCCCGGTAGTCTTCAGGTGCAAGAGCGACTCGGATTCCTTCTGGAATGTGAACCCTGATCTTATCGCCCATGACATCCTAACAGCAACTCAGGAGAAAGTGCTCCATCACCGAATCAATAAGCAGGGCACTCTCATCCTTCATGTCTCCTCCGAGCATTCGGCGCGCAGACTGCTCAGCCTGAAGTCGCTCGCGAATATACCTGTCGAACCCCGTATTCCAGCTTCATACACTCGTACCACGGGCAGAATATCGGGTGTTCCCCGCCATTACAGCGAGGACCAGCTATTGGAGTTCTTCAAACCCCGTGGAGTCACCGCCGTTAAAAGAGAAATGGCCTTCTCCCGTGAAAGCGACGGATCTGCCACCGCAATCACGAAGTCCAGCGTCCTCTTGACTTTCCAGCCGGGCCTTATGCTCCCTGCAGAGATTCCCATTGGGTTCACGTATTACCGCGTTTCGGAGTACATTGACCCTCCTGTTCAGTGCTTCAACTGTCAAAAGCACGGTCACTATGCAAAGGCCTGTCGTGGGCCACAAAGATGTAAAGTGTGCTCTGGCCCACATGACTATAAAGAGTGCACTGCTCGGCGCAAGCCGAAGTGTGCCAATCAACCAAGATCAACAGCTACGTGGCGGTTCTTCGTTGCCTCGCTGGTTTGCGATGGGGCCCATCCTTCTCTGACCTCCGCCGTGTCCACCAATCCCTCGTGCTGGGTTCTCTCCGGTATAGCCTTCCCATCCTGCACGGTATCAGCCGAAGCAGAAATCGAGATCTCCTCTTTAGCCAAGCCAGGAGCCTCCGCGTCTGCTTGGGAGTCCCTTCGACCACCGAGACATACTCTGTCCTAGCCGAGGCACGTGAACCGTCGATCGATGTCCTGCGGGACGGGGCAACCCTCAGTGTTCTCGCACGGTACCTTACTCGGCACCCTCTCCACTACCTTCGCCACGTCGACGAAGACTGCCCAGCCTCTGACTTCGGTCGTGCTCTCGGTCGCATCAAAGGGTCCGTCCCTGCACAGTTCTCTCTGCCCTTGCACGCTCCTGCGATGTGGACGCTTGCAAGACCCGAGACCTGTGCCACTATTCCCGGCCTCCAGAGGAAGAACGATGTGCCTGTGACAGTAGCCCGCCAGCTCGCGCTCGAGCATCTCAGTTCGGCCTATCCTCTGAGCCGCGCCATCTATACTGATGGATCGGTAGCGAATGAGTCATCTGCAGCAGCCTACTACGTCTCGCAGGAAAACCGTGACCTCGCCCTCCGACTTCCCTACACAGTGTCCTCCACGGATGCGAAGCTGCTCGGACTGCTGGCCGCTCTGCGGTATATCGCTGAATCTGTGCCTGATGCGTGGGTCGTCCTCACAGACAGCAAGGCGTCTTTGGCGCTCCTGTCCACATACCACCCGAGTGTCGTGAGGGATCTGCGTACCATGGTACTTCAGGAGTACGCCCAACTCTCCTCGGTCGGCCACCGTATCTGCCTTCAGTGGGTACCCGGGCATACAGGGCTACACGGAAACACATGTGCTGACGCGGCTGCGAGACGCGCCGCGCTTGATGCGGCCACGCCGGTGCCCCTACTACCGCTCCCGGTGTCTGCGTGCCGCCTGCTCTCTGCGGCGACGGCACCCGCCAGTTTCTTGTAGACGCTATCCGACCTAATGCGTTCCTGCAGTCCATCGACCCCTCACTGGAGTTTGTCATCGGCTGCCGCTGTACCCGCAAGGAGGAGACCCTTCTACATCGTCTCCGGCTGAACGTTGCCCTCACCCGTTCACTCCTGTTCAAAATGGGCCGCCTCTCATCTCCCACTTGCCCCTGCTGCGGTGTAGAAGACGATATTTCTCATCAGCTCCTCCACTGTCAGCGTCACCACCATCATCGGGCCGTGCTCTGGCAACATCTCTCAGAGCTTGGGTGCACGGACGGACGGACAGACGTTTCTCTCGCAACACTCCTTGGCCCTGTGCAGCGAGCTAACCAGTGGAGAGTCACAAAAGCTGTGCTTCGCTTTCTGCGTAACACGGGTCTCCTGGTCTCCCTGTGAGCCCTGTGTTTCTCTCTCGGCCCAGTGGGCAGTCACCACAGCGCTCCTCCTTCGAACCTTGTCAACGCCTTGTGATTGTGTGACTGTGTGTGTGACTTTTCAGTTTTAGTTTTGTGTTTTAGTTTAGTTTTTCTTTTCCTTTTCTTTTCTTCCTTTTCTTTCTTCTTTTCCTTTTCATTTCTTCTCCGTTCCTTTTCCTTTGCTTTCTCCTCCTCCTTTTCTTCCCTTTTCTTTTCTTATTTTTCTTTTCTTCCCCTTTTCTCCTTCTTTCTTCCCCTTTTCTTTTCTTATTGTTCTTTTCGTCCCCTTTTCTTTCCTTCCCCTTCCCCTTGCCTTTTTTGTTTGGAATAGCAAGCCGACCTTCGTCTGGCTGACCTTTCTTTTCTTTTTCTTAATAAACATATCCCCCCCCCCTCGACCAAGCTACCGACTGTCGCAAGACTTAACAACAGTCACTGCTTTCGTTATGACATCTGCATCTACATGCGCTTCCTCCCCGTGTGCACAGGATTTCACTGAACGGTGGGTACGTAATTGAAGTGTAAGCATAAGACTACAGGCGACCCCCAGCAACCACCCCCTTTCTCGTAGTCACGCTCCCCCAATCAGATACAGCTGTTACAGCTTTCAATCAGTCATCCCATCTCTTGGAAATACTGAGAAGAGGAATTCTAAAATCCTCAAAATACTGAAATCAAGCTCACCATTGCCGTACATGTTCCTGAGTTTCGTAAAACTCTCGCTCTCGTGAACGTGTTTATGGCTCGAAGCTATGGCTTTTAGATGGGACTTTAGGTACCTTCCAACTCCGAACACATGGACCTGGACGCCTTCCTTTTTCAGGCGTGCCGCTGCCTCAACGGGATCTGGACCTAGAGTGGCCAGCCCATCTGTAACTAGGACAAGGATCTGGAACACATAGATCAAGCGTAAATTGGTATGATGCTTTCCCTTGTGATAATGAAAACCAATTAACTCGCCAAAGAATAAACTGAGCGCTTCACAAATCATTTTAGGATGGCGCAAGGGGCCAACGTGTCACAGGAAAAACTATTAGGTTCCCGTCAGAATTTCAGGAGTAATCCCGTGGTGTGATATGGATAATCCTGGGTCCACGACGCCTCTTCAGGAGGGATCTACCTCATGATGATTACATAAATAGACCTCTACCCGAGAAACGTCATCATGACGTTGGTAGGCAGACTGAAACCGAAACAAATCGGAAGGGAAGGGCTGGGTTCCGAATGGACACTTGTTCGCTGCCTCCTATAGACCTCTCCCTGTTTGTAAACAAATGACGTCATAGTGTTCGACAGCGCCACCAATGCGGTAGAGTTGAACTACAGTTGAAGCTAGGGGTGTTGTTTACGATGCGGCTAGGATTGGCGGATTATCTCTGAATAGAAGGATTAGCCATTGTGTCGGGTACACCACTAGGGGGCGCATCGAGCGCGTCGTCACTTGAGGGCGCTCACCGCGCACTCCACAGATGACGTCACTGCTGCGTTGGCTAACATGGCTGGAGTCAGCGGGAGAGAGGGGAACGGAGATGCGAAGTAGAGCGCTCTCCTGCGGGCACGGCGGCGGCTGCAGGGGAGCCTCGTTACCATGCTCGTTATAGCCTCGTGACCGCGATACGTTCGCGGTGTCGGCGGCTCGACTTCGAGCTCTCAAGCATCTCGAAGTATAGATGGTATGGTGAGCTCGAAGTGTTGAACGTGGGGTATACGTCAGTTAATAGAGCGTTTGTAACTGCAGTATGCATGAAGAGCATGTAATGGTGTTGCTGGTTTTGACACACGTAGTTTACTTTGTGTAGTGGACGGTGATATGGTATGAGTAGGCGGCAATCCTGTCACAGTACTTTAGAGCTCAGTTAGTTGTTATCAGACACTTGATAGTTCAGAGCGCTCCGATAGGTTTAACATTTAGGCCGCCGAAGTTTTAACCCTTTTTTCCTGACTGTGATACACGCAGCTTTTGTTATTTGAAGTCCAGACGTGTGTTCCCGTACGCTACGCTCACATAATGATGGCGTGTTCCAGTGCAACAAGGAGCTTTGCAACAGGCTAGGATACTTTTATCTTAGTCGCTTAAAGTGCCACTACGGACTCAATCTGCTCTCTTCAGAATCCTACCAAAGTTATGTTACTGAAATCTTCTTGTTGCACTTTACATTCCTGCAAAATATTTTGGCTCTACGTGACGCGAAAGCTAGAGAAAATTAATTTTTATTTTTGAGAACTGTGACGTCATGTTATGTCCCGACGGAGCGCCCGTCTCTTATTTGGCAACGTTCTTGCCCTTCGCGTCTTCCCGGAGCTCACTTTTTGCACTCCGTTAGCAGAGCCCCGCGTGACATACTATCAGACCGCTCCGACCGTGGAGAAAACACAAAGCAGGGAGAAGACATCTCTCCCATTTTCCCCTCTTTCGATCAGCCTCACGTGACTTCTCCACCACGTGACACTCCCCGGACGCCAGCGTCGTTACTAGAAGACGCGTGCCCTCTCCAGAACATGCCATCATTGCAATTTGTGGGCTTATGCTTACGTCACTCGCTCGTTCCGTCATCGAAACTTGTGGAGGCTCCGCAGATCTCAAAAAATTGACAGAAATGCACAGCGTTCGCAAACAGGGTTGAAATTTCGCATGTAGAATCCTTGAGGCACCTTCTTTTCGTGGATTAAATAAAATAAACGCTGTTTTCTGAGTCCGGAGTGGCACTTTGATAAAACTTTGGCAACTGAACAGAATGCATAAACAGCATTTTGTAGTTGGCTTTGTACGCTACAACGACTGCGATGTATGCTACGCAATTAGGCTTAGAATGACAGCTTCTGCAACTGCGGTGTGCACACATTTGCTTTGCTCGTTATTAACAACAAAGCGAGTGTTTATTATGCAGCTGTTTTTTTTTTAACTCGCTACGCACTTCATAACCATTATATCTTCCAGCGCGGAATTTCGCAGATACGTATTGGGGATTGCTGCGGGTGACTTCCTCACATTACTATCACTTTGTGGACCACGTGCACATTACGCAAGCACGCAGCAGCAAACCCGTGACAACAAGCGCTTGTGAGAAACCATTCCAGATCATAATTCATTCGGGAACTTATAAGAAAAAAAAAAACATTTCAACAAAATTCCTTTTCGTAGACTAAACATTCATAACATTCTGGTGAACTCCTTTCAGGATACCGTCGTATTACGGCCTTGCAAATTTCAAGAAGTTACCTTTGAGTAGAGCTGAGTAAGACAAGTAATGAAGTAAGCAACTAAAAACGCATACAGAAGTAAAACCCTCATGTTGATCCTGTCCACAAATGCGGTGTACAACTTGGGACAACAATCACTTCTGAAGAATGCTTAGACTCTACATCATAATTTACTTGAAAGTTTAGAAGAGCACGGCGAACACATCAACAGTTTATGTAGATGGGTAGAAATCCAGCGAACCGGTAGAATGTAGGAAGGAGTTGCCTCAGGACAGAAGCCGCCGATATTTCGAACAGAGACTGTACAGAGACAGAACAGTCTCTGTTCGAAATATCGGCGGCTTCTGTCCTGAGGCAACTCCTTCCTACATCAACAGTTTGGTAGCCAAGCTATTCATAACGGGCTGATGAACTGATTTCAGGACACTGCTCAGCAGCAGTATCATCTCAGCTCAGCATAACCTTTTTCTAAACTGTTTGCTACAATCAGTGATGGGCAAAGTACCTCAAAATTGTACCTGAAGTAAAGTACCAAGCACCTAGCACCCGTCGTACTTTAAGTACAGCACAAAGCACCATAATAATGTACTTAATAAGCACCATAATAAGTACCATAATAATGTAATGTACTTAAAGTAAAGTATAATGTCCTCTGCAAAGTACCTTAAAGGAGCTATGAACTCTATCAAGCTGGCCCGCCGACTGTGTGTGCACCAAACGGCGATTTTAACTTGTCGGCTGTGACACATTTTGTATAGATGAATCCGATAGGTCCGTATCCAACAAGTGCGATCGCGGCTACCTCGGCTCTGTTCCAAGATCGTTCGGTCCGCCACTGTTTTTGAACGTGAGCCTTTTTTATCTTCATATTTTGGGGTTTATCCCAAAAAGCATGTGCAGAAAGAAAGAAAGAAAGAAAGAAAGGTTCCCGCGAGCTTTGTGGACGAAATGCCAACACTGCGTGCTGCCGTCGTCGTCGTCAGAGGCAGAAAGAAAGTGAATTGCACCACATCATAGAAAACAAGGCGCGTCAAATGAATGACGCGCAGAAGTATATTGCACGGTCCCACATTTTCTGTGCAGCATTTTAGGCCATATTACCAATCCGCGTAAGTTCGTCACTTTTTCTTGCTGCTTCTACGCTGCTCTCCGACAGACTAGAGCAGATGACGTTGTGTGTACCTCCGCGTTGGCGTCGATTGGGTGCTACAATACTTCAAATGACGTAACAATGGATAGAGGTATCTCGATGGCGGTACTTTTAGTCGCCTGTATCGCGAAAAAAGTGCGTTTTTTTTTATTAACGCTGCACCCGTTACGAATGAGAAGTATTGAACAAGAACTTGTAAATAGAATTACGAAGCGTAGTGGGACACTATTACACCTATAACACCCGTAACTAAATAGCTGCAGATAGGAGTTCTTACCTCCTTTAAAGTACTCATGTAGTAAATTACAAATTTAAATCGCATCGCTGATATCGAACAAAGTCACGCCCGAAAGCCACGGTCTTCAGGGGATTACGATGGTCCCTAAAAGGGACGCGGCCTTCGGTCCTACTTTTCTTTCAATAGGATACAGCAAACAAGTGTCCATTCGTGGAACCCAGCCCTCCCATTTACGATTTCAGTCTGTCTAACAACGTCATGATGACGTTCCTCGGGTAGAGGTCTATTGAAAGAAAAGTAGGACCGAAGGTCGCGTCCCTCTCAGGGATAATCGTAATCCCCTCAAGAGCGTGGCTTTCGGGCGGGACCTTGTTCGCCTCTAGCTTCGAGCGAAGTTCAACTCTACCAAATTGGTGGCGCTGTCGAACACTATGACGTCATTTGTTTACAAACAGGGAGAGGCCTATTATGTTCGTAAATTTTCACGTGGTCTGAACCACTCTTGCACATAGCGGCAGAAGTACCCGTGACGCTACTTCATGGGGACTTACCAAGCATGACAAAACAAAGCGGCTACGCAGTGAGTATTTCAACACGCCTTGGCATCTGCGACAGTTACTCGATCTTTGCGAGAGTGAGAGCCAAGAAGTGGCTGCCTTACAATCTGCCACCATTCGTCACTCTGATACAAACCTTTTTGGTGTCAGCTCTAGCTTTCTTGAAGACATCCAATGCTTTGAGAAGTCCCGCTCCCGTGTTTGTAGCCCGACTGTCTGTATAGGTGATACTCTGTAGATCTTGTGCAAGGAGGCATTTGTTGGCGTCACCTTTTAGATGGTCGGTATGCACCTCTGTAAAAGGAAACAAGCTGGGTAACCACCCTCGTAGTCTGCAATAGTCGCTGCAGGCGACCGCGCGCAGAGGCAAAGATAAGTGACCACAATGTATCTGCCATGCAATCATCTAGATGAACCTAACTAATGCGCTGTAGATGGAACATGATATCTACAAGTCTACACGGATACCTGCAAGCAGAGTTTTTCACAATTTAGCAGCTTTGAAGCATAATGCGCCCAACTCAAAGTTTCAATTTCTGGAAGGATCGTCATAGAGCGTGTTGTCTTTCTCGGCCGACACTGTTAAATAGTTAGAAGCATTAAGTGAGCGCACACGCCATCGCGGCCTTTCGAGATATAGGGATCAACGGTGTTGCTATACATATGCAGTGGAATTCAGCACAGTTCTTTTTCTTTTTCTTCTTTTTTTCTTCTTTTTGCTACTCCCTTTGGCGTGTGTACAGTGCACAAAAGTGAAATTAGAATAAGAAAAGGACTATGTCAAGCCTGAAGTTTGACCACGCCTGGATGTCTTCTTCGTTATTCTGCGAATAATGGAGCAATAAAGGGGTAATGTTACTGGCGTCGTCGCTGAAGGAGATGACGGCAACCCTGGTGGCGTTGGGGGCAACCACAAAGTTGCTGAGGAAGCCTTCAACGAAGCCCAGTTCAGTTTCGAAACCAGCCGCACCCACACTGCCAGAACGATCGAGGAGAAAAACAATGTCCGCATAGCTTGTGTTGATGCCATGGCTTTTAAGGTAATCTTTTCCTTCGGCATGACCAGAGTCGCCCTGCATAGTAGTAAAAAACAATGTTTTTCTCTCTATGTGTGTGTGCGCATGCTTGAAACAACAACAGCAACAATAAATGATGACCATTCCCAGTATCGTACTGACAGGCACATCCCGATGCCAAACAAAAGGTTCTTGCTTCATATAAAAGCTTGCCTATATAAAAGCACATAGTGATGGTGATGTGATAAAGAAAAAAAAAGGGGATGTAAGTTTCGACGACGTCGAACTCGCTACCCATGTACGCTTACACACAAAGTTCAAACACATGATGATATGACGAGAAAACAAAGAGATGATGACCAGAGAAGAACAGCGATGATGACGGAGTTTAGCATGCAGTTCAACAGTTTCGACCAAGGGAGTGTAAAATGTCGGAATCACTTGGGGGCACACACAGCACACATTCAGCGGGGCATAAAATAAATAAAAGCACATGCACCATGATATTGGAAGCAATATCGTGAGCAGTGTTCTAGAGCATGCATTTCGATGCGTGGTGGTGGTAATGTGTACAGCTCTCAGTATTGTACCCGCTACCAAAACGAGGTAACAGAATACAGCTACCCGCTACTCCACAAAAAGGTAGCGTAATAGCGTTACTACAGATTTGTAAAAGTAACGCGGTACTACCAAGTCACGTACAAAAGTCACGTTAATACTATGCCGACACTTTTCCCCAATCATGACCCTCTATTACGCCGTAGCCATCTCGTTGCCGAATTTGTCTTAAAACGGTGCAATATTTATGCAGCATAAAGCTTACTTATAGTCATCCCAAGTAATCCTGCCCCACCTTATCCTACGTTAACGTAGGGTAAGGTGGGGCAGGATGAGGCATGAAATTGCAATCGAATATATGTGTTTTGTTTTTCGTGTTAAAAAAAACAAAAAAACTACCGATTGACACATTGTCTCTTCTTGCCTCAACCCTCAAGATTGTCACACCAGACTGCGTATATAACAAGTAATTTAAACGAATTAGAAGAAAAAAATTCGCCGTTATCTCACCTTTCTTCGCTGTGTTCCACATCTTCCACATCTATAGCCCTAGTTGCTTGAGCGACATAAAACCTCAATCATCATCATCTTCCACATTATAAAATTAGCAGTAACGATAGCGGAGAAAGCGTTTCGCCGCTACTCATATTTGTAGCGGATATACTTTTTCCGTTACCACTTTAAAATGCAGCACGATCGCTACTCCTCTACTGAAAAGTAACGAATACGGTAGCTATCGCTACTATAGTAACTATCGCTATATATCGCTACCTATAGTAGCGCCGCTACGTACAATGCTGATGCAGCTTGCCGTTGTTGGCCTCACATTGTGGGCAGCGTCACGACTGGAAGATGCGATGCGATGAGCTATGAGGCAATTGGGATTGCTGTTATAGACCGGTAGCTCTCATAGCTTGGCGATGACGGCGTGTGGTAATGTAAGGATATGATATGTAAAAAAGAAAAAACCCTAGCAATTTATAGACGAGATGTGCAGCATCTATACACTCAACCAATCATTCAACCAATCATTCAACTAAGCTTTACTGATCTCTCTAAAGTGGTACTACGGGCTACATCTCATGTCTTCGGAATCGCACGGAATGCGCGTCATTGTAATATGCGAGTCTCGTATAGTGTATTTTCCCAAAATAATATTGCTTTTGTGATGCACAAGTATCATCAAGTTAATCTGTTGTTTCAAGACGTATAGTTTCAAATTGTAGTTTCCGGCAACATTACACCTCGATGGTCGACGTGATGGTTCGCCCCTCACCACACCTGCTGTTAACTCTTTTTCGGGGGGGGGGGGGGGGAGACAGTCTGCTGGTTGGAGAACGACGCCACAGTTCCAGGTGACGTCACCACCTCCTGGATAATCCGAAACTTTGAAGACTCAGCTTCATCGAAAACTCGTGGAAGCGCACAATCTTCTCTGATCTTCGAGAGAGGTTGATTTTAACTCGAAAATAAACGTTTTGTTTTTGTTTTTGTTCGCAGTGGCATTTTAACGAGCAAATACCTCCATACTCGAATGTGAGAACAAATTGATTGCTGCATATGACGACCGACGGGCACGATGTGAACGAATATTTTAGAATTGCGGACACTAAGCATATACTTCATACACATTACATCAGGTACAGACACGCTCGTATATGCCTTGTGGCATTTACACTGGCCAACAAGCTTCGACGCTTTGGAGCACAACGAAAATGAATATGAAATCGGCTAGGGCACCCGACGAGTTCATCAGGCATCAGCCCCATCTCATCATCGTATCTCTATTTGTGTGTGTGTGTGTGTCATCAGGCACCAACAGGAAGCACAAAAATTCGGAGTAAGAGGTGCACGCTCACAGCAACACAAACTAGGTTGTCTCATCCGCATAAAGGCAAGCAGCTTAAGGGTGGTCCAACTTGAGCAAAATTTAAGCACCATCTATTCGAAACGCCGCTCTATACGGAATATCTCACCTTCACTACACAGAAGAGAACAAGGAATGACAGGATCTTCGAAATGTGCTTGGCCATGTTGAGTGCTGAGCGCCAAGACAGGACCTTTGGACTTCTGAAGTGCGCAGTTGTCAAGAAGAGCCCGACACGATGGTATCGTGCGCTGTCATCAAGATCCGTAACGCGAAGCCAGTTACACAACGTGGTGTAATTCGACAGTGTCTCACCCCAAATTGTCGCAACAAGTACGCATATCAAGCGATATTAAGTGGCCGTCTCCCTTCCAGGCCTTGCTCCGTATCCGGACATCATTCAATGTCAAATAGACAAGACAAATGTCTTGCGTTCTGCCATATCACGTGTACTAACACATCTCCCCCAAGTGAAGGGACGACTGCTTCTCACTAATTAGACGCGGACAGCCTATTCTTTGTCGGTTTGCACAAATACAGTTTCCAGAGGGTGGCACGGAAAGCCTAGTTTTCAAAAACTACCAGGGCGCAAAGTTTCCCACTTCTAAGGCATCACTGTCGAAAGCGCCCCATTCATTATTCCCCATTCATTATCACTAATTTATTTGTTGTTGTTGTTGTCGAAAGCGCAGGATATTTTTTGCGTTGACTTGAGAAGGAAATTTAGCAAAATAGCTTGCTCAAAGAGAAGCAGTGTGTGAGGAAACTTGTATCATACCCTGTATGCAAGGAGGACGACGGGTGTAATATATACAAACGTCGTTTAATTTGAGAGAACTGATGTTCTCAGGCTGGAACAACATAGAAGGGACAATCACAAACAAGGCCTCAAGTTGCCTAAGAAATTAACGATGAAAGATGAAAGTCACTGAAAAGGTTAGCCAGCTGTAAGACTCGAACTCACACCATCTGGATTACCGGACCGGCCCTGGACCGGTAATCAAGAAGGTGTGGGTTCGGGTCCTACAGCTGGCTATCCTTTTCAGTGACTTTCATCTTACATCGTCGTTTAATTGTTACGCATGGTGGACTTCTTTGGAGGAGCGTATAGATGTTGCAGTGACAACGAATGCACACGCAGCTACATGTAAACCTGCTAGCTAGAATTTGTATCTAATTGGAAGCCTCAGCTTTGTCTTTAATCTTTCTCATCCTTCTTTCACCGTTTGTTAGTTTATCCTTTATATCCTAATTATTTTCTTTCTTTACTTATCTTATTCTTTCATTTATTTTCTTTCTTTGCGGAATGACAAGCTGACGTCCCGTTTGGCTGACCTTTCCCCGTTTTCTTTTCCTTTTGTCTAATAAATATATATCCCCTCCCACACACACACGTACAAAGCTAGGCGCGATTTCACGCGGCAGAGAAACGCGTTTGTCACAAGTGACGCATGAGGCGCTCAGCCACACTGTCATCTGACCTGCTACGTGATTTCGTGACGTGATAGAACGGACAGTGTTGTAACTTGTATGCCAAGACTCAAGAAGCCCAGCCAGTGACACGCAGCCTCTCCCAATACTACAAGTCGCAAACAATTCTTAAAGGAACAGTAAAATGCCCCTCTGTAAATTTTTCGTTTTCGGTTCGGCATATCGTGCAAGAAATATCAAGAACTCTCGCGAACAAACGACTAGCACAGCCGACCTGCACTGCGCGCGAGAGAAGACTGACCGCCGCACACCAGAGCTGTACATGTTACGCCAAAAAAGGAACTAAACGTTGCTCACAAATAAAAGGAACGCGTTCTCGTTACCTGGAAGTAACGAGTTACTTCTATACGTTACATTTGCATACCAGACAGCAGAAATACGAAAGCATGGCCTATCCACCTACATATCTGATTGTCTCATGTATAGTGTCTACCCGCGCTTCCATCAAATAAGCCGTAGGCTAAATGGACACCAAAGAACAGGGTTGAAGGCGGTGATCCATAAGAGGGATTTTCAGGAAAAAAAGGGGCGATCATTAACAATGAGGCCTTTACATGATCATTGACAGTTCCCGTGTACGGGACAGAGAGACAAAGCACTAAACGCCCTGAGCGCACTGAATACTTGAACGGGGGAACATCTTGAGTGTGCTAAACACTGTGGACACTATAGCAATGAGAAAGGCGTTGCTCTCTGGTATCCTTTGCTGTTCGCTGGGGATTTTTCCGCGTTCTTCAGCCTCGTGGAATATCGCCATGTGCGCGGGGAAAACCACAACTGGCGGTCGTGGTTGGTGACAGTGAGCGAAAAGAAAACGAAACAGGGAACAAGTAACTTGCACTAACGCGTTACACATTTTTGTAACTAAGTGCGTTATTAGTTACATTTTTTTAGAAAGTAACTAGGTCGTTACTTAGTTTCCAAAAACAGTAACGCGTTTCGTACAGCTCTGCCGCACACCCGCTGGAAACTCGACTCTTTCGCAGGGCATGTTAGGGAACGCATGAAGTCAGCGTGACGTGCTTTGACCCGACGTGACCTACGCGACCCCATCCCCGCGTCCCATTAGGACTGCGACATTCGCAGTCCTAATGGGAGGGCACATGATGTGACTCGTGAACCGGAGCCAAGCGCGGCCGAAGCCGATGCCGATGCGCCGTAGCAGTAGCAGACCAATTATTGGCGGTCAATGATAGCTTGCGCCTCCTCCTCACACAGGTCTGCTGACGCTTCGCGAAAATTGTGCCGGCACGAGCGACGGCTGCTTACTCCGGACAATTTTGTAAATTTCATTTCATAGTGACGCTACACCGCACAGTAAACATCGTATTACTCGCCTCGTATTCACCTACGCTGAGACGCCGGAGTGTACACTTTCTTTTTACCCTGTCTCCCTTGGCCTTTGTGTATTAAAGCTTCATTGCTGTTAGTGAGTCTATCTGTTCATCTCGTCTTGTGTTCGTCCTGTGTTTTCCCCTCAAACTCAAGGCAACGTTAATATCAAGAGTAAACATGTTGTGCATAGTGGCTTCCGATATGCTGCGTGATGAACGAAAGAGGGCTTCCAGCCAAGAAATGTTCCTCTGCAGTGGGGTACAGTTTACCATAAGCTAAGCTACACTTGCTCCTCGCTCCTAGCGATACGCCTCGTGCGTTCGCCAAATCGTTTTCAGCTGCGTTGGAAGATGGCGTGAATGTTAAAGGTCTTGCACCGCAATAAGACTACTTCTCTTTCCCTCGCTCAGATGGCGCCGCTGCCTTAACGTTCTCCTACCAGTAGCTATGGTTGACGTCAGACCAAAAAAAAAAAAAAAAAAACACTAAGCAGATGGCGCACTCGTCAAAGAAACGAGAAGATTAATGTTAGGTAATCCCGTAGTTTATTTCTTCCCAACGCTTGTTCCGAGTTTGTTTCGACAAAAACGTATTATCCAATGGTGTAGCCAGAAGGGTGGTCTCGGGGGTTTACCACCCTCCCAATCATACCTTTACTGGTAGTGCATTTGGAGAGGAACCAAGGGGGTGAAATCCTCTACCCCGTGTAAAGTTCCCGTATAAGGTTCCCGTAAAGTTACCGAATTTTTTTTATCTAACTACGCTATGCTATTAGGAATCGCTTTCTCCCTCGTGTTTCGCATGTTTTCACTTTCTCTTATGGAACTTATTTCACCGTTGCATAAGAATACCCAGTTCCTTTTCCCAGGATTCTGTCACTGCTGTAAAGCGCCAACCGCATGAGACGTTTTGCGAGCTGCAGGGCGTCGCGCTTTTCCCAGCGACAAACGACGCTGGCAAAAAACGCTTGGAGCTCACCGCAACGTTTCTACAACGCCGGATGGACGGCGTCTCATGCGAACGTTTCCATAATCTCTCAGGGAAAGCAACTCTACGTAATTTGAAAAACACTTTATTACAAGTGAAGAATCTCAAACACAGATGCTTTTGAGTGATAACACGCTGTAACGAACAAGATACTGCAGCAATGTACGATCACGAAGCCGTATTTGTTGTGAATCCCGGTCCCGCTATTCACAAGGTACGCGCTTCGTGTATTTAGACGGAGCGAACTCCTCATTCCGGTTGACATCTTCATCAAGCTGTTGCACACTTCTCCTGTCGTACACGACCGGATGCATCTATCCTGAGGTTAATCCCTGATTGGCCACTTGCGCGCGTCGTCCCCGCCTCTTCCGTCGCCCAATCCTGAATTATCTATTCGCCTCAGGCGCCAACCGCATGGAGCGTATTTGCCAGCCGAATTCAAGCGGAGCGTGCAACCGAACGGCAGAACAATAGCCACACAGCCGAAACGCTCATATCTGGCGGGATAGAAATTTCGGCAGTGACGAGCGGAGCGGAATCGGGCCAGCCAGTCAGCAGCGAGAGGAAAGTGCACGTGACCGCCCTCCCTACAGCACGGCAGATAAACAGAAAACATGGCTGCCCGATTCGTGGTGTACGATGTTGAACGAATGGAACGCGAAGACGGACGAGTACAATGACGTGACGAATCATTTATTCTGGACAAAACTCGCGGACGAACTCGTGTGTTTACGTGTTTAAGCAAATGTATTTATACTTATCGAAGAGCGGTGAGGATTGGCGCCGTTTCCGTCGATGGCATAATCGACAAAGAAGATTTTAGCGAGTTTTTAAACAATATCCAGGGTGTTTCAAAAAACGTGTCATTCGGACTTTATAAAAAACGGGGCGACGGAAAAATACGGGGTAAACGGCATTTGTGTGGCAACTGAATTTGCCACCTTGAAAAAATATTTTCATTTGATTTTAATTGAAATAAATTGAATTTCTTTAATTGAACTCCAAAATTTCCCAAGTCAACCTAACGTTTTTTTTACAGAATTAGAGAGCCCGTAGCGAACTTAGTCAGATCCACTAAGAAATCCGCTCGATATTGCAAATGGAACTGCCCCAAAAAAGTCCCGAAATTGAGGCTTCAAAGTTTCGGGTATTCAACGGCGCACCAAATCAGACGCAAAGATTAGTGGAGAGGGGGACATGCTCCTGCCCCCATGAAAGATAGAAGGTCGAAAAAACACAGGGCGGGAAAAAAGAGGCGGAATCATTTTTGTTTGCTGCTTATCAACGTATGGTGGAATGTCACCTGCCTTGGTATCTGCGCGTCTTTGGTGCACCCCGGTCCTGCGATAAACTGTTCTAGCTTCATGGGGGCAGGAGCATGTCCTGCCCTCCGCGCATTTTTCCGACTGATTTGGTGCGCTGTTGAATACCCGAAACTCTGAAGCCTCAATTTCGGGACTTTCGTTAGTCGTGACGTTGCCCACCTCTGTGTGGCCCACAACGGCGAGCCCTTTCATTAGCACCACCACGACCATCTTACACCCCCAGTGAAACTCGTGACGTGGTCGACGTTATGGCCGAATATGGCAAGCAGACTTCCACTATCTTACACCCTTCTGTGACGTCCCTCGCCGAAGCCGAAGGGGACGGAGCACAAAATTAACGAAAGAAAGGGGATACACTCAACGTGGGCACCCGCACAGGCGAGAAGGAATAACAACCACACGCTTCGTTAACAATAACGAACTGATTTAATATGAACACAACGAAACGGGTATTCTTCACTTTAAATTTCCCATAACACGAACTGCGACAATAACAAACATGGTTTAGTATGAACTCTGCGAAACGCTAAGACATGATACTTCAAATGGACAATAACAAATCGCGACAATAACCCACATGCGATAAAGCGAACACAACTCAAATGTTGTCCACCTTAAACTATCGGCGTTGAAAACTGGCACGAGAAATGTAAATGCGGGAGACATGACACTGTGCTGGCAAGAGTGACTGACCCTGACTTTGCGCACCCCGACGACACCACGTCTTCACCAGGCCATGGACGATGGCGTGCCAGACGAGCTCTGAAGACGACTTCGGCAGTGACCTACGCGGCCGGCTTTCCATGCTGTGGCTTTCGGTTGCCGCTTCCATCGATCTTAATCCGCTCTGGTCTCCATTCTTGGTCCACGGCCTGGTCCCAGGAGCTCGGCTACCGCCCTCGTCGATCCGTCTCTTCGCTCGCCACATCGTCGTCGGGAGCACCTCTCTCCGGTCAGTCACCGCCAGCTGGGCCTATAAGTCGTAACTTCGGTTGCCCGGGCGTCAGCGCTGGTGGAAGGAGACTTCGGGGACGAACCCTCAGGTTGAAGGTGGGTTCCCGGCATCAAGGCGCCGCCGTCGTCCATCTCCCTCCGGGCATCCGTCCGGCCTCTCGCTCTGGATTACATATCGGTGACTCTTCGCTGGTTCCGACCCTCGACGCAAAACTACGACTGACTGTTTAGGCGACTGTCTCCCTCTCTTTCTCTCGAAGTCATCCATGGTTTATATAACCTTCCCGCGCGATGTCGCAGTCAGGGCCAGTCACGTAAGCCAAACCAAAAGCGTCCGACACTGCATTCGAAGAACGCTAATTGCCACTGCTTCCGTTAACATACAATTACGCTGCCTTCTACACAAAGCTGCCTCCAGGGGAAGAGAACACTGTCTAAGGGGGAGCAGATGTCACCCTTCCCACGGAGAGACACTGCTTACATGTCAACTAAAGTTTTATGGCTTTCAACTGCGGGGGAACACGAGCCTTTGCGACCGTTTGAAAGCAACAGGGCGCGCTGTCCCTTTGATGTTAGAATATTGGAAAAAGTCTGTGAAAGTGATTTTATCAAGAAACTCGGACCGTCACACTTCTCTCGAACCGCTTCTAGACACCTACTCCATCCTCACCCACACACGTACACACCCACCCAAATACATACATATACAAACATATGCACACACATATCATACATCATAACAACCTCAAATGACAACTGCGTTCATATTGTGACGGGCCTTACACATGATCACGGCGACATAGGCGCATCTGCCGTTTCAGAAAGAGCTGGCGCCATCGCGCGGCTAACTGGCGAAATAGAGTGGTTGTCAATCAGTTCTTAAAGGAGCATTAAAGTAGTATCTAACATGGCCAAAAAGTGCTATAATCTTGTAAAGCAGTATGTGAAAAGCATTCCCACAAAATATTTCTGTCCAAAGTTGTTTCACCACGGTGCAATTAATTTGGAAAAGTCGCTGTCGCGGTGACAGGCCGGAGTGCTCCAACTGCAGACCACACCCTCTCTAGTGTGATGTTGGTGGTAGAGAGCCCCTCATTCGTTCGTAGGAAAAACCGTCTGCTACGAACATTGCGAGCCGTTTCTTGTTGACTTCTATTTTTTATATGATTTATATCACGTTTTCTAAAAAAAACAAAGCACATATGCAGCCTGAGAAAATAAGATAACGATCACAAGGGTAATATATCCGTGGCTTCTGTGCAGTCTCAGAATTCACAGTAGCAGAAAGCAAGCGATGGCGGTGGTATTGTGGCGCCACCTGTTAGCCACTGAACCAACTGCGCGGTGAAAACGGTCGGACAGGCTGCACACTGTCGAGAAGCACGGGGTTTTCGCTGTACAAGCGCAGTTAATTTCGGGCTGCACCACTCGTTGTTCCCGTGGTGTCTGCGGTCCCAAAAAATCGTGGTTGTGTCGTGGACAGCCTTCAAACCCTCCGTCCTCGGACCCTCGGACATCACGTAGCCGGAGAACGCATGGCGTCTCCGAAGCGGTAGCAGACGCTCCGGCCTGCGCGATGTTGCTCTCCTCGATCATATGATCCCAGGTCCAATGAGGAGCGTCCTCACCACTTGCGTCACATAGTGACGCGCGTGGTGGCGCTCATCACGTGTCTATCGTGAAGGCGAAGGAGGGTGTTTCGCGCACGGGAGGTTCGGGGAGCTATTGCAGGCGTCCCAATTTCGCTACGGTTGCACTAATTGTGGGAAAACTGTTTTCGGCCGCCTAACATTCCATACTGACCAAAAACAGAAACAAAGTTGTGGGCCTCTAGACTGCTCCTTTAAACTAAGATAATGTGCGCGCTGTCTCCCTTTGTCATGGCATAATCTGAAGTTCATGGAGCGCCATGAAAAGCGCCCCGAACGAGGGTGAAACCCCCCTCCCCATGTAAATTTCCCATCGAATCCCTCCCGAAATACTTTTCTGGCCACGTTACTGGGCCACCGCCTCGGACTGACTGACATTGTGGTATAATGGCCCATTCTATAGCCCACCATAATTGTGGTCTGCTGACCCTCTTGGTCACACGCTACCTGTTATAGGGGTCAGTGCAGTGTATGCCAAATGGAGTCTGGCCATTAGGAGGAGCCTAAAAAAGAGGCTCGACCTGTCAATCTAACTTAGGCGCATTTCATTGGTTACCGTTTTCCATGGGAGCTGCCATGACACCAAATTTTCTCCAAGATGGAGGATGGTGCTTGGAACGGCGGGGCGGAGATTTCGTGACAAAACATTTTCACAGGTTACTTTGATATCATACTGTGAGTATATATCCTCATGTACGCATCTGCAAAATCAGCTTCAACTTTCGCTCCGCCATTATTTACGTGAAAATGGGATGTTTTGTCGCTAACGTTAGGCCTATTTAAGACCGTGATACCAAGAAAATAGCGAGAAAGACGACCCTTATACGTAGGATTTTGCATTATATAATTGCATTTTATTTATACATACATATATTTGTTCATTTTTGATTCGATCTATCGTACTTACATTACGTGATTTAAAACATCATAGCGGCGGTCGTCTGCTACGAAGAAGCGGTTGTACCGCTCTCCTGGCCAATCACTTCTAGCAGCAACCATTTCTGCAATTCTGAGCCTTCCCAACATGCCTATCTCCATGCAGATGGCATTGATAAAAGTGGGCGCAAAATCTGTTGTTTTGGAATGTCACCGGTGGTATCTGTTTCAATCCGGATCAATTGAGTTTCTCCAAAATCTCTCAACCAGTAAATAAGTGCGAGGTATAAGTACTGGATGGATGTAATAATAGACAACTGTATTTCGACCTGCGATTGGCTAGATACCTTAAAAAGTGGGTGGAGCCTCAGGTATAGGCAGGTCCCATTAATGGCCAGACTCCCTTTGGCATACACGGCACTTATTGTGGTCCAAATGTAGCGCCACCTAGAGCGGAGAGAGTGCACGTCTACTTGTCACCCATGGGGCTGGAGAGTGAAACCTAAACAAATGAGGTGCCACGGCGCTGTCACCTGCCGTCATCCATCCATCCATCTA
Organism: Ornithodoros turicata; assembly: GCF_037126465.1. Lineage (NCBI taxonomy): Eukaryota > Metazoa > Arthropoda > Arachnida > Ixodida > Argasidae > Ornithodoros > Ornithodoros turicata. The sequence continues at coordinate 68,167,182 of NC_088205.1, forward strand.
ACCACTAAAGGTAACAACAAAACCAACAACTTTATTTTAAGATGATGAATGAGGAGTAAAATATAACAGTAGCCAGCACATTAATGTTGGCCACTACCTCGTAATATAACCTCAAATGGTGGCGGCTGCCTCGGACTTGGTAATGTCTTACAGGTTTTGCTGTGGTTGTGTTCTTTAGGGCTGTGATTCTGAGACGGGATCGGACAGATCATGCGCTGAATCCTGGTGGGACTCAGAACGGACTCCCCCATACGTCATATAGCCTTTCAGAAGCGACGAAAGAAATACGGCGCGATGCACCGGCACACGGGCATCAGCCTCCCACACAAAAACATGTCCTAGAAAAACATATACTCCTTTTTTTTTCTTTTTTGGTACCGAGACAGACGCCGGATGCTCGAAAAGCCGCCAACAACACGACGTCATCAACGCACGCGGTTAAGAATGCCAGAGCGTAAACTTGGCCTTGAGTACAACACCAGTTCCTTTTTGTCTAGGGGTGAATTATGGACTGCAATAGCGACGAGTGACTGGACGCTGTTTGTGCAGAGGGGGTCAGGGCTGGAATGCTGAAGACTGCATCGGATCCGGAATTCCATTGCAGCCCACGTATCTTGTAAATAATACAACCGGGCACATTCCAAATTTCTAACCATAATCGAATGTCACTATTTCTTTCGTGTATAGAATTATCTATCTGGAAGAACCGGTTCATTGTTTAACGTCCACAAGGTCACTTTTTTTTTTTTGTTGTTGTTCAAACAAATATTTGTCCATCTACTCCTGGGTGGTGGTTTCCATAGATTTTCCTCAGACACTTTTTCAGCAAATGTTGGTAAACTTACCTGTAAAGTCGGCCCGGGACGCAAGATCCGGCTGAGCCACATGCCACCGCACCTGCAGGGCGATGTGGTGGGTGATGCAGCTTGCCGTTGTTGACCTCACAGCTGTGGGCATCGTCACGACTGTGGTGACAGAGATCTCTGGGGAATATCAGGCCATCAACCAATCAGCCACTAGCAGCATGTAGTACCACATTTCGATATGTCCTTGCAATTAAGCTTGTGATTTCTGTTGAACATCGAACCATGAGCTCGAAAATTCAGCAAGTCACGAGTTACTATAATCTTTTTTTTTTATTTGTTTCAGAACAAAGTAAAGCAAGCGTCGTTCGCACCATATCATTAAGCCTTACACATTTTTGTATCTATGTAGTCGACGGGTAGTCCGAAAAAAGGAAAGAAAAAAGAAAACTCCCTTACCTATTACCTCATTTCGGGCAGGAGGACGGGGACATGTAGAAGACCTGTTTACTGTTTTATGGTGAATGCATGCGCGCGGTTAAGCAGGAAGTTCCGAAACAATCTCACAGGTAGTGCTACATGCTGTGATGCACAGCTGGGCCATTCGTTTCTTCTTTTCTTTCCCCTTTTCTCCTTTTTTCTTCTCCCTCTCTTTTCTTCTTTTTCTTTCCCTTTTTTCTTCCCCCATTTCCTTCTCTATTTCCCTTATTTTTGGAAAGCAAGCTGACCTTTCCTTTCTTTTTTCTTAATAAACATATCCCCCCCATGGCAAAAGGGCAAGGGTGCAGGCCAGCTGGTACATGGTGAAAAATCCCCCCCACTCCACGCCAAATGATCCAAACATGCCGCTCGACCATCACCGATACTTTATTTTTGTTTCATTTTATTTTTTATTTTTTTGAGGTAGAGGTCTTCGAGGGAAGGGTAGTTTCGAATGGCTCTGTCCAAAAAATATTTTCTTCAATATTTGAAAGCATATTCGAAGGGTTGCGCCGAGTGAGAAAAGTGTGTCGTACGTTTTCGCGACTAACTGGTTCGTGCTTAATTCTATAACATTCTAAATGTGATTATTATGTCATTCGAGGATGTGACACGCTACAAGGTACACATAATGGGAAATAGGCTTACCCTAGGACACGCAGATGTACGCCATTTTCACTATATTTGTCATTTTTTACTGCCTTCATTTTAGAATTCCTGGGAAAAATAAACACGGTCTCATGCCGTACGGTGTACACACAAAACGTTTTTTTTTCTCTCTCTCTCTGAGCAGTACCTCCCGCGCTAGAGATACTTGAAAACGGAAGAGTCGCAAATTTGGCAATTTTCGAACTGGGTTTTCCGAAATGCACGAGAACATATTTTTTCTGGAGACCCCTGTTGGCACCTAAAGGATACCTTAGGTCCACAATCATAGCGCGGTATAAAGTACTGAAACACGCCCCAGGAAGGGACACAGTGTGTGTCACCCTGATGCAATCAATTTCCAGTGCCGGGCTTTCTCGAATTTTCTTTATTTTCTCGTTGCTCTTTTGTAGGGTTTTAGTTTGTCAAAGTGCTCTTCACGCTGCAAATATCAAATATGCGACTAATTCATGGCAAGTCTTCCCATTATACAGGGTGTTTGCTCTGACGTGTCGAGAAATTATATTTAAAGCGAGCGATAAATGAAAAGCAAGTGGTACTTTTCTGCTACTTGAGTAAAAAACAGGTACTGCTTCACTAGTAGCACCTGTTTCTTAGTCAAGTAGCTGAAAAGTAGTGTTCGTTTCTCTTTTATCGTCGCTTTATATAAAATTTCTCATGACCAGAATTCAGGGACACGACACAGAAAGCCGAAAGAAAAAGGTTAGAGCAAACAAAAAGCCGAAAGAAAAAGGTTAGAGCAAACACCCTGTATATGGGAAACAGCAGAACAGACGAGCGGCAGGGGGAAACCATCTCGGAAACCATTTCTGAAACGTTTTCTTCTCAATAGAAAACGACGCCTGTTTCGATGCAACTGTTGTTTCAAAAATCGGTTCGAACTGGTGGAACTTCATTGTGTCTGTTACTGCAATGCAGTGTTCGTGTCCGTCAGCCAGAATACTCCATTCACGAGCAACACCCTCCTCCGGAACCCACAAGTCCTCTTTCTATAGCCCATATATATAGAGGTCTCTTGGAGTCAGGATTTGGTCCTCCACGATTCACTGCAGGCTTGTCTTCGCTGCTCCCTCACATGGGCATGTCGTGCATGCCATGAGATGTAGCATAAAAATTTCTACAAGCGTCGATACCGAAGTCGACCTTGTGATGGCACATTAAATCCCAGAAGCCTATCTTATTTTTGCACTGCATGGGCAGCACATCCGTCTTTGAAGTAATGAAACCTTGGAGAAATATTTTTTTTCCCGTGCATGTCAAATAGTATAGTTTTCTAGTTTCTGATCAGGATGCTTAATATGACCAAGTAAACTTGTGTAGTATACAAGTTCGATACAATTTTCTACAATTGTAGTACAAGTTTCTTATGAGGGTATAGTGGAATCATTCTGAGATCGAATAACACAGGCTGCTATTTTTTTTCTTTCTTTCAATCAATCAATCAATCACAGGCTGCTATTTTTATCTGAACCGTCACACGCCGAAAAGCTAGCTCGAAAAATGTCAGATTTGCGAAACTTTCGCTTTCAAGTGTCGCAAGCGCGGGAGGTATTGATCAGCGAGTTTTTTTCTTTTTCTTTCTTTCTTTTGTTTGCGTACACTTGGAACACCATAGAGCATGAAAAAGTGATTATTTTACCGGCGATTTCTAAAACGAGGGCGGTAACAAATGACAAAACATAGTGCGGAGGTTGCGTTGAATCTCAAATCGAGTCGCGGGCCACTTTCACGGTAGACCACATCATGGGGGCCACAGAGAAAAAGAAAGTAAATGACTGCCACTACCATCATATATAAAATATACCATAATATAAAACTGCACAAAAAACACACACAAAAAAACAATATCTTACTGTGAGCTGCTTCACTTTTGCACGGAAGCTCCCAATTAAAGAGTTAATTAATTTTAGGTAATTAGTAGTGTACATACTTTCTTTGACAGGATGTCGGCCTGACTGTAAGACATATAGGTCTGCAAAAAGGGATAACTACAACAACTACTTTATTTGAGTGATCTCTCTTGCTGGAGCTCTGACTGCACTTACGAATTTTATTGCATCTGTTTATTAGGTTTTGTGCACTATCTGTGTGCGATGTTGTGATTATTGCCGCTGTAGCGTATGAACATCCACCGTCATTCACCATCTTCTCTTCAAGCAATGGGATAGGGTGCTGCCTCAGCGGCGAAACATCCCACTACATCATTTTTCCTTACAAACAAACTTATTTGTTGTTGTTGTATATCTTTGTTGTTGCTATTGCACTGTCGTCGATGTTGCGCACGTGTTATCGCTTTGTATACGAGTATAATTGTGGCCCCGCGACTACGTTTTGCATGGGTGCTTTGTATTACGACACGTTTCTATTCTTTCTCTCTCTCTTTCATTCGTTGTTTTTTTTTTCTTTTTGTTGTTGGTCGGGTGCCCAATTAAATTTCCCCATATATTTTTTAAATTTACTTTTCAACTTATCAACTCTACTTGAATGATACTCTACCCGATTGCTGGCGGTAATGTGGTGAAATGGAATAATGACTCTCATCATAGTGGGGACTGAAATACTACGGTGTCCAAAAACTTTAGAAGCGCTTTTAGGGCACAGCGTGGGTGGGCTGGATTCGACAGTGTATCACGCAATTTTGACACAGTGAGAGGGCTGCAATCCTTGATTTAGCCACCGAAATGTTGGAAATGCGAGCAAAGGAGAAGGGTGTGCTCTAAAAGGGCATCTGTGCAGTTCTCATAACTGTTTCGCACAAAACATGTGTAACCAATATATACATATATATATATATATATATATATATAGATTAGAAGCTTAGGAGGGCGGTTTACCACGAGAATGAAATAAGCACGAAAAATCAGAAGACGACAAAGAGCTTACAGATAAACACAAAGGGGAGTTTATTAACACATATAGGGATAGGGGTCGACGTTTCGGCAGTCAGCGCTGCCTTCGACGGGACTGTCCCGTCGAAGGCAGCGCTGACTGCCGAAACGTATATATATATATATATATATAGATACTCATGGAACGATGCGGCAGCACCAGAGGACACGTGTTTCGCCGTGTTTGCGGCTCGTCGGCTCTGGGTAGCTGCGCATCGTTCCGAATTGGCAAACCAGGGGTCACTCAGCGAGCGATATACACCTGGGAGGGTGACTGAGCACTCCTCAATGCCACAGTGCAAGCCAGTGAATTGTAATGCAGGATATATATATATATATATATATATATATATATATATATATATATATATATATATAAACACCGTATATTTTAAACGTATCGCCATCCGAATTTGAGAGTTATCGAGGCAGCGAAACTTATGCAGCGCTTTCTTTCGTGCACCTCGTTCCCAATTTACATAGCTGTGAAGAAGAAATACGAATGCCAACCAATGGAAGTTAAACGGAGTGATCTGTCAAGCCCTTTATTTGTACCGAGTATTTCGTTTTGAGGAAACATTAATTGAGAGATATACGTACTTTCAGGTAAGTCAGTTCAGATCAAGGAAAGTCAGCACCTCAGAAAGCGCATCCGAAAATGTATCATCAAAGCGCTAGCGACGCGTCATCGAATCTTTTTCTTTTTAAGCGTTAAGAGAGGTCGACATACTTGCGTTGCCACTCTTTACATCTTCATTTGAGGAAATCCTTCTCTGCAATTGGCGCAACAACAACAACATATATATTGTGATGATGAAGTGGGCGGTGAAGAGCTGGCGGTGCTTGATAAAATGGCATATGTGTCAGGCTAGCAGGTGGATCAACTTCTTACATAGTCAGCCCTATTGAGAAGAAGCAGTATACTGATATAGGGACAGAAAGTAGCTGCATAGCATAGCAGAGCTCTCGTCTTTTTAGACTTTTTTTTTTCTTTTTTCTCTACTAGACCTGGAATAGCTTGTACTGCGGTGAGCGGGCTCACATCTCCAATTTTTTTCTCCTATCATCATCATCACCATCATCAGAAAGTAGCTGCAAGTATGGTTCTGCAAGTTATCTTTTTCTTTTTTAATTGAGAATCAGTTTCCCCTGCTTCATAGGTGGTCTCGTTCTAATGTTTACAAAGAGTGGCTGTCGTTTAATTACTTTTTTTCCCTTGCATAATAAACGTGTAGTGTCCGCGGGCGAAAAACGCCCTCTCGCAGGGCGTGACGAGCACCGTGGCAGGATAAATTACAAGCATGTGGGATGCATAGTGGAATTGAAAGAAGTGGAACTAAACATTAACGTCTGAAGCCACGGCCTGCATCTATAGCAGAATGGGAATTTTTACGTCCGCGCCCTCACGAAGCAATTAAACCTTCGCGTTCAATATAAGCCAATCCGATCACACGTGACTTTTAGCACAGTCTGCGCAGCGACCCAAGGGGTCACATGCTAAAAAGAAACACGAACTCCCCCGTCCCACTTGCTTGTTAAGCAGCAGTGCGTCGAACTGTCACTTAAGCTTGAAATCTAGTGCAAGCCGCAACACCCTGCATGCAAACGCGTGTCACTCAATTCTGGTTTATGGGCTACAGCCTTCTCGAGAACGCGAATTCCACTACTGAGGGATTAGATTGAGACCTCGTCAAGGTCTTCTCTAATGTGCTGTCAAGCTGCAGACGACGAGCTGAATCATTTGCAAAACATCAACGTAACGGTCATGCCTTGAATGCATACTATCAGCCACCTGTCGCACGACCGCGAAATGATGACTGTATCCGAAAGTATAGAGGCATTACGATGCCGGGAGGCGACGCGTAAGAAGAATTTCGAACAGGACACACGCAGATATTTTTTGTCGAGTGCCTTTTGACAGCGCTCCGATCACGACTGTTGACGTCAAGCAGCATATACTGATCATGTGCTGCTTTAAATGAGCAAAAATTTCTCCTCGCGGATGATGTTACCTTGATAGCAATGTAAAAGATACGAGATTCATCCGTTCTGTCATTCGTGATTCGTGAGCGAAAGAATCCGCAATGCAGAGGCGGGCTCTCATTGGCGTCCGCAAACGATTTGTCCAATCTTCGCGGCAGATCGGGTGAGGTGACCAATGGGAGGCCTCTCCGCATTGTCTTGCTTCTTGAGAAGGGGAGAGGTGGAAGGCGTACAAATTCTTGCACGTTATTATTGCCCCGGAAAGGATCATTCAAACATTTCAATCCTCGTGATACTTTTTGTAGGTCGCTGTCGGGAATAAAGTGGGGGAGATTTACTGAAATATTTATACCATTGCAATATGTATATAGAATGGGTACAGGAGTTACACTCTACCGCTGGTAGGTGACAAAAACCAGGCAAGTGTGCTGCAGCTTGGAGGTGTAGCTGCTACGAGTGCTACAGTCCACTCACAGAGAGAAGTAAGTACATTGTACGTCAATACAGACAAACCTATTGACATGTATGTACGATTAACTGTGATGCGTATGGAAGTTGACTGAAGACGAAGCGTTTAGGATGTACGTAGACTATAGCTTACGATGTTTCCAAATTAGTTGCTAAACAACGGAAACCGGACTATCTAGTTCCTGCACTTTACATTTTGGTCGTGTGCACCGATTTCTTGGAAGGACGGTCCATCGACACTGCTCCACTTTATTTGCGTGATGTGTGGTTAACATTTAGGCATCGTCACTAAGTCTTAAAAAGGTACTTAACATGCAGGTGCTCGCACGTGCATGGGATGAAACACTCGAGAAAGAGGTCTTCGCACAGCTTGTGCATGATGTTTGGTCTAGGCCCTGCGCACCAAGATTTGCATATCGCTCGGAAGCTTTCTGACGGCGCAATCATTCATCAACAGTAGACTAAGCCCCTTTGCAGCTGCTTGAAAAGCACCATATCGCTCATTTTTCTTCCGACGCGAACCTCCACGCACATGACAACAGCACGTGCCATATGCGGCAAGTCAATGAAAACTTGTGGGATCTCAGCACATCACTTGAGACCGAGAGGTCAGAATCTCGGCCTCGTCGAGATGGAAAGTGACCCATTTTTTCCTGACGCACCGTCGGGGGCGTGAGCATACACAGGGGCCCTTGACCGACATCCTCGCCTGTTTACCAGATCCGATTACGTGAGGCGTCATACGGAGCGCCCGTACTGCACCGCTCCTTCCCATGCCTGCTTAGCCTTCTTCTGCTACCAGGCTTGACAAGAACGCTGACCATCGCATTGTGATTGCCACGAAGCAGGCTGACAGAGATGAATGATTAGTGGACGAAATGCGAGGCTGATTCGTGCATGGGTGATGGGGCCGTCTCGGACGAAGTGCTATACGCGAACTGGAATGTAGGTTAGGTTAAGGTAGTTAGTACGATGAACTCAGCTGGACTACACCCGTTTCATGAACTTATTGCAGCCGGCAAAGCTGTGGCGCCGACCGCATGACCAAGATTCCTCCTGGACGGTGTCTTACCGCAGTTTGGAAGTAGTGCACTGTGTGGCAACCGGTGCTATGTGGAGTTCCGGTAATTACAGACAGGAGATTTAAATTGAGCAACGTGACGACAGTTCAGAGAGTAACTTTGTACCGGACATTTAAAAGTTTTGATGTAGATTGATTGATTGATTTTAAAACAAAAAAAAAATCGAGATGTTACTCTCGAGCCACTCGGGACTGGCTATTCCAGGACGCGTTATTAAGAAAAGAAAGGGAAACTACACAAAACTCGACGCTTTGAAACGAAATAGCAACAGAACAAAGAGAGGTCCGTGGAGACAAGAAATTGCACAAGGGCGCGCATGGCACGTATGAGCTGATTTGCTGGCCAGCACCCAAGAGCCTTTTCGGTGGAGTATGGCCGATTATCCAGTCGGGACAGGGACGTCACAAGGGTACATCGGTGTGCACTGTACCTCGGGCAGTCTTGGAGTATTGTATTGTATGTAGAATTTATATCGTTACATACCGCTTCTGTGACTGACTTGAGAGATTTCATAGAACGTTTGTATTTAATATTACTAGTTAAGTTAGCGAACACAATAAAGTAAATGAATTCATATAAACTTAAATTATTCATTAATTATATTCACATATTCATCATTCATAAATTATTATAAAAAATTATTCATATAAACTTAATGTAATATATTTAGGGACGGTGACCCATATAACTGGCTCCTCCTAGGGGCATCATCCGAATACCACTTTTCTAATGATCTCGTGTGCCTCGTCTTCCTCCTCTTCCTCGTCGGTGCTACACTTTATAAACTGATTAAATTTTAAAAGTCGCCAATGCTTACGACCAAAACCACACGGATTTCTGCAATGGAGACAGTGGGTTGCCTAATTTTTTTTAGACCAGCTAAAGAAAGACATGGTAAACACACACACAAAGAAAAAGAAAAGAAGAAGGAAAGTTTAATTTCTGAGGATTGTGCCAGACGCCTTTAAATAGTTGGCTGTTGAAATGACTTTGTATTACCTTATCACATAACCACATGAGCACGTCACCTGGTTGTAGGGTGCCACGTGGTGACTGGCAATGCCTTATGACGGTATCGCTTTAATACTCAATACAATAATTCAATGAAATCTTGTAATGCGCCAACACTGCTCCCAAGTGCCAATATGACCACGTTTTCCGGATTGAGAACGGGCAAGACTGAAATAAGACACCCTCGCGTTCGGATTCCCGGCCAAGCCGTGAATCATTCCCCTTCTCGTTGAATTTGGTTACTCCAATACCAGTTACGGCGCAAAAACGAAATGCTGCGCTGCCATTCGCTACCACAAAGGAAATCACGTGGGAAAGATGCCTTGTGTTAATGGCAGGACACCACGACAGGACAGTGGAGAAGGACTGGCATGGGAGTATCAGAGGAATACCCCAAATGCTTGTCGTACTGTGTTTTGCTTTTGCTTTTTTATTTTTGGTGGTTTCGCATCTAGAAAGATGGGACATTTCAGACGAAGTTAGATCATATGCGTTCTGCAGATGCTGGTAAGTAGTCATGTGAGTAGTCATGTGGAGTCAGTGTAGTATTATAGAAAGCACATCATTGACAACTTCACAGGGGCGTTGGCAGACATTGACCTGGAACAACAAACGGATAGAGCACAGTCGTTGGTGGATTCGATCAAGGGTCACCCAAAGATTACGCTTCAAAAGTGTGCCTCGGGTCATGTGGGCTGCGCCAGGGGAACGGACACACTGATAGCACACCGGTCGAACAGCACAGCGATCGTGCGGTGCGTATTTTCGTTCTGCCGACTCCGCTGTTTGCCTTATCAGTCTTGCCTTCGACATTCTTTGCATACCTTTCCAAGATCCCGAACGAGACGACGACTAGGTTACATTAAAAAAAGAAAAAAAAAAGCAGCCACGCAAAGAGACAAGTTATGAAGCAGATAAGACCCTGAAACGTCAGGCGGCGGAGCATTTGACTGTTATCAGTTGTTATCGGAGAAAGGTAGCAGATTTCTCTCTGCACTGATCATCACCTAGCATAAGGAAACGAGATAGATTCCGTTGCGGTAGCAAATTCCCCAAGCACGTTGCGGCTAAGTTCCGGGACTGATGGTAACTTCCCTCTTTAAAAAAAAAATCTCGTTCTTGAAGTGTCAAGACTAAAGCAGGGCAGATCGGCCAGGCAGCGTAGCCTTCCTTCGTACCCTGCACTATCGTTCACGGACGCGCTAACAGAATTCTAAATGAGGGGATTGCATTTCATGGCCAGATTTATGCCGTGTTATCATTGGCTCATGCTCGGTATCTGGAATGGAAAATAGAAAGAAAAAAGAATCTCCCTGTTCGTGGCGACGGGGAGGCGCGCCGTTTTGCACTATTAAAGGGTCACTAGACAACTTTTCACACGAAACGAGTGTGCTCCTGATTGCGCCCGCTGCACGAATATGTGCACTTTTTTGTTTTTGTTTTTACATAACGTGCACAATGGTTCTTGTGTGCAGTGGGCAGAATCCTGAAGCGGTCCCATGCAGAATTGCCTACAACGCAAGCAAAGTTATTAAAATGTTTCTCGCAAAAAAAAAAAAAAAAGAAAAGAAGAAAAGGAAAAAAAAAGAGAAAAAGGAACAAAAGGTACTGCATCGACGCGGACCATGTGTTGGTGTAAGGTGGCCGGGGGAGGATGTGCTTGGTTATATATGCGGATAAGGTTGGATATGCGACAAATGTTTCAATATTTTCGTGAACTATATCGGTAAATGGAATAAGCTTGATAAAGATTAAATCAACGAAACAAGTTAATGTTTCTTAAATGTTTCATGTTGGATTGGCAGCATGAAACATTCAAACTGACGACGTGCAGAGAACAAACTGCCAGTTTGTAGAACTGGAATGCTATGAAAAAAAAAAAGAAATTAAATAAACAACAAAAACAAACAAACAGCAACAGCAGCAGACAAATGGTGATGATGATGATGATTCGGGGTAGGTGTTTCAGCGCTGGGGGAAAACTAGTTGTTCTTATACACATTTGAATATTTACGACACATTAATATCAACCGGCCGCTGCTATTCTATAGCTAGCTGCTTACAAAAGTATGACGAAAAATCTCTAATTTTCAACCAACTAGCATTAGACACTGCCGAGTTTATTCATTCTGATGATGTCATTGGGTTATTCGACAGAAACGAAAGAGAAACGCAACAAGGTCTAAAAGCAGGGGGCTCTGAGTTCTTACAAGAAGTCGGGAAAATCACGAAAGCTCTTTCCGTACAGCGACCCAAAAGTGATGATGACCACCTATAGCCCCATCTGATGCAACCCGAGCAATGTAAGTCTGAAAGGTAATTAACTTACATATCAGCGACAAATGCGTTTCCTTTTCGACTTTCCTTTGTTTTCTAGTTACAATAGCGAAAGTAGCGTTAGCAAATCCCGCCCATAGTCGACAGCGAAAAGCCACCACAAGCAGCCGAGGTTCCCCGACTCTGAGATGCGTGCACCACGTATACTTGCTTCATGGCCGTGGTAGAGGTGGTGGTGGTGGTGGTGGTAACGTAGGTGCAGATTTCTACAAAATACTGCGCAAAAATATTTAAAATAAAATACTAAATACTCCACGTAAAAAGTATTTAAAATAGAGTACAAACTGCTCAAAACTGAAAGCAATTTGAGTAGAGTATTACATATGCTTGAGAATGGAAGACGTAGGAAGCATCCAAAATTTAGAGATTTATTACGAGCTTTGAGGCAGAGACTGCCCTTCTTCAGGTGAAATTTTGATGCTTCCTACGTCTTCCATTCTCAAGCATACCTTTGTGACTTCGACATTCTTCATTGTTTTTCTTCGTCTACATCTAGAGTACTAAATACTCTAAGAAGTATTTAAGATACTCTTTAAAGCACTTTAGTATTAGCAGTAAGTGAAACGCGTGTTCTGAACGTCGCCGTACAAATGAAAGGAATAAACTTCATCTGTCATGCTTAAGCATACCAAGTGCAAGCTTAAGCATATCTTTCATTTGCAAGGTTTTGGTGTTAAGTAATGTTTGGTGAACTTTGGTGAACCCAAGTAAACTTTGCTGATATTTTCTGACCCAAAACTTCGTGATCCTTCGTGTATGTCAGCTCAGGTCTTTCAACCTCTAGCGCGTGTTTATTGCTTTGGTGACCAAGGAAATAAATTCCGGGATTCACTTGTACCTAATGCCCTGGGGATTTACCGGGCAATATGAAGGGAACCGATTTCTGAAAAAATGGCTATTGGGGGGGGGGATGGCAGGATCGGCACGCCGATGTTGGCCACACAGATGTGGGCGTCGTCACGACAATAGCAAAAAAAAAAAAAAGAAAAAGGAAGACGGATGGAGGATAGTGGATGGAGGGCGGAGATGCGCAGAGAGTGCATGAGTTCGTCGGGGAGAGCAAAGTGTTAGATGGGTCGTTGAGCAAGACCTGGCTTCTGCAGAAAGTTGGCTATTGACAACAAGGTCAAGCGTGGGACCAGACTATTGCACAAGAGGATAAATAACAGATTCCCGAATTCCCGCAAAAAAAAAAGAAAAAGAAAGAAAGAAAGAAAAGGGTTAAGTTCCAGTGCGCTGAAAATCTGGACACAGCGGGAAGTGTGCTTGACGAGGAAGGAAAGCATTTTGAGTACTGTGTAGCAAATACCGAAAAAAAAAAGTATTTTAAATGCGTTGAAAATACTTGTCGCAGAAAGTATTGGGTAGAGTACCAAAATACCGGAAAAGTATTTAAAATACTGTATTTTGAGTACCTACTCAAGATACGTACCAGTCTACGTAGGGGCCATAGCCGTGGTGGGCGCCACAACATTTGGCGATTTTTCAGGACAGCAAGGACAACCAGAGGAAGAGCAGGCAGAGAAATGCAATGTAAATGGTTCCAGAAACTATTGAGGAAAAGCTTGTATTCTAGGCGTACTGATCACATGCACTAACTACTGAAGCAAGTTACTTAAACAAATTAGGTACTGGAGCAGGCAACGAGTTGCTTTGCATGTTGCTCGTTATTGTAACTACAGGGTGTTCTACGAGAAATGAGCCAAACTATATATATATATATATATATATATATAAAGGTTCATCGCACTCCAAAAAGACGGACTGCATAGTGTTACCAGTGGAGGTTACTCAAACTACTTTTGTTTTTGTAATTAATTAAGTGAAACCGTATAGTCAGTTTTTTAATTGCACGGATTAGAGCCAAATAAAAACGAGAAAGTTGTAGCGGACGATACAACGACACGCAACCCGCTAATTGCAACATTTCTGCTTCACATTTTGGCTCCCTTATAATTTAAAAAACTGACAAACTGATTTCATTTAATTGATTACAAAAAAATAGTTTAAGCATTCTCACATCACAAGTAACACTATGCAGTCCCTCTCTTTGTCGTGCGATGAACCACTTTTTAAAAACACTTTGGCCCATTTTTCGTGAAACCCCCTGTATAGTTTGTAGCCGAGTTATTTCCCAAGCCAACTGGATTCTGCTCAGTATCCCTCCTCAACATCATCCAATGTATGTGTGTGTGTCAGTATCAACCTTCAGACTGTCTTGTAAACGTTGATTGGGCGAAATAAAGTACTTAATAGCAGGGAGGCTGTCATCTGCAGAACGATTCTATTCGGCTACTCTCGGGTCATTTCCCCAACCAGCGAGTAACTTTACTTCACGCGAAAGGGACTTTTAAATTAGATACAGAAAGTACTATGTTCTTTATCAGTAAAGTAACGAGCGTGACCCCAAGAAGGCTGCCATTTTTTTCTTTCTTTCGATCAATCAATCAATCAAGGCTGCCCGTTCACAACGAATGTATTTGTACACAGTTTGACTTTCGAGGTTAGCATTTCAAGATCAAAGGGGGAGGGGGGTGATATGTTTATTAAGAATAAAGAAAGGAAAGGTCAGCCAGACGAATGTTGGCTTGCTATTCCAAAATAAAAAAGGAAATTGAGGGAAGAAAATAAGAGGAAAATAAAAAGGGGAAGGGAAAAGGAATATCATGGAACTGAACGTTGAAATACGAGTATTAGCCGGTCGCTATTGACAACAATTGCGTGTTTTAGTTACATGAGAAAGTGTTCACGATACCAGTTTCGAAAACATGATAAGCCAATCACCCTCTTCCTGTGATTTGATTTGATTTGATTTGTAAAAGAAAAGATGGAGATGTAAGTTCCGAGCCACTCGGGACTGGCTACTCCAGACATATTGTTGAATGCAGCAATAAACAATACAGGAAAGACACGAAGTTGACGCCACGGCTGCTTACTGCTGCCTACTCCAGGGCGCAATACTCAGGAAAACATAAAGCGATTTGTGTAGTTGCCCTTTTCCTGTGATGTGATCTGATGTGATAAAGAAACAAATGGGGACGTGAGTTTCGACGAAGTAGAACTGGCTACCACAGTACACTTACACACAGAAAGTACAAACAGATGATGAGATGAAAAAACTAAGAGATGATGCTCAGAGAAGAACAGGGATGATGATGGAGTTCAACATGTAGTTCAGAAGTTTCGACGAAGCGAGTGTAAAATGTCGGAATCGCTGGGGGCACACACAGCACACATTCAGCGAGTCATAGAATGTCCATAAGCCCGGTTGTATGCAGAAAGTCAAGTGCCCTTAGCGCCTTGTCGGACGACGGAGGACCTAACAGTTTCGCGATGTCGAAGGCTCGGCAGTCCACACGGGAGAGGATCGTCTCTAATGCCCTTCGAGCATCAACGTATTTCTGACACCTGTGGATCCAGTGGATCGAGTGACATCACATTGCTAAGCTTGGATTTGATAACTTCTTTTATCGTATCGCTTTTGTAGAGTTCTTCCGATGCACTAATTGCTGCTATTGCGATGTTTGCTGTGCATCACTTCATTTTTTCATTATGCCAACTATGTACCCTCATGTAATGCCCGCAAGGGCCCTTGAGGTATTATTAATTAATAAATAAATAAATGAAAAACATAACACGAAGTGCTACCCAAGCCCTCAGGATAACTTCAATAGACATACTTTGCATGTCTGGGAGACACTTCGTGTCTCCATGCGCTAACGTTTACACGACCTTTCGAGTGCCTTCGGGTCACCGAACAAGTCTGCACGGCGTCTTTATTTAATGTTGGTGTTCGCCTCCAGAAAAAAGAAAGAACAAAAGTTACTGTCATATGCCCGTTCGCTGTGGACCCTTTACAGGCCTACTATGCACACCAACATATCTGGGTCCGCTCCCACGAACGTTGAGGGAACTCCGCAGTGCCGTACTGAGGGGGATGCCACGATATTCCACCGTTAAGAATCCACCGTTTAAAATCCCAGATGTTCAAAATCCCAGATTTCTAAATTAAAGCTTTAATGTGAAGAATGGCGGAATGATAGTGTTGTATAATACATATTACTGACAAACGTCGCAGTGTTGCGTGATTTTGACGTCAGTTGAAGTCATTGTCACGAATAAAAACAAGGTTTTTAGCGACCGTTAGGCATAGCATGGCGGTCACCTCAGAGCAGCAAAAATTATTAGATTTCGGTTACGTTAAGTTAGGTGTTTTTTTGACAGTTCACTACGCTGTTGGGGGGCTACCCACAGTTGGGCACGCACACAACGCTACGATAGCGCCGTTTGTGATTTTGAACATATGGGATTCTAAACGGTGAATTCTTAACGGTGGCATTTCGGATACCCCCGTACTAAGTAGCCCTGCCAGAGCTTTGCGAACAGGCAGCGTTGAGAGGGCAGTTGGCGCGTGCAAGAAGCACTACCGAAGCTACAGAGGACATAACTGATGACCTTCTGACTGAGGACATAACTGATGACCAGCGTTCGTGCAAGCGGGCATCGATCTGCCGAGGAAGAAGAAACTTTTCGCCTGTTTCTTCCAAGAAACATGTATGCCCCTTCAATGTTATTCGTATAGTCTTCTTCATATATTTCTTTCAATCAATCATTCATATAGTCAAGCGTTAATAGTGGCGGGGTTATAATAAACGCTGTAAAAGCGCGCTCCACTTCGAAGAGCATTTTATTGCACCATCGGTCATTTACTTACAATCTTCCCGGTTTCTTTTGCAGGTGATAAGGGTTATTGTCGACACCGCCGTCTACATTCATTCACTCCCTCACGTGGCCTCATTTTTAGCTCAAGGCAGTTGTGAATAAGGAGAACCTATCGCTGTCGCCAAATTGTTTCGCGGAGCTGCGCCATTTTCTTCTTAACGTTTAGCTTCTTGTCATCTCATTGGTTTATTTTGTCCTCTTCAACGCAACAGGATATTTGCATAAGCCTCACACGCACTTGCACGTAACTTTTCGTTAGTATATTATAGGAGAACTGAAAACGAGTCCCTGGCACACAACACTACATATATCAAGGACCATTTTACCCACACACTCTCCTCGTATATGCATCACATTTAACTACGCTATTTGCTACCCTTTAACCTGCCACTTCTCCGTATCCCCGCAAAAAGGCAGGCCACTACATCTGTCTTCTGCCTTCTGACTACGTCTCATTTGCATGAAAATGTCGCAACATGAGATCCAAAGAAGGACCTCCCGGACAAGTAGACCGGACTTGTTTTCCTTTGCAGAACCCTCTCCGACAGACGGTTCCTGCACAACAAGACAGACATAATGACCTTATCGGGTTGTTCCCCACGTGCCGCATTCCAGGCAAGGGTGCTCTTCTGTCATCGCAGGGATGGGGCTCACGGAAGGCGCCCCTCTTGCGGTCGAGGAATTCAGCCATTTATCCGATGCCTCTCTGGCGCCGTCGTTCCTACGAGAGGCCCTCGATCCTGACCTCGGAGGCACAATTTGCAAACGGCCATCTTTCAGCGAGAGAACAAAACATATTCTTCTTGTCAGCGGGAGAGCTACGCCGTTATGTTAACGAGGCTGCTGTTGGGGACGCGGCTCTGTTGTCGTCAGGTTACGCGGAACTGCTTCGTTTTGCGCGCTAAATGGAACGTGTTATGAGACAGGAATTCGAGCCTTCTTGGCGTCCCAGTATACTGAACAAGTCACGATGATGATAATGATCACGTCATGGGTGGATGTCGGCCCTATGGTTTCGTGACATTTCATCGAACGCCGTTTAATCGAACGCCATTTCGTCGAAAAATGGATGTTTCATTGAACGCAGATTATTCGAACGCCGTTTCATCGAATTGGTGGCAGCCGCTTTTTCTTGCGGTAACGTGTGAAAGGCTCTTCTGACCTAACCTTGTCAAGCGTCGATGAAACGGCGTTCGACGAAAAGGCGTTGGATGAAATGGCGTTCGATAAAACGGCGTCGATGAAACTGCGTTCTATGAAATGGGCGGACACCCGGCCCTATACCTCTTTGCCTGCGAAAGACTGGTGGAAAATGGCGTATGCATCCGTGTAATGGAGAACATAATCGAAGCGATCTTCACTGTACGTTGATCGCAGAACATAAACACTTGCGGTCAGAGACAACGTTGCGTGTGTACACCGTTATTAATGTGGCACAGCTCTATAGTCCCTGATCAAATCTCCTTAACGAGGGCAATGAAAGTTATGGCTAACTTACAGATAGCGAGAAAAGAAAAGAAAGTTAATAGTTTTCATTAGGTCATGCTCCCTGTTCCGGTACACGCCTTTCACTCCACGTCTGCCTAAGGGCTGCCGTGCGCCCTCCAGGTGAGTCGCACCTTGATTCCGCATTTTTGCTTTTCTTCCTTTCTGTCTTCGGCATCTCTTGTTTTCTTTCTTTGTTTTTTTGCGGATGCAATGAGAGCACCCGGGAGATTTTAGACGAAACAGCTCAACCGTAATATGCGTCCGATTAGGAAAGATTATTAAAGTACGCCGTAGAAAGTGAAATGAACAGAAGGATGGTGGTTCAATTACATACAATAATAAATTACGGATGACCACGCTTAAGTGCTTTTCATGAGACGAGTTAATTAATAATAATTGGCATAGATTTACAAATAAGGTTAGTCCGCTCACACGTGTGCGGCTACATGCTGCACGTACCGCGGGGTGTAGGACTGGACTGCGGATAATTTCGATCACCCGTTTTTTTGTTTCACGTGCGCCGGAAACCTCCGACACAGGCGCTGGAAGGAAAGTTTCCAGCATCGTGTGCCGGAGACGTGTGTGATCCTTGACAGAACTGCCTCTCGGTGCTTCAGCGACTATTGTAAATGTGTCTGTTATGACACTTTTCAAATATAGTCTTCGTGAGGATCAATGTGCATCGAAGAGAACAGTTGCTTTCAAAGGAACTGTAAATTCTGACAAACAAGTAGCGATGTATCATTAAGAGAAACCGTCGTGTTGTCGATAAGCAAGGAGGAAGGCGAACGAGCAGTAATGATGACAAACGGTTTCGTGGCAGCCCTGTGCTTAATATCCAATATGTAATGGGGTAGGATACAACTCTAGAGGCGAAACACCTTGTGTCACAATTGTTAGTGTTTGTGGATCAATCTACCGGTTCCTTACCACGGTTCAAGCGTCCGAGATAAAGAAGTTTTGACACACCTTAAAGCTCAGCTCCGCCGATTTTCGACTGCAACAGAATGAAGTCATGCTTGGGCTGTGCGTTCGTTTCCGCACAGGGAGCATACATGTGAAAAATTTTCACCCCTTTGTTTGTAGTTTTTAAGAAAACAATTTTTTAAATTTCCCTGGCACGGCGGTCCTGTGGTCGGCAAACCCTGACCAATCCCGGCTTCGTCCTGGCTTAGCCGCGCTCGTGGCTTGGCTAACGTCAAATCGTCGATGCGATGGCGGAGATCTATGGGCGAAGGTGAATGTTTTGGCTGTGTTCCGTGATAATTGCTGTCGTTAATAGCCTCAAAGATAGTTTTGCCGGTCTTCTTTAACAAGCCTTACAGGATGGCCTCGTTGTGCGACGACGGCCGTCGTGAGCGGACATTCTGTGCCCGCACTGTGCTTCATGCTACCAACAAGACCTAACACCTAACGTGTGACGTACTCGTACGCATTCTCAATAGCTTTGGCAGCGCACTATGCGCGGACTTGCTGCGCGTGCAGAAAGCACCACCAAAGCTATTGAGAACGAGTACGTGCTCGAAGACGAAGTATTTCTTATAAGAAACGTGATAAAACGGTGCGGTGGTCCCCGATAGCTCGTGACAGCTATTTCAGCACGATACAGCGGCCATGACGGAGTGTAAACACAAACTGGTTGCCAGGCAGAGCTGGCTAGGTGTGGCTGTCCAATCCGCGCAGTTCCAAGTATGACGTCACAAGTAGAACCGCCGCCCGGTAGTTTTTCTCAAATTTCTCACGAAGGAGTATGGAAATTTGGAAAGCAATGTGCGTTTATGAATGAAGTTGGGACCACGGTTCTGAATATCACAACGTCTTCATACTTTCGGAACAGCAGCGGAGCTGCACTTTAACTTATGCTGATGAGAAGCTACGTGCATCGATGTGAACCCGCATTACAGCAAAGGGGACAGTACAGCCGTAGAGAACAGGCACTGCGAACATCACTGGTTCTATGTACTGTGACATCACGGCAGACGTCTCAGCCAATGTGAATACCACGGGAGAGGTCACGCGCTTACAAGAACCAGTAGGAATTGCTGAGACTCGCGCTCTTCTGACGTAATAGCTTGAACGGAAGTGTGTTCAAGGGCATGTATCTCGCTGACTAAATGTAGGAAAACTTTCGTTTTTCCTCAATAGCATGGCGAACCGTACAAGGCGTACAGGATGCAATGAAGAACTACGTATTTCGAAGTGTCATGGCCTCTTAAAGTGCAATAAACAATCAAAGCCTGCAGGCAGCGTTGTTGGTATATCATAAGGAGAGAGGCTATTTTATGTGAGTTCTATGGTACATGATGTCACTTCTAGAGACGAAGCCAAGAAGACACACACAGGGAAACACATAGACTTTGCGTATATATGTGTGTGTTTCCTTGTTGGACTGCGTTTCTCCAAGTGACAATAAGCAATCACTTATTTACAAAATATTTGCCAAATATATCCTGTTACACAGCGAACGGGCGATCACAACTGCTCCTGCTGTCTTATAACGGTTACTTTCAAACTCCCTTACATGTTACGTTTCGAACTTCAAACACCGTAACGATAGAGTTGACACGTTGGAGGAAGTGGCTAACAGAGTTGGAGAAAACACTTTTATTTTGTGATGTAGACATTACTTTTTCGTGCTTATAGTTATGTATTACGAATGCCATTACTTTCATCGAGTAATAACATTACTTCAGCATTAATTTTTTCGAGTAATCCCTAACAGTTTGATGCAGCGTAGGAGTAGACCGGTAATCGAGAGAGGCGTGGTTCAAATCCCACAGCAGTCTTGCTTTTCCGACGACTGCCATATTTCAACTATTCAGTTGTTCAAAGACTTCACTTGAACTTTGTCCTTCTTGGTGATCTGCCCGTTGACACGGGTAGCAGGGAAAAGCCAGCTCGGGGATTTTTCTTGTCTATAGGCTCTGTACCAATCACAATTCGTAAATGCAATGCCTAAATTTTCCAGCGAAGGAATAAGTAATGTCATTATAGGCATTACTCGGCAAAAATGTTGTTGGTGTTTGTTTTTTGACTGAAGCGCCTGTGACGCCGCAACTGCTGTACAGGACCAGTGACATATCGTCATGCCACTTATACAGTATAGCGTTGGTGGAACGTTCCAGCCACCTATGGAGGCTAAAAAAATAATTAAAAATCGAATGTCATTACATTACTCCTGCACAAGATGTAATGCATTAAGGTTATTAGTTACCCAGATGCAATACATTACTCTACATCAGGGGTGCCGAACTCACTCGTGCACGCGGGCCGCATTGAGCCATGGTGGAACTACGCGAGCTGCATACCGTGAGTCTGGGGTAGCCTGTTCCTGAATAGATCACGGAACACAGAACTTACGATGACATAAGACCTATACAGGGTGTCCCAGCTAAATGCGAACATATTTTTTAATAATATATATCACTTTTTCTGAGATCAAATCAATTGCAATATAGCATATGCTGAAGGGCGCTCCTTAGGAGGGCATTAGCAATCTCCGAATGCAATGTCTTAATTAACTTTCAGTAATTACCTTTTTGATTATAAAAGCTACGAAGTTGTCACGATGAGGACATCTGGTCCTCTCGGTCACCTGATACCGGAGCCGTTTTCAGAACAGAAATCCGTTCGATAGATCGTCCGCAAGAATTCGCGAACGAACACAATTTTTTTCTTAGTTTTGTTCACTGCGCATCTCTATAGAGACGCGTCTTTCCTTCACCCTCAATGTTAGAGGGGGAAAGAGCACACTATCGCCTCTTGCGTCTCGGAGAAAGATGAAAAGAAAACAGAAAATGCAACCCAAGATAAGGGCAGTTCCGACAGAGTAACCCGATACATTTGTTTTCGTTTTGTTTCCACAAGTTAAAGCTCATCTTCGACGCATGAGGCGGCACTGTGTTCCTTCACCCTGTCACATTGGGGGTGAAGGAAAGACGCGTCTTCGAAGACGCGCAATGAACAAAATAGGGGGAAAAAAAGGTGTTCCTTCACGAATTTTTAGCGCATGATCTACCGAACGGATTTTTGTTCTGAAAACGACTCCGGTGTCAGGTGACCGAAGGGACCAGATGTCCTCATTGGGACAACTTCGTAGCTTTTATAATTAAAAAGTTAATTATTGAAAGTTAATGAAGACATTGCTTAGGAGTTTGCTAATGCCCTCCTAAGGAGCGCCCTTCAGGATATGCCATATTGCAATTGATTTGATCTCGGAAAAAGTGATATATATATATATATATATATATATATAATTTTTTTTAAATATGTTAGCATTTACCTAGGGCGCCCTGTATATTCCCGTTGCTGAGTCAAAGGGTCAGCAATCCTTTTGTTTGTTGTGTGCTGAGGACACTTGACATCTCTTGTTTTTAATTGTTGCGACAACATCCGGTGAAAGTGTTTGCGCAGTTGCAATCTTAAGGACTTCGTTGAGGTGTTCGGTTGCGAGTTATGAGCGTAAGTTCGACTTATTCCTCTCGCGACGTAAAGCCACGACTTATTTTTATTAGACGTCCTGTTGTACCGAACATAGACAGGTTTCTCTGCGACAACATATGCGTCTCTTCGGATACTTTCGTTCAACGTAAGAATATAACGAAGCCGTACCAACTTCAGCGAATTTGTTTTTTTATCGGCACGTACGTGGCACTGCAGGTCAATCAGTTCCATCTGTAGGTCATCAGGAACGTTGTCCACAGCTGCGGAAAACGGCGACCAAAAAAGCTCCGTTTCAAGTATACGGAACTCGAAGTATCTTTGCTCGGATTCACTCCGGAGATCACCAAGACGGCGGCATTGAAGGCAACAAATCGGACATGTAGGCTTTGCTAAGAAATTTTGGGATAAATGTACTAGTAATACCAATCAAGCAAAAATCAGCCACGCAGGGGCAAGGTTAAAAAGTCATCAGCGAAGACGACGAATGTAACAAAGGGATCCAGACAGGGAACGTCGAACTTTCCATCATCATCCATCCGAACTCCATTATCATCTCTGTTCGTCCCTGGACATCATCCTTTTGCGTTTTCATCATCTCATCATCGGATTGAACTTTCTGTATTAAGCGTACTGGGGTAGCCAGTTTGACTTCGTCGAAACTCACATCTCAATTTTTTTCTTTATTCACATCACATCACGTCGAACTTTCAACCTTCAATCATACGAATATAGGTTGATTATGATTAAAAGTCGAAAGATCGACTTTCCCTGTGTGTCTGTGTTACTTTCTTAGTCTTCTCTGCGGTCGGGTACCAACCGGCCCTGTTCGTCTCTTATTGAGAGAGTCACCGGATGTTACAGGTCAATTGGAATATTTTTTTTTGTATACTAACCAATGCAAGATAAGCTGCGCGAGTACAGAGCCCACTTAATAACGCCACGACCGTTCATGAAGCTTGGGACGATCTTTTTTTGCTCCGGGGCTACGCGGGACGCCACCTCGGCAAGCCTGCTCTACGTGCTAATGCATTAGGAAGTTTTGCATTGCTCCCCATTCGAGGGTGGCTCACTTGTGACATTCCATTTTTCATGGAATCTGCAGCCGCATGCGAGGGCGCGCGAAGAGGACACCCAAACACTCTTTAGTTGTTGTGACATTCCTGGCGTTCTACCGCATACTCCGAGTAGTTGCAACCGCATCATAACTGTTCCTGAAACGCAGTCATAATTAGCGCGTATCTCTTCCTCAATCACGCACGCCGCGCAACCTGCGAAAACGGATGTAAGTGAAGTGCGAGAGGAGAAGAAAGGGAATCACGGTTGACCTTGGGGAGTCACCAAACAGTCTGGGTTCAGCTATGCAGTAGGCGTCACAACTTGGCCACGTGCCGCTGATGACATAACGGCGTATTTTGAGGCGAGCGGTAGGTGGTTCCTCTCTTCTACTACACGCACTCAGCTTCTGTTCCGCTCCTCTCAGGAGGAGTATGCACTTGAAAACAGCGGCAACCGAGAGACTTCAAAGTCGGGAACTACACAGAATACCAAATAAGGTTGATGACTAAATGATAGCTAGAACGGTAGGAGCTCTCAATGGCTGTCCGCCAAAGTGCTGTCTAACGTTATAAATAGCGTCATTGCTGAAATTGAGTAATAATCGTGAAAGCTGGGGTGCGCAGTAATACTCAGATTTTGTACTATAAATACAAATAGATAGTTGAATGACACAGTTGAAGTGTGCAACTAGGCGTTGTGAGGCTTGTGTTGCGTTTGTCCTTCTATGTGTATATTAGGGGTGCCACGTTTTCCCTCAGAAAATACTAAACACTGGTTGGGGAGGGGGGGGAGGGGAGAAAAATTTCATTTCTATTGTGTTCAGTGCTGTATGGACTATCCGCACTATGGATTCTATTCGAAGCTGTTAGTGTTGGGCCCTGCCCAGCATCCCTTCCTCTTTTGGCTTTGTCTCGGATTGGAGTGGATTGTGAGGGAACGTATCCAATTCTTCAGACTCTAATAATAGATGAGAGGCTATCTACACTCTTTTCATGTGGCTCAAAGTAGCTCTGGTTGCTCACTTTAGCTGTCGCGCAACCTGTGGAGACGATGATTCAAAAGAAAAATTCAAGCCGCAAAGGTTATGCCCGAACTCCGACAGTTTCCGAACATTTTAGGTCCGGATTACACTTGCACCCGGACACCGAATGCAAGCCACTGCATTTCCATCGTCACCGAATGTTTGTGGTGTTATGATCTACATGCATATACTCTCAGGGCCATTAGGCATTATAGCGGTATAATGGACCTAAAACGCAATTCGTGGGAACAGAAATACACTCTAAGAAAAAAAAAGGAGTACTTTTACTCCTTTTGGGGACTAAATGCATTGCCACAAAAAATAGTCCCTTTGGGGAGCAAATGCGCGGGAGTAAATGAATGTCACAGAGTGGAGACTGCATTTCACGCGCTGTTGTAAGAGTCCCGAGTACATAATTCGTGTGCATGCACGAAAATACTTTGAAGCAAACCGTCAACCGTGATATATCGAGTGATATAAAATCTTGCACCATACATAGTGCACAATTTGCGAAGAAAGATGCGCTGACTGTTTCTTACTCTGTGTGGATGGAAAATTGCTACGTTGGCTGGGTTATACAGCCTTATGCCTTTCAAATTGACCAGGAGCACATATGTACATAGACTGTTGCATTCAGGAGACCATTCGCGAAGTTCAGTGACAATTTGCAGTCCTGGGGAGTAAATGACGGGACTAAATGTTGGGTTAGGGGAAGTAATGGCAGACCAGGGGAGTAGAAGCTGCAATTGCTCCCCGGTTTACTCCTTTTTTTCTTAGAGTGTACATGGATAATAATATGAAATGCATATGCACATGAATATAGTCACGCAAACCCTTTTTGAGCATTTTACTGCCGATGATTGAGGTGAGAGCCGGGAGGGATATTGCCATTCTACAGACATGCGAGGTTTGTGACCATAACAACATTTATTTTGCCGGCTGAGTGACGCGCAACGCTTGGACGAGATGCAGTCGTACGCCCACACTGGTTGCCCAGTTTGTTTCATAACAAAGCGGTACTTCCTGTTAGCAATATTTTTTCGCAGTGTTCAGTGCGCGGCGATGATTTTCGTTGCGTCATAATAAAGGCTGCCTTCCTGTATAATTGATAACTTTCGAGGTTTGTTGGTGCACCCGAGCCGGATATTTTCGTGTTGTAGTTCTGGAAATTATGAGCGTGCTGGTAAGACGCTCCAGAACACGCGTGTGTAGATTGAAAATTAAATACAGTTTTGAGGTTTACGGAAGCTGAGCTTTAAACTGGAAGCGTGTCAGCCTGCCGGTCATCAGCCTGTGTGCGAGCTAAAAACGGAGCACATAGAAACTGATTCACCATGCAGGCTCCGTGCCAGTTCAAAATAAACACTACGTGGGTAGTCCGGTGTGATCCGCATTGTCTTAACCAAGCTGCAACTACGGGAACAACTTTAACGTTCGCCCCCCCTGTATCCTTTGTGGCAGGAATTTAGGTTGAAGCACCCATATTTAAAATTTCGGCACATCCTAGTCTCCTGTGTTTTATCATGTAGTTATGTCCCAACCAGCGGCTAGCAACAATCTGCTCCAACCGGCCCCCATTTAATTTTCTGAGGCCAATAATGTTACCTTGATTAAAGGGACCATGAAATGATTTTCGCGAATTCCGAGTACTCTGCCGAAAACTGTTCTCATGATCCCTCACTATCATACATAAATCGACTTTTAACCGTATTCAGTATACCGGATGCGCAGCACGCAAAAATAGTACAAATATAGCGAAACGCAAATTGTCAGCGATACAGAAAGAGGTTATGCCACGCAAGAATCGCTCAGTACGTAGCAGCTCCCAAAAGGCGACCGACAGAGACATTTTCTAACGAAGAAAAAGCTCAAAGAGGAAAACGTGCTCCGGTAACCATGCTGACAACCAACGGCTACATTACACTTCTGGTAGGATTCTGTGTCAACGATTAGATAGGATCTTAGCTCCAGGTCAAATTAAAGCATATTTCAATGCGAAGTGTGCAAATTAACTTTCAAATTTTGCAATTTGCTCGCAAAAGATCGTTCGCGAACCGGCAGCATCCCCTGGTGTCACGGCGGGTCGTAGCAGCCGCTGTACACGGCCGTGGTTAATAAGAATAAGAATATTTCGCTATTTGAACGATTTTCAAATTCATATTTCACAGGGTAGATGCTTTTGCTAAAGAGGAACAAATTGAAAATGCTCGTAGGGGAGAATATATGTTTATTATAAAAAAAGGAGGGAAAGGTTAGCCTGCGCGGTAGGCTTGTCGGATATCCTTTCATGGTTCCTTGAAGAGTGTAAGCCAATACTTCATTGGCATCGTGCACACCTACTGGCGTTATCAACAGAACATTTACTCTGAAGAGAGGAGACAAGTCTTAAATTTCTAGACCATAATCTCAGAGAGACTGTTTCTTATACTTCTTTGACCAAGGCGATGGCAAGCGCGGTGAAATGCACGGTACATAAATGCGTTATTATTTTATTTTATACTCTGTCCTCTTCTCTTTGTCTGCATTGCACTAATGATGTCATTTTTTCGTGATAGTGGAGCGGTCACGGGTTTGGTTACTCTGTCTTTCATCTTTGCACACTTCACTTTCAGTTTTCTGAAATTCACGACGCTCTTCAGGGTTGCCTTCACGTAAAATGATATCGACGCTCAAGGTTACCTTATAGGATGGGTTAAAAAGACCGCTAGTTAGACAGAAAACAAACAAACAATGGACTGTATATGCTGACCGCGTACAAAACACGTATTTACCATTTTTCTACGAGCAACCTTTCCCAATCGCTTCCTGCAATGTTGAAGCACAAACCGTCCTGGCACTTAAAGCCACCCACGACGAATGAATCTCACGCATGCTTGAAATGCAACCACCACAGTGCACTCTCCTGAAGGCCTCCACTGTGCCCTCTGTCTAGTATCAAAGGGACAGTTTATTTTCGCACAACAACCCCTTGAACTGTGAGACAGGGGGTTCTTTTTCCCGCCCAATGACCCCTGAACCGACTCCCAGCACTGATAGAGTCAAGAAGAAAAACCCGAGTGACAATATGAGGGCTTTGAAACGTCAACAACAACGATATCACGTCGGCACCCCATCAGTTCCCATCGAGCTTTTCCCCTTTTCATTGCCGCTGTGGCGTGCCGGTCAGAAAACGCTTCGTGCATATGTGATATCCTTGTACCTTGCAATAATGTCTGGAATAGCGCCTTGCTACGACATTGGGTAAGAGAAATGTGTACAATCTTGCAATATATTGATGAGGAACGGTAGATGTAGTAAACGCGCGTTGCTTACTTTGAACTACCTTATTATCTTTACTTATTTCAACGCAGTGCAGCTGCTTATAAAAAAAGGCACACGTGCCAAAAAACAAACAAAAAAACATACATTATACAGACATTATTAAATGTAAAACTTTCAGAAAGAAATATGATTCTATCAGAAGATTCAATGTTCATCACTGTCACACTCATCTCACATCAGCCCCATCTCATCATGGTATCTTTATGTGTGTGTGTGTGTGTCATCTCACACATCAAGTGTGTTCGTGCGAACACATCATTTCTCCCAGAGGCCGCACGTCGTGGTGAACTTTTTCTTTACATATGTGTCTACACCTCTGCATCATTCTATAAAACATCATCGACAAGAACAGCTTTATTTTATGATGGTGATTGTGGAGTTTCATCGCCAGGGGCGACACCCTATCCCATTGCTGGTGGTAATGTGTGAAGTGCAATAACAAGCAACCTCACAGTGGGGCCCAAAGTCCTGCGGTGTCCAAAAAGCATCGTTGTTGCTATCTTTCTAAAAGCAAGTTAATACCTAAGTGATACGACGTGCCACCTCACCTACACTCAATAATTAATAATTCAGCGTAGATTTACACGTAAGGTCAGTAGTCGAGCTACTTCTTTGTGACAACATGCAGCGCGTGCTTCAGCGCATAGGACAGCGGATAAATCCGACGACATGGGGTTGTAGTAGAAATTAGGAGAAAGTAGCACAAATTGAGAACGTTCGATGGGTTCGGCTGTAAACTCGAAGAAAGAAGGCAACGAGACAGTCAGTTCGAGAACAAAAATGGAACGGGTCCTTTAACGTACACGCCGGACATCTCCGACACACGGAGCTGCACGTATACACTCAGGGTAAGGTAATGGAATCTTTTTCGTTGTTGTTACCACGTCTGTTTCCGTCCCACAGAGTTTCTGTTTCCGTTACCGTCATTGTTGTTGTTCATTCCCGTTCCATTTCCGTACCGGCCCACCGTACGCTTGTTGTTTTCCTTCTGCTTTTGGTAAACTCTGAGACCCTGACAAAACTTAATACCTCCAAGTAAATTTTATGAAATCTACGTTGAGGACTTTATCATGCGCACAAAACTAACCGCATTTATTGAAAAATAGACGTACCTGCACAGGTAACATATGAATGGTTTTCACGAACGCTACTCACATTTGCAACTTGCAAGTCACCGTGTGAGAACAATGAGCGCATGAAGTATGAAGCATGACCTTGTCAGAACTATGCTTCTTCTATTCACTATATACTGTTTACTTTTATGCTCCCGTTGGATAGCTCATTTTATTTTGAGTTCCTCAGTTAATGCTAGTTTGCTTCATTCAGATTTATTTCATAAACTTATCAAGTGATATGGATTAGCCGACCCGAATTATTGATCCGAATTACTACGGTAAATTATTTTCGTTTGCGTTTCTGTTTCAGGTATTCCAATGTGTGCTAACAGTTTTTGTGTATGTTACCGTTACCTGCGATATTAGAGAGTTTTAGCGCATCACACGCTATCACCTCTGCGTACGTAAGAGATAGCGTTGGCAGTTCTGCGCACGTGCAAAACAAAGAGCTTCGCGCATTTCGCAGAACAACCACGCTATCCCATACGTACGTAAAGGCGGTAGCGTATTATGCACTAAAACATTATTTCCGGTATAATACCGTTTCTAGTACCTTGCCCTGCCTATGCACTCTCACGCGTGTATGTGGGCTGCTCGCAGCGTTTATGACATCTCTGCTTCGTAATCATCAAGCCTTGTCAAATGAATTATATCGACGAATATCGCAACGCCTCGAAAATGACCGAAGCTGAGAACCTGTCTGCCACACATCAGGTTACATGATGGACGCCAATGAACGTCAGCGGATAGAAGAAACGTGCGATCCGTTAGTGATGGACGTGAGTTCCTCTGTCGAAGTGCCAGCTTTCATCGAGCGAAAATAATCGCCCCCCAAAAGTAAACGGTAAATGGCGCAAGCGGAGTTCAAAACGGGTCACTGGGACAGGCCGTTTCATCACCGATCCGCGCAAATCCAAGAATACATCGAAGACAGACTTCAATCGGCCAGTCAGCAGCGCCTCTTCATCTGGTTCTTACAGCTTCGGAAAATGGGTTGCGTAAGAAAAAGATGCGGTGCTGTACTCGTCATTCGGCATCAACAGAAAAGCGAACAGGAAGGGGTCCTTTGACACCCGGGTTCTTTTCTTTCCGTACGTTATTTTCGGCTCGTGATCTAGTACGTGATTTGACAAAGGATGCAGGTTCAACCCGTTGACACGCGCTGCGCTTGGTGTGCTGTCAATAAGCGGGGGTATTAAATGGGAGCAACAACATCGAAATAGATTGTGTAATTGACGAAGGCGGGGTCGTGTTTGACTGTTGTCTCAGGAGTGGTGGTTCTGCGCAAGCTCTGTTTAGGTTTTGCGCTTGCGCAGAACACCAACGCCATCCCTTAAGTATACGCAGAGACGATAGCGTACTACATACTAAAGAACAACATAAACAACGAGATTTGGCCGAGGCAGACCAACAATTAGGGACGACACTGGGCGTTTGAGGCTTACTTGTCTGTGTCGTCCCTAATTGTTGGTCTGCCTCGGCCAAATCTCGTTATTTACGTCGTTTACAATCGCCCTGCCTCGTGTCTGAATGAGAGAGTGAGTGAGAAAGATGTAAGAGAGAATGGGAATAGCGTGGTTGGTTGTCCGCTCGTGACGTGTTTTCCGTTCTATGTTTAATTCCATCGTCTGCTACAACGTTATAGACTATGACTAGAAATTGTGACTATATGTAAGGAACATGACGTCTCCACCCGTCAGGGAAGAGGGAACCACAAACTGCGCACCATATATACATGTGCGAAAGGTCCGACTATCAGTCGGTACCTTCGACACGCATCGACAGGACAAAAAGTTCAGAAAACATACGATTGTTGATCTACCGTGCATGTTGGCAACCCTTGACTATGAGGTACTGAATCAAATGTACGGCACACAGAAGCGAAACGGAACGCGAGGTTAACATTACAGTTAGTGCTTTCTACCATTTTCTTTCCTGGGAAATGCACCCTTTCTTCCAGGATTCGTTAAAAAACATGTGATTGTACAGACTGATTGATTGATTTGTAAAAGAAAAAAATGGAGATGTTAGCCCCGAGCAACTCGGGACTGGCTACTCCAGGACGCGTTATTCAGAAAAGAAGAAACCAATCAACCAACCTGAGACCAACTCTGAGTAAGAAATTGAATGAATTCATCTTGTTAGTACATATCATTACTAGAGGAGTGGCGCGGATAGGATTAACGGTATCCGCATCCGCACTGCGTATGCTGTGTCCACATCCAGGCTGATATTCAGTATCAGCACATCCGTCACTGTTGCATTTCTCAGGAAAAAATCTTCACGAAGAAACTGTTATGTTATAAACGTTTTTAATTTTCAACATATAAACTTTTTTGAAACATTATGTCATCTACAGTTGTCTAATGGCAGTTAAAGGAAGAGCAATGCAAGGGATAGCACACTTCAACACAATATTTTCTATTCATAGCGTACTGTCAATTGTGTCTCCCTCTGGGTGACGTCGGCAAATGTAGCAATGCTTATTTGCGTACACTTTGGACGCGCGAATTTCAAAACACATTTCTATCCGCAAACCAGGATGAGGCGCCGAAATCACCCCCTAAGACAGCCGCACCCGCGCACATCGGCAATCATTGCTGCATGAACACAGTTTTCTGTGCAAGCGGCACACAATTCGTTTGTGCCATTCGTTTGCTATAGTCATGATTTATTTGTTGTTCGTTTGTGAACTTGCTCTTTGGTCAGTCCTGCAAAGCTAAGTATCAGCCAAGCGAATAAAGTACACGACGATCTACCCCCCTCTCGCACTCGTACCCCCTTTTAGACGCCATCTTGAATAGCAGATAGCTTAGAATGCTTTGCTCTCCGCACAGACATACGTCCCAATCATTCCCCGTCAGTAAATTGCGACACTCTTGTGCGTCAATGATCCGTCGCTTATGCAGGCGTAACGACGACGATTTGTTATACCGGAGCACGAACACTGCGTTCCTCAGCCAAGTAGGTTGAGTAATGTTCGATTTGGACCCGAACCAAGAAGTGAAGTTAAATTCCACGCGCAACTGGCTCTTCAATACGGCACGTCACGGGCTGACGAACTGTGCCTTGTTTCTAGATGTGCTGGGCCCCTGTTGCGACGTTTTGACATATACGATCTTTCTCTCTCGGCTGTATGTTCTACAAATTGCCTTTAGAGGAGACGTCCTGTCAGCAGGGGTCTTCTTGTTGACGGTAGCCTACGGAGGCTACCTTTCTTGCAGCAGCAATCTTTGGCTGTGCGAAAGGCTAATACGCTGTCGCTTATTTAACCTATTATTGATGTGACTTTATATGTCTCTGTTATACAGCACAGCAAACTTTTTTTTACACTCTTTTGGAGTAAATGGCTTGTCCCATGGCGCACACCTTTTTGGTGTTGCATGTACACCCGAATGAAGGGCGTTTTCTAAAACACCCTTTAATTAGGTATACTCCTCGTAAAACACTTATGATGAGCGTTTTTAGCAACAAAAACGCCCTTAAAAGAGGTGTATTCTATTGAGAACACCTTCTAGGATGTAGTCGTTTTGTGGCAAATACTGCCTCTCAAATAGCTAGTGTAATACAAGCTCCCGCGACAGCATGCCTAGACATACATTTCGACGCTCTTGCTTCTATGGCAAGCACTATACACTGCACGCGGCACACTTTAAGCCGTGGTTACATCGTACAACCTAAACAGGAGCGCACCGCGCCACAGGCACGCCTCGTTATCTTGATAACACTGTGGGACCAGCGTGAGTTCCAAAGTAGCCTATATTGGCATATCGGATGGATCATATACTGAAGTACAATTTGTTGGGACACGTTTGTTAAGTGTAGGGGGGCGGAAAACATTTGTAACGCTGACGGGAACGCGTATTTGTGATTAACGCGTACGCCTGCAACGAGTCAAAGATACCAGCTAAATTCTTAACTTCATTCCCTGTCAAATACTGTTTTTAATTCACGTTATCGTTACTTGCTGAGCGGAGTTGTGAAATCACCTTAATTTTTCTTTCACGAATTAAATCACCACGTTAACACCACATTCCCAGTTCAAATGGGGTGCAAAAAAGGTGTATTGGACGTAAACACCTCTTTCAACACCTCACTTTACACCCTTACTGATCGACATTGGATAAAATAGGATGTATGTCGATATCGCACCTTTTGCGCCCTTTGCTTCAGTGCGCGGGATGAAAAGGGTGTTTTTATAAGAATACATCTGTTTTGAGCGGATAAAGGTGGTAAAATTATTACTGTGAGGGCGTCACAGAAAATGCGTAATCCAATTATAATTGAGAAAAAAGAAGAAAGTAAAGAAACAGCGCCATCTAGAATCATGCGGTCAACGGCACTTGTTCTTACTATGTTTTTGCCACCTCCTGATGGCGAACCCGAAATTTTTAGCACAGTTGGGTGGACCCGTTAGTGAGCTCGGTGGAACTAGGTGCAGCACAGATTGGTCCCTTCTGCAAACAACTGAAAGGGAACCGAAACACAGCAACAATACACGTATTGATGATGAGTGTGGCAATTTGCCGCGTAATTTTTGTCTCGCTGCCCTAGGGCACACTGGTTAATATGAGATAGGCAATGATGAGGTGATGGGTGACTAATGTTAGAAGAGTAAATATTTGGGCCTGTTGGTATATATCTAAGTGTAAAGAAACCAACGGTAAAGACGAGACAAAAGAAGTAGAAGGAGAAAAACGCTCGCTGGACTAGCAAGAATAGAGAGTAGAAAGTTGAGTTCAATCAAACTCAGAGTAGAAAGCACTCAATGCACCACGCCTTGATATGACACGAAGTCCTCATTGCCAGAAAATGTCCGTGCACAACAACAAATATATCAAATATAATGAATGGGGAAATTCGCCACATAACACAACGGACCTTCCGTGCACAAAGGCATATAAGTTAATTATTAGTCCAGTTCCACTAAACATCGATGTCTTTATTCGTTATGTACGGTTGTTATTTTTGGTTTGCCACCATTCAGTTGGGGCTACCGTATTGGTTAGGCTGCAGTACTTGAATAGAAATGCATCAAATAATGTAAGGAAACCCTTTGATGCGGCAGACTGTAGGCAATTTACTTTCAGACCGTCCACTTAAAAATGACAGGCATGAAGCACACTTTCGAGCAACGTCCCCTTTACAATGATTTTACTAGAATCCGCGCTGTGTTTGTTCTTTGTTAAAACAGTACTTATATGACAACGGAGAGGAGCAGAATGCCATTTTAGACGCCTTCTTCAAGCGCGGGGCCAAAGCGAGCACGCTCGTGGCGTTCTGCAGTTAATTTGAGGAGTTATATTGAGTCGCACACACACGCGCATAAAAGAAATGAAAAACGACAGCGGGCGACATTGTCTATGAAACATGAGGGATGCAAGAAACATAATCTGAAATCATCTAGACACTCCGAGACAAACAACTTCAGGATGTGCAATATCTCTTCGATTCCTCAGTGGATGTCGTGCAGACGAAGACGCATCAGAGCGGAAACAGCATTCGCAAAGGCAGGAACACAGCATCCTACAGGGATGACATGTAGAGCTTCCATATCTTTGTAACGGGTGGGCACCCGACGTCACGGAATAACGCCAGTCAGACACGTCACCAATGCAACATTCTGCAAGCGCAAACCTGGTGGACTGAGTTTTCCTTCCTTTTCCTTCCTTCCATTCGCTGTCAGACGGACCCATCCCAAGCAGCACAACATCCAAATATTGGTCCAATATTGGCCAAGATGTGCTGCTTGGGACAGTTCCAACGGTCTGCCTTCGCAGAGTTCTGGGGTATGCACTGGGATTCGTCACTGGCCGTGTCGGCACGGCATCCTCTCGTCGGCAGAAGCTCTAAAGTCATGGACTGAGTGGTTTTCTTTCTTAAATTCCGTGTTAGCACCGCGAATCAACTGTGCCTATGAGCGGCGTACAGACGTGGAGGGATAGAGGGAGGACAGCAGGAAGGAGTAGGGGACAGGGGGGTTAAGTATGCGCCCTGGGCCGACTTCAAGGGGATCTGTACCGACATTCGTCTGGAAAGACTTCCAGAAAACCCAGGGAAAACCCCAGACAGTACAGCCGGTGCGGGGATCCGAACCCACGCCACTTCCCAGTCCCGGCGTCGAAAGCGGCCATCCTAATCACTATGCCACGGGAGCTGGTAGGGGGATAGTATTGTGTCCTGGGCCGACATCAGGGGGAACTGCCGGAAAACCTCAGATTCGAACCCAAATCTCCTCCCAATCACGACATGGAAAGCGATTATCCCAACCACTATGTGCCACGGGAGCTGAAGGGACTGGGAAGTGATGGGGTCGAGTCTCACCGACGGCTCTGTCCTCTCAGGGTTTCTCTCATGCAGTATAGCATTGCAGGCTTTCCAGACACGCGTCGACACAGTTCCTCCTCAATCCCCTGCGACTCCCTGTCCTTCCTATGCTGTCCACGTCTGTACGCCGCTTAGAGCTACAGTTGCTACGCGGTGCTACCAAGGAAGAACGCAAACGCGTCACAATTACACTAGCGGGAGGAAGGAATATTCCAACTGCCACGATACCACAACTGAAACGTTCTTCGTCAATGCAAAGAAAACACGAAAAGTAACGAATTAAGCAGGTCGAGGAAAAGGTGCTTAAGCCAGGAATAGGACCTGGGTCTTCTGATTTCTAGTCAGACATGCTACCGCTACACACTTATTGGTGTCTTATTGTGCCGTCCATATTTGTTGGCCTGCCTCGGCTAATTCTCGTTGTTTACGTCGTTTACCTAATCGCCCTGCCTCGTGTCTGAATGAGCGAGAGAGTGAGAAATATGTAATAGAGAATGGGAATGCTGTGATTGGCTGTCCGTTCCCTTTGTACATGAGGCAGTCTAGCTCAGAGCAGAGCAGAGCCTGAAGAGCAGAGTTTGTGTACTGCGGGAAAGGACTTTCCCACAGTACACAAACTCTGCTCTTCAGGTTGCGAACAAGAAGCGCTTTCACTAAATCACAATTATTCAAGATTGGCTCTCTAGACAACGCAAACTGCATACATTGTCAGCAAATTGAAACTATCGAGCATATCCTACTGCATTGCTGCGCATATGCTGCGGTGCCGGAGAAATACCTTGGCCATTGCAGGAACCGTACGGTGGATGATGTCCTACATCCCAAAGTCTCTTTCACGGAAAGACACTCCAAAATTCGCAGCCTCGTCTACTTTCTCCAGGAATCTGGCCTCGCTCAAAGGCTATAAGTACTGCTCGGACTTCTCGGCAACTCTGCAGCGACAGCCGTAAATCTTAAATTTCGGCCGTCATCATTCCTTCATCTGTCGCACCATATCATCTCATCCTGGCTACAGTCATGACGCAGCTCACATACGTGAGGCCAACAACGGCAAGCCGGCTCGTCGTCACCACCACCACCACCACCCACCACTCTAGCTCAAGAAAAGTCTGCCGTCGTGGTGTAGCGGTAGCATAACCGATAGAGAATCAGAAGACCCAGGTTCGATTCTTGAAGTCAGCACCTTTTCCTTGAGCTGCTTAATGCGTTACTTTCTGGGCGTTCGATGCTGACATGTTTGTGTCGTCCATATTTGTTGGCCTGCCTCGGTCAATTCTCGTTTATGAAAAGTAGCTGAGGCTAGAGTCACTAGTGACTCTAGCTGAGGCAGGCCAACAAATATGGACGCCACAAACACTCGTTAAACGCTCGGGTAATTCTCGTTGCTTATGAAAAGTTGACCTCACTCCCGTCTTCCTTTGAACACTGCACCACCACCACATGACATTTAAATATCGAACGTGGGAAGGACAGTACCAATACGATGAAAGATGATGTTGTTCCAGCCTCAGAATATCAGTTCTTTCAAGTACCATTACGTCGGAAGAACTCTACGAAAACTATACAATAAAGCAAATTATCAAATTCAAGCCAACCAAATTCAACCTCTCCCTAGTATCTTTTCTTCATCAACATCAAATCCAGGCTTAGAAAAAAAGAAAAAAAAATACAAGGCAGCTGGTTTGTCATGTTTTCGGAACTGTTATCGTTAACATCTTCCTATGTATCAAAACGCGATAATGCAGGGCACAAACCGACGCTGTGTTCCCAACAAGTTCGTTTAAGCATCTGCTATTACATCCGATCTCTCGGCTGTTTGACTCGTTCGCCAACGGTAACCGAACACCAGAATTTGCGAGTCACAACTCGGGACCTAAGTTTACGCGAACTCATCCGTACGACGCCACCTGGCGATCACAAAAATAAGCTTCCACTCGCGTGACACGATACGCACTCAGGTCTCTCCAACCAAAATCAACGGGCGCCGCGTTACCTAACACGCACAACGAACGTAAACTTCCGCTCGATCTTCTAAACCCGCGTGCAACACAATTCTCACGGCGCCTTACAGAACGGGTCCTGAGAATATAGTTCCGCGTCGTAACCATCAACAGAGGTCTAGTTATAGACGGGCAATCTATGCGCAATTCCGCGAAATTCTTCCGGGGTGCGATAGTGACCCTGAACGAGGTCTAAAACAATGGACTCGCTGGCGAAAACTTTACTTTGGAGGGCCTCCAACGAGCCCCGAATGTTCTCCTAAATTTCAAAGGTTTATCGTGAAAATGCCACGGATGTTACTGCGGTGGGTGTTGAGAAAACAAGCGCAGGCAGAAAGACGTTAGCTTTAGCTGGAGTCCAAGTGCAGTTCCAGCATATTTACGCGTGGAAGTCGTAAAGAATCGCATTTGCATGGACATGTTGAACTGTGCACCTCCAAGAATCATCTGTCCTTTCGGTGCAGGGCTGTGGGCATGCTGTTTAGTTTGCACTCAGGACCACAGATGCTTGTGAAGTGCCAGTTAGTCACGCCTGCAATGTAACCAAGGTCGTAGACATCTTTAGTGTACAATGCAGATACCGGGAAGTTGGCCAATTATTTTTGGAAGTCTCGGGGCTCTGGATGAGAGAAGTTCGAACTTTCGAACCAGGAGCGCGTGTAAATATGAATAAACTTAGGTGTCGCATTATTTTTGGATTTGAACGGAGGAGACTGTGTATACGCATACTTGTGTTTTGTGGGGTACCGCTAAGTGCGGCATATGTGACCGTCGTGGTAAAAAGAAAATGAGGAGCCCGCATGTTGACTTTCCCGCCTGTCTCCAAAAGTATCTGTGAAACCAAAATTGCATTTGAAATTATTCTCCGACAAAATAGTTTTTGCCGCTTCAGGAAGAACGTTTACAGTGTGCAACGTGACTCATTCAATGTTGCGTTTCGGTTATTTTCAGTGAAGGAACGTTTTAGGTGCGATGATTTGTTTCTCGTGACGCACCTGCTGTTCAACAGTTTTAAAAATAACGCCTGGATGATGGAGCATCTAGCAACCCAAGATTGCGCTCCGCCAGATGCTCCACATACCGCCGAAAGTGTCGAAGCAGATCGAAGTGTCGAAGAAAGATCACCTGTTGCGGACGCGTTTCATAACACTTGGTATACGCCCAAGGGCAAGAGGTTCCGAAATTGTTTATGGGGAGATGCTAAATGTGTGCGTGGTTGGTTCATTGGTGGTGGCGTGTTATTGCCAGGAGCTCTACCTGTCAATGTGGCGGCATGTTACGGAAGCGATCGTGCGCCCTGGGCCGACTTCACAAGGAAAGGCGCCGACATTTGTCTTGCAGCTGCATAGAAGTCATAAGGAACGAAGCTAGATGAACGGGTGGGAGAGAAAGAGAGAGAGAAATGGGGTGAAAAGAGAGGATTTGTAACGAGGTGATGTCGTTCCCGAACGTCCAACTCCACGAGCGGACACGACAGAAACAGCAATGGTCCATCAACGTGTGAACGCCACTCCGGCTCGGCATTTTTGGCATTCAACACAATCCAAGCCATGTGCGTTCCTCTTGCCTGCTATCATCGGTTGCGCTTTGCTTCCTTTCTATTCCATAAGGGAAGGGTACTGCAACCTGTAGACCTTCTACTAGCTGTAACATGACAATGACGTGCGGAGCTTGTTGGAAAATACAGTTCGTAACACGTTTAGGGCTACCGTATCTATGATGGTGGCTCAGTTGTCGAGATACGTCTTCCTATCGACGCCTTGGTTTCTATACACTATACCATGGGAGTTCTATACCTTATAGAGCTTGAGGAAAACCGGAGAGAAACCTTCAGGTATCACCTCGCGTGGCCACATCGAACACCCTTTGATGGCATTGCTTATTAAACGATAACTTTATAGGGCTGACCACCGTGTCGATTCGTCCGTGGCTTTATAAGACCACGTGACGTGTCATGTGATACCGCCACATGATGTTTGGTGTACTCAAATTGTGTAACACCACAGTAACAATGAAAAACTAACAATAAAAAGAACGATTTCACAATACAGGCAAAAAATCAATGAACAGCGTTTCGAAAAGAATTTCGCCGAAGCATGACCTCGAACGATGACCTCAAAGCTTCGAGAGCATTTGGAACAATCCCCCAAAGATGAAGCCAATATTTTTGCTGTTCATTTCTATTTGTTGTTGCCGGTTTCAGTATGGGCTGGAGCCATATTTCCTTTCTTTATGTCACGGAATACGGTCAACTACAGCAAACGAAGTGTTTCCGCTAAATCTACCCCCAGAGCGAGCGAGCGTTCTCGAGCTGGATCCTGCGGCCGTGTCGGGTTTCTGCCCCCCTTTTCGATGAGAGCGGCTTCGCTTCAAGGCCCTATCGCCAATACGCATTCTGGATCACGCTGGTCACGAGGCCAATGCAGTTTTCCGAAAGCAAACACAGGCGCATCTCGTCAGTGTACACACAAGCTGTAGCTACCCCTTGCGGCCGAAGGACACAGTACCTTTGGTGAAAAGGCCGTGAGATCCGAATCACGCTTATTCGCCGAAAGTATACGCGACTTCGCGGTGAAATATCAATAGGTTCTGGGTTGAAACCTGGCAGAGGACGGCGATAGCAACAACAGCTACATGCATGATGTGGTATATCGGCAGAGGATATCAGCTGTTCGGTGACTAGAATAGGGACGTTCGGCTGCAGTTTTTGCACGGCGGCACTGGCGCCGGCTTTCTTCCCTGGTGGCAGGCGGAGGAAATGCTTTCCAGCATATTCTACAAACGTAGATGGCGATGCTGGCGATTATACACGTCATCGCGTGAATTCTGTATTGTGTTCGACCTACCTCAGTGAATGTGAACAATGCCTGGTGAAATAAATACAGGAAATAATAAATAAGTAATGAATATGCAATACCAAAGTGCAGCTAAATATGCCAGAGCGGAATATAAAAATTGTCAAAAGAAAAATCCACTTAGGAAGTAAGGCAAACCTGAGAACTTCGTATATAGCCGCTATTCACTATCAAACAGTTGGAGTGGAACATACAAAGCGTAAGGAATGACACGAAAGCAAATAAAAAAGTCACACATATAAAACAACGAAAATTATTCACACTTTGGCAGGGTCTAGCAGGAACGTGACAGCCTTGCAGACCACATCATTGAACTTCATGGCTCCACAGACCGTTTCCATTCTCAAGGATACGTAAACCACGACGTTAAAAACACAGCCAGTGTAGTGGCAGAGGCAAATGTACAAGACAAGTTACTTTTCTTTTCCTTTTTTGAACTTCGTCGTCTGATATAAGACGGGGCTTCCATTAATGTAGCATTAATAGGTGTACGTATCCCTCATTAAGTAGGTGGAACCACGGCCCGGTTGGACTTCGATATTCATCTTAATGAGCGTGTTCATTATCTTTTTAAGGACATCAAAATAAATGAATGCTTAGTTGAAGAATACATTAGACTTGGCGTATGTTTTACCCTAACATATTTGCAAGTTCACGATAAAGGTTCCGGAAACATGATAAGCCAATCGACGGGCCCTTCGGTGTAGCTCACGCCACGCTGCTGAACTTTTGGCAGCTACCCTTATGGTATCGTGTTCGTGGATCGATCACGATCTACAAAAACTATTATTTTCTCTGATGACGACGAGCATTTCTTGTGGGTCATAGGCGGTGATGTGATGTGATGTGATAGAAAAAGAAAAAAATGGCGGTTTAAGTCGCGACAAAGTCAGACTGGTTACCCTAGACCACTTAGCCGCAGTTAGTCGAAATAAATAAAAAGAAATAAAGAAACAAACAGAAAGAAGGAGAAAACCCAGTAGTTGAGGGCCTCTTCATCCTTTCATGTGAACCTTTTTGGAGTGGGGTAGGGTCCTGCACTCAACGCAGGGAAACATCCCACATCATCATCATCATCATCCATTCATCTATGTTGTTGTTGAGGGCAGGGAGACAAACATCCCGAACTAGTGGGAGCACTTGACACAAACAAGGGACCAGAAAGTCTCACAAAATGTCAACCAGATGAGTTTCTTCGAGGAGACGTAGGAGCGCTTTCAATGCAGCCGCTTGGTGATTGAATGGCTGAGGACCCAGGAGCTTTACAAGGTCAAATGGCCGGGCGTCCAGGCGAGCAAGACTTATTTCTAGTGGCATAGGCGGTGCCACTCTCGAATTCCATACTTGTGAGCACAAAATACACTTCTGCGGCCAGGTGAGCCCGTGCAGCTGGGACCGTCACTTCCGTTCCGCTTTCCCCGTCTGGCTGCCGGCTGGTCATTCGCCGATACTGCACGAATAGGTCTCGGGCCTCTTTCGAAGACGCCGTCAGGACGAATTATTTTCCACGCTCGATTGACCCGACGATGGCCCTCACTCCGGTAGTCCGCTACCCCAGGGAGGAAGAGCACTTGCTCCACAGGCTTCGACTCAACGTGGCGCGAACTCCACTGCTCCTCTTTATGATGGGCCACCTTTCATCAGCCACCTGCCCACCTGTCATGTTGAAGGGGACATCCCGCACTTGCTGCTCCACAGCACCCGTTACCGGCAACATAATCTTCTTCTACTGTCGCGCATCGCTCGCATCAGAATTTCGAACTTTTCCCTAGCTGCGCTGCTAGGAGAGAGGTGACCAAGGCACTTCTTCAGTTCCTGCGGGTCTGTGGCCTTCTTGGTGAACTACAACAAATTCTGTGTTTGGTTCTTTTCTTATTTTGTTTGTTGGTCTTTTTTTCTTTGAAGGGAATAGAAAGCCGCCGTAGCGCAGGTTAAACTCCCCCCTTTTTTTTAGTAAACTTAGATTCCCCCCCTTCCACTTCAAAACGAATATATCTGTGAAGTATTATGGTGTCACATGTTATCCTTGGGAACAGGCTATATTGTGGCTTTACGATTTAGACGACCATCGGTTGGTATCGTGTTCACCTATTTATCCCAAGGTTGCGAGTTCGACCCTGGCCGAGAACGCCAGTAACTTTGTAGCAGGGTACAGCTCGCATTAGAGTTAACTTTAACACCACATTCCGCCTTGCGGACCTTGGTGGTGCTTAGTATAAATAACGGCGGACGGTGTTTTGGACTTGTATTTACAGTTAGCAGGGGGTGACTCTCGTTACGAAGGCGTTGTTTTCTTATAGGTGCTGCCAGGGTGGCTCTCTTCTCAGCTTCGCAGACCGGAGCGGTGTTCAAGTTAACTTTGACGCCTGCCGTACGAGGTGCTTAAACAAGCAGTCTTCCGCGAGGGACCTTAAACACGGTGTGTGCTGAGATATCGGTCCACATTAAAGAAACCTCTGGTGTGCAAAAAATGATCAACAGACTGACCTCTGCTGCGAGGACCAACACCATGATTGTCTCTCTGACGCTGAGCCACGAAATGCCATTTTCTACTATTTAGCCTGTTTTTCAAACCGTTCGCGCGAGTTATCTGGTCGAGAATTTGGCTTTTTTCCCTTCATTGTTGCCTCACTGCCCGACACGCCGTCGCCACACTTTAAATTCAGTCTCACACGATGTGTCATTACATATACATATATATATATATATATAATACACGATGAGTCAGTTTAGTGACAGCTCAAGTCTCGAGTAGCTACTCGAGAGCACTTAAGTCTTATCTGTTCTACTCACGCCAGTCATCTCCTAAAAAGGCCATGATATCCGACAAGCAAGCCTCTCGTAAAACAGAAAAAGCACGAGAAACATGAGCGTATTTGCATAGTGCATAGACCGATTATTCGGTCGGAAGTTTCAAGAATGCGCACTTTGAAGCGTTCAGTGGCGCGAGACAACATTTGGTTCTTTGTCCTCGAGACAGTGATGTGCTGTCAGCGATAAAATGCCAGGAATGATTAAGTTCCTCTTTATAA
This sequence comes from Ornithodoros turicata, assembly GCF_037126465.1. Lineage (NCBI taxonomy): Eukaryota > Metazoa > Arthropoda > Arachnida > Ixodida > Argasidae > Ornithodoros > Ornithodoros turicata. The sequence continues at coordinate 68,210,280 of NC_088205.1, forward strand.
AGAGAGCGCAAAAGACATTTTCTGATATATTTCTTAAATTTTCAATAGCCTGCCGGTTGTCACGAGCTGCTCACGGATTTCATACCTTCGTTTGTGCGTTCCTGCTATGAAATGGATAAACACGATCGGAAAAGTGACAATGCGAAGGCATCAAACCGAAACCCTTTCCACTGAATGGACTGACACCTGAAGTCACCTCCCAAGAAATAAACGGAGAGCACGACACCGTTACATCCGCTTGGCCATTGGACTGGAAGCCGGTAGGTCGAGCCCCGAACGCGATACTCCCGTTGGGTAAAGTCCCCAAAAAGGGTTAGATGTCCGACGAAGACTTATCTCGCGAAGCTTTCCCTTTATGACTAAAACAGTGCTATAACAGTGCCATGTCAACTGGATTAGGATAAGGGCCCACGTTTATGACCTATGTCAATTGAAGCAGATAGTATGTTGGGCAGAAGAGGGTTGTCAACCCACCGCGTTATCGAGAGAAGAGCGCGCTGGCCGTCGGTTCGGCTATCTGGGTACTATGTCCAGGTACTTCGGCTACCAGTCCATTTTAAAGATATACTTACATAAAATGTCAAAACAAGCGAAAGATACACTACATACGCGAGTGTGTGCTCACACTGACGAGCACGGACACGTTGAACCTCACGCCATATAAAAAAAAAAGAAGAAAAGAAAAAATGGAGAGAATGAGAGAGAGGGAGAACCAAAGGAATAACACACATGCTAGGGCAGCACAGGTAAACCAGCAACGGTGTTCAGCGACGAGAAATTATAGTAAGCAGATTATACCAAGTTAAAAAATACGATGTTCCACTGGTTATTTTACTGCGGTTTACGTCTAGCATACAGCATTTTCTGCACGAAGCATCAGTGACCGCGACAGACAAAAAAAAACAAATAGGGACTATACTGTTTGTGGCAACCCGCATCGCCTCATCTTCACCATTTCCATATTTGGGAACACCAAAAGCACCGCACCCTCGCCCTCTACACTTGACGTCACGAACGAGAACCTTCCTCACTCGACAGAAGTAAACAAGAACCAGGACACGGTACTCGGCGCGACCGGAAGTCGTACTCATACAAATCACTGACTCTCACCTTACGTCACAACCCTCTCGCAAAAAAAACAGAAGCTCCGAACGCTCTGAATTCCATCGTTGGGTTTGAAGAGGAGAGAGAAGAAAGCCGGAGGAGGAGAGAGCAGCAGCCCCTTCTCCTCTTTCTACTGGCAAAAAGCAAAATCTCCCTGGAGAACTCCTTTATAAATGCTGCACGTGCTTGGCCAAATGGATCAGTAGAGCCAGCTTGTGTAGGGGCGTTGGTGGAGGTCCTACGAGAAATCCCACTTGCTCGTGGGGTGTCCAGAACGACTTTCGACGAAGAGTCGACAGGCGCGTGCTGTTGAAGAGTGGCTAGGTTCCAACGCCATCGTTCGTGATGGTGGGATTGTCAGCGATAAGTAGCCTCGCGCTGCTCGGGATATTTTCAGCAGGTGAGCTATCGTTGTGTAGCCGTGTTTGTGAGTGAAGCGCGCTGTGTGTGTTTTATGTTCGAAGGTTCTGCGCGCGGAGATTGAGTTGATTATGTTGGAAACCTAAATTATAGCAGAGCGTGAAAGCTTAGAGAGAGGAGGAAAAGTAAGGGATGCGATTTCTTGCAAAAAAAAAAAAAAAAAAAAAAGAAATCCGCAGAACGTTGTGTGTGTGTGCTTTCCGACGGTTGATTTTTGTGACGATGGGGGAAAGACAGGTGAAGGGTTCAGTGCACACCGGGGGCTTATACATAATGTGGCAAAAATTGAGATATACGTGGAAAAATATCTCGCATTTGGTTTACGTTAACCTAGTGTGGGTTGTGTTGTTGGAAGCTTACTGGTGTGTGTGTGTGTGAGAAAAAAAAAGTCTAATGGCAAGTGATATAGACGTTTATAAACTTGTAAGTAACGTCAGTACAGCTCGTCAGTTACTTTCGAGGTGCATGACAGTAAGTGATATTATCAGTGAGTTCTCCAGAAGTGAAGTGATAAGGCCTTGTCTGGCAAGACAAGGTTTTGACAAGATAAGGAGGGCTTGAGTTGCCGTGAATCTGTATTATGTAAAATACCCCACCAACACCGAATATCCTCTGGATGAACGAATAATGTCCTAACGAATTCGTACGTCCGATAGACATCCCTCAGTCATCCATAGGACGTACAAATACGCGATTCTCACACATGTGCAAAATGTGGAAGGATATAAGAGTATGGTTAGGGCGATGTACCGCAAATACGTGCTTGTAATTAATATGCTCCTACTTAATTAACGCGGTGACCTTTGAAAATAATGCTCAGCGCAAAACCATTCGGAGTACATTGCTGACCTCGTCCAACCGATATCACATCCCAGTTTTACTTCGCAAATATACCCAATCGGGGAACATTATATCACCTCTCAGGGTAGGATACGACAACGAGCATCAATTTACACGTGTTACTTCACCTCGCAGTTGTTCAACAGCCTGCGTAACGGGCTTCCGCTTATTCTTCGCTTCCTCTCCGACGCAATCTACACGTACAGAAAAAGCTCAGCCGAAGCAACTCAACACAAACAGAACAGTCACAGCTGAAGGTTACGCCCCGTCGGATTGAAGAAAGAATCGGTGCAGAGGTGCTCGCTATATATACGACCCAGTGGCCTCAAAATTATGACGGATGATTTGTCACCTGTCACACAGCCGCGCTTGTACAATGTCGCCGCAGCAACCTGGCGCGCTCACTGAGCCGACAGAAAAAGTCTGTACCAGAAACAACATGGAGAGACGATTCCGGGTTAGAGGGACAAGTTCTTTTTTTCAAGAGCAACGAAATAAGCCCCACCCTGATCACGTGTATGGTGGGGATTTTGCTTTTTATAACTTCCCCCGTTTGAAGGATATAGGAAACAAAAAAGGGAGTTTTCGCGTTTCCGGAGTGGCGGCGTGCCTCAGCATGGTGCTCTCGTGTTTTTGGTGGGAACGTCGTACGGACCGGTATTGGAGAATTGGCGCACGAATAATGGTGAATGGCGGTGAATATCGTGAGAGGTGTGGCGTCTGAAGCCTGTTTACTATAGGAGGAGAGGTGAAAGAACGGGATGTGGCACGTTTGTACGTTTTAGAGGATGCGTGGAGCAAGCTTCAGTGAGCAATTATGAAAAATGTGGGCGCGTCGGGCCCCATTCCACAAGAGCTGCAATATTTTCGGCTTGCGATTGATACAATGAGATATAATTCAAAGCATATAAAAACTGAGCAGGTGACGAAGCCCTGCATTACGATTTTTAGCAGATCATACAGAGACTTCTCCACAGCGTCAGTGTAGTTATAGTTTCTATTCATTGCGTTCCGGGTAAGATGACGTGTTTCCACTATCTGAGCACAGAGTATCATCCAGTTTTGTGGCTCTACTGGCAGTCATCACCTTTACGCGCGGTACGAAATTCCAGGCGAAACCATTTTATTGGACGGACTTATGAAGTTTCACCCATTTTGGTCTGCAAGAAAACGTATCTGCATTGCGCACAGCTGCAGCAATTACTTCGTACATTTTTTGCTGGCGTAATCGGTCATTGCAACCCCTAAGGTGCTCCATTTACGAGTGTGTAATAACTATGCAGTGGAACAGCAGATAAGGATGATAATGTAGTGCGAGAAAAAGAAAACGGCAACTACAGCTCTTGGCACGCTCATCTCAAGGCACTCATACTCGCGTTTGTGTCGTAACAGACAAAATCGTCATAATCGTAACACTTATGGTCATGACGAGACTCCATAATTTTCTTTCATATCGTATCCAATCCAATGGTCATGAGAGTTCGCACGCTTAAAGCTTTCTTAAAGGCATTATCCTGCTACTGGACGTATCAGTAACTTGACATTTTCCTCTGTACGTACGCCGCGCTGCATCACGCTTGGTTTTTGTCTCAGATTTAAAGAAGATATCTGCTCTGCTGGGGACAAAACGCCAAAACAATCCGTGCGCTCTCAATAGCGTCTCCCCTCAGAATTCAACACGGAACAATTTGCACATCTCTCTCACGTTCAACCCGATGCCACCCGAGTAGACGACGTTATCAGTCAAAGCACAAGACTTTATTAAACTTAAAAAAAATCACAAGCGATGAATCCAAAACAAAATAAAAAAGAAAAGAAAAGAAAAATAACGGAGAACGAATTAGAAGCGTGCAAGCGAACTCAGACTTAAGGAAATGTTGCCCCCTGCAAGCAAATAAAATATATGTGAAATGTCATAAGAGCACACGCCAGTAAGATAGAAGCTGTAGATACACGAAACCAGTCCTGGCTTGGGAGTCAAGCTTCTCCTTCTTCTGATCCTTAATGAGTCAGTCCGGGACTGTTCCGCATTCTTTAACGTAATTTAAACCCACATCAGCTGATTATAAACGACATCTCTGTGGAGGTTTCTTTTAATCTGTGCACACTTTCTGTGTCTTCCTGCTTTATATATATATATATATATATATATATATATATATATATATGTCTCTCTCTCTATGACGCTCTCCACATGCGGTAATCCTGCAACACAGGCTTCTTCGGTTTCGCAGCCGATTTGCTTTTCTGCTTTTTTGTGTAGGTGTGTGAAAAGCGTGGTGTATAGACGTATCTGCACATGTGAGATCCGCTCTAGGCGTATCCTCACTCGCACGGATATTGAGAACCTAATTGCATTTTGAGGAAAAAAATCTCGATGACGAAAATCTCAAGACTTCACACTTCTATCCGCAAACGAGGACGTTGCGCGGACATTCACGCGGATCCGGAACCGCGCCCGCTCACACCTCTGCTTATCATGATGTCCCAGCATTGTTGACATGGCGACAACTTGACGTGATATGACGTGTGGGAAACGATTTGTAGCCAGTCCCTAGAAGTCTTTGTTAGGAAGAAGAGCGGGTTAAGTAACGGATGGTGCCCTAGCTTAATATAGTTATACGTATATGGTGTACATGAGTGGATTTCACTGCACACATCGTCCGAAACGTGTCGACGCAGTAGAAATCATCGTTCTGAGCACTCGTAGGATTTGTTAACCACCATACATATACATAACATAAAAATACATAAAAACATTTGTATATGTATTTATTTTTATTTCATTTTTTCTGAGCAGCCTTGTCCGATGGAGAGAAAGAAATTCTTCTGCTGGGCTGGCAGTAATGAGCGTACGATGTAATTCCACATGTAGCAAAAAATATAACAAGCTCATGAAACTCATCAAATTACCACTCATCGAAAAACAGTGTCATCATGATTTGTGTTTTCTATCTAATGTAATATAGTAGAAACACGGCGGAGAATCTGGCAGTTATATCGACGGAAATGAGCCACATTGCACGATTATATTGGCACTCTCTGCGAAAAAGAGTCGAAATTAAATGAGATAGCAAAGAAAATGAAAAGTACGCTCGGTGCGCCTAAAGCGAAATAAAATTAATATATATAGTATACAAGTCGTGACATCTTTCCAGCACACATTTTCTCGTCGTTCCAGGCGAACATGATCGAGCATTCAGTGCGCTGGAGCAGGAAAGGGATATCCTACCCGAAGGGAACAATGCACGCCGTCTATTTGGGTTTGTCGTCAGACGATGGAACGCACACATCCATCGCAGTCAGGCTCAAAGTACAATATCCCGTGCGAGGCAGTCTCCCTAGACAGTGATTTATCGACACAGCAGAACAGTCGTTGGGAAGGATCTGTGAACGTTGCAACTTCCACTACCTCTGTAACATTCGTATATTATGTAACAAATCACACGCACCATGTAGGAAGCAAAACGTTACTTTTCTGAGACCTTGCTTTTATCCTACGATCGTAGCATAGATTCCAGAGTTCCGCTTATGGCATGGCCCATCCTCTAGTTGCGGATGATGAACTTTTCTACCATGCCTCTCGGGTGTCAGACACACTGATTGATCTCTCGTTGTTTCCCTTCATTTCGATGCAGTGACCTGCACGCTGGACAGACGCGTACCTCCACTCCCCTTTTTGTTTCCATCTTGCTTATGCAGCGACTTCTGCGCGCGAGGAACCCGTGCCATGCACGCAGGGAGACTTCGTTCTCTTTCGTGTTAGCTCTCTTGAATGTCACTCTTACCCTGTATTCACACGAGCGACATCCGCACGGAATATTGTAGTAAAAAGGAAAAGCGAAAACGCTGCTTACAGAGGCCAAATTCCGTCCCGTGTTACGTTCAGCACTCACACGGTACGGAATATTGGGATTGGCGTACTGCGCGTTTAGCAGACGACACTTAGCAGAAGACGCCGTCAGCGCGTTTTCCTGTCGTCTGCTACGGAATATCTTGTGGCTGTGTATCAGGATATTCCTCACAGTTAGCAGTGTACGTGAAGACACGACGTTGAGCGGTCGCGCTCACGTGACACCAGACAGCTATGGCGCTTTTCGCATCTTCCGCTTCTGGGGGAATGTCGCTCGCGTGAATATACACGGTTGCAGTAGTGCTGATACGAAAATCGGTCTTGTCGTCCTTGCATTCTCAGCTTGAGACCAACACACAGACATATAAGGCAACCCATTCTTCACCGCGAAGAACGAAAGAATCATAACTTGATGAACATCTGACATGCAGGGGAACTTCAAACGATCGTATCATCATCAATCATTCTGCAAACCATCCGGGTAATGCAGGGGGTGGAACAAAAACAAGGCTGTAACGAGCACACCATGATTCCACAGTCTCAAGGCTGCACATCAACTATCCGTCCGCTCCTACTCTTGGATGGTTACACCGCACTTGTTTGGAAGCATGTTTCGTGGCTACACACTCATGCCAGCATTCGAAATATTTACATTAAAATATGCGCCTTACAGGTTGCGTCACCTTCCCCGCGCCCGCCGTATATTTAGGGATTACACGCATCCATCCGCTTCCCACATTCGACGATAGCATCACCCGAATGTACGTAACATCTTAACGGACCGCCCTTTCGTCATATTCTTTTAGCTAAGCAAATTGCATGTTGCGAAAGGTGATGCGGTTCGTTTTCCGGAGCCATAATATCGCGGCGGCATCGCCTACATTCTCGTTGAGTTCTGCCTTAAATGGGTCATTGAGATGCAGATTGCATAAACAGCAAACGGCCTTACCGATTCCACTTGGTGAGTGTTTCGTTCACAAGAGGTCATAGCGGAGGTTAATTTCAAAGCGCGCAGCGCAGTGAATCTCGAGATGTAAGTGACTGTTTTGAGTGCAATGGCCAGAGTCCATTCTATAGCCATGGTAGTTGGGCCTCGTGGAGAGAGGAGTCTTTGTCCGGTGTATAGCGTTTCGTTCACGCTTTTAGATGTAGGCTTTGTTCTGCAGTGAAGAGACGTCAACATTTGACGGGATTAGAAAGACATTGTGCGTCGCTTGAATAACGTAAAATAAAGCGATGCTGTGTGTATATCTTGCGTAAGTCAATACTGCTGGATGACACTTTGGTCCGCAGCGCCCTTGTTCTAAGTGTCATGATGACGTGACGCGAAGCGTTAGCAGCAGTCTGATACTGGACCTCTTGAGTTCTTGATACGGGTGACACTTTCTTTTTATGTGGTTCCATAATCCTGTAGAAGCCTCTTGATGACAGCGTCTCGGATTGGTCTATACGGCACTGCTTGTAATGAGTGTTACCAAGGGGACAAATACCAGCACGTGCTATGCTGTCTTAATATCATTGGGGTCCTAATGAGCGGTTCTACTGTACGACCAGGGCTGTTCTGATTGTAGTTGGACCAGGGCGCCTACTGTCTATGTAGCTTCTGTTCTTCCATTTAACCTCTCTTTGCCTCTCCTCACAAGTGCAGATGCCGAGAGGTGCTTTCCAATGTTGATGCGAATTGAGTACATAAAAGCAATACGCCGATTTTCTAGAATATTAATGACAACACAGGGATTGGGAAGGTAGAGAGCTTTAGCTATTAAGTGTTATCGTATAACGAGTAAGTAGCAATGCCGTCACACCATCGATTGTGAATCTGTAGAACCTGCAAAGTGTGACAGTCTTTATAAAAACCCTAGGACTCAAGGTTTGCTTTTTATTTTCAGTTTATTTTTTGAAGACCGTTCTCTAAAAGTTACTTCAAATTCCTTCCCCCCTTATACGAGGTCTCTGTGAAATGCTAATGGACCGACAAAGCAGTCGCCACACTGCGACAGATTGAATCAAGGACAAGGACAAAGGTTTGATTTAAATATGCTTTAGAAATTTAACCGGCTGAATGAAATTACGACAACCGACAGCCTTCTCCACTGAAAAGATTCAGAGCTATATATTTCATCCAATTTGAGAACTTAGCCACGCTTGTCGCTTAGTTGCCCTTCGAGAGCTTTCAAACCTTGAAAGGCTGCCACGTCTGCAAGTAAGTAACAAATCCTTGAAGCAATGAGGAGACCTTTTTTAAGTGCCCTTGTGTCCTCTAATCGGTTATTGCCCACGCTCAGAACTTTCCCCCCCATTCATTCGCCCAGCTTGCATGGATTTACGTTGTCTTATAAGCCGGGTTACCAGCCTGCCGCGGTATATTATTGCACTGGTTTACCTATCCTCGATCATCGCTATCGATCGAGTCGTCATGCACAGCATATAAATACTTGTTTCTCATCTTACATGGGTCTTGAGCAATGCAAAACAGTGCCCAAAATTCTTCAAATGCTATGCTTTCTCAACACAACTTTCTCTAAGACGCACTTTATTAGGTGTCAAATCCACAAACAAATGGAATCAATCAAAGCTCAGAAGCGAGCGTACCTGATACTTTGCAAAGAACATATTAGCGGTTATAAAGAATGATAAACTGTCGTGCCTCGTAAACATGGACCCCGTTAATATGGTCAACAGGAATTATGGACGATATTTTTTAGGACCAAACTTTTTCAATGCATTTTCGTATCGTTGATATGGAAACTTGCTTTTCGGACAACGGACGGTCCAGCAAGGTACAAACCGTATACGTATTTTCGTCTCGTTATTATGTACGGTATCGATATGGAGAGAAAGACTCTCCCCACATTCTACAGGATAACTTTTAAAAGTAGAACGTTCCGTTGCACAAAAAGAGCTATGCCCTCTCCATCACCAGCCGTCCACAAGAACTATAAGAGGAAAGGGAGTTATATAAAGAAATACGAAGATAAGCTCTGAAATTTCCACAAAGCAAAACAAATTCTACTTCAAATGTTACCAAATAATCCAGGAATGAATTTATAAAAGTATTTTTTGTAATAGAAATATAAGAGTGATATTAAACGGTAGGAGCAACTTATTTATTTACACATGGTAAACGAGACTTTCGTGCACGAGACTGCACTTCTTGAGGTTACAAAAAGGTTCCAATTTCAGGTTTTGTAACCTGAGGAATTGCAGTCTCGTGCTCGAGAGTCTTGTTTACCATGTGTAAATAAATAAGTTGCTCCTACCGTTTAATATCACCTTTGATTTACTCACCACCGGCAACTTGACATCGCCTATATATATATATTTACCTTCTTATCTGCTAGTAGAAATATACTTAATGTATAATTAAGTTAATTGGTATAATATTTACAGAAAAGAAATACGTTGCGTTTCGGTGTACTGCCGCTTCCAGTCATGCACATCCCTTCACAACGCGCGTTAGCAGAAGGCACAACTGTGGGGGAAAACTAAGGGGCTACAAGCCCGGAACACCCGTTCTTGATCAGCCGCAACGTTTCTGCTTAACACGTCTGTACCTCGCAGACGATAGCCATTGCAGATTTCCTCCCTCGCCACCGTCCGTCTTCGAGTATAAAAAACCATTTTAGGTAAATAAACGGAAGCAGATTCCTCACATGCCTGGAAAAAGTCAATTTGCCACAGCTGGCAGGGCGATTAACAACAAGAGTTCCGTTCTTCACCCCCTCCATATCAGCTATTTTTAGAAAGAGGCACGGTCCTACTGTGCGGCGTTTGCAGACGAACTTACAAGCTGTAAAATGTCACGCGGCTCCTTGACTGAGGATCACACGACAATTGACGAGGTGGGTGAGAAAAAAAGAAGAAAGAAAAAAAAGCTAGTTTGACCGGCAGCGAGAGTGACGGCCCGCCGGCGCTAGTGTTTACTCTCGGGTGAATGTGCTGTATCGTTCGCGTAAAACGAGTTCGTGGCGTCTGCTTTGCTTCTTTTTTTTTTCCTTTTCTTTTTCTTTTTTCCCGCGTATTTTGTTTTCTTTCATGTTGCTAGCTGTTGCTTGGTTGAGGTCGCCTTTTTGAAAGATCTTTATGTGAGACGAATCTCTTTGTGGTCTTGCCCACATTTGGACGAGTGGGCGTGTATTTGCGAGCGCAAGGTCACGCAATGTCAAGGCTGCGAGACCGCTTCGAGATAAAATGCGGGGGTTAACGTTGTTCCCAAGGTACATGTCTCCGGGCGTGCCTTGAAAGTATGTGCGCGTTGCGGTAGCAAGGTTAATTTATGCAACTTACTCGGATGCCGTTCTTATAACGCGAAAAAGGCACTCTCTTTACGTATGATGGTCACATAACAGATCTACGTCGCCGTGACATGGTCCAGAACAGTCTCTTTTTTTAATGGCAGTGTTCGAAGCATTATCTAATATTGAAGAAATTGAGCGCGATACAATATTTCACGTTGACGTATTGTTGGGTGTGCCCAGGTAGTCATTCTCTAATAATCGGAATAGTTATGTTCGAGAAATGTGCCCCCATGTGACTGTCGCGGCAGTGGTAGGTCCTACACATTTTATAAGAAACAAGGCATTTCAGAATGCTTAGCTTGTAACGTGATGCAGACTACATCATGATAACACGTCAACTAATATTACTACAGCACAAATCTAGACTAGTACTTTTCTCTAGTACTTTCTTGAGAAGGGAGTGTCCCGCAATAAAAATGGGATGCATGATGCATCAGACTGTAGACGGACGTCAACCGGCCGCGCGCGCCGCTTATGCAAATGGATGACAACTTTTCCCGTTTGTTGCCAAGCTCACGTGCTAGGTCAGCGTGTGTCATTTTGCAAGATATTCGGATGAATCGTTAATGTATGTGTTTGAGGGTAAAAAGTCAAACCGAAGAATTTAGGCTCGTTTGGCTGACCAGGGGGAGCCCTCGCTCACTACCATCAGTGCCACCTGTGGTGGCAAGGATAAGTTATTTCCAGCATTTATTTCTGTTATTTCGCAGTTTCCTCCAGTTATTTCTTCAGGCGTTGTACGCATTCACTGGGTCGAACACAAGACAGAATTCACGCGATGACGTGTGAAAATCGCCAACATCGTTTTCTACGCTTGCAGAATATGCTGGGAAACGTTTCCTCCGTCCGCCACCAGGGAAGATAGCCGCCACCAGAAGACAGATATAGATATATATATATATATATATATAGTCGACAAAGGCTTCAAATTGCACAGGTCTCGACAAAAGTTTACGGAACACGCGAACGGTGTATTTTCTCCTCGGTACGACACCCTAGCGGCAAGCGGAAGCTGGCGAAATCAGGCCAGTTCAATGCCTCAGAGGGGTGGACGACTGCGCTCTTAGCGACACACAGCGGTAGTTTCGGTATGATTACTGTTGCATATGCCCGCGAAGTGAGTTGGATTTTACTGTTGTGCTCGCCAACAACACGTGATTCAACGATTGTTGAGACAGGGAGCTCGCCGCCATCATCGTGATAACAAGGATTAATCACGGTGGCAACACTTTACGGTGTATTGCTTTTATTGGAAAGCTATGATATGTAGACAAGAGAAAGAAAGATATCTTGTGAACAGTTGCTTTATTATGGACGACGCGTGACGAGCTGACAACCAATTAACGCTGACATTGATAATTGATTGATAAACAACTGACGTTAGTCACGACTTGTTGACGAGCACAACAGTTAAATCCAACTCACTTCGCGTGCACATACAACAGTAATTATACCGAAACTACCGCTGTGTGTCGCTAAGAGCGCAGTCGTCCACCCCTCTGAGGCAGTGAACTGGCCTTATTTCGCCAGCTTCCGCTTGCCGCTAGGGTGTCGTACCGAGGAAAAAATACACCGCTCTCGTGTTCCGTAAACTTTTGTCGGGACCTGCACGTATACTCTCCTTGAGAAGGTGAAGCCGATTCACGTGGAGGCCATGGCAGTAAAGAGCCAATGGAGATTTTTTTGTTGTTTAATCCTATCAAGTTTCTAGGTCGTTCGTTACTATGTAGTGCTTGTCAACATGGCCACCCTCGCAACTGAAGATGATGACTCCTGTCCCCAATACTTCGCTAAATGATAAATATACCGCAGTAACAAAACCACCAAGTAGCGTTATAGTGGTGAGGCTGACATTTGAGGATAGCGAGCGAAAAAATGAAAAAGACGAAAAGACACTCCTGTGGTGCGGCAGGAACTACTGAGCGCCACTTGAGACATCATAGACGAAAACAGCCATTCTTACCTGCAATTCTGCTTGCGCTGTAGAAGGAACGCCGCTTTCCACTGAAGCACATTGTTGTCCTCCGTTACTTTCCTTTGTCCGTGGTTGTGGGTGAAGGGAATGCGATGCTGGTCAAGCTTAGACGGCCACAATTTATATGCACCCCCAAGAAAGCTAGAGAACCATGTAAGTCTTGCAATCCGCAGACGAACTGACGTCCATAAGCGTTACAGCTTCAACTGAGCACGTCCATCTGTAGCGTTGATAACAGCGGTATCTCCCACAAATGAGAGTGCAAACGCGTATCGCAAGCAACTTATCTGCAGATTATCCCTTGTGCGTGTGATGAATGCGCCAAAGCGTAATTGCATGTCTGTATGTACGCTGTAAGCCTGCAAGTTTGTGTGTATGGATTTTTGCAAGCTGTCGCTGCATGGTCTGTTTTCTCCGTACCAAACCGAAGGAGTATGTTACAATGCTAAGCTTTGTCTTTCACACGTTCCTGTTGCTGTTTCTTTTAGGATTTGTCCGATCTTCGTCACACGAACACCACAGATGTCCTGCTCCGAGGGCTCCTGAAAATGGCCTCAGTTTCATCTTCGATGGTGGAAGAATCGTGCGCTACCGATGCCTTCCGGGAAACGTAATCCACGGCCACGGCCACGCAACGTGTATCAACAATCGGTGGAACCGACCGACCCCTCGCTGTCTTCCAAAGCATGGTATGCCGGCTCACTGTTTCGCCTTTGTTCGGGTTGGGAAACATTTCGCCTGTACAGTTTCACGGACTGAACGTGTAAATATACAAGCTCTGTACACTGGTTTAGTATGGCAGCGTTCCGTTTTCGAAACACGCTGACTCAATGCTGGCACGTGGCACGCTATGTATATGAACGACGGCAGTCGATATGGGAACGACCTGTCATGACGTGTGCGTTTCGCAGATTTTGCGTGGCGAGCAAAGTGCGAGCTTTCTTGACGTTGGCAACATAACCCTGAGTTACTGGAAAACACAAACGGACAAAACACAGAACCGAACAGCACAAGGCGGGTCTTGTCGTGTGCTGTTCGTTTCGATGTTCTCTCGATTGGAGTCTTCCCCAAACTCAGGGATATGTTGCTAACGTCCTGTACGCCAGCTCCCTTGCATATTATTTTTATGTTCAGCGAACCCTCCAAATAACTGATGCAGTCATTGTCGCGTCTACGATCTAGACGCTTGAGTGAAATCCTTAAACATGAAATTTCAAATGTTAAACAATGTCAGGTGGGTTAAGGAAGACATTGCATAACACAAAGGCTTACACAATTCGCACCACCTTTTGAAACGACGACAAAAGCAGACTGTCAACATGAGCCTCAAGACGAAAACGCACATTGTTCAAATACACCCCAAAGTAAAAATAGAGACAGCGAAGTTAGCCAGAAGCGTTGCCCGCGGCTGGGAGAGGCATGAGTATTTTTAGGAGGACGAACTTTTCAAGAGGAAAGGTGTGACCGCCGATGACGTCACTGGGTAAAATATGTGCTTTCTTGCCTCCGCTATGTAAATTACGCATGTCAGTGAACCGAACAGTGGCTGGTTTCACTTCCTGCGCTAAGAAAACAGCTGCGATTACTTGCCTAGATGGGATCGTATTTTTTTCTTACGGTTGGCCACTTATCTTGAGTGTTCCCAAGCAGCACAATGTACTGAAAGTCAAGTGCAATAGGGGTGGACGGGTAGGTGGAAGGCCTTGAACAGACAGGTGAAACTAAAGAACATTGATAAGACATATACCGTCCACCCCTATTGCACTGGACTTTCGGTACATTGTGCTGCTTGGGATAGTTTCATAAGTGTGTTCAAGGTCTTCTACCTACCCGTCCACCCCTACTGCACTCGACTTTCAGTACATTGTGCTGTTTGGGTTACCTTCTGACGGTATAGATAAGGACTGCACGTGGTATTTTAACGGGCCGAAAATGAGAAAAAGTTACGTTGCTGCTTTTGTGTTCCTTTCTCTAGTTAATATTTGTCCATACTTCGCAGGGCATCATATGAGTCAACGGCGGGGTGCTGTAAGCTTTGAACAAGGTCATTCTGACCACGCTTCGAGACACCTCTTCAGCTGGGATCACGGATATGCGGGGAACGACACGAGCAGCAGTCGCGAAACCGACAGTAGGGGCGACAAATTGCCGCTCATAAACGGACAATGGCGGAACCACGGCACCGTGATTTCGCTCGTCGAACCTCAAGTTGGTAGCGAACGCCGCGGCCTTAAAGTGTCTGAGCTGGGACGAGATATGATCGAAGAGGAACTTGACATTGCAGAGCTGAGGCATCGCCAAGAACAAGACAGCAAAGAAAGGCGCGATCACAAGAAACACCCAGGTGGCAGATGGTCGGAAGATACCGCAGAAGACAGCCACGGTGACTACAAGGGGAATGAGTTGGCACCCCTTGGTAGCCAAGAGGTTGGAGATTCCCGTGAAAACGGAGCATCGGTGGCTACATCTCACAGTGGCAGTCCCCTGAACACCCCAAGTTCGAGACGGCATTACACGTGGGAGAACCCACACAGTGGTAGCACGCGTTACTATTCTTCAAGAACTGCGTCTTCTGGGAAGTCTTCCGAATCGTTTTCAGATAGGATGTCTTCCAGGGAACAGCAAGAAAGCCGAGAGATTGGAGGAAGTCAAGAAGTCTTTACTACGAGTGCTCCCGTACTTTCTACGTCCTCGTGGCGCGGTCGTCCAGATGAAACGCGGGAAGCTATTCGGCGTCCGTCGGACATTACAGATTATTGGAAGAGGCGTACCGGTGGGTATGGTGGGTACCGCTATGGTGGAACAGAAGATTCAAGTGAGAAGAGGAAGTTTCAGGAAGCGAGACGCAGGCCCGTAAGTCAAGCATTCAGGAGGAGCTACCTGACTAGTGATGACGACTACGAAGACTATACAGACGACGACGATGATGATGACAGATCATACAGCCGTGTGGACACACCGCCCAGACGAATTAAGGGCGATAGTGAAGTGCTCCCAACGTCATCACCTTTAGACTACTTCGGAAGGCCTGTGCAAGTCCTCACTGGCGAGAAGGCCCATCAACAGGAGGAACTGCTGCGACGACAGTACGAGATGGCCCAGAAGAGGAGAAAGCCTCTCATAGAGGAAGCAAGGGGGAGGCCAACGGAAGTTGTTCCACCCATTCATTTCGATCACGGACAGAAGGGCGATGAAGAAGTGGTTACATCACGGCCGTTTGACTACTTCGGAAGGCCAGTGCAGGTGCTGAGAGGTGAGAAAGCCGCTCAAGCTGAAGCGCTTCTAAGAAAGCAGTACGAAGAGGTACAAAGAAAGATACGAGAGCGCGAGAAGATCCAGGAAGCCAGGAAACGACCTGATGAGTTCGTACCAGGAAGGAAGCCACTGTTTCCCGAAGAACCCCCGCGTGTAAAATTCGAAGAAGACCCAAGGGTTAAAGGTGATCCCGAACAAGTTACTTCACGTCCTACAGATTACTTTAATCGTCCCGTTCAAGTACTGACCGGGGACAAGGCCGGCCAAGCGGAGGCACTGCTGAGGAAACAGTACGAAATGTACCTCGAAGAACAGAAAAAGCGACCGAAACAAGAAGAAGCTATTGGGAGGCCAGTTGAATTTGAGAGGCAGCCATCATTTACTCATGGCCTACCCTCGAAAGGCATTTCGCAGATTAAAACCAACTACGAAGAAGCTGTTGGCAGACCAGAAGACTTTGTACGGAAACCCGTGGAAGATGCAACATCCCCTCCATTAGATTATTTCGGGCGACCTGTACAAGTGCTCACAGGAGAAAAGGCTGGGCAGCAGACCGAACTTCTAAGGCTGCAGTATAAAGAAGCGGAAGCAAAAAGAAGGAAGTTTGAGGAAGCAAGAGGAAGAGCAACCGAAGAAGTTTTTGGAAGGCCTCATCAGCACGCACGTCGTCACCGACATGGGGACACGGCGTCCGACGTTGACATATCTAGTTCTGATTACGGGGTACCCGGGAACGTTAGGCTTAGCAGAGAAGACATGGAGCTCATGAGTAAATTGTCTCCTGACATGAGGGCAAGCTACATAAGAGACATCACGAAGGCGAGAAGGAAGGAGGAGACGGCACCTGAGCAAGCAGGAGCGTTTCTGGAGCGCTACAGGAAAACATGGGAAAGCCGGTTACAGGAATCTACAAAAGGTACCGTTGCGCATTTCGTCTGCTTTTATTACTTTGTCGTAGATTCGTAAATAAGTTGAACAGTTTGTTCATGTGTATGTTTAAGCTTATACTTTGCCGTAAGTATTGAGACTGATTGACTGTTTCCGATTGGGAACCGGAGAACTCCGTAATGGAAGTAATAGGGAGAATCAGGTCATCTTTCACGCATCAAATATATTACTTGTTTAAAACGGTATTTACATCAGTCATTTTCTTAGCATCGTTTCAATCGCGCAGCGTCAGGTCCATTGGGGGGTGTCGCGTTGTGGTGCTTTCTGTTTTGACACTTGTGGATATTGCTCTTGATAGCAATGGATCATTTGTGATCACGAAAACCTTTTAGCTCCTTTTACACGCCAAGGAAGCCCTGGCAGTCCATAATAACTTCAACATCAGTCTCGGCCATGCGTTGGGCAGTAAATATCAGAAAACGTGGGGTGACAATATTGAATAGAGAATGATACGTCGTCAACTACAACTGATTTCCGATTCTTTGCATTTTAGCCAAAGACCATCGCAGCAAACAAGGTTACGAAGACGATGACTACCAAAGCGATGAAGAGTACCAAGACGACGAACCACAAGATGACATCCCGGTGACGACTGCTAGTAGCGAAGACACATCCTCTGATATTGCTGACCAATACGCTAAAACATCAACTAGTAAGCCAAAAGCCACATTCGATCAGAGTTGCCTCCAGGACAAAGAACTCGGAAGAACGTTTCTGCGAGCGCCAAAGATCGACCACGGCATGGTCGTCAAATACGAGAGACAAGCCTTGAGCAAACCGCCACACACACAGTACGTGCTCGCGAGGTACAGGTGTCTTCGCAGGTATGAACTGCTGTACGAAAAGTCCGATGCGTTGTATTGCCGCCAGAGGGAGTGGGTAGGGGAGAGGCCAGTGTGCGTCAAGAAAAGCATTTACGAAGACAGAAGGAAGCGAAAGAAGTAAACGAGAAATGAACTCTCCTTCTTCCCTATGCCATTTGGTTAGGTGCCATGCTTCTCTTCTAGCACTAGCAAGCCTCAGTGCGATGCGTCCAACAGAGCCACATGTCCGTACACCTAAATTTTCAAGCAGGGCGAAAAAAGAAGGGCAGATCCCGTTGCTCCTCTGTTTTGTAGCAATCTGGGAATAGCCTCTCCGTTCTCATTCGCCGCATGTAGCAGAAGCAAAGTTACGCGTATTCGTCAGTGATTGCGGAACCTAAGATGTGGCGTGCACGTGCAGAGCGTTGACAAGCACAGGGCACTCATGTACAGCTTCTTTTTTTTCCCTCAAGGCTTTATCTTGTTTGCGGAGTCGTTGCACAGTCACTATTGTCAGTGGACCTCTGAAAGCGGCTGCATGCATTTCAAGCACCTTCCCATGTGCGGATCGCATTCAGCACGGCAGGACTGTGTTGCCACCGCGCTAAATGATAGACCGACTAGATGAATTAAAAGATTGACCGAGACACGGCGCGATGTGGATACAGCCTTGCAGCGTTGCACTATAAGCTCGGTATTAAACTTGTCGATTTCTGTCTCTATAAAGCTTTTGCGTTACCCACTTACGAACTGAGTGCTAATTATTGCAAAAAAAAAATGAAATTAAAATGCGGTGTCGCCAGCCCTCTCTACGAGATTTCCTCAAGGACACTGCCGTGGGAAGTGCTCTCTGAGACGAATGGGGAAATGCTGCCAGAATGGCGTGAAAATAGCGGCGTGTAGGCTGATGACTCATGTGGGACGTGAAAGTATAATGTACATGATCCATGCATTGCATTGGCAACGGGCATTAACTCTTGCGCGCGATGCCTCGAATGTCGGATCATGTGTTCATAAGTGGAGGGCCATAGAGAGACGCCATGTACAGCATAGGTTTCGCATGTCTTTCTGCTTGGGGTTGTAGTACCGGATACCATAGTCATGGCACATTTTATAGGAAACGTCAGCGAGCGCGCATAATGAAATCCATTTCGCAGATGTTTGGAGAGCTTAGTCAGCGTGTGTAATTGTTTGTCACCATCTTTCTGACACTGTTAATTCTGTATTTTGTGATATGTCTTCGAGCATTATTTATGCATTGCTCTGTACATACTGCATCTTCTCGGAGAGAATTGCGTCCTGATGTGCTTATTGTTCCATGTTTAAAGATGCGTTTGGTGAGGCTGCAGCGGCAACACAACGGGAAAGGGTTGCGTAACGTTCTCATGTAAAATAGCTTTATCTAGCGATTACGTTGTGTGCGTTTTTATGTTCCAGTCGTTGTGGACGAATAACTCTAAGTCACCTAAGTCAATTTTTAAAATTTCCTCGTGCCATCTTCACCTCAATATTCAGATGTGTGCCTTTAAAGATCATATTTAATTTAATAAAACTCCTTGTATAAAAACTGCCTTGTAAGAGCAATAAAGATTGTCTCACTGTCGTCAGGCATTCAAAGACACATTGCTTGTTGATTTCCTGCTATCGAAGTGCATGTGTGAAGCTACACTGATTCAGGTTCCTCGTGAAAACAACGCATGGCAGGGGCAGCGGACTTCCGTGTTCCAATGCCGCGAGCTGAAATGTGTCAAACGTTACATGCTTTCCCGTTGACCACAATGACATGTATTGACGGATTATAGGCAAACTAATATACTCCAATTACACTTATAGGCAAACTAATAATTCGTGCCGCCTCGCAGAGGATGACGACGAAAGTCACTTCCACTTTTCGCAGATCACGGTGCTAAAAACTGTCACCCTTCGTTTTTCTTTTTTTCCTGATATACACACATTTGGTATGGTCAAGTCTTACAGAGCACTACGCAGAAAAACGAGTGCTGTGTCTTGCAGTGTTTGCAGTTTCTTTTTATCCGTTGCAGGTTTCTCATTCGGCATTCTAATGATCGCCGTGGAGGGATACAAAGTAGTGCATGCCTGCTCTTCGTTCTTAGGGCGAGGGCAGTACTATTTTTGAAGCGTGATGTAGGCAAGGATTGCGCTTGTCCCATCCTAGTGTTGGCAATACAAAAAGCCATGAAAGCTACACAGAGGCCGTTTTTGCAGGTGGGTTACTGTAAACACATTTTCTATGCGACGTATTAATCTTCGCGAATTTCTCGACCGCTAAAAAATCGTGAAAAATTGTACTAGCGAACACAGCTTGACGTTTAACCCCCGGGCCTAATCCTTGGTGTTGGATATTAGCGAAGGGCACCTCGACATCTGTTGGCTCTTTATTAGGGGCGCCACACGGGCCAGAGGTGATCTCTGCAGCCCAAGGAGCGACATTGTTGAGCACTGATCAACAGTAGGTAGCGTGTGGCTCTCCACGGGCGCGTCGTCTACTTGAACCTGGTATCCAGGGGGCTCAGACGTCTCCCCGGTGGTAAGAGGAGCGAACACTTCGTCGATTCGCGAAGGTGCAGCAGGTTGTGTGGGGCTACTTGCTTGGTGTCGCGGACGTCCCAGGATTGCTTCGGCGTATAGCCCCTGCTGCGTACGCATTCCACAGCCGCGTGATCTCCTCTGCAGCGCCTATATGCAGACTTGCTCTGACTCTTAGCGTGCCCGAACGTGCAGCAACGCTCGCAGAATGAGGTAGTACATGTGGTTCGAAAATGACCTTCTTTCTTACATCTGGGGCACACATGGACAACGCCAGGGTATTCATAGGTGATGAGGTACTCCCTCACCCGAACAAAGTTTGGCGGCGGGTTATTATATGACATTTCCATTTTAACGACTTGTTCCAGCCTTAGCCTTTCTACTCCCGGGATATATGCCATCTTGAATGTCAATGGCCGTTCCGCATACTTAAGCAACGCGTGCCCAAGAAGCTCGTTCCTCAGGAACAAGGGCATTCTCAGACAAGTGACGATGACAGTGTGGGGCCCAAGGGGATGCACCGGCAAAATACGACGGTTGACACGGACGCCTCCCAAGTCACGGGTCATGTGGAGGGCTGCGCGCGTTTCTACACAACCCTGGAAGGCATTGCCGCCCTCATGCTGAACGCCGTAAAGTCGCTCTCTCCTACCAGTTCGACGATGCCGTCAATAAACTGGTCAACGCTGACGTCTTCCGGAAGCTGAACGTCAGTTCCCTGGATGGTGGTTTGCCGGCGGTGGTGGGTTGTCGCAAGCCGCCCTGCGTCACTGCAAAGTTCGGTGCTGGAAACCAAATAGGCCTAGCTGTTGCAGAACACGTCCAGTCACAACCACTTCTTTTTGTAATGCTGACTCTATGAGATGAGCCACAGAAGATTGTGTACATTTCGTCGTATTGCCAACTGTAGGATGGCACAAGCGAGAGCTTGTATTGTTGACTGATAAGATGAGTCACAGAATTCGTGTGCCCATCGCCCTTATCGTTTTAGCCTACCATTGCCTTGTATTGTTGACTCTATGAGATGCCTACCATTCCCTCTAATTTACTGATTGCCCACATCACATTCTGACTACACAGACACTACAGACACTATACGGATACTATATACATTGCTTGTCTTGCAGGCGTCTGCAAATTCGATGTCCCTGCTCGCATTCCAGTCAAAGCGAAGGGTGAGGTGTCTAAGTTTAGTATGATTATACACACACACAAAACAACACGGAACAAACACGGAAAAACGAAAACAACAACAACAACAACAACAACACGGAAGTCAGGAATTGCTTGGTGCATCAACTCACCATCAAGATAACGTTTGTGTTTCTTACTGGTTTTGGTACGAGGGAAAAATAAGGCTCAGCGTACACCCCATTCATATTCCACGATTAAACGTTTTACTCAGTTAAACTCTTTTCACACTAGTGGCCACAGATACACCCTCAAAATTGGACTCTGTAACTATGGGTGGTTTTCAAGTTGATGCCGAGGTGCTGCTACGTATGCTGGCTCTTCGAACTTCTGGTCCGAAATGGGAGCCGGTCCCTCATATACCGGAGAGTGCCCCATTCTACAGTTGGCGATACAAGCAGTCCGCCCCCGGGTGGGCCGTGTCTTTGAACGAGCGGCCTGATAAGAAGGTCGTCGGGGCAGTACCGCTTGCGGGGCTGTTCTGTGAAGATCTTTTCTTACAAATTTCGCTATTGCACTAGATTGTTGAGATACGTATATTGGACCCAGTCCTTATGACTGGACTTCCGCCTCGATGGCAATGCATAGGAAATTTCTCTCAATGGTTTCGCTCAATGGGCTAAATGGTTAGGGAAAGTTTAGGAAGATGAGTACACAATCTCCTCTGGCTGATCTCATGAGTCAACATGAGTCATGGCAAATTCAGTTGCCAGACAAATGCCGTTTACCCCGTATTTTTCCGTCGCCCCGTTTTTTTATAAAGTCCGAATGACACGTTTTTTGAAACACCCTGTATAATTACTTCGGTGTACCTATGACACAATCATGGTGGCTATATCACTTGCACCGCCGTTTTTCGTTCAGAGAAAGTTAGCGTCGTCCTGTTATCATTCTCAGTATCGTAGTACGTACAGCTCGCATCAGGGTTAACTTGAACTCCATCCCACTGGTGGTGCCTAGATGAAATAAGCGGAGAGTGTTTTTGTGACCTATTTACAGTTAGAGGGGTGACTATTGTTACGAAGGCGTTGTTTTCTGCGTTTCTTCGCAGGCTGGTGCGGCGTTCAAGTTAGCTGTGACGCGAACCGTACTGATCAAAGTTTCTGCAGTCACGAATTGCTCCAAAAGACATGCGGAGTTAACGTAACTTTAGTAATGAATGCGACTTGTTTACGTTGTTCAAACTGACATTGCTCAGTGACTTAAGTGCTTTCTGACATCAGCTTCCCCGTCGTCTAATATTTTACAGATCCCTCAGCTATGGCCAGCTAAGAACAGAATGCACTATTTTAAGAACAATTTTACTGGTTCTGTATCCTTCAGTCGCCTTCGGTGGTTAGCGCCGTGCATCGATCTGGTACACCGGTACACCCTGCACGACTTGGTACAACAACCTGTACCGGGTAAAGTAAAACATGTGTGACATCATGCGGTAATTTAAGCGCCACACTGTTCCTTGATGAGTTGTGATGTAGCTGAAGTGAAAGAACTTGGACAGGGCTTGCAATGTGTCTGGCCAAACTCGTCCTGGTAAAACCCTTCCTCGCAGAAAGAGCACATGCTTGTTCCAGCCTCCCAGAACATACCAGGCGGGCATTCCACTGCAATGACCGGTGCACTTTCATTAACTCACGCGCGACCCTACGAGACTGAAATATAGCAGAATACAACATCTCACGCTCAGACTTACGACAGACGTTGGCTTCGTCCTCGAGCTCGTCAAAATATTCCGATCCTGGCATGCAGCTTGTTGATGAAGTGGGCTGAATTGCTGCAATATTTCCATACTTGTCAGTCAGTCAAAATTACACTAGCAACGTCAAGAACAAGGAAGATAAAAGGAGAAAGACAATACTTACGAGAACATTCCGGGATCCAGCTCCTTGGCTCCCAGATGCCAGACAAGTTACACGCATAAACCGTAGGGACGTTGCGAGGAAAACCGAAGCCCGAGTAGCAATACGGCTCGCAGACGACGCCATATAACCAGTCGTTGCAATCGGGATGTCCGTTTTCAATGTCGCGGAGCCAGCCGCATTGTTTGCCTTTATCATGGGGATATCAGTGTGCATGTGATAAGGGAATAAGGCAAATCATAGGGCGTAACACACTGCATCGTAAAGGCACAGCAGGCACACTGGGGCAAACGAAACGAGGTTGAGAAAAAAAAAAGCGCTGTGCACAACTTCACAAGCGAGGCAATCAGTTGCATGTGGACAAGCAGCAGCACGTGACCACTGAAGCAAACATATTGGAGGAAGCATGCAACACAGTCTGCATCAATGTCATAGTTCGCTTATATTTGACTCTTTGACAACAGTGAGCCCTTTCGCCATCACCACCATCACCACTATCACCACCATATTTGGCTCTTCTCTTCGTCCTGTTTTTCTTAATATTGTGTGTAAAAGTCAAAAAATGCTTTCAACTCAGCAGACATCAAGCATAAGCACGACACTATGTTCTTTGTTGCGTTATGCAAGCCACCGAAAGAAGAGATTGAACTCCAAGTCAAAACCAGCATTATCGCACGATATCACATGCAGCAGTGATGGGCAAAGTGCCTCGAAATTGTTACTTTAAGTAAGGTACCACATTGCCAGTGCACTTCAACTAATGTGCAAAGTGCTAGACAAGGTACTTTAAAGTACCCATGAAGTACATTGCCAATTTAGTTTGTATAACCCCAAGTAGTTCGGTATAGTTGTTTTGATGTTCGAGCAAACCTTTAGCAGACATATTTGGCAAGTGCCGTGAAGTACTGCTAGTTAACTGCTGACTCATGAAGATGAACTCAATCAGATGGCATAACTTCCATTTACATACACACGGGCAATCAGCTGCGCTGTGATTGTACCAATTGGTAGTGGGAAAATCCTTAGAAGAACACGGAAGTTATGATAATTTGTGAACATTTCCAGCCTGTCAACGATGGATTTTCTTCTAAAAACCGGTCGAGATACAGAAATAATTTTTTCGTATTACGCGACTTTTCTCTGGAATCGCAATTGGGTACTTGACAGGAAAGTACTGGAGAAAGAGTGCTTTAAGTATGATACAAAGTACGCAGTTTCAAATGTACTCGAAGGAAATACAAGTACTAAGCAACGCACTTAAAGTTGTACTGCAAGTAATCCCTATCACTGCATGCGGCACAACGGCATAATGGATACGTAAGAAAGCTCGTTCTTATTGATTGAAATTATGCGTGCGCGTGACGGCAAAGCATCCGGTAGAATGTGCTGGGCGAGGTTAAGAAGCTCTCTAACGGTATCCTGTGTGTAAGAGGCAGCATGTGCTTCAACCATGATCTAAGCATTGCTGTGCGCAAAAAGGCAATGCATAAACTATGTACGCTACTTGCGGTCGACCGGGATTTAGGGATGCGACTTCAGGGACTGATGGGTACACGACTTCAACGATTTTAGCGCACATTAGAAATGCAAGCAACACACAGCGGGTACAAGCAATTGGAGTCGACACATGGGCAAGCGGTTTTACAAGCAGGGCGCAGTGTAAGCCGGAAGGAGATACTTACTCTGAACGATGACGGCAAACTCGCATGTAACACGATTTCCTGACGTGTCGTATGCAACGTACTGGACGAAGTGCTCGCCTACGGGGAACACAGTGCCGGGTTCCTGTTCAAGGTGGCCAAAAGATGAGAAACATTGTTAGAACGCTTAGTTATTAATTATAGTACATGTCGGTCAGCCAATACGGGTTAAGACGGGACAGTTAGAACCTGGGTGGGCAAGGTGTACGTTAAATACTACTCAGGTACAGCTCCGGTCAACCTTAGTAATAACACTGGAAAAAATGTGGTCTCGTCCCCGAGCGCGATTACGGCAACCCTTGGGACCATGAGGAAATCTTAATTGAACAAAATTATTCTGTTAGCATAAGGCCAGGATTTTGTTCACTTAACGTTGCCCCAGTGCCCCAATGGTGTCTGTTACTGCGGGGAGAAACGAGACCGAATTTTTTCCAGTGTTATTATTAAGGTTAACCAGTCCTGTACCACTACTACTGAAGCGAAAGTACCTAATTCATGTGTAGTACGGTATTTTGTGAATGTCTAGCGCAAAGCCCTTTGACCCATATCCATGTATGTGACAGAACGAATCGTTGCTTATTGTTTTTACGTAGACTACGTTTCTTTTTTTTTTTTTTTTGGTGGGGGGGATACTGGGGAATGGGTATTCTGCAGGATTTATCCTAACGCTGCCATCCTCTCACTCCAAGCCCCTCGCCCCGATAGCCCCATTACGCTGGACCACTAGCGTAGCCTTTCAAGCAGAGTTGTCGGGAACCAGCGCGGTGCATAAGGTCGATCGGCCGACCGGGCCCGGTCGAGCAACAAGGAACCGTTCGGAGTTTCGCCAGAAAGAGTTCTCGCGAACCGGAGTGGAACAACCGCTACGATACGCGGTCTCCCGTCAAGAATATCAGAAAAACATTTTGCCAAGGCACTGAAAGATACTTTCACGGAACAATAATAAACGTACTCCTATACGAATATTCGACGAATGAGACATTAGCGTATAGGTATAGCGGAAAGTGTTCATGGTAACGGTTCCAAGAACATGATAAGTCAATCGCCCTGCTTCATTGAAGGGGGTGACATCACATTGCTAAGCTTAGATTTGGTAACTTCCCTTTTCGTATTGTTTTTGTTGAGCTCTTCCGATGCACTAAAACTAGAAAAGAGAGAGAGAGAGAGAGGAGAAATTGAACTCGTACCCTGACGTGTTCTGCTATTGCTAACATAAATTCTATACTATTCACATGTTCACTAGAAGTCCACTATTCACAATTCCAGTACTTATACCTCACCCTTATTTACTGTGTGCCACCCTTTTGGAGAAAATTGAGTTGGATTTGGATTGAAACGGATATCACTGGTGACAGATCAAAACGACGGATTTTTGCGCCTACTTTTATCAACGTCATCTGCACGAAGAGAGGCATGTCGGGTAAACCCAGAATTGTAGAAATGGTTGCTGGCAGAAGTGATTGGCCAGGAGAGCGGTAGAACTACTCTTCCTAGCAGACGGCTGCCGGTATAAACTTTTACATCACGTAACGTAAATAGATTGAATCAAAAATGCGCAAAAATGTATGTATAAATAAACATCGACGATATAATGCAAAATCCTACGTATCGGATGCGTCTTTCTAGCTATTTTCTTGGGATCGCGGTCTTAACTAGGCCTAACGTTAGCGACGAAACATCTCATTTTCGCGTAAATAATGATGGCGGGGCGAAAGTTGAACCTCATTTTGCAGATGCGTACATAAGGGTTTGTACTCACAGTATGAAATTAAAACAGTCTGTGAAAATTTTTGGTTTCCGCTTCGCCATTCCAAGCACCATCCTCCATTTTGGAGAAATTCTGGTGTCATGGCGACCCCAATGGAAAACGGCCTCCAATGAAATGCGCCCAAGTTTGATTGACAGGTCGAGCATCTTTCTTAGGCTCCTCCCTTTTACACGGCACTGGCGGTCCCCATGGCGGATGCCCGTAGTAGCTACTACAACGGTAGTGGTAGTATTGCGCAGTATAAGGCAATTACGTCAGCGTCTTACAGAGCATCTGTGACGTTCAAGCCCACGTTTTAGCTGTCAAGAAGGCAGTACCGGCAATGTAAAAATGCCGCAAACTATGCATGAGATATGGCTTCGATTGAGCAATTACCGGTACGAGGGTGTTGGAAATGAAAATTGACGGCGACTCCGTTGAATGAAAATTCAAAGTCCTTTAACGAAGATTCCGTTTTTGCATTCCTTGCTGTCCCGACCGAAATGCATGCGTTTCCAACAGGATTATTCGAAGTGTTCTGACAACCGAATCCGCTTAGTGCGAATGGCGAGCGCGCGGAATCCGAACGACAAACCAGGTTTACAATGGCAATTGATGTTCTGAGGCTCGAACACATAGAAGGGACAAATACATACAAATCCTCAAGTGCCTAGAAGTTCATGATGAAAGAAGGAAGTCACTGAAAAGATTAGCCAGCTGCAGGACTCGAACCCACATCCTCTGGATTACCGATTTGCGATTTTTTGTCTCTCTCACTCTCTCTTTTTCACGCCATCTTAACTTTCCATATAACTTAAAAGGCTGCCAAGGTGCTCATCACCAACGTTTGTTTGCTTGCTTGACACTTTTTAAAGTCTCCCACTATGTACCAACGGGCTTGCGAAGCTATACGGTGACCATTTTTGTGACGCTTCCGCTCTTATCGAACTTACGCGTATATACATTTTTCCTTCTGGTCCCGTCGACATAACTAACTAGAGTTCACTCTACTTCACCCTTGGGATGCACATATGCCTCTGCATTAAAAATGAAGACATATTAGTACGAGTATTACCTTGGACTTCTTGACAACGTCCACGTCCACATTGTCCTCAAATTCAGGTTCTTCCCAACGGACTACAGCTCCTTCAAGGCGTGTCGCGTAAACATGAACGCTTCCGGGGCAGCTCAGAATATTGGGAGGCTCTTTGTCTGCAAAGAAGAAACCGTAGGCTACAGTATTCGAGAGCGTAATCATCCGCCTGCATCAGCACAACCAAGTGCAGCATTGTTTCTTAAATCGGTGTCTGGGATCCCTTTTGTTACGTCGTCGTTGAGCTCTGCCAACGAACACTATATAATGCAACGTGGTTTTCAATATGTGATGATGATATGCAAATCTGTAGCATGCGCGTAGGATGTGTTAGGTGTGTTTAGAAGGCAACCTGGGAAGATGTTCTCTAATTGCTGTTATCGTCCATGTACACACACATGCACACACACACACACGCACAAAAAGCAGCCTACTCCTATCCGACTTTCCCGATTCCTTTTCAATACGGTGTTTTCAGTGTAGAGGGGCTAGTAGAGCTACCTACGGTATAGAGCACATTTGAAAGAAGACACTAACCAAGAATTTCGACCACAAAGGTACAGCTGGCTTCCCTTCCAGTCTCCGGGTCTCTTGCAACGTATGTCACCGTATGGCTTCCAAAATGAAAATCTCCTTTGTAGTCTTTGAGGTACCCCGGATGTACTACAATGTTATCAGCATCTACATTTGTCGACACTGGTCTGGGCAACTCAACTCTGCCATGGTCACTACCGCTTGGCAGCACCGCATGTACATCTTGTGGACACGTTATTGAGACTTCAGAACGTCCTGCAATAAAACACGGAGCTATGTACCGTTCCAGAATAACAGTTTCGAAATCACATGCACGTGACATATTAAAGCAGTTCAGACAACCATAGCAACAACTGCATACTTCTCTTGCAAGTGGGAGGTTCATGCTTCCACGTTGCAGTCCTCTTGCAAGTATTCACGATCTTTCCAGATAAGATGAAGCCCTCGTCGCATGTGTAAGTACACCTCGATGACACGACGTTCCCGGCGTCACTCAGGCAACGCTCTGGTAAGACTCTGCCATGCTCGGGATTTTTCAGCGGTGGACAATATTTTGCTGCCAGAATAGTGTAAAGTTTAAGTCATCTTTCGAAACGAAGCTGACCTGTACTGGATACAAGCAGCGGGAACCACGATACCTGAACAAGAAGGAAAGGCGTGCCTCCATGTGCCATTTTCGAGGCATTCGTTTCTTGGTGTCCCTTCTCGTCCATATCCTTTCGCACACCGAGAATTACAAACGGTCCCAACTCGTGCAAACTTTCCCTTCTCTATCTCAGGAACGCATTTCGTTATGCCGTTCGCTACTTCCACAAAGGCTGGACAGGTGACACCTGGTTGAGAAAGGCATATACTGAGACACTAGGAGATAACGCGTTCGAATTATGTCTTCTAACGGCAGCAGCAACCGTACCAACGCAACTACGGAGATCCGAGGAAATTTTGGAGCCTTTGGGACAGGTACAAAAGTGGCCACCAGGAATGTTGACACAGTCGCGTTCGCAGCCGCCGTTGTTGTTCACACACTCATCGATGTCTACGTCGTAAAAGAAGACGATCAGCATGTGACCCTTTTTGGAATGCATTTACATTAACACTTTACCCGTGCAGGAATGCCCGTCCGCAGAGGAAAGCTCAAAGCCAGTCCAACATGTGCACACGTAACTTCCCATGGTATTCACGCATCCCTGGTCACAGGGGTACGGCAGTTTAGCGCACTCGTCAATGTCTGAAAGAATAAGAATGTTAGTTTTTGGACCACACTGAATACTTAATAAACGTAACAGGTATAGGTTTTCAGCTATGTCTTGGTTGTTAGCAGAATACATGTGGCCTACACTGACGCACTAGAGTTGGTTGAACACTAACGCATCATCCTCATAACGAACCAGACAAGGACGGAAAGAAGACGACAGGGACAGGCACGAGCTGGTAATGAAGATTCTACACCAACGAGCCGAAGCTTCTGACGCATATCATGAAGCTTAAGAAGGCGTTAACAACGACTTGTAAGGCATTACCATAACCTCTCTTCTCTTGTATCATACACGGATCATGTACCGACAGAGAAAGTGAATAAGTGAAAGTTAAGGCCCACCAACACAGGTCATGCCGTCTGCAGCCAAAGCGTATCCGCGGTCACAAGTGCAGTAGACGCTCCCCTGGGTGTTAACGCAATGCTGAGAACACCTGAGTTCTCCAGTGCGGCATTCATTAACATCTGCAATTATACCAGAAGAAGGAAAGAAATGGGAGAGGCTTGTCACTCATTTCAACAGTATGTCCGAAAATGGGACTCATGTATCTGAACATAATTTTCCGTCACGTGCAAGCTGGTAGCCCTTCTCGCAATTGCACAGGTAGGAGCCGGGGGTGTTAGCGCAAACTTGCGAACAGCTATGACGCTGCTCTTGGCATTCGTCAATATCTGCAGTCAAGTGTAGACGACAGTAGTATACGTTCAAGAGGCATTTGAAGCACGACTACAAGTACCAGTAGCAGTCACACTCATCCATAAAAACGCAGCAAATCTTCTTTAAACCGTACACAGCTTGTGTAAACAAGCTCATGACGTGTCCATAGCTTTTGTACATTTTATTCAGAACCACGTGTAGAAAGTGTAGATGTTTGGACGAGCCTGACAAATTGCAAATAGTGTCCCGTTCATCATCTCACAATAAAGTTGTTGTTGTTGTTTTGCAAATAGTTCCCATATGTATGCAGCATCGTAGAGACTACCTGTGTGCCTTTCACATCACGTGTGGTATTCACAGCATAGTGGCGTTCCCGCTTGGGGCAAGTTGACTCTCCCCACTGCAGTCACTGCGGTGCTGTAGAAGATCTCGAGCATTTCTTCTCCATTGCCCAAACTACAAACCTTCCCGAACCGTACTCTCCGGATCCTTTAACGAGCTAGACTCTCGCCCCCTCTCTCTCACAAAATTGCTTGGTCCCCGGGCACATCCAGCCCACCAACGCTCTGCCCTCAAAGCCCTCTTCACCTTTCTGGATACCATAGGGCTTCGATCCTTATTGTGAAGGGGCTTATTATTTCCTTCCCCGCATCACCGCCAGCAATGGGGTAGAGTATCGCCCCTGGCGATGAAACTCCCCTGGCGATGAAACTCCCCTGTCATCATCTTGTAATAAAGTTGTTGTTGTTGTTTTGTAATATTTATTAAATTAAGTACAGCACGAGCGCTCTAGAACAAAAGTGTTTAGAGTGACAGATGTTTAGATGAACAGTGTCATACTATGTGGTATAACAGTGGTATACCATGGCATCGTGGTATGGTGTACCATGCCAATGATGAGGTCGGCACCCAGAAGAAGAACAGTCTCTGTTCCAAATATCGGCGGCTCTCGTCCTGAGGCTTTGCTAGATTTCTACCAGTCTACAGTGTTTAGAGAAGCTTTACATAGTTCTAATCCACAGAATCTTCTTCAGATACTCAAGTGAACACCACAATGAAGAATCACGTATTTTGACGCAGTATACCTACAACGGACAATAATCACAATCACGCAAAGCCACCTTGTACCTGTTCAACATTCTATTTACCTGTCCAGCCATCTGTCCAGGTGCTCGTATTGCTTCCAAGATAGTAGACGATTAAGTGATCGCTGACGGCGGTGCGCGCTGTATATTGCTTGTCGACATTTTGGAACATTAATATGACTTACTATACGAAGGCTGTTCTTGAAAACATTTACAAAACAAACACGCTCACCAACACATCTTCCATAGGCATCATGTTCGAAGCCATCCTCACAGGTTGAAACAGGTCGGGAAGTTGGTACAGGCACAGTCGGCTCAGGTGTTGGTTCGTTTCCAGGGAAGATGATTTCACCGTCAGGTTTCTCTGCGTCTTTCGTAACAGCTGTCGAACGCGAACACACGCATATGAAATGATGACGGTGAACCTTAACCAACTATGTAGTGGTGAGATGCATTGATGTAGCTGACATAAATTACATTTGGTCGTCAGTGAGGGCAGCTTAGTTTCCGTACGTATATGTGTGCAACGACCGCAGGTATTTCTTAAATTTGTGTGGTCAAAACTAGAGGTACATGAAGAAAAGCAGAAAAACTGTCCGCATTTTTACAATTTTGTTCAGACACAAAAGCAGTTTCAGTTTAAGTTTTGCGACCATCAACGACGGCAGTTTCATGTGGTTCAGCGCCGAGCACCGACATCCGGTGCCTGACGTTGCTTGCGCTGTTCCTTGGTTTCGGCAACTCGTCGCCTTCGCTCAGAACACGACTTCGTTTGCTGCCTGCTTGACCCTGCACTCATACTCTATTCACGCTTGATTGGGTACTGAATTCAGCCAATACCCGCCTTGCAAACTCGCAAGTTCAGACTCGCCCACGTATCTGGCGCGCCACCAAAACGGCGAAGACCGCTGCCGCTCCATGACCTAATTTCTGTTACTCTCAGCTCTCCAATGTCCTCCTCCTCTCTCACGCGTCGTACTTCCCTTTCCGTGTTTTGACCACCTATCGACATCAACTCTCTTCCTCGGAACGCCGGTTCTAATGCTAACACATTATAAAATGCCGCATGTGGTCGTAGTTGTGGGGCGAATCCATCGCTTCACTCCTGGATGCCATTTGCTCAAACGTTGTCACACAGCACCATCTCGCGGGCTGTAGATTTTCTTATTGGTTATGCGAACCATGAGCGCCATCAGAATGTGATGGCGATTTCGGGTGATGCATTTGGGGCACTTTCTTCTGCCCCGAACCCGAGGGGCAAAGTCGGGTACTGCTGTCAGAGCAAGAGCCGCGTGTTTGGGTGATACAAAACGCGCCTCAAGACTCAAGAGCGGTTTTTTGGCTCTTGCTGCGAGCGGTCGAGCCAGAACAAGAACTGCCGAACTGCCCTCGACTCACTTCATCAACTCATGACGGCGAGCACGCGCATATATGCACCTCGCGAGTGTCGTCTGCTGCATATTGCTCCTCCGGCTGTGTGCCTGTCAATCTTTTTTGCTGAACAGCACGGTTTTCGCAAGGGTTTCTCTTGTGAAACCCAACTGTCGCTATTTACTTTTGATATTAGCTCTAACATGGACAGAGGTATCCAAACCGATGCCATTTTTCTTGACTTTAAAAAGGCTT
The DNA here is from genome assembly GCF_037126465.1 of Ornithodoros turicata. Classification (NCBI taxonomy): domain Eukaryota; kingdom Metazoa; phylum Arthropoda; class Arachnida; order Ixodida; family Argasidae; genus Ornithodoros; species Ornithodoros turicata. Next base: position 68,243,068 of record NC_088205.1, read on the forward strand.
TCGATTCTGTTTCTCATCCTGGCCTCATCTACAAGCTTTCGTTACTAAACCTTGATCCCCACGTGTACAACTGGATTGTGTGTTACCTCTCTAATCGAACACAGGCTACCATTGTGAATGATTCCCTTTCTGACTTCCTTCCTGTTACTTCAGGCGCCCCATAGGGATCTGTCCTCGGGCCCCTGCTATTTCTTATTTTCATTAATGATCTCCCGCATTCCATCTCATCCTCTATTCGCTGACGACTGTCTATTGTACCGCCCCATACTGTCATCCTCTGACCAAGTGGCACTCCAGCAGGACCTTGTGGCTCTCTTTAACTGGTGTGCTACTTGGGGTCTTCCTCTTAATGCTTCAAAGTGTTGTTATATTCCCTTTTCACGGTCTAGGTCACCACTAACACGTCAGTATCTCACAGGCCAGGATGTCATCCGTGAGTCTCATACTTACAAGTACTTGGGGCTCCATTTCTCCTCAAACCTCTCTTGGTCAGATCATATTATACCATTGTTCGCGATGCAAATTGCAAACTTGGTTTCATCCGTCGCCACCTTAAACTTGCTCCACCTGAGGTGAAACGTCTTGCATACCAAACACTAGTCAGGCCGAAGTTGGAATATGCATGTAGTATCTGGGATCCTTACCAGTCAACACTCGTGGACCTTCCTGAATCCTTACAGAATCGGGCAGCTCGCTTTATTTTATCGGACTATTCTTTTCCGTCCAGTATTACATCTTTAAAGGCCTCTATCAATCTTCCTCCTCTTGCACACCGTAGGAAATACTTTTGTCTGTGTTTATTCCACAAATTCTACTACACCACAACCATCCGTCCAGGGTACATCACTATGGCCCACTACATCTCCTCTGGGATCGATCATGCCCATAAAATCGACCACATCCCATGTCGTACATCTCATTTCCAATTTTCTTTCTTCCCCCAAACCATCAGTGCTTGGAACGACCTTCCCCAGTCTATCGTAGCTAACTCCGACTTTTCAGTTTTTCGCAGCCAGCTAGCTGCCAGTTTTGGTGTCTAATTTCCCTATCATCGCATATGTTTTCATAACGTTTTAACATAAGTGTTTTTTTTTGTTTTTGTTTTTTTGCAAAGTATTCATTTGCTTGGGTTCTGTATCATATACTTGCTGATGTAACCTCCCCCTCACACAACGCCCCCCGAGGGCACGTGAGGTATTGTCATAAATAAATAAAAATAAATAAATATGTTTCTGTTGCGTTCACCATTGACGGTATGAATCTTTACGAAAGTAGTATCGATGAAAGTTCGATTGACACCGATTTTGCGAATGACACAGAAGAAGATGTGAAAGATGTTTCTCGCAAGCTATGCTTATGATCCAGATTACAACAAGCGAAAGTGCACAACAACGCCACCGACGCTGCTGGAGGTTCTCGAACGCACAGTGAGTAGCGAGCGCAGCGACCCTCGTAGAAGAGCAGTAGAGCCGGTAGAGCGTCCGACAAATTCGGGTGACGACTGCCCCAGAGCGACTCCCGCGTAAAGCGTGCACTGAACATGGGCGCTCTCGCTCGGATTACCAGACGCATCACCCGAAATCCCCATGAGTCTCAAAGGAGCCCTGAGGCGATCCCCAATATCTTTTTTTTGTTTTGTTTTTGACAGTAGTGTGTTGTGCAACGAACTCCTGTGAGCTCCTGCGAAAGAACGACGGGCGTGCAAGGCCCCTGTTGCACAAAGCTTTAAAAGAATCATCCACTCTCGGAAATAGCGTATCAGAAAATGAGCGAATAAAGAGGGTACGTCGTGACGTAGCGTGCTCCCCTGTCACGTGACTCGTGACGTAGGCCGCCGCAGCTCAAGCGGGTTATTAGCCGCGCGTGACTTTTTTTTTGCAATTTTGACTACGTAACTTATCCTCTTCTACCATACTACAGCCAATGAAGTCTCCGTTGCCGTCTGAAGGTCATGTCCGTCCCGGAGATTTTACGAAAAAACTCGTCTCGTTCAGTCTTCCCGCATTCACAGCCCCATAGTTTCCAAGATGGACATACTAGTTTCGTCCCTGGTGCTTGCTGTGGTTGTTGCATACTGTGCTGCTGCTGGGACGCAGCGGAAACTACCCATAGTGTTTACACATTGACCGTAGCAATGGCTTTCAATACCAGGCAGGCTGCACTCGTCGATATCTAAAAGAAAAAGTGACGAAAACACCAACTTTATTTGGATGATGATGATGATGATGGGATGTTTCAGTGCAACAAAGAGAACAAAAAACATAGAAGAAATGAGTTGAAATCTGAGAATACAACGGGTGTAAACATTCGTTAATGGGAACTGTGAACAAGGTGTTTAGATGAAATTCTTCAGTGAACTCCATTGTTAATGTGTTCATATATGCTACAGTGCCACAACGAATGTCTTTACACCAACGAAAACAGAACACCGAAGTGAATTTCAAGCTTGCATACCTGAGCAGGTTTTGTTATTTATGTCCAGCTTGAACCCAGGTTTGCAGTAGCAAAGCGCCGATCCGACTTTGTTGTAGCAATAGTGCATACAGCCAAAGTTGTTTTCATCGCACTCGTTTATATCTGGAAATGAAGAAGCAGTTTTCAGAAACGAACAGCGCCAGTAAAAGCAAGCAAGTCAGGCGAATTGACCTGACGCCAGGAATCGAACCTGGGTCCTCTCATTTGCGGCCAGATATGCTACTGCTGCACAACGACAGCACTTTATTGTTTCAAAACTGATTTTAATATATCAGTGGTATATACAAGAGGCAGTGTAGAACAATGGGTATGTACACCATGTACTGTTTGGGACACGGTTCTCTAAAACCTCCAACCCGTGACGGACCCTCTATCGGCGATGTCGCGCACGAAGGAACTGTACCAATACCCCACGAGCGGAGGCCGCGCTCAACTGCTCTCCCTAGCAAATGCCACCTAGATACATAAGACCTGCTTCTTGTCTCCTCTCCCTCCTTCGCTACGTGGACATATAAAGTCAGAATTCGTCTACTACAGCGATTCGCTATTCTGCGAATTCAAGAACTCGCAAATGATTGCAGCTAACTTGGAACCTGTAGACTTGAATCTGTAGACACAAAGTGCGACACGCGTTCCAGAAAATCAATCTTGAGAAAGATATGGGACCGTTTTGCGCATTATTTTAAAGTTGTTCCATTCAGTACGCAGGGACGTTCCATCACTACTCGCAAACGACGGTGGTTCGTCTCCATGGCTACGACCGCTGAAAGCACGTTCGTGATTGGCTACGGCCGTTGAAAACACGATCCCGATTGGTTGACTCTTTAGTTGTTACGTCACGTCGACGAGTGAGCAGACTTTATCTAGGTGGTGTTGCCCTAGCAGACGACGCCGGGTATGCGAGGGTACTCTCTCCCGACACGTCGCGTTGCGTGGCCTTACCTCGGGGACTGTATTGGTACAGTTCCTTCGTGCGCGACCTCGCCGATAGAGGACTGCTCGGTCACGGGCCTGTCATCATCTTGTAATAAAGTTGTTGTTGTTGTTTTGTAATATTTATTAAATTAGGTACAGCACGAGCGCTCTAGAACAAAAGTGTTTAGAGTGACAGATGTTTAGATGAACAATGTTCATACTATGTGGTATAACAGTGGTATACCATGGCATCGTGGTATGGTGTACCATGCCAATGATGAGGTCGGCACCCAGAAGAAGAACAGTCTCTGTTCCAAATATCGGCGGCTCTCGTCCTGAGGCTTTGCTAGATTTCTACCAGTCTACAGTGTTTAGAGAAGCTTTACATAGTTCTAATCCACAGAATCTTCTTCAGATACTCAAGTGAACACCACAATGAAGAATCACGTATTTTGACGCAGTATACCTACAACGGACAATAATCACAATCACGCAAAGCCACCTTGTACCTGTTCAACAATCTATTTACCTGTCCAGCCATCTGTCCAGGTGCTCGTATTGCTTCCAAGATAGTAGACGATTAAGTGATCGCTGACGGCGGTGCGCGCTGTATATTGCTTGTCGACATTTTGGAACATTAATATGACTTACTATATGAAGGCTGTTCTTGAAAACATTTACAAAACAAACACGCTCACCAACACATCTTCCATGGGCATCATGTTCGAAGCCATCCTCACAGGTTGAAACAGGTCGGGAAGTTGGTACAGGCACAGTCGGCTCAGGTGTTGGTTCGTTTCCAGGGAAGATGATTTCACCGTCAGGTTTCTCTGCGTCTTTCGTAACAGCTGTCGAACGCGAACACACGCATATGAAATGATGACGTTGAACCTTAACCAACTATGTAGTGGTGAGATGCATTGATGTAGCTGATATAAATTACATTTGGTCGTCAGTGAGGGCAGCTTAGTTTCCGTACGTATATGTGTGCAACGACCGCAGGTATTTCTTACATTTGTGTGGTCAAAACTAGAGGTACAAGAAGAAAAGCAGCAAAACTGTCCGCATTTTTACAATTTTGTTCAGACACAAAAGCAGTTTCAGTTTAAGTTTTGCGACCATCAACGACGGCAGTTTCATGTTGTTCAGCGCCGAGCACCGACATCCGCTGCATGACGTTGCTTGCGTTGTTCCTTGGTTTCGGCAACTCGTCGCCTTCGCTCAGAACCCGATTTCGTTTGCTGCCTGCTTGACCCTGCACTCATACTCTGTTCACGTTTGATTGGGTACTCGAATTCAGCCAATACCCGCGTTGCAAACTCGCAAGTTCAGACTCGCCCACGTATCTGGCGCGCCACCAAAACGGCGAAGACCGCTGCCGCTCCATGACCTACTTTTTGTTACTCTCAGCTCTGCAATGCCCTCCTCCTCTCTCACGCGGCGTACTTCCCTTTCCGTGTTTTGACCACCTATCGACATCGACTCTCTCCCTCGGAACGCCGGTTCTAATGCTAACACATTATAAAATGCCTCATGTGGTCGTAGTTTTGGGCGAATCCATCGCTTCCCTCCTAGATGCCATTTGCTCAAACGTTGTCACACAGCACGATCTCGCGGGCTGTAGATTTTCTTATTCGTTATGCGAACCATGAGCCATGATTTCGGGTGATGCATTTGGGGCACTTTTTTCTGCCCTGAACCCGAGCGGCAAAGTCGGGTAATGCTGTCAGAGCAAGATCCGCGTGTTTGAGTGATGCAAAACGCGCCTCAAGGCTCAAGAGCAGTTTTTTGGCTCTTGCTGCGAGCGGTCGAGCCAGAACCAGAACTGCCGAACTGCCCTCAACTCTCTTCTTCAACTCGTGACTGCGAGCATGCGCATATATGCACCTAGCGAGTGTCGTCTGCTGCATATTGCTCCTCCGGCTGTGTGCCTGTCATATGTTTCTGTTGCGTTCACCATTGACGGTATGAATCTTTACAAAAGTAGTATCGATGAAAGTTCGATTGACACCGATTTTGCGAATGACACAGAGGAAGATGTGAAAGATGTTTCTCGCAAGCTATGCTTATGATCCAGATTACAACAGGCGAAAGTGCACAACAACGCCAACAACGCTGCTGGAGGTTCTCGAACGCACAGTGAGTAGCGAGCGCAGCGACCCTCGTAGAAGAGCGGTAGAGCCGGTAGAGCGTCCGACAAATTCGGGTGACGACTGCCCCAGAGCGACTCCCGCGTAAAGCGTGCACTGAACATGGGCGCTCTCGCTCGGATTACCAGACGCATCACCCGAAATCGCCATGAGTCTCAAAGGAGCCCTGAGGCGATCCCCAATATCTTTTTTTTTTTTTTTGTTTTTGGCAGTAGTGTGTTGTGCAACGAACTCCTGTGAGCTCCTGCGAAAGAACGACGGGCGTGCAAGGCCCCTGTTGCACAAAGCTTTAAAAGAATAATCCACTCTCGGAAATAGCGTATCAGAAAATGAACGAATAAGGAGGGTACGTCGTGACGTAGCGTGCTCCCCTGTCACGTGACTCGTGACGTAGGCCGCCGCAGCTCAAGCGGGTTATTAGCAGCGCGTGACCTGAGAAAAAAGAAGGAAAAGGCACGGGGCAGGTCGGTACTAGCAAGCAGTAACTGCTTTCTCCCACAGCTTTTTTTTATATTTAATTGCTATTTAATTTAATTTTTATTTAATAATTATTTTAATTAATATTTATTTTAAATTTAATTGCGCTGTAGCAATACACCTCACAACGAAAATATTTTGTATGACGACACGTGATGAACAGCTTGACAAATGAGACAGGGTATCGAGACATGTTAAATGTCACCTCATTGCTCCTTTATAGCTCTAGGACCGATTTCGTCATCAAGATGTGAGATTTCATTGGCTCTTTTTTTTTTGTTGTTGCAATTTTGACTACGTAACTGATCCTCTTCTACCATACTACAGCCAATGAAATCTCCGTTGCCTTCTGAAGGTCATATCCGTCCCGGAGATTTTACGAAAGACTCGTCTCGTTCAGTCTTCCCGCATTCACAGCCCCATAGTTTCCAAGATGGACATACTAGTTTCGTCCCTGGTGCTTGCTGTGGTTGTTGCATACTGTGCTGCTGCTGGGACGCAGCGGAAACTACCCATAGTGTTTACACATTGACCGTAGCAATGGCTTTCAATACCAGGCAGGCTGCACTCGTCGATATCTAAAAGAAAAAGTGACGAAAACACCAACTTTATTTGGATGATGATGATGATGATGATGGGATGTTTCAGTGCAACAAAGAGAACAAAAAGCATAGAAGAAATGAGTTGAAATCTGAGAATACAACGGGTGTAAACATTCGTTAATGGGAACTGTGAACAAGGTGTTTAGATGAAATTCTTCAGTGAACTCCATTGTTAATGTGTTCATATATGCTACAGTGTCACAACGAATGTCTTTACACCAACGAAAACAGAACACCGAAGTGAATTTCAAGCTTGCATACCTGAGCAGGTTTTGTTATTTATGTCCAGCTTGAACCCAGGTTTGCAGTAGCAAAGCGCCGATCCGACTGTGTTGTAGCAATAGTGCATACAGCCAAAGTTGTTTTCATCGCACTCGTTTATATCTGGAAATGAAGAAGCAGTTTTCAGAAACGAACAGCGCCAGTAAAAGCAAGCAAGTCAGGCGAATTGACCTGACGCCAGGAATCGAACCTGGGTCCTCTCATTTGCGGCCAGATATGCTACTGCTGCACAACGACAGCACTTTATTGTTTCAAAACTGATTTTAATATATCAGTGGTATATACAAGAGGCAGTGTAGAACAATGGGTATGTACACCATGTACTGTTTGGGACACGGTTCTCTAAAACCTCCAACCCGTGACGGACCCTCTATCGGCGATGTCGCGCACGAAGGAACTGTACCAATACCCCACGAGCGGAGGCCGCGCTCAACTGCTCTCCCTAGCAAATGCCACCTAGATACATAAGACCTGCTTCTTGTCTCCTCTCCCTCCTTCGCTACGTGGACATATAAAGTCAGAATTCGTCTACTACAGCGATTCGCTATTCTGCGAATTCAAGAACTCGCAAATGATTGCAGCTAACTTGGAACCTGTAGACTTGAATCTGTAGACACAAAGTGCGACACGCGTTCCAGAAAATCAATCTTGAGAAAGATATGGGACCGTTTTGCGCATTATTTTAAAGTTGTTCCATTCAGTACGCAGGGACGTTCCATCACTACTCGCAAACGACGGTGGTTCGTCTCCATGGCTACGACCGCTGAAAGCACGTTCGTGATTGGCTACGGCCGTTGAAAACACGATCCCGATTGGTTGACTCTTTAGTTGTTACGTCACGTCGACGAGTGAGCAGACTTTATCTAGGTGGTGTTGCCCTAGCAGACGACGCCGGGTATGCGAGGGTACTCTCTCCCGACACGTGGCGTTGCGTGGCCTTACCTCGGGGACTGTATTGGTACAGTTCCTTCGTGCGCGACCTCGCCGATAGAGGACTGCTTGGTCACGGGCTGGATATTTTAGACAACTGCGTCCCAAACAGTACATTACAGCACTGGTTTCCAGCGACAACACGAGAAGAACCATCTAACATACACCACCACCCTTGACGGAGGGAGGGAGGCAACGAGGAATCAATACAAAGGGAAACACAACATGTTACTGTCTCAGTATCAACGGCTCCACCCCGAAGGAGGTCAATCACATGCAAACACCACGACAGCACTACTTTCCCTTCAATTACAGTGCCTCAAGTTTGATTTCTGGGCGTTGGAGGCTTACGTGTTTGTCTCGCCCATATTTGTGGCCTGCCTCGGCTACTCTTCGTTGTTCACCAGTAAAACGTTCGTCGCCCACTATTGTCTATAGTTGTCCATGTGTCCCAATACGTGCTACTTGTGACACACTTGTCTGTAACCTGCAGCTCGTGGCCACAGAAAAGCAATCACGCAAGTCATAATTTGCGCAATCACACAACAACCACACGTTGGGAAGCCAAAACGTGTGTAGAAGAACGCGGTATGGCGGCACCCACAGTTCACCGTTCCAAACGGGCAGTTCTGCCTTACTCTGTGCTCGTGGCGGAACCAAGAACAAGAGAAGCTTAAAGATCACTTGTGAAGATGTGAAAATTGACCTTTTTCGCAGCGGCCTATGTGCATGACCTTGAGGAGCCGGAGAGGGTTATCTCCGTCTTCTCTAGATGGCGCAGTATGGGGACGACAGAACTGGGGACCAGAGGGGCGACCACACGAACGGCGCGAGCTCGTCGGTCCCACTCCGGACCGGTTTTGGTCCTTTGTGCTACCCGCATGGAGTCGTTTTGACGCGCTCAGAGCGTGGATCGATGGAGAGCCGACACACACACACACATTTGAAAAAGGACCGTTGTGCACTCTTTAGTCATGGGTCGTCATGATTTTTCTCAGATGTTGAAATAATATGAACTTCTCAACAGCCGCACAGTCCGCAGCGTCCGTCTCCAGAAAAAAGAGGTGGGTAGGGGGTTGCACACTTTGCACTCCTCCCCTCTCCCCGAAGGAAATCCTTGGAACGCCCATTAGCGGAACGGTCCCCTACCGGCGCTGTCTCGCACGAACGAGCTCCAAAATCGTGTCCGAGGGAAGGCCGTATAGTACCGTGTTTAGTGTGCCTGCACGCGCGCCCTCCTCCTCCGTCGTCGTTGAGAGGGTGGGGACTTCCTAGTGAAGGGTCCGCGTCGGCAACTCGGGGCAGCCGCCATTTTTGGGTCATATCTTTCCGTCCTTCTTTCGTTGTTTGGCTCATGCGAAAACAATACAGAGCGCAAAAAGCTACTGAAAACGTGATGTGAAAACGCACATATATATTAGGAATTTATGCACGAAACAGAAGAGAACGGTGGTTTGCGTTGCACCGGTTCAACAAAACGACAAAAGTATGTTTCTTCCAACATAGCTCCGGCACAACAATAATGAGAAGATGGTGAGGAGCAACTTTTATTTAAAACGTTAAAACAGGACTTTTGTGCAGAGCCTGCGCTTCTTCAGGTTGATGAACCTGAAGAAGGCCCTGCACGAAAGTCTTGTTTCAACGTTTTAAATAAAAGTTGCTCCTCACCATCTTCTCATTATTGTTGTGCTACATAGAAAAGCGGATTGCTGACATCGCCTTGTTATCTGTTCCGTTATGACTCCTGAACATCAGGGTTTCTCGATATTTTTCTGCAGAACAGTATTTCATGGCAGACCAGGCACACGTCCTGAACAATATCCGTGGGCATCAGTGTTTGCACGAACTTATTCAAAGTAAGCTCATAAAGGCACTAGCGTTTTGTGAATCCCACAAGGGCAGTCATAATACATTTCTGAAGAAGTTTGCTGGCGTTCGTCTTCAACTGTACCTCAGGTGCGGGAACCAAAACAGTGCACAAAGTTCGTTCAGCAGCAAAACTAGTGCTGCTGTCAACTTATACCATTAACCAGTATATACATACACTGTCCCCTTGCTTCCTTTTTGGAATAGCAAGCCGACTCTGTCTTGCTGACCTTTCCTTTCTTTTCTTGATAATAAACATAACGCCCCTCTTTGCTGGTGTCCAGTAAAGGTGATATAATCTTACAACCGGAATTAAAGTGTGCACTTCTGTAACCTGTCCTATTAGAACAGAACAGAGGTAGAAAGCAAATAAGAAGAGAGAGAGAGAGAGAGAGATAAAAAAGGAAGACGTAGGTCGCACTGGTGCGACCAGCCATAGACTCCTATATACTGATCAGTATATAGGAGGCTATGGACCAGCTGTTCCATGACGCTTGATATGTGAAAGCACTGAATGATTTAAAAGATTACTTCAGCACGTATGCCCTATTGTCTATTTGTTTTCCATAAGTTGTCCGTTTGTTGTTTTCCATAAGCTGTACATTTGTCCATGCGTGAAGACGAATCGGGCTGCGCGAAACGCCCATATTCCCTTACTGTGAAACGACAAAAGAAACCCTTATGTTTGTTGGTGACACGTCGAGTTGAATGCTTAGCCTCACAAACATTTCGTTGAAATGATGAATAAAAGCGAGACCATGGCGGTGGCTTTTCATGCAGATATCGCGCACAGAAAAAAATAAAAGTATACTTATATAAAAAATAATGAAGAAAGCTAGAGAAAGGCTGACAGAGACATAGGTGGACTATCGCAACACACTGCTACCAGCGTAGTTTATGGCCAAAAATGACGGTTGTCCCCACCGTGCCAACGACGACGCAGGAGGACAGCGCGCATGCAGGCACTCTAGCCGTGTTTAATACCATGCGCCACACAGCGCCACCAAGGCAAAGTAGTCGGGCGTCGTCTGCTTGCAATTCCCCCACTACCTTTGCTGTCTGCTGGCCATCCCTTGGAGTCGATTTTTGAAAGTTCCTTCGTGCGCTACACCGCCAATACGGGAACGTTCCACCACGAGCTGGAGACCACAAACAAGTGCGTCGCAAGCAGAACACTAGGGTAGAAAAACTTGGACAACTTACCAACGCACGACCTTCCATCTTGATGAAGCTGAGTCCCAGGTTGACGACATTCGCACCTGTGCGTTCTGTTGCCTAGGTTGACACAAATGTCCCCGCAAGGTCGCAGACCATTGTTGCTAGAGCACGGGTCAGGTACTGACGCGAAACAACCAAAGTTCGCTCACGAACCGTAAAGACAGTATTTGGCATGCAGCTATGATTCCACAGCAAGACGCTTCAGGCATGCATTACGTAGAAGGGCATCACGTACCTGACACCTTATGACAGGCTCTTGAATCGTCGCTCAAAGTATATCCTGTCCAACAATAACATTTGACTGCCCCATTTTTGTTTTCACAGCCTTGTGAACAGCCTCCGTTATAAAAATGACAGGGATTCTGTGTAGGCAATGGTAACGAAGGTTCCTCTGTAAAGTGAATCGACAATAAAAATATAAAAGGAAAACAGTATCATAAAGACGTAATTAGGTGAAATGCTGAACTGGGCACATACGAATACAAGACCTCCCATCGGTGTCCAGCTTGTAGCCACGACGACAGTCGCATCGGTGTGACCCTTCGTAATTTATGCAAATATCCTGGCACCCGCCTTTATCACTCATACATTCGTCGACGTCTACGAAAGAAAAAGAACAGGAGTACTAGCGCACATCATATATCATCTATGGAAGGTGAAAGTGGTCGAACATTGAAGTAAAATGCAAGCAAGTGGTGTTTGGCTGACCCGTGCCTTCATCCTTGTGAGCCCCCACGACGCAAATATTCTGCAACAGGGCTTCTCACTCAACGCGTTTCCCTACGGGAACTTACTAGTGCGGAAGTGTCTTACTGACCTCTGTGCCACGTGAACTGCGCATACAGCACTCTCTGCAGAGGAAGTTTTCTGGGTTCGTTTTGTTTTCGCGGCGGCAGTTTCGCCTGACATGGCAATTTTTTCGGCGGCAACACTTTCTATTATGAATAGAGTTCCGTTTCTCAATTTGGTGTTCCTTTGTAGTTATCTGCTATGCAGAGTCTGTCAGGAGTAAAAAGTCTCTATTTTTCCGACTATCTGCCGCTGGGGTGTCAAATTCTCCTCCCCTTTTCTGAGGGACCATACTATAACTATATACTCATGCACGTCTCAATAACCGCTCGATAAGCCCATGCATTTGTGCCCCTGTCGAAAGAGTCACGCAGACCCAGCAATGCGCAGCCCAGCGTGTGGTCTTTCTAACGTGCCTACTGGTCCTGTGGTTGATGCAGCGCTTGCCTGCCATACGTGTACGGGACCGCACGAGAGCGGAGCTTTCATAGGTACCTGGTACAAGATGGACCTTTTCACAACGGTCTCTGCGCATGCGCATGACCTTGAGGCGCCGGAGGGGGTTATCTCCGTCTTCCCTAGATGGCGCAATATGGGTGCGACAGAAGCGGGGACCAGTGAGGAGACCGCATGAACGGCGCCAGCTCGTCGGTCCCACTCCGGACCGGTTTTGGTCCTATGTGCTCCCCACGTGGACTTGTTTTGACGCCCTCCGAGCGTGGTTCGCTGGACAGCCGCTAGGATACGACGTGTATGGGGAAAAGGTCCATTGTCCAGTAGCGGATCCAGTGGGAGGGGCGACCGCCCCAAAGTCATCAGGTTTCCTCCTCACCCCGCCCTCGCTACGGGCTCCGACAAAGAAACAGACCCGCGCCCTGCAACCCAAAGTGGTTGTCTGGATCCGCACCTGCCCTAGCCAACTCTCCTGCCACGCCGTTGTCCTCATCTATGCGAGTCTTCATTATTTCATGACCATGCTCGCGAAAACAGAAACTTCATTGCACCTCATAATTGGCACAACCCAGTGTTTATCGAACGCATGCGAATACCCCTTGTCTCCTCATACCTCTGCACGTTTTTCCATCGTTGTCTAAGGTGTAGCCTCGTGGACAGTAGCACCTCGCGATGCCGCCATTTTCACTGCAGCCATGAGAGCAACCGCTCGAGGAACAGGAACTGGAGGAGTGGTTTCTTGTGTCATCAAGAGCTACCAATGACGTAATATTAATTATCTGTCCTGAAGCTGGCCACAGAGAGCAATTCTCTTTCGGCATATCTGTACTTACATAAACATTTCTTTCCGTGGTGCTTGTAGCCATTGTAACATTGGCAGACTGCTTTCGTATATCCACCATAAGTGCACACTTGGTCGCAGCCGTCGTAGTCGATCAGGCAAGGATTCTCTCCTGTCGGCGGCTGAGGTGCATGTGGTTGACCTGATCCCAGGAGTGAACATGACTGGTATATCCATTCAGCAATGCGGTCCTCCACCAGTAAATCTTAATTGCTGATTGATAACTTTAAGACGCATATTTTTGGCGAATTTATAAAAAGAAGACACAGAATGTGCGGCACTAAAAACGATCAGGAGAAAATTCGTAAAGGGAAAAGTCATCATGGTAGTCTGGTGGTTCTATGCATGCGAGTGACTTTTGCGTAGGATGATCAGGTACCAATATCAATAGAAGAAAAACTTCCTTCCTTTCTTCCTTTTTCTTTTGGTAAATATTCAACAGCAGGAATTGTGCCCAAAGAAAAAGAGCTCTTTTTTTTGCTTTTTCATCAGCTGCGTTTTGGCGTTACCCCTATCATGTGCCGGGAAATTGAAGTGCCGCGCAATGCCGGCATGACTAGGACTTGGCGACTTGTTATGGGATTACTTAAAGAAACAGTGATATGCCCCACCATAATTTTTTAATCTGTTGTTGGCTGTGGCTTTATGCGAGTCCAGCTGACCTATAGCGCGAAGGAAGTTTCTAGAACTTCCAGAGCACACTTTCTATATAGAAAGAAACCCTGCAGTCCTTCCTAAGAGCGCGCATGTAAACGCGGGGACTCGACGTCAATTCATGACGTTCGCAGTCCGGATGGGAGGTCCAATCAGATGGCAATACAATGACCCGTGACGTACGTACCTACCAGTGGCTGTGCCGATGAGAGCCAATAAGCTCGAAACCGCCGTCTCCCTTCAGATCGGCGTTCCAATGATCGCCCTGGAGGGAGACTAAGTAGTGCATGCCTGCTCTTCGTTTTTAGGGCGAGGATAGTATTATTTCTGAAGCGCGATGCGGGTAAGCATTGCGCTTGTGCCATCCTACGGTTGGCAATAGGACGTAGCCCGGAGCGCTGAAGAGCCATAGCAGCAGCAATTACGACTATGTTGTTCTGGCAGGGGCCTTGAAGGGCATGATGGGCAAGATACAGGTTTTCATATCACGTTTCCTGTGTATTTTCTGTATGTATGAATGTATGTAATGCAATATGTATGGCATGCATTTATGGAGTTAGTATCGTCCTGTTGTCCGTGTCTCATTGTGTGTAGTTTTTGAGACGCTCTCCTTCGTGGATATGTACCAGCTACCCTGTCGTGCTACGCTTGTGTAGGGATAGCAGTAGCAGACGATTTTGTGGTGGCTGATGTGAACTTACGCTCAGGTCCGCTGACATTGCGTGAAGAAATGGGGCCAGACCAATGACTGTTTTCTCCTGGTGTCTTTCAAAATCTGATCACACGGTGACAATACACCAAAAACATTGTGCATGCTCCTAGTAGACTGCTTGAGCGATGTAACGGGTTAACCCATTACATCGATAATGGCTCGATTTAATCGATACATGGCTCGAGAATTCTCGAGCCCCTTGAAATAAGGATTCCTTGCTCCTTTAACATAAGTACCATGTACTCTGCCTTCCTCACCTTCAAGAGGGATGCATACTGGAACGGGCGAACTCCATGTCCCACTGTAACAATAAGCGGTATGTGTTCCTTCCAGGGTAAAGCCTCCGGCGCACATGTATTGTACACGGTGCGGATATTTCCTTGAGAGTGACAGATATCCATTGGGAAACGAAGAGGGAATCTCGCAGCCGATGCTGATCCTACTACCATGCGAGACGTCCGTGGGCACAGTGACTGACCGAGGTGTATGAGATCGCCGTGCAGGAGAGGCACCTTGGGGGTGAAGGGTTTCTACGCACGAAAGCAGAAACGACATGAAAATTTAAATGCAAAACGAAGGCACCATCCGGCGATGTGGATAAACACTGGTATAATTTTTCGGTACTGTAAGCTCTTAGGGCCCCGCTACAGGAGAGGGGTAAGTACCACAAAAAAAAAAAAAAAAAAAAGAAGGAAAGAAAGAAAAAACACACCTGCCAAGAGCACCCACAACACAAATACGAACATACTCACATTCTGGAACAGCTACACTGCTATCTGTCGTTTTCTAGAAACAATATGGCATCACTAGCAGCCTTTGAGTGTACCAGCTCCCGTGGCATACTGATTAAGATGATCACTGTCCACGCAGTGGAGACTGGGAGGTGACACGGGTTCGAATCCTGTCAACGACTGTGCTGTCTCAGGTTTTCCCTGGGTTTTCCGAAGACTTTCCAGACGAATGTCGGCACAGTTCCCCCTGAAGGCCCAGGACGCACGCTACCCCCCCCCCCCCGCTGTCCCCCTCCTTCCTGCTGTCCTCTCTCCATCTGTCTACATCTGTACGACGCTCATAGCGACAGTTGCTTCCCGGCGCTAACACGGGAATAAAGAAAAAAACCTTTGGACGCATTTGGGCCACGCGACACGGGTGGCTTGGTGGTCGGCTTCACATAGGTGGGCAACGTCACGACTACCGCTCTGATGGGGCCGACCGGGCCTCCCTTCAAAGGGACATATGTCTAACAGCGCCTGAGGAAAACACAGAAAAATTGAAACACAGAAAGATGAAAAAACGCTTTTCATTCCCAGTGACTAATCAAAGCCTGTTCTTTTATCTCTCTCTCTCTCTCGAATAAATTCAAGAGATAGCGTAATTTCACATGTTAAATATCACCGTGATTCTTAGTTCGAGTCTGGCGACCATCCACATTCAGTGCGCATCGATTGCGAACGCCCAACACAAACGTCGAGTACAGTACGTTCTACAATGTGAACACGTTGTAAATGAACTTTTCTGTTACCTTCTGACGTGTGCACTGATGTAACATGAGTCTCCTGTGCAGTTGTCGTCGCATCTGTAGTATGCTGAGGCATACTGTGGGACGCCTCGTCAGACGGTTCTGGGACAAACGTTAGTGGCGTGATAGAAGAAAAAAAAAGCATTTATTATCATGCACTACCTTACTGAAACAAATACAAGTTAGCTTTTAGTATGATACATAATATACCAATGCATGCATCTAGACATATACCTTTGAATTCACACGACGTTAAGTTCGTCTGCGGTTTCAGCACCAGAATGTTCATCAAGACTGTTCATTTCGCAGGAGGCAGAAAGGACCAAAATTTATTAGGTAAATTTAATCATTGCAAAACACCAGCAAATCGTAATACCAAATAGGTAGCACGACTGAAATGTTAAGAATTATACGAACAAGAGTTACACCTCACGGTTCATGCTTTCAAATACGACACGGTAGGTCATAAATGGAAGCGTCGCTATACCTTCTCTGACAGGCAAACACTGAGGTGCTTCGGCAGACCACTTGTCGAAAAGGCAGACGGTTGTTATGCTACCGTTCAAAACGTATCCATGTTCGCACATGAAGGAGGCAAAGTGGCCCTGTGCATGATATTGCACGCTCCCATGGTCAGGACTGGACAACTTTGGGCATCCAGCCTCACAGGTGATGTAGCAAGCTGCAAGGACAAGCAGAGACGTCTTCCATTTGCTGAACCAGACTTGCACAAAGTACTAGAAAATGACTGACACGGCACGACAAAGCATAGGGGTAGCAAAAAGCGAATTCACCCAGGTGTCTCAAAAACGATGCAATCACGCAGGCATGAAAGTTCGGCGTCAGTGTTCGGGCGCTGCATACGCCTTCTTCTTGTGGTGCTTTCAAGTAGGAGGCGATCAATTTGTTTTAATTTCACTCACTTTTCATGGCTTATACCCAGCAACAACAACAACAGATGTAATGACGATGAATGGGGCAATTCGCCACATGAGGTTCGGCCCACTACCCCAAAGCACAACGGATGGCATGAGACCTGTCTTGATGATGAGACGATGAACGATGCTGAATATGAGTGGACAATCAGTGGAGTCAGTGAGGCAACATCAACAAAACGCTAGGTGAAAACACAACACACAAAAACACACACACAGCACACAGGTACGCAGACGCATCATAGGGCAGAGAGGAGATCGGTGTCCCGGAGAATAATCCGGAAGTATACTCAAGAGCTTGGCGATGGTCGATCTGGTTAGACCACGTGCCGAGGATGGTTGCCAATCTGAATGGTGCTGACGCGATCGACTGCAGGTGACACTACAGAGCTGCTCTTTGGGAGTTGTAAAGATGGCAGTCGAGAACAACAACAACAATTATATTGTGACGATGAAGTGAGGAGGTGGCCGCACAGAGGTATGGTACCACAATTGTTGCTGTGAATCACCTCAACCCATCGTAATTCATGTAGTTGTTGGCTGTCGAGAAACACAAGCTTGGTATCCGCCAAAACAGCACACAAAGAGCAGGGCATGGAGTCTGAGCGGCCGATCAGATGCTCGAAATTGGGAGTGAACGCAACCCCGAGACAAAGCCTATGCATCAGCGATGCAAAGTGGCGAGGCGCACGAGAGGCACACACAATTTCGGCAAAGGCTCCTGAAGCTGCAACGCTGCAATCTCCCTATGAACGGCTCTGGGTGGGTCTAGCGGGACGTCCGCGCATGCCGCGTTAGACGCAGACGCTGTGGCCTTTAATGGGTGTGAGTGGACCTCACGACATAGATTTTGGCTCCCGTGCACAACTGAAGTACGGCGTCAAAGAAGAGGCTGCATGACGCATCGAAAGTGTCGCTACCCAGCATGCAAGTGCATTTATGAGAAAGTTCCGGGGCTGCTGCCACGGGCTTTCCGGTAATACAGAATAGCGAACACGGTGTGCATTGTTTTGCTTGTGGGCCACTTCGCGACCCCCCTCTCGGAACGTATTGCAGCCCCCGTGGGGATTGCGACCCACAGTTTGGGGACCACTGGATTACTGTAATAAAGAAACACACAACTTTTTGAAAAGCCCGACGCGAACACAACATTTATTTCATAATTAACAGTGCCTGTGAGTGAGTGAAAAAAAAAGCTTGTTTTATGAAAGAATAGACGCGTTACTGGGTATTTGGCTTTAATAATTTTTTGTCAAAAATTCAATTCGAGTACTTTCCTGTATGGTCGAAAAAAATAACGTCTTGGGGCGTATTCGACATTAACAGCTCACGTGGCGTTGCAGTTAGAACGATCGCCTTCCTCGCCGAGACCAGAAGGTGACGCGAGTTTCAATCCGGGTTTCAGGTTCTCCCTGGGCTTTCCCGAAGTCTTTCGACGAATGTCAGCACGGTTACCCCTGACCTGGCTCAGAAATCATATTAACCCTCTGTCTGCCACTCTTTCCTGCTGTCCTCTCTCCATCTGTCCATGTCTGTAGTCCCTTCATAGCCATTACTGCTTTGCAACCTTAACAGGAAACTTGAGAGAATAGAAATGACACTCGGACTTGCAGGTAGCGCCCTGGTTGCTTATGAACCACCACGAAAAATTTACCATTCAGAATGGTCACCATTCTGAATTGCCCGCGTACCAGAAGTAGAAGCCGACCCCTGTGCGTCCATTAACCTTGGATCACGAAGTTACTCCGTGCCTTGGATACAGAGCTAGAAACACTTCATGTAGTTCCTCTCTTTCTCGGGAATTTTATGACCAGAGAGGGTGCACTGACTAATCCGCAGAGGAGTAGGTGTTCAAACAGCGGATGACCTAAAACGTGCAGTGTACTGACCCGCCTGACAGGGTTATCGCCGTGCTGATAGCGCGTACGGGGTGGACGAACACGTCAAAATCCGAGAAGTATTACTGGAGCATTATAATACTTTTACTACACGTTTCTTCTTTTCAGATACTTCAAATACTTTTCTGAAACATGTGTTATGGTACGTAATACAAATACAAAGAGTATTACAGTAATACTATTATAATAGAAAGTATTGTATTGCATGCCCACACCCCCTCCTTTAACATGACTGTCCATATGATCATCGCTTGGTGTGCATCATTGGTGTGGCGCGTACAATCATTGAGGAGAGCTCGGAGTTTCGGAAAAGAAGGAAATGTAGGCCGCAGACTTTGCAGACATTTTAAAGGAGCAGTCTAGAGGCGCACAATTTTGTTTCTGTTGTTGGTCAGTATGGAATGTAAGGTGGCCGAAAACAGTTTTCCCACAATTAGTGCTACCGTAGCGAAATTGGGACGTCTGCAATAGCTCCCCGAATCTCCCGTGCGCGAAACACCCTCCTTCGCCTTCAGGATAGGCACGTGATGAGCGCGACCTCGCGCGTCACTATGTGACGCAAGTGGAAAGGACCATTGGACCTGGGATCACATGATCGAGGTGAGCAACATCGCGCAGGCCAGAGCGTCTGCTACCGCTACGGAGACGCCATGCGTTCTCCGGCTACGTGATGTCCGAAACGGAGGGTTTGAAGGCTGTCCACGACACACCCACGATTTTTTGGGACCGGAGACACCACGGGAAGAACGAGTGGTGCAGCCCGAAATTAACTGCGCTTGTACAGCGAAAGCCTCGTGCTTACCGAAAATGTGCAACCTGTCCGACAGTTTTCACCGCACAGTTGGTTCAGTGGCTAACAGGTGGCGCCACAATACCGCCGCCATCACTTGCTTTCTGCTACTGTGAATTCTGAGATTGCACAGAAGCCACGGATATATATTACTCTTGTGATCGTAATCTTATTTTCTCAGGCTGCATATATGCTTTGGTTTTTTTAGAAAACGTGATATCAATCATATAAAGAATAGAAGTCAACAAGAAACAGCTCACAATGTTCGTAGCAGACGGTTTTTCCTACGAACGAATGAGGGGCTCTCTACCACCAACGTCACAGTAGAGTGGGTGTGGTCTGCAGTTGGAGCACTCCGGCCTGTCACCGCGGCAGCGATTTTCCAAATTAATTGCACCGTGGTGAAACAACTTTGGACAGAAATATTTTGTGGGAATGCTTTTCACATACTGCTTTACAAGATGACAGCAGTTTTTGGCCGTGTTAGATACCACCTTAATGCTCCTTTAAGGTCTGTAAATTAGCGTTACGCCAATACTATACAGAAACAACAAGGCAGGCACCTCTATGGCCATTCATGGAAAGGATGGGAGATGGAGCAGTAATATTGGTAATGGTGTCTGCTCCACGGCTCATGCACACGTGTGTGGACCATTTAGCATGCATTACGATACGAGTGTGCAACTGTCATATTTAAACCATACAGCAGGTATTATATCAGGAGTAACAGTACTTGCATAACTCCCAATAGGTTCATAAGGGGACCATGTAACACAGTGACTCAGTGAATAGCAGTTTTAAACGATTATACCATCAGGGAGTGTAGTACGGAATCTGTATTCTGCCTCCACCGCGCCGGCAGGCACGGCGCCTGCCAACCAGAGACGTAAAGACAGGAAGAAAAAGAAAGAAAGAGAGAGAGAGAGAAAAAACGGAAATACTCACGAACAAACTTCTTGTTTGTTTGTTTTTGCAGCCGCTCAAAGGTTGAAATGAGAAACCTCAAAAATTCAAGATGGCGTTTTTCGTGCGCCAGTTGAGGCGCCCGAATTTTGGTTTCACGTTCTGCCTAACAAGGTACTCCGATGGACAAGGCCTAAAGATGGCAATCGTCATTGATCGCTCTCGCTTTGACCGTAGTATTCGTGGCACCAAGGGGATTAAACTCGCGAGTTTCCTTGCGGACTAAAGTGAGGCGCTGCGAGCTTTTCGCGTCATCAAACGTCATGAAACGTCAGAATTTTTACGTCGAAGCGCGAGTTCTCAACCGTCACGTGTCCATTGGCTTCTGAGGCCGCTCCCCCGGTATGCGAGCGCTCATTGGTTGGTTTCAAATTACGAACTTTCCTTGGCGCGCTCAAGCCGGTGGTGCCGTGTTGGCGGTGCCGGAGCAACTCGCCGTAAAGTTTCGAAATATGGCGGGTGCAGCATGGACGCAAGCAAAGCATCTATGCCGATACCGCTTTGGATGATTTTTAGTGTCCTCCCCTAACATGTTTCTGAAAAACTCGGTGCCTCATGAATACTTCTGCAAGTCAATTCAGTGATAGACAAATGGAAGGCAGCTAGGTCTGCTTCGCTTGATTGGTGCGACAACGATTCAAGAAGGACCAATACTGCGTTTTTCCACTACGCACTCGATGACATGCAAGTCACTTCCTATTCCATTCTGCCACTTAGCATAGCATAGCACCACACTTCTGGCATATACGCAGCATTTTGGGAGGTAGAATTTTTGGTTTTCACGTTTCTCACGTTTCTGAGCCCTATCTTTCTTGTTCAGGTATAAGCACTAAACTCATATATCTGCTTCAGAAAAGCATCTGCATGGATACAGCAGAATGGATAAGCCACTCAGAGTGGTTGGAGCATCATCTTTCGGCATGCTGCTGCACAAGTTCCTTTGTGAGGGGTCAACCAGACGCCTACACAAGCAGCAAAGGGATATGGACATATTCTCTGTCATGCTGGATCTCTGAATGTGTGTGCCTGTGCAGCCAATATACTGCTGTTCTACTGTGAAATCTTCCACGTGAGACATCAGCTATCAGTGAATGCGAAGCTGCTTCGGCATATCACTCGAACTTCAGAAACAACGTCATATCATGTTCGTGTTTTGCACAGCTACAGCAGTCTGCAGTTTGTGATTTGGAAATACCTATCCCGAAACATAAAGCACTTTGTGTAACAGAAACAGACAACGCTTCCGCATTTTGTTATTTATTTCACTCGACACGAACGCAAATCCACAACCATCCAGAACCGCCAAAGCGGGGGAGAGGGAGAGAACAGATGAGAAAGGGAAAGCACTGCCAGCGTCACAGGTCACCCAGGGAGACAAAAAAAAAAAAAAGCAAAGCAGGAAGCTACTCAACCGTCGTCCAACGATTGGCCCCAACGCTGGACGCGAGTTTTCCCCGACAATAGAAATATACCACACTTTCACCCTCTGGTGGCACGTTTGCAAAATGGTACGTCCGGTGTCAGACGTTGGGCGCATTTCTCCCTGCGTCAATCATCAACCCCAGGAAAAAGGTATTTCTCCCTGCGTCAATCATCAACCCCAGGAAAAAGGGTGGATAACAACACGGAGACGTCTCGTCACCGAAGCGACACGTCGCCTTCTGGCGAGCAACCTCTCAAGTCAACTTCGCTCCACCGCCATCTTGATCGTTTTAAACAGGACATTCGTATACGCTTGGAGTGATAACTTTGCACGGCGATTATCAGTCTCTTTGAAGCATACCAGGATTAAATGTCCTTCGGGGGTCTTCAGAGCTTTATATCCAAACGACACAATGTTGCCCTTGCATTGAGTAATCGTAGGAGCACGGCACGCTAGTACGGGCTACTGGATAACACCCAGTGTAATACAAATAATAATAATAACGCCTTTTTATTACATGCGCAAGAACAGCTGTTGTTGTTTTTAAGTGTTGAGAGAGGTGAGCCAGTATTTGGCACAAGAACAGCCGCAAGGCCCTTGGTGTTGGCGTACGCTCGCAAGTTTCCACATCATGCCAAAAACGATGAATCCCCACGAAATGGAGAACATAATCACAGCGTAGGTCAGAGAACATATATGCAATAATGTTGGTGGATAGATTTGTTATATCTAAAATTGCCAATAAAAGTACTAATAAACAAGTTACGAGCTGTTGTAAGAGTATCTTCTGACTTAAATCCCCCACTTTTTTCTATCACATCACAACAGCATCCTCATCATTCTCTTTTTCCGAATTTTTGAAAACATAAAACGTTAAAGAACAAATTTTTTCTGAAATTTCACGTCCCAAGCTGCGACTTGGCGCCTACTACTCATGCGGCTGCTACCTGCCAGATGGATCGGCGTTATAATTTTTTTACAGCAAGTGGGGTAATAGACAAGTAAAAATCGACACAGCAAACATCGTCCTGCTCTGACATCACTGTATATGCCCCTGTCGGTGTGGCAACGCGGGAGAGGTCAGGTGTTTACAACTACCAGTGGGAACGGCCGTAGCTCTCCTCGCATCTGTGACATCAGAGCGTGGTAAGTGTCAGCAAGGGTTCTTATCCCGCCACGCATGACACATAGAAAATAAATAATCGTCCCTTTCATCTCAGTACTCTTGTGTGCAGTACGATACCTGCCTCATATAACAAATCACATATCAATTTGCCCCCCCCCCCCCCGCCTTTAAGTTGTAAGCAACGCTGCAACTGCTCCATTTAACAGAATACACTGGAGAAAAAAAAAGGAAGAATTGCACTTACCGAAGAAACTCAGGACAAGGTGCGGTATGATCTTCACACGCATTATGATGCGGCGTAGAGACGTATCATTAAGAATTGCGGCTCTCAAACAAAAGCATCAACAATAATAGACCATTGTGGTTCGCTTGAAGCAAATACAGCCGCACAAACAGTATGCTGGTTCGGTGGAATGAAAACACGAACTTCTACCATTGCAAGTGAATCATTCTGTGCTCTGGCAGCGGGATGTCCATCCAGTGTGATGACACACTTATCATGAAAACAGAGAGCATGCTACCCCTTAGATGTTTTCCGCCAGCTCGTACTTCCGTGGTGTTCGGTTTCAGCTCATCTTTGGCCATTGCTATCGCAGAAGTAACCATGTCAAGGCCGCTACATACAGGACAGGAAAACTGC
The DNA here is from genome assembly GCF_037126465.1 of Ornithodoros turicata. Classification (NCBI taxonomy): domain Eukaryota; kingdom Metazoa; phylum Arthropoda; class Arachnida; order Ixodida; family Argasidae; genus Ornithodoros; species Ornithodoros turicata. The sequence goes on from NC_088205.1 coordinate 68,266,726, forward strand.
CATCTCAGGCTAACAAGCAACTACAAGCAAAGCTTGCTTAGAACACGGACTATGTCGCACACCGTCCTGTTATCCATTACACACTAGTTCATTTTACATTCGACCTTTTACACGTGGCTAAAGGAGCACTAGACGAACGTGTCACGTCTTTGCTAGCCGTGTGTAATTTTATCACGGTCATACGCAGCGAGCTCAAGGCAGACAGACCTAAAGCATAACTCATACGGCATCATTCGACAAAATGTGTGCGTGTACAAGGCGACAGAAATTTAATGTCACCATAGTCACTGTTCAGCAGCTTGAGGAAGTTCCGTGTATAGTAACATGTACACGTCATTGTCGAAACATGGACAACATAACATTGTACTGTTGGGGACACGGCCAGCTAAAATCGACTGTCAGTAGTTCGCCGTCCCATATTACCTCGGTTGCGCTTGAAACTGTTGTGCCCATATTGTATTTGAACATGGACCATGTGCAGTACGTTAGTGTGTTACTCTAAAGAAATAGTTCTGCAACACGTGGAGATTTGAGATGCGATGAAGCACGGAGTGTCGAATTTAGACAATCGTGTTCCCTACAGTACATTTGACTATGGCAGATTAAGTAGTTCGGCAGACGACAAAGAAGACACCTCGCTCTTGGCGTGAGTTAGCGATTCGCACCCGCAGGTTCAGGTTCAGGTTCAGGTTCGCCTAATCCCTTTTACAACAGGGCAGACATCCACAAAAACGAGTGACAGGCGAGTCTCCAGGCTCTCATAAGTGGAGCGAGAAGTTTGAGTCAATGCTGGGGGGTTCGTCTTGCGGAGGAGCCACTTGGGGTGCGTTCCAAAACGTACTCGAGTCAACTCGGGAGTCGCGCTCTACCCGAAGCGCCGTTCCAAAACCGGGTTGAGTAACTCGATGACGTCACTACCCGCGTTCCAAAACAAGGTAGAGTAAGGAGAGAGTTAACTCGATTCAACTCTCCTCCGAAGGCCGGTCAGGGAAGGTTCGCCCGAGTAATGACGTCATGTTTTTGTCGTCTGCTGTTTTCCGCGAAAGCACGGCATCGAAACCAGCTGAACGTGTGGTTGTCAAAAAGCCTCGACCTCCACGGCGGGTTATCAATACACAGCTGGACACCCAAATGGCAACACTCTTCCTATGCGGATTGTGCGACATGGTTTTTGAGGACCAGGCGAACGCCCAAAGACATGCGAGCCGGATACATTTCCCAGGAAAAAGTGAGTCTCGCTGGTGCGCTTTTCATTTTGTCTTCATGTACGTTGCTTTTCCATTATCTATTTAGCATATGTTCACTAACAGCTGCCCTGCAATGTTTATTTCTTTCACTGCCTTGTAGTCACGTTGTCCTTGTAAAGGCGGAGCTCTATGTGAAACGTTCAAAACTATATTAGGAGCAAGGGCTATTGCTGTCCAGCATTATTATTATTATTTCTACTTTTGTGTGCGTGTGTTGGAAATTGGATTTTAAATGAAATTTTACTTTTCTTCCTTTACCTTCACAGTTGTAAGATGGTTTGTCGGTGCGTTCGTGTGAACAGGTTTCAGATAAAATATGTACTACCATAGGCGCAGGCTAGCTGGTGGATAAATGCTGGGGTGGAACTTGGCTAAATTCTGAGCTGTGGAAGGAAGGGACAACACGACAGAACTCTGTCACGAATTTCCCGTCTTTTCGCCCAAGCTCAGACTTCCTTCAAGATAAATGAAGCATGAGGCGTTTGCGCGCTCCGCGATACGTGTGCTATCAGAACCGCTTCATCGGGCTCTGATTACATCCCAAGCAGCACGATGTACTGAAAGTCGAGTGCAATGGGGATGGACGGTATGTGTCTTATCAACTTTATTTAGTTTCACGAGTCTGTTCAAGGCCTTCCACCTACCCCTCCACTCCTATTGCACTTGACTTTCAGTACATTGTGCTGCCTGGGATGTTTTGTTTCAGCCGTTCAGCTCACATTCGACTCCGACGCCGCGGACATTTCCGTGACCCAAACCACGTCCGCACCACTACCTCAGTTCCAGGATTCCAACCAGCAGCTTCCACCTTTTGTATTTTTCATCTTCTGTCGTCATGATGTTATCATTTCTCTGTTTTTTATTTCTTTTGACTACGAAATGCAAGGGGATGTATCCACTTTACGCATTTGGGGTAACTAATGGTACGTGAAAACTCCCATCCCACAAACAATTAACAAATAAATCACGACAATGTCAGTTGCTTTTCCCTTTCATTCTCCAATAGAGGGGCTTAAGAATAATTCTGCAGTGTCTTGGAAGAAATAGTACCAGACAAGGAATCTCTGAATGTAACTGCAACAAGTAACTATACATACACAAAGTGCTGAAAAAGCCAAATGCCCACTGGGCCGACAAGACAGAGTTCAACTATGTCTGACGGGGCATGGTGACTCCCGTAAACAGCTCACAATACATTCCCAGTCGTCGTTATCGTCGTCTCTGTAAAATAAATCTGACGCGCGCGAGATGAGAGCGGTGATGACACCGGCCTCCATCTTAACTCGGTCGGTGTCCCCCATGCGTTCCCAAAGCTACTCGACCGGGTGCGTACTCTGTGGTCACATGGTACAACTCGGTCATGTGACCTACTCGACTCGAGGGTTTGTTGTGGAACGCACCCTTGGTGGATCTGGCTTCGGTTGGCCGTCCGCTGTGTTTGGCCGGTTTCGGTTTCGAGATGGGGTCTGCCGGCCGTCTCGTGGAGTGCCCTTGATTTGATTTTGGAGGCCTCCGGAATCCCGCGGGGTGGGTCCGCTTCACGAACTTGTGGTGGTTCAGGGGCTGTGTCCGGTAGGCCCACAGGTCTGGCATTGGTCGCTGGTTGTTGTGGTACGGGTCTTCGTGGTGGTTGGCATTGATACATAAAAAATCCCTTATCCTTACAGACAGTTGATCTGCTACCCTGTCGCCCCCTTCAGGTGTGAAATGGATGTCGACCAGTCCGGAGTCTCTCACTCCTCGTAGAGCATGGTAGTTATTGATGAATATCACCCTTGTCAGGTTTTGACAAGCTGATATTAGTTGCATGTTGGTTTCTCGGATTTTGTCGCGCTGCTCAGGTCCTCTATCTTTAACGAAGGGGATCGAACAGACTGCAAAAGTGGTGTGTGGCTCTTCGCTTTGTTGTGCCATGAAGTCTGTGATCTTTGTTACAACTTGGTTGGGTTGGTCACCGTTCAGGATGTCGTTCAGACCTGCGATAATTATGACCATTGGTTCTTCATCTTGCGTTCGGGGTGTTTCTATGGCCTTGTCAATTATATCCGAGGTTTTTGCGCCTGGTATGCCGGTGACAGTTAGCCGTGTGTCTCTGTAAAAATCTCTGTAGTAGGCAGTGTCTTTAGAAGGCAACTGTCTTTCGATCCCGTGGTTCTGTTGACTGATGCTATAGTCGAAAGGGTAGCGTCAACTAGATTTCTTGGCGTTGTTTTCGAGGAGCATCTCTCGTGGTCACTTCATGTTTGTCATTTAAGGTCTGGGATCGCAAGGGCTGTTGATGTCTTAAGTAGGGCTAGAAACATTCTTCCAGTGAAGGCAAAAATTATGTCTTATTATTCTATAATTTATTCACGTTTTTATTATTGTATGTTGGTCTGGGGATCGACCACTGAAACAAACCTAGCTATTTTGCAGCGAATGCAGAATAAGACCTTGCGTGCTATAGGCTGTCTTCCCTTTGATGCATCTGTATTAGCAATTATGGTTACATATGGTATTTCTAACATTATTACCCCTTACAAACGTAAACTACTTCTCAAAATATTTGTGGAATCAAAGTACCACATGGACAACTTTCAATGCACTTACAGTTTAGTAGAACTGCATCCCGCTTACTTACTCCGTCATTCTCACCAATTTATTATTCCTAAATGTAGGACGGATTATGGGCGTCAACGTTTGAGTTTTTTAATTCCTGTTTTTTTTAATAATTATCGCGACATTATGTTGAGTACAGCTTCTGCAGCTGATTTTAAACGACGGTTGACTGTTGCACTTATGTGCTGATTTATTGGCCGCACTGTCATTGGTGACTATTATGTGATAGCCTTTTCCTTTTCCGGTGCTATTTGTTTGCGCTCCTGTTGCCTCTCCTTTCGAGTGTATAATTATTTTGTATTATCCCATTGCTTTTCTTCACTTTGTTATTGATGTGTTGACGCTGTCGGGGTGCCGCGGTGATAAGGTGTATTAACAACAGCAATAAACAGCAACAAATTTCGCAGTAGCGGACTTTTCACCCTGTTCACGTTTGAGTCGCCAAACAGCCACACCCTCTTTTTCCGTGTGCCTGGTCGCGCGGATGCGTCGTCCGCTCCTTTTTCCTCTTGACCCCTTTTCCCGTGGGGATTACGGGGCTCGTTGTCTCCGCTTGTTGGCCGGTTCTTCTCACTTGCGGCTTCCTGACCTGATTGTGCTGCTACAGAGTAGGTTTTCCGATGTCCGCCATCATGCGTCGCCTCGTTGGCGACTTCGTCGTCTGATCGAGGTTCAGTGGCGCTCTTTCCCATGTCGGGACGGGTGTTTTGGGTTTCTTGCAGTGTCTCACGTAGAAGCGAATTTACCTTCTCTAGTGAGCTAACCATTAGTGTAAGGGACTCGATAGCATCTTGGTGGTTCTTGTTTTGTTGTGACATAGCTTGGATTTCCTCGGTCAACGATTTCACCTCATCTTTTGCTTTTTCGGCGTTCTCCTTTTGCTCCGTTAGGGCTTTTTCGAAAGTCTAGTCTTTCGACACGTCCGATACGTCCGACCCGAGGAGAGGAAGGAGCGGTGTTGATCATGTGGAGTGACAAAGAACTCTGGCATGGCTGGATGGAAACCATAGCGACGATGTTTATGAGCGTGTAGTAGACAGGTCCGTGATCTGTGCTTGGTCCAACTCGGTTAGCTGCCCAAATACATCAGTGGCTGACGGCATCTTCCGTGAGACTTTTACAGCGGCGGTAGCTGTTAACGGGAGGTCTCGGGAGATCGCTGCGGCTGTATCACAACATCCTCCGTTTCGGGTTCGTTCCCGGAAAGTGTCGCGACTTTTCAGCGTTTCCTCTCTCGCTTTTGTCCCGATTTTAGGAATATTTTTGATCCGCAGATCCCAGCTCTAGACAGACTGGTCTTGCTGTCTCGTAGACAAGGTTGCAAGAGCGCATCATGTACGTACCTACGTACGGTACGTTTCAAACGTGTCACGAAGGATGTCGTATTTTTCCATCCGATCTGATGTGCGGTTGAACGTCCTCAAAATTTCTCGCGCCTTTCTACCCATACAGTATAAGTGGGTTCTGACTTTAACATGTCCAGGCTTGTCGTGATCCCCAGACGCAAAGCAAAAATCCTCGAATTCATCTTTCCACGCTGGCCACTCTGTGACGTCGGCAAAGTTGAAAGGGTTTGGATGTCGGAAAGTGTTTATTCTCAAATGGAACGTAGTATTGCACAGTTCGCAGCCGCTGCCACCATGTCGTGAAGCTCAAGACAACGACTCTCCCACCTGGTAGCCAGTAAAAAAAAAGAAAAAGAAGAAAGGACCTAAACACGATAACAGCCCAGTCCTTGGTGGAAAAGTACAAAGAACAGAACAAGTAAAAGCACACGGCGACTGCTCTGAACTGCCAACCAAAGGCTTATTCCATAAAACTGATACTGCCCTCCCCTTCACGCGTCAGCGTTTCCACATGCATGAGCGGATCCTTCTTTCCCGAAGTGAAGTTATCAACCTTCTTAGATAATATTATTGACTGCTTGCATACGCAATCCACCCACATTTTTATCTATTTTCTCAGGCAGCAAAATGTACCGGAAGTTCCATAGCGGTGGCTGGCAGACCTGTGTTTTTTCAGTGTGGTGCTTCATTTCCCAGAACTGTTCACGAAGACAGATAACCTCGATCTACCCGGTCACCCCTATGTGCTTCAGCTTTCAGTACATTGTGCCGCTTGGGCAGCCTCCCGGAACAACAAGGCCGGTTGTTTTTACTTTTGAACATTACAGTAACTTTTTAAAACATAGGCTCACATCCTACACAATTTTCCTTGTGCTCCTCCAACGTGATGTAAGTTTTCTTTAAATTAGCCGCATTTTCTCTAGACTAGTCTTAACGTACCTGATCTTAATCGCTTCATCGTCATTACGAGCTAACGTGTGGCGGGAAGTTCAAGAAGATGGGCACATGGCACATTGCGCGTGACGTATACCACCCCCTTGACGTATCGCGCGAAGAATGTCGTGCACGTGTTTTATCAAGTTCCCTTCTCGACGAGTGCCCCACCCATCGTTAGCTCGTAACGAGTGCAAGCGATTAAGCCTCCTGGTTGTCAGACCTAAATACACTTTACCACAATTTAGTGGAAACTTGTGCACGCAACCCTCATGGCAAACGATATACGAGGGGTGCTCAAGTCAAACCGGGACTTTCTGTCTCCTGGGTGTACAAATGACTCGCGCAACTTCTTTTTGGTCATTTTCACACGCGACAGGCCTCCGCGTTCACCACGTGGTGATCCAAAGTTTGTGCAAAGCAGAAGACACGCGCTGGACAAGATGGCCGACAACAAGGTGAGCGCGCACATCGAACAGCGAATTGCCATGAAGTTTCTCGTGAATGAAGGCGTAAAGTCATCTTAAATTCACAGAAGACTTCAGGCTCAGTATGGCCACAATACACTCAGCCGCAGCAAAGCGTTTGAGTGGTGCAAACGGTTCCGAGATGGCCGTACATCAGTGCAGGACGACCCCGGCGGGGGCGGCTCAGAGCCCAGTGTCAAGAGTTCCTGAGAACATCTAACTTGTGGAGCGCCTGATCCTCCAGTACCCACGGATAACATGTCTCGATTTCAATAGTGCATATAGTGCGATCAATAGTGCATATTACTGCCAGGTTCTCAGGGGTGTGCATAAGGCGCTGAAGTAAAAGCGGCCGGGCCTCATCACCAAAGGAGTGCTCCTCCTACAGGACAATGCACGCCCGCATACCGCACATCTCACGACACGCACCTGACAGGAACTTGGCTGGGAGTTGCTGCCACATCCCCCTTAGGGTACATTTATGCTGCAGCATCGCTGCTCGCTGCAGCTTCAAGCACTTCGCTGCTCGCATAACCGCTAGGGTGCGTTTACCCTGCAGATTGCTCAAGATGCTGCTCGCTTTCGCTATATCAGTCGCCTAGCAGCGTTCACTGTGGAAGGATGGAAACGAGGAAAAGTGGGAAGGAGGAAACCGACTTCATCACAACCAATCGCAGGTCGGATTTCAAGACGCCAGTCATCAATGATACCAGGAAGACAAACATGTTTACATTCCTAGGTGCAGCGAGCAGAGCGGCAAGCAGCGGCGAGGATAAGCGAGCAGCCAGGCTGCAGGGTAAATGCACCAACAGAAAGCTCTGTGTTTGACCTGTCATCGCCAGAAGTCAGGTAGTCCCCGGGCATGTTCAAACATGTTTGGCAGCATTGTTGTGGCGATGATCATGGCGTGCATCTTTGGCAAGCAGCGATGCTGCAGCATGAACGCGCCCACAGAGATACATGTGTTTGTTTCGTCATCGCCAAACAGCGATGTGCCATGTGCCAGCAGCGATGCTGCAGCATAAATGTACCCTTACAGTACAGACCTCGCTCGCGGAGATTTCCATCTCTTCGGGCCACTGAAGGCGTTCCTTGGGGGCCCAGCTGCGACGACGAGGTGAAGAATGCGGTCCCACCATGGCTGCTACGCGCCGGTAAGGATTTCTACGCTGCTGGCATCCAAGCCCTCGTGAAACGCTGGGACAAGTGCATTAGTGCAGCTAGAGATTACGTGGAAAAATAAAACTAATTTCTCGCCTGTAAGCTCATTTTACTTTTGCGAAAAATGAAAAGTCCCGGTTTGACTTGAACGCCCCTCGTTCTTATTGATGCAAGCAATATACTTATTCACATGCTTAGTTTTGCAACCCGTTTCATTTTGTCTTTACTGTCCTTGTAAGGCACTAAGTGATTTCCTTTTTGCAAAAACAATATCTACCCCATAATGCTTAAAGAATTTCTTTAATCTACAGCCAGCCTTATTTACATAATTTTACGATTTCAATGTTGTTCAATATTTATTGCTCGTTCCCTGCGTTCGCGCCAAAGACTTAGCATTCCGATGAGGTTGGGGGTTGAGGAGTGCGGGGGGGGGGGGGGGGTGACGTAGGAATTCGAGCTGCCTGTAGCGGGCGCTGGACAACGACAAGGATGGCCACGCCCATGGGGCACCCGCTTCTCAGTTGGCCATGAGATAGGCCACCGTCATCGCCTCTCCGTGGCATACCATTATCGCCGGTCAAGGCTCATGTAGAGGAAGACCATCGTCCTCTACATTTGGTGACCCGAACGGATCCGTTTGGAAGAACGATCCGTCATGTAGAGACGAGTGAGAGAGAGTGAGGCGCTCTGTGTCGTGGTCCTGGGGTGCCGCGACCGGCACGGGAGCCGAAGCTCGAGAGTCCCAGGTGAAGTGAGTGAGGTGAGGCTATGCGAGTCGTGGTGAGATGCCGAGACGGGCTGAAGCGTGCCATGGCGTCGGCTGCCGCGACTGCCGCGACCGGCAGGTGAGCGCAAGGCTCGAGTGTCGCGGCCGGCAGTGAGAAGCGTTGGGTGCGGTGAAGAGTGCCGAGATACGCAGGAGTGAAGGCGGCTCAATCTGTGAAGCGCGTGTGTGCCGGAGGTAGTGCTGCTCGATGGTGTCGTCACAAATTTGGGATGGTGAAGGGCCGAATTGCTCCGGACGTCATGTTCTTCGTCCGGGTCACCAAATGTAGAGGACGATGGTCTTCCTCTACATGAGCCCCGACCGGCGAGGATGGTATGCCACGGAGAGGCGATGACGGTGGCCTATCTCCATGGCCGCGCCGGTGGAACTGAGAAGCGGGTGCTCCATGCGCGTGGCCATCCTTGTCGTTGTCCAGCGTCCGCTACACTGTCTGCCAGCCTAGATTGGCGGCACGTTGCTCGGGGAAGTATAAGAGGGGATAGGGGAAGTACAAGAGGGGATAGGGGAAGTGCAAGAGGGGATAGGGGAAGTATAAGAGGGGATAGGAGAAGGCTCATACGTCTGGTTCTGTAGTTTCCTCCACTACAGTCGACTGTGGGGATGCCTTCAGAGAGTTCAGTTGGGCTTTCTGTACAGATTTGCTGCGCTGGATGTCGCTACGCGAATGGACGATCTCCTTCAATCTGGAGTTCTTATGTTCGAGGGTGCGGCACTGCTTTCTGGAGTTCCCGTCTTGCGTCGGATGTAGCCGGACAGAGCATCATAATGTGTTCCTCCGTTTCTCGTTCACCGCATTGGCGACTATTTGGATTAGAAGAGCGGCCGAGCTCGAAAGTCTGGGCGCACGTGTTGGCGCCAGGGGATCGGACGCCGAGCAGGAGGGGAACCTCGGCATTGGAGAGGCCACTCGCCGCACAGGGAGGGGGTGCAGACCTGTTTCCCGTTCGCGTATCAGGATGTAGCCTCCATACATGTCTTTTGATAGCTCTAGCTGCCACAGCTACCACGACTACAACGACTACAACGACTACCACAGCTACCATCCACGAATGTGAAAAGAAAAAAGGGGCATGATTTGTGGTCTGCACGTATTCCCCGGTGTCTCTGTTCATGCTTCCGCACAGTCCGCACATGTGCACGGACAGCTTCTTCGGTGCCGACACTGAGAACGATCCATCGCTCTGCAGTTGCACCACAACACCGCCGTGCGTCTGCACTTGGACAGATTGATCATTTTCGACCTCGATTATTTCCACGATCGAGGTTTCTTTGTGCGGTAAGGCCACAGCATTGTTGTTGACCAGGACGGTTTTGTTGTCGTACAACGTCACGGATAGACAATGGATGTAAAGTTGAACTGATTTGTGGTCTGAGCTTGAGTCCAGGTATGCGATGAAGTCCCCATTAACACAGTCCTGGAAGAGGGTGTTGTCTTCCCTTCCCACGAATGGTACGACAAGCTGGTAGAACGTAATTAGAGTTCCGTTGCCAGAGAGGTGACATTTCAAAGGTTCTGGAAGAAATAAATGGAAATGGTCGTATAAAAGGCTGCTTGCAGCTACAAGATTGTACGCATAATAACTAAGGTTTCGTGTTTTCGGATTTATCCGCGAAAATTCGAAAATCATACTCCACTAATTTTCAAATCAATTACCCGAATAACTCCGATTGTGAGGGTCCCAATAATGCACAGCTCGCGAAGAAAATCTGATGCCTCAATAACTGCTTGTCGAGGATCGTTTCATTGTTTAAAAGTCCGTGTTAGCGTCGCGAAGCAACTGTGGCTATGAGCGGCGTACAGATGTGGACAGATGGAGAGAGTACAGCAGGAAGGAGCGGGGGACAGGGGAGCTAGTATGCGTCCTGGGCCAACTTCAGGGAGAACTGTGCAGACATTCGCCTGGAAAGTCACGATGTTTTAATTGTGCGTCGACATTGCCTTATCCAGTCCCCGTGACAAGGAACGGTGATTTTCTTGACCCAAATCTGCCCTGCACAATGCTCGAACTATCCTTTCTTTAGAGAGACACCCGACGTCGACTTGTGCCTGTTTTTTGTACCATGCCTGCTCTTCTCATAGTAAACATGGCAACACAGATGAAATACAAATCATCTTGAATGGGCCTTATGGCCGTCAATTTCTTCATAAAGTCGGAAGAGCCGACTCATCGAATTGTCCGGCGGAGGATAGTGATCATATTATAATGCACTGCACTAGGTATGCATCACAAAGAGCTACATTGAAAGCTACACTTCTTCGACTGGACAGCAGGGTCTTTGGTATAGTGAAGGTGTTGGGACTTTGTGCACCGAACACGAGGGATGCTGCCTTTGCGGTATTTGTGAAATTTGTTCAGAGCTGTGGGATTGATACAACCTTCTAGGACTCTCTGTGTATGATCTTTGGATAATTGTGAATGGTGGACTTCTAGTGAACACGTCAGGAGACAATTTCAATTTCTCTCTTTTTTACTGTACAAACAAACACACAAAGAAATCATCTTCTTGAAAGGACAGCTAGGTGTTGAAACACAGAAGATACATGACGGGACGCAGGCGAAATGCGTCATGTGACTATGGCAAGAAATACATGAATTTCGAGCTGTACACGGCGTCACGTGCCAAGTCGCACGTCGTCGTGGCGTCGCAAGTATTGCCGTTTGCAGCCTCTGATTCTTGCCGTGAGTAGGATATTTTACGGCTGTCGTCGTTTACAGCGTTGGTTTAATATGAACTTCTACCAACAAGCAGCTTTATGTCTGTCTTAACTTCTCAACACCCAGAATCCTAATCACCACACCGTTCCTACCGATAGTGACGGCAAGTTTAGATGCAGTATTAATGCATAAGAACGTGAAAAGTAAGGGTGCCTCCAAGTTAAACGATGTAAAACAGACTTTTTCTATAGATTTAAAAACGTCAGCTTGCCAAAAGACCCGATTGTTTTTTTTACAAACTTTTCGCTGTCGTTTTTAATACACCTACCCCGCGCTTGTAGAAGCAGTGGACGACAGAATCAGGATGAAAGAAGCAGCAACTTGTCTCTCGACTTATGAACGCTCATTGCAAAGCAAGGCGTGACGAGAGAAAGCTACAACAATTTTGCGGAATTCCTTCACTCTTCGCTTCTGGTGCCAAATTTTACGTTACACGTATCGCACGTTCGCATGTGATACTCTGGTTCCGCAAGTACAGATATGATAGTGTATTACCTTCGGAACAAGACGGACAGCAGTCACCTGGATTGTGAACAACCATTTGTCCCTGGAATGTGATGCATAGAGATAGGTCAGAACAGACGCGACGTCATTGCGTCAGTGTTCGTGAATAATTACTTTTGGGCAAGTCACATTCTTGCACAGAGCTGGAGAGCAGGTAATAAGCCCCTCGTCGCATGTACAGTGCTGACAGTCCTGTATCCATGTATCTCCAACCTGCGAGTGCATTTTCTTGATAAAATCTCAAATTTCTGTCTTTAAAACACACATAGTGCAGATAAATAGGCCATCGAGACACTTATCTGTAGGGAACTTTACCAATACTACAAACAAGTTTATGGCATTTTCATTGAAATAAATGTAACTTCTTGCCGAGACAACGTCATGTTTCCTTTTGCTTTTTTTGGGGGGGGGGGGGCAGAAGGCGCCATGTAATACCCCATTCAGCTACGAAATGCCTTCCCCGCTACTCTGGCAATAGTTTTAAAAGCGGGAAGTGAAGGTCGCCAACAATTTGCATGTCCCGGAATGACGGGTTTTGCAACCTTCTTAGCTCGTATCGCTGTTAGTTTGCTTATTTCTCTTTTCTTTCTTGTTTTTTTTTTTCCGTAAAATAGTAGTAGAGTGGGGAAATCCCAACTTACGGTTTCTGTTTTCGAGAAACCAGCAAACCAAAAAGAGAAGGAAACGTTTCGTTGAGTAGGGAGATTTAGGAGTTCAGTCCAGGAAACTGAATTTATATCACTTAAAATTTGATAACATTACTTGCGCTGCGTGCAGAAGTTCGATCCCCTACAGATAACAACAACATTTCACTGATGGTGATTGGAGAGATTCCACCCCTTTGGTGGCGGTAATGTTGTGAAATGGAACAACGAGGGCAAGCTCTCACTTGGCGACTTCCATGGCGATTCCCGGACACGACGTCGTGAGCGGGCGGTGGAAATAGACGCGCATGTCCGGCGTCTATTTCGACGTCGAGCCAAAAAAAATTCCATGGCGAACTTCTTGCACGATGTCGGCGAGAGCTGCCGAGAACGATACACTGACGACCAATAAGGCGACACAGAAAGGCCGCGCCCCCTGATTTTTCGTCTGCTTTGGACGACGGAATGCCACTGTCGTGGGAATCAGTGCGCTCTGACGGGGCAGCGGAAATGAGCCTCTACTCCCGCCGCCCGCTCACGACGTCGCGTCGGGCGTCGCAAAGTGAGTGCTAGCCCTGAGTCTCACCACAATGTGGACCGCAGTCCTACGGTGTTCAAATAAGGTCAAACGGTTATTCGTTTTCGAAGCGTGATTTTTTACACATGATTATTGAAACACCTTGTATATTATGTATAGCGGCGAAGAAGCCGGTGAAGCTCGCCGGGAAGATGTTAGACTTGTGGAAGTCGACGGCTTCTGGTACGGACGGTGTAATCCGGTAACATAACAAGGTTACCTGTCTCACAGGAGCTGCGTAGAATGTGCAGCCATTCTGCGAATACGACCTGCTGATTAATCAATAATCCCTCTAGACTACTCAAAAATAAACCATCGTTTAGTACCCCTGTCACACGGGCAGTATTCAATCATCGCTGAAACCTATAAGTATTGAACATGCTTCTGCCGCCACCAAGCGTGTAATGTGTCAGCTTTCTCAAGAAGCATGGGGAACTTCCTGTCCAGATTACGTAAGGAAAGTTGCAATGTCATGTGGATTCATGTGTCATGTCAATGGGCTGTTCCCGTCTTGCATGTCACATGGAAAACGTGTGTGCAGTACATTTCCTCCACCATTTCAGTTGTCTCCGTACCCAATATGTAAATAAGAATCAATTCTTACCAGATAGACGGTGTCCCCTTGAGTACAATATGACGAATCTGTGGTAAAGAATCAAAAGCATGTGTTTGCAAACTGCGTCGATTACTTAGGGCATGGATGAACCGAACTCCTGCACTATGACAAGAAAGTTTATTCCGACATCACCGCCAAAAATTCAACCTGATAAAAGAAAAGCACGATTCTTTCCTTATTTTATCCCGAAGGCTTCGGTCTACCCCTTCAAACCTCGACCCCCAGATTAAACAACAGCAGCAACAACAACAACAAAAGTATCATTTGGAAGATTTGAGGAATACTACTGTAGAGGAGCTGGTGTTCCTCTACATGAGTCCTGACCGGCGATGGTGGAATGTCCCAGCGGGCAGATGGTCGTGGCCTCACGCTAGGACGGTGCCGGTAGAACTGCCGTGCCAGAGCTGTAGCGCGTCGCAGCACAGGCACGTCTTCCTCGTCACACACGGGCCGCCACATCACTCCCCCTCTCAGACGCGGAGCGGTGTAGAGCTAGCGGTTGAGGTCCGCGTCGATACATGAAGAGGAGGAAGACGGGCGACACGTGGAACAGGGACGGCTGGTCTTGCGTCTTGTGCTGAGTGGGCAGAAGTGGCGGGATGAACTGTGCGGACAAGAGCTGGCCGGGAGGGTTCCAGGGGCGGGCCGAAGTGGAGAGCAGAGTAGGCAGGTCGTAATGCAGGATGGGGCGACAGAACCGCGACCGGTTCGTGAGCGGTGAGCTCGTACTGTCGCCAAGGAGAGTGCCGGGGAGGACCATCGCGAAGCACGGGGAGACCGGGAGTAGAACTCGGTGACCTCCGTGCGGGTTCCCGGTGGAACGTTGGTCCCGGTGCCTCTTGAGCGCCATTGGATGGGCTGCCAGCACTCTGTATCGAAGCCTGGTGGAAAAGCAAGGCGGGCAGGGTTCTTGGGAATGGCATGACGATGAGGATGGGGCCATGCAGCCGCAGCGGCGTACCGGGACCGGTATGGGAGCATGATGCTCGTGAAGGTGCCGCTGGTGAAAGCCCGAGGAGTGTCATCGCGAAGCATGTGGCGACGTGACGCAGAGTGAGAGACCATGGCGATGCGAGCTGATGCGCGGCCGTGCGTTGCGATGAGTGGAGCCGCGGTGAATTGACGTCGTCGCCTAGCGGTTCCTCGGTAGAACGATGCACCGTACCTTCGGAGGTGGCTTCGGAGGTGGGATTGCAGAAATTTGGGATGGTACTGGGCCGAATTATGCCGAACATGGTGTTCGTTGTTCGGGTCACCAAATGTAGAGGAGCTGGTGTTCCTCTACATGAGTCCTGACCGGCGATGGTGGAATGTCCCAGCGGGCAGATGGTCGTGGCCTCACGCTAGGACGGTGCCGGTAGAACTGCCGTGCCAGAGCCGTAGCGCGTCGCAGCACAGGCACGTCTTCGTCATCACACACGGGCCGCCACATCTTTTCTGCATCCTGTTACAGAAAGCCTTTTCGTAATTTCTAACAAGTATATTTATTGTCTGGTCTTCGTGGATCGGTTTGTGGAGTGTCCGTCAACTGATGCCAAAGCTGTGGGTTCGAAACCGGACAAGGACGCCGGGAACTTGATGGCAGGGTACATGTTGCTTAGACAAGCTGCCATCCGCGTGAGACGATAAATAAATACGGTGCATCGTGTTCTCAAATATCGGCTCACTTTAAAGAACACACAAGTGCACAAAATAAGTCTTCAGATTGATCCCCCCACTGTGACATCATTCATAACTATAGTTGCCTCGCGAAGTAAATGAGTATTATGCGCATTTATTACCTATAGACGGTGATGAGGTTGTTTCCAGGACATTCATTCCCAGAGATCAGAGGACCTCCCGAAACGAACATTCTATAAAATCTAAATAAGTAAGTTGAACTAAAGCTATACATTGCTGAAGGAAACACACAGCACAACAAACTGAACAGATGAAATGACCGTTACTGCATTTTGAAAGAAAGTAAGTCTGAAATTGATTGATTTAAGTGTGGAAGATATAAAGAACGTTCCTAAATGTTTTCCGAAATTTTTCCGACGCACGAGGCTGACGAGAAGCTCTAAGGGGCGATACGAAAATACCGACAATCTGTAGTTATGACGTAGAGTGTTAAAAATTGGGCGGTTCGGTAGATCATGATTAAAAGCGCTAAAAACCTCAGTGCCGAAGATAAAGTTTCACCTCCCCGGCACTCGGGTTTTGAGCGATTTTAATTATGACGTAGAGTTGATCGTTTTTGTTTCGAGAATTTAGCTCTGAGCAAAATAAGAATAATTTCGCGCGACGACTGGGACTTACTGGAGCCCGTTCCCTCCCTAGAACCAGCTCCTCTGAATTCCCCTCATGAATATGTTTCTCCATCAAATAATGAACTGTCGGAATGACGCTTATTCGTTCTCTCCGACGGACGACATTTAACCGTTGCTACATACCTGCGCATGTCTTGTTGTCCAAGTTGAGAACCATGCCCTGTGGACAGCTGCATTCGTAGGACCCTAATGTATTGACGCAGATATGGGAACACGCATGCTCTCCTGTGACACACTCGTCGATGTCTGGAAGAATGGCCACAAATAGGCACGTTAAGTTGTCTGAACCTGCACTATCCTTCCCAACACTGCACTCACCGAATTCGCAGTGTCTTCCTTCGTATCCCCTGCACTTACACAGCCCTTTCCCGTCACTGAGTTCAGTGCATACTTGATTGTGCTTGCAAGGATTGTGCGTGCATGCATCTACAGCTTTGTCGCACGTGTTTCCTGCGGATGCGAAGAGAGAGAGAGAGAGATACATGATGACGATGATATGGGGATGACTTCCGCTCATTGAGCAGAATGCTACCCCACCATGGATACGAAGAATTCCACACTCACATATGTTGTTTGGGAGTTCGGACATGATCATGGGCCTACTGCGCTTAGTCTTACGAAATACTTGTTATTGTGTACTAAGCGCATTATGACACAGCCAAAGACTCCGTTAGCTGCTATGCACTTGTTCACTATAGATAGGCACTGTTAAACATACAATATCAAAAAGAACGTCTTACGTTCAACAGCTGACAGGGCCGAACAGTGACACGAGGAATTGGAGCAGTCGTGTCCTGCATAAAACCATTCGTTGAACCATTAATTGTTCTTACCGTGATATGACTGAATAAAGAAGACGTCATCGCACCTGAACAGAAATCAGGAGAGCCTTCGGTGACAAGAGCGTTGCCGTAGATGGATTCCCTGACCGCGTACCACGCAACAACATTTCCGACGAGACCGCATGTAGACCCCAATTGTCGCACGTCGTCCTTTGGCATGGTGTAGTCCCACACGTTGAGCTATCCACATAATTAATGATTTGTATAAAGTTGCGCTTTTAAAAGATTCAACACTGGAGCGTTAGGGACAGCCATGTGCTCACTTCTGCGATTTCACCGGCGAAAGATTCGAGTCCGCTGAAGCCACCTCCGACTGAATCCTGATCTTGTCCGAGGACCACATCCCCCTTGAACATGTAGCTCCCTTTGGAAGCAGGGCTTTTATCGCTGGCTTTCTCTTCTCCATCCCAGTAGAATACCCATATACCAGTCTCGCTGCTCCACGTCAAGGCGCAGTGGTGCCAGCGGTTGTCGCTGCATTTCAGGGAAAACATTGTTAGAAGCCAGTGGAGGCGCTACATATATATCAGTGCACAAATGAAGGAAGGTACACAAGACAAGGAGACAGACAGCACCCAGAGGATTGTTATTGCACAAAATATATATTTTCCTGATATTTTTAGGGAATCTTATTTAAAACATTATCCAGTGACACCCCGGTACAATCCAAGTTTTCGTGCTATAGGTGTGAAGACGTACCGGGTGAATTCTCCACAGAATGGGACAACCTTGGTTTCACCGTATGCCGCTCGTTACTTATGAAAAAAAGAAAGAAGAAGAAGAAGAAGAGAAAGGAAAAGAAGCGCACTAAGAAAGCCAGCTGAATGTCGACGCCAGGTACGTTGCTGGCATAACGCACAGTGGTGGCAGGACAGTCATGCGCCTTATCCTAATGTGTATTTGGAAGCGGAATTTCCCTTTAAACAAACGGAAACAGTTGTAAACGACATAAGGCATACTTTGCTGCAATCCCTGTGTCCGTGCTGTTCTGGTAGAAGTACAGTAGCAGTCTGTTAGGATCAGACAAGGCGAATGCGTTGTCCAGAACGGTGTTGAGTCCGGGATGCTTGAAGGCGTACGAGACGGGCGTTCCACGTTTGTCCCTCTGGGACGTTCTCATAAAGAAAGACACAGTCAAACCACGCAGGTTGCGCTCCACGCTAACTCTTGCGTAATCTGACACGTAGCCATTGGGGAAGCTTAGTGTGTATGGTGCAGGAACCGGAGCTGTAAAATGTGGGGCATATATTACTCTTATTCTTGCTGGAGAAACATACACCAAGTAGCTTGGCAACTGCACATTGCAACTTTATGACACCATAAGTTGAAGCCCTCCTGCGTTCACATTATGATGACTACTGAACCCATCACTTTCATTTTCAGCGTAGCCTATGACGTAATAAGTGGCGCTGCGTGACTCGACCTGCTTTTGCGTCAAGAAGCTTCCAGCGTTAGTCCGAAAGGGAGCTGACTAATGCTCGGTTAACTCACGGTACATTCACGGCTCCTTCCCCTTTATCGGCACCAAGACTGTCATAGCAGTTCACCCATACGTCTTCCTATCCTTCCTGTGTGGGACATAGGTATTCGTGGGACAAAAAAAAAAAAAGAAACAGTGCCGGGGAACACAAAAAGACGAGGGAACAGAACGACACGACACTGCACTGGACTGCAACCAAATGACAGTTTATTGTCGTGAGTAGTACATTTTTGTTGATGTGCCCTTCACCCGTCGTTGATAACTCCGGAATTTTCCGAAGAGAATTGCTTATCACGAACCTGTGATATAGACCTACAAATTTCATCGGAATAATCTACCAAAGACTGCGTGAACATGCAGCAGGTAGTGACTTTAATTCGATTTTTAAACATTCACTTCAGAGACTGCGCTGCGTGCGAGGCGTTGCTCCATAACACGATTGCCTCACTTAAAGGTAGGGGTGTGGCAATCTTTTGTACAATGGGGCCAGGATTACCTGGGAGGCGTGGAGAAAATGTGTCAGTAAAACTTCGGTAGATTATTCCGAGTAAATCCCAGGTTCATGATGAGCAATCCACTACAGAGCCTTCGGGAGCTACCAGCGACGGGTGAAGGTGACGTAAAAAAAATTACTTTTCACAACAATCAGCTATCAGCTATCATTGGTTGCGGTCCAGTGCAGCATCGTGTCGCCCTGTTGTCTCCCCGGCACTCAAGTGTTTGAAATCTTTTACCAAGTATGGGGGGGGGGGGGGTATCACCAACCTGCCCACATTTTAATCCTATATTCAACCCGACAGCTATTCCTCTGATTACTTCTACCACCAAAATGGTTATGACGTCGCGTCGTCAGTAGAATAGAACTGGGAGAAACTAAAAAGCAACAGCCACTCAGGGTTGCCAGATTTGGCTACTTTCCGACCGTTGTGGTGAAGAAAGTTTTCTCACTGTACTTTGCTGGAGGGGGTTGAGAACCCCAACTACAAATCCTCCACAGAAGAGGGAAGTAATATTGATAGCGACTCATCCGCAAGCTGCGGAACAGTGCTCCTTGGGAAGAGAAGTCTTCCTCCTTCGTGCGATGGTCCCGGTCTCCCATCTTCGTGCAATGTGCCGCCCTTCCAGGAGGTCACAAAGCGTCCCTGCAAAGCTGCCTGCCGCAACACCGCACGAGCTTCCGCTCTAGAGGGTACAACAGTACTATTTGCTCCTACTGACCGCAACTCCAACCTCGCTCGCCTTGACCACCTAAAGATCTCAGAGTTCCTCACCTCCGAGCTTCCAGGGCGAATAAGAGAGATCCGCCCCAATTACTCGAAGAACATAATCGCAGTGGACGCTGTTTCATCGTCCGCAAGGCCGCCACTCCTACAACCTGGGGCGAATCTGCTCCGTTCCCGTGCGCGCTTATGAACCACGGCCATCGAACTCGTGCTACGGTGTGCTCCTAGAGATCGACCCTTCGCTTACGGACGAACAAATACTGGGCGCCATCAAATCTGAACCTCCGGTCGTTTGGCTGACCTCTCCCCGTTTTTTTTCTTCCTTTTCGTCTAATAAACATATCCCCCCCCCCTCCGGTCCTAGCGGCTCGACGAATCAGAAAGGATGGGGGAGCTGGGCGCTCACGTTCCCTGGTTCGAAGCCGCCAAACCAAATCAGCCTTCACCTCCTCACGATGCAGGTCCAAAGCTACCTACCCCATGAAGTACAGTGCAACAATTGCCTGAGACATGGCCATGTGGCTGCGTGCTGCACCCGAAAGAGGACGTGCGCAACGTGCTGGACGTCTCACGACAAGTCACCAGCAGCGGTCTTCCTCGACGTTAAAGAAGCATATGACAGCGTGGTGCACAGCACTGTCATTGCGACGCTCCAAGAGGCTGGTATTGGGGGCCGCCCACTCGCATGGATTCGGGACTTCCTCGCTGATCGCACAGTCTGCGCACCTCTGAAGGGGACACCGCACACTACAGAGTTCTGCGAGGTGTCCCGCAAAGGGGTGTGCTGAGCCCACTGCTGTTTAACGTCATCATGGCCGCTTTACCTGTCCAATTAAGTAAACATGTCAACATGTCAACATCACGATCTACGCAGACGACCTCTGCATCTGGGCCTCCTCCACCCGTCTGGATGTAATCCAGCGTCGCTTGCAAGGTGCACTGGACACTATCGTATCCTACCACTCCGACCGTGGTCTTTCTATCTCACCCAGCAAGACTGTTGCCATGGCATTCACCCGCCGATCCTCCGCAAATACCATCTCCGCGTTGGCGGTCAACAGCTCGCCTTCGTACGTCATCACAAATACCTTTGACAAATCAATCGACAGGGAGCTGACTTGGTCCAAGCACGTCAAGGTCCTGTCTACCGTGGCGACTACCATCGTGAACGTCCTCCGCCGCATCTCTGGTTCGTCCTGGGGCCCATCATACGCTGACCTTCGCTAGGTGCATACCTCACTCGTCCTAGGGCTCCTGCGTTACAGCTTACCGGTATTGCACGGTCTAAGTTCAACAACAGAGCGCGAACTTTTGAACATCCAGGCGCGGAGCCTCAGAGTGTGCCTTGGTGTCCCCAGAACGACCGACACCTTCCTGGTCTCGGCTGAGGCGGAGGAGACGCCTGCGCTCTTGTGCGCGGTACCGCACACGACATGCTGCCCACTACCTACGGGACATTCACCTACTCTGTGAACAGTCAGCTTTCGGGGCTGCTGTTTGCAGACTGGCACAGTCTCTTCCGCCACCTCCGTCGCGCCTGCTATAAGCCCCACCTTTGTGGACCCTCGTGCTGCCTACGACGGGCCTGCATATTCCCGACATGTCCCGCAAAAAAGACACTCCTGTCCTCGCTGCGCGCCACTTTGCTCTTGACCATTTGAGCTCGGCCCACGGTCAGCGTAAAGCAATTTTCACGGATGGCTCAGTTGTGCACGGCGCGTCGTCTGCAGCTTTCTGCATGCCTCACAGCGACACTGCGCAGACTTTCAAGCTGCCGCATGAAACTTCATCCACTGAAGCGGAACTGACAGCCATCTATGAAGCGCTCAACGCCATATCCGGTTCACAGGCCGACTCGTGGTCCATCTTCACGGACAGCAAGGCAGCATTGAAGATCTTGGCGTCGTACCGGTGCAGTGCTATCTGCGATCTCCGCACGCTTGTAATCGCCAGATACAACGAGCTCCTGGCTTCCGGCCACAGCGTACGGCTCCAGTGGGTGCCCAGCCACGTCGGGCTGCCCGGAAATACCCGTACCGACATCGCTGCGAAACGTGCCCTTACTACCTTTTGTCTAAGCGTCCCGCTCTTAATGTCAGCCTGCCAGCTCCAAATACGTCGCTTGCACTCTCGCTGTGTCCAAGATTTCAATGAACGTGCCATCTCGCCGAATACATTTCTGCACTCCATCGACCCAAAAATGCAATACGTCCCTCCCCCAAACATCACGAGGAGGGAGGCATCTGCTATCCACCGTCTGCCGTTAAGAGTGGCTCGAACGCCAACACGGCTCTTGCAAATCAGCATGCTTGACACCCCTACATGTGCAGCCTGCTCTACCGAGGGCACCACCTCCCACCTGCTCCTCCACTGTCGCCTGTTCAACGCTCCCCGTGCCACTCTCATGGAGCGGCTAGCTGCCCCGGGGCTGAGGGAGGTCTCGCTGGCAACGCTACTAGGCCCCCCTGTCACGCCCCCTTCAGTGGCGCGTCGGAAGGGAACTCGTGCGCTGTCTGACCGACACAGGGCTCGCGCTGAGCCTGTGACTGCGCCTCTTTTCTTTCGCTCTTTTCGTTTTTTTTTTTTTTTTACGCGGGAATAGCTTAGAATAGAAGTCGGCTTTTGGAGCAAGGTCTTACATTTCCCCTCTTTCATCGTATTTTCTTTGCAATAAACCTATATCCCCCCCCCCCTGTACTTTGCGGATATTCCTTGGCGCAGCACTTGCAATCCCTGTATTACAGTCTAAATCGGGATCAATGCGCTGATATTTCAAGCTTTGACCTGCCAACCCTGCTGTTGCGTAGTTGCTCTCAACGGGAATCTTGCAGAGGCAGCTCCTTTAAGAACGACCACTCACCTCGCTTAGTAGTTTCGCACGACGGTCCCTCATACAGTTCAGGACACTGACACGTGTACGACGCTACACCATCGACACAAGTTCCCCCATTAAGACAAGGCCCCGACGCACAGTCGTCGATATTTGACTCGCACTCTTCACCAGTATATCCATGAGCACAGACGCACTGAAAGCTACTGGGGCTGTGTTCATGCGCTTCACACTGTCCTCCGTTTTGACAGGGTTTATCGGCGCAGGGGTCATATGGCAATTCGCACGTCTTTCCTGTGAACTCTTCTGGACAGCAGCAACGAAAGCCCTGCGGTGAAAAGTGTTATCAAGCGCATTGGCCTTTGGATTTACAGTAATAATCATATGACCGATCGTATTTTTGAATGCACATACTTTGGCATAGTCGAAGCAAGTTCCTCCATTTTGACATGGCTTGTTTATGCAATGTCGGGTCATGTGTTCGCACCTTTTGCCCGTGAATCCCTCTGGGCACTTGCAAGCGAAGCTGTTGACGCCATCGACGCATGTTCCACCGTGGGCACATGGATCTGAAAATGAATTTCAGATAGAGATTTCACAGACTCTAGAGCTGCACGCGAAAAGCTGACGAGCAATCTCAAGCACAGGTGAAAGAAGCCTCGTGTTGCGTCCGTTAAGGAAAAGTCTACAGCAGTTACCTCTTTTTGTGTGTGTGCGTGTGCACCATGGCTGGTAATGTGGTACATCTTAGGGCCAGTCGTAAATAGTGAATGTATGGAGATACATTTAAATTTTACTTCATGGTGTACTTACTTGGGTCACAGTCATCAACATTCACCTCGCACGACAGCCCGCTATATCCCTTTGGACATTTGCAGGTGACGTTATCAATCCCATCGATGCACCTGCCTCCATTTAAACACAGGTCAGGTTCACAATCGTCAATATTAATTCTGCAATCAGCGCCTTCGAGTCCATCCAGACATTCACATGAATACGAATGAGTTTCATCGACACAAGTCGCGCCTTCTGCGCATGGGTGTAGTCGTTGACAGAGGTTTAGAACTGCAAGGTAGACATGAGTGGAACACAGCTGATCATAGGAAAACCCAAACACAAACGTGCAGCGAGGAATGGACTGCAATAAATGACTTACCGAAACAGTCGGATTCAGAGGTAGAAGCAGAAGTGTTTGTGCTTTCACCAGATGGGCATTGCGAACAGCTGGTCTGTCCCTCCTGTGTCTGGTATGTTCCTTTTGGGCATGGGGAGCATGGCATTAAACCTGACCGTGAGATTGTCCCTCGTGGACATGAACCTGTGGAGGATATTTGCATGTGACACAAAGCCGTGGTTCGTACCAGAAAGTTTCTCTAGAGTTTATGCTGAAATAAACACTTAAAAATAAACGTTATACATTCACCCATAAAACTTCACCCGTCAAAATCCATTTTCAAATAAACCATTTAAGAATACGTGCTTTTAAAATCCGCATTTTCAAAATAAATCATAGGTTGGCCTAGGGGAGAACTCTGCAATATTGACAATATTCACTCTGTTCCATAAGTCTCTATGTTTCTTCCAATAATAGTTGATGAAATCAGAATATCCAGTTTGAGAGTGAGACGACAACGCGTATGAATACAAGAATATCACAGGCATGTCTGAGTTGAGCTGGTGGAACAGTGCCATTCTGGAGCTGCGTCTGAACCGTTTTGCGAGCCGATTAGCGCCTAAAAATTGATTGCGGTTCAGTTCCGGTTCAGCGAGAAACACGAGTTTGTAGCGGTTTTCTGTTGGGGTTCAGTTTCGGTTCCGATCCCTTCCCTTGTACGACCTCAGAAAATACGTCGGAGCTTAGCATTTCATTCGGCTATGGTGGTATGAAGAGAGCTATGAGAAATTGATCTTCTAACGCTGGAACACAGAGAAGGGATAAACACATACAAAGCCTCAAAGTATATATAGAAGTTCATAACTAGGGCAACAAAGAGAGCGTGTCAGAAATGCTCTAAGGAGATATAACCTTACCAGTACAGTTCTTTTTGGATGTGGATGCCCACGAGGCAGTTGTAAGACCATCGGGGCATTTTGAGCACTCCGATTGTCCATACAATTCCTGATATTCTCCCTCAGGACACACAACGCAGGGCTCTCTCCCGCTTCTCGAGTAGTATCCAGGTGGGCACAGACCTATAGAGAAAGCATCGTTTCGAACGGTGGCGCTCCTATAGGATCGTCGCAATACTTACCCTTGCAATCAGAAGGAGAGCTGGATTTTTCAGATAATGTCGTTCTGCCCTGTGCACATGACGTACATGAGAGGGAGGCTTCTCTCACGGCATAGCTTCCAATGGGGCAGGGAAGGCACGATGTGGAGTTGACGTAATATGTCCCGACAGGGCAGTTCACTGTTGGGAGTCGTCGGATGAACAGCTGACTCATAACGGTGCACCAGTGCTCGTAAACCTCGTAACCACTGGGTGATGTCACTAATTATTTGCAGTGTGATGAATAATAGTATCAGCGCTACTTCGCGCCTCCCATGCACATGCGTCCCGCGAGTATCTATGAGGCAAATGATTTCGGCAGAAGGCAGATCAAGTTTGCGGTGACATTTACAGGGTGTACCAGTTTTCATTGTTAGAGCTATGCGCGTATGGGGAGCCATATAATTGAAAGCATGCAATGGATACAGAAGGGTGCCGAAGCGTGCTGTCCCTTGGATTGTTGTGCCTTTAACGACCTTTTACTACACAAACACGGATGACTTTACGTTCCAGAGAAAGTTTGTGTGCTGAAAAGTAAAACACGTTTTCGTGGTGTATGTTTCTTTGTGTGTGTGTGTGTGTGTGTGTGTGTGTGTGTGTGTGTTTCCTACCAGTGCAATGACCCGGGTTGTGTACACTAGCAGCTAGAAAAACAAGTTCACGTGCCTTTTCCCTCGCAGCAGCGATGGTTATTGGCCGAATCCATCCACGTGATCGTGATCCGCCATCTCTCTTCCCGTTTATTGATTCATTTCGTTATCTCTTGTACAGGTAATACACGCTGCGATACACCACTAACCCTGTTGATTAAAATACTACAGTATGACGTCTGTTCTTAAATGTAATTGTTTGATAACCAAGATTATATTGTCGCTATACCTAGGAGAACTTTTTTTTTCGCTTTGTAATCGTCTATGTTCGTATATCTGTACACACAGTAGTTTCTGTAATCCCGATGTCGACCAGTTACTAATCAGTTTTCATACTACACATTTTTTTTTAAAATAATTTTATCTCGAGCACGAGTAGCCACTACCACAATGAAAATAAACAGAGAGAAAGTCCCTGCAGCCCGACTGATTATCACGGCAGCGCAACCGTTGCTTTGACATTCGACTTTCGCATTCGACTTTGGCGTAAGGCTTTTTCACTCTTTCCTGCCATCCTGTATGAATACTTCAGGCACGCATTAGGTTCTAGGAGGCATCATGTCGAACCAGAGGCAAGTAGCCTTAAAAATAGTTGCATGTAGCACATAATTTGAATTCTTAAGCCAACTGGGTCTGTTGATAATCCATCAAGTATTAAAATCCTTACAGACACACCGACAGACAGACGACGCTCGAAAACAACTCTCATTTGCTTTCCACTGTGTTACGAGTCTGTTTTGTTTCCTGACTACCGCATGGACCATACTGCACTTACCGCAGTTCAAGGCGTTGGAAACCTGACCTGTGGCACATTCTGACACTATAGTGTCCTCTGCGCCGATTATAACCGCATCCGGGAGTTCTTTGCGTATCGCTGTATCAACGGCTTCTAACACGGCAGATTTCAGTGCAACACCAACAGCTGCGGCTTCCGCGTTGCTCGGGTGAACAATAGTTTCGTTCTTGCATATCTGTGCAGGTGAAAACATGGTGTGTCTATTCTTACAAGCCCAGTCCGCATAATTATCTTATGAGTGTAACATAATCCCACAAAACCATTATCGATAACTTTTTTAGGACGTGTTTCCAGCTTACCTCACATTCGTCCAGCAGGGTCTTTAAGTCAGCATCGGTAGGGAGATCCACAGAGAAAGAAATCGTCAATTGTGCTTCCAGCCGCGGGTCCAAAGGAACGTCTTCTTCTAGCTGGTTCGCTGTCTCCAGTGTAGCGACGGCCCGTTTTGAGATTACACGTGCCCCGCCAAATTGTCTGTTCTCTCTTCTAAACCTCCTGTCAGATGATCGTGTAGGTGCCGAATCGTTGCAGCTGATGTGTACCTTTTCTACAGTACACTCGCCTAGACGTGGCCCACAAATCAGATTCGCCTTTCCCGAACGCTTAAGCTCATCAATAAATTGCTGCTTGATAAGCTTTAGCTTCGCGGGGTCGATGTCGCATGAAGTTGTTGCCACCGTAGAAACCACCTGGACTGCAGATTTGGCCGGCTGCTGCGCAACTGGAAACGAAGTTGTTTCTTAGCTGAGTTGAGTTGATAAGAAAAGAAAAAAAAAAGGAGAAATAGGCATTCATTACGGGAGCCGGCTACTCCAGATCACTTAGGAAAACACAAATGGCTATCTACAATAAAACCAATGACTGACAGAGACACTCTGTCAGTCACTCCGCCCACACCGTCCACACACACTGCGTCCACGAACTTGGAGTCTGCGCAAAATCGCAATTCCTTCCATTACTAATCTCAGCATTGAGGGAGGGCTTTGTGATATGTTTGATATACTATTAACATCATGCATAAGCAGTATATTAAGATCTTCCCGCAAAGAAAAGCTTACGCGTTCTTATAAATCGCAATATCGAGAGAGACGATGTTGTGATACGTCTGACGTCATAATATAGCATCATGCATACCTCACCCTATTAATACCTTAGCAGTTGAACAGACATGCACGCTCCGGTTGCCTATTTTACGAAGACATGGTGCCATTTTGAATCACGTACCTGCGCAGTCTGGCCACGGCAACCTTATCTCTATTCTCTGGGTTCCAACACGTCGACTTGGTTTTCCAGTTTCCTTTTTCGTTCCAGTTGCCCACACTCCACCTCCTTGGATTTGTTTGCACCGGTACACGGGCTCGGGAGGAAACACGAATCTATAACCTACGTGGCAATGGACGGTACAAACTTGCCTTCGGGATTCAGAGTCACAAGAAACGTAGCCGTTCCTTGGGGGCGGAAACTCTGGGCACAAATAGGCTGTAAATAGTGGAATACACTTTCAATGAAGACTAGAGCCTGCGCTGAATGCACAATAACATTAAATGCTTACGTAGGATCGTGACGCCGAATGAGCAGGTAGCGCTGTTTCCAGCAGCGTCTGTAGCGTTATAGGAAACCTCGCTTTTGGGACCCCAACTGAACAGGGTGCCTGGTGCACGACTACTTATGATTGCCAAGTCTGCTGTTCCAGCGTTGTCCTAGCAACAAGTCAGGATATAGCGGATCAAGGTCGACATAAGAGAGAGACAGTGCTCAGCTGTCAAGGATTTGACAACTTACACACACAAACACAAACGGGAATAACAGTGCTCTATGGAGAGGATGTCCGCATTTACAAAGTTTATTTACCTGAAAACAATATTACTTTCTCGTAGAAGCATGTGGCACTTAGTTGCATATATTTTAACTTATTATTATTAATATTATTGTAGGGATACTGAGGGATCGGGGTTTGATAGGGTTTAGAGGCCCGTTTTACGCATGGTTTAAATCACAGACTGATAATTGGTCACAAGCAGTATCTCTTCTGGGGTTTATCAGGGTTCCTGCCTAGCCCCACTTTTCAATATCTATGTGAATGATCTATATCTAGTGTTATTGACAGTGCTTAAGTTTTTCAATATGCAGATAATACGCTTCTTCTGGCAACCCACGTGTCATACAGTGAAGTCTTATCTACTTTGCAACGAAATTCTTGTCTGCTTATGGATTGGTTTGCTTTAAATGCCGTCTGTGACAATCCCGCTAAATCTAAACTTATTTGTTTCCGTAGCACGTTAAAACGTCTAGTACCTTTCTACCCTTCCGTTTACATGCTTCAGCCTGTCACAGTTGTTATTGTAAACCTTTGCCTTACGTTTCACCACTCAAATGTCTTGGCGTTCACTTTGACAGCGACATGAAATGGAACACTCACATGTGATATTTAATGGGCCAATTACGTAGTGTTGCTTGCTTTTTGCCCCGTATGCTATAGGGAAGATGACTTTACGGTAACTAGGTGATTCCCTTTTAAGATGCTGTATCACAGACCTCAATTGTACCCAAGTATGGAGGTCTAGGATAAACGGTGTTCCAAAGTCAGTCCTAAAAAGTGTGTCCTATGGCTTTTTGAGTTGAATACTAACCTATTTACTCCGAACAACCTTCCAGTGTTTGACGGTCTGTTTGCACAAATTGTAACAATAGAATACTATTGGTCAGATGACTTAAAAAAACTAAATATCTGTTCTCAACAGCTGCGACATTCAGTTTTGTATTTCTTACCGCGCATCTTTACAAACCATGGCAAAGGGCAGAGAGAGTATTACATCCCAAAAATATTACATAGTCTCGGACCGGATTTCTTACATCTCACACCCATACGTAGTATCAAAGCCATGGAAATGCCAAGAAAGGCTGTGTGTCTTGATCCCATCTTCTATCCCTTTTCATTTTATCTTTCCGTTTCCTTCTTTCTTTTTCTGCCAATATATCCCCCACCCCATCTTCTGTCTGATCATCTGGTAGCTAACTAAAATACCGAACGAATCCAGATTTCCTCCAGCTACCGGAGAGAAAGCAACCAACGGTCGGGAACAAATACATGAAAAGAAAAAAAAACTGAATAATAAGAAAAGAAAACGTATCATTGCGCGCAATATGGCGCACTTGCACGACGCTTCTACTACTGTACTCTATACCGTGGTCGTGAGAGGTCGAAATCAGGCCTTGCTGCACGAGCGGCGTAGAGCGTGTCGCACTAAAGATGAAGCATACTTATAGCACCCTCGTTCTTAGTTTTTGTGCTTAAATACACATTACAAGCGTGAAGACGTGGATTCAAATGCCGGACTCCAAGCCATGCTTTCATTCTTGGGAAATGGCTGTATGACACCAACAGTTCGCAAGATACTCCATGAATACAACAAATCTAGAGTCGCCGGCCACAAAGTAACTCTGCAGCGGATTCCTGGACATGTGGGTGTAGGAGGGAATCAAGCAGCAGACGAACTAGCGGACATAGCACACCTATCTTCAACACTACATCCGGGGATATCTTCATTAAGGTCATTGTCGCAGGAAATGTTCAGACAGCGATGGGTACAATTGCAGAGTGATTAGTCGCTGCTACATCGCATAGATCCGGAGCTGAAGTTCTGTGTTCCGTCTACGTTACCGCGCTTTGTTCAGACGTTTTTACACCGGTGTCGCCTGAATGTGCCTTATGGCCGTCATTTTGTTCATAAAGTTGGAGGAGCCGACTCATCGAATTGTTCGGTTTGTGCAACGGTGGAGGATGGTGAGCATATCATAATGCACTGCACTAGGTATGCATCTCAAAGAGCTACACTGAGGGCTACTCTTGCTCGACTAGACAGCAGGATCTTCGATATAGTGAAGGTGTTGGGACTTTGGCCACCGAACGCGAGGGATTTTGCCTTAGCGGCACTTGTGAAATTTGTCCAGAGCTGTGGGATGGATGCAACCTTCTAGGATCCTCTGTGCATGATCTTGGGATAATTGTGAATAGTGGATAATTGTGAACTTCTAGTGAACATGCGGATAGTGGACTTCTGAATAGTGAATAGTGAATAGCGAACTTGCGAGTAGAGCACCTGAGAAGTAGTTTGTGTGCTCTAGGGGGTGGGGTGGGGTTGAGAATTTATGTTAGGAGTAGCAGAACAAGCCGGGAGACGAGTTCAATTTCTCCTCGTTTCTTTTTCCTTACAAACAAACAAACGTGGACAAAAAGGGCCTGCAACGTTAAGAAAAGGCAGTTATGGAATTAGATGGGGAAAAAAGCCAGGCAAACTGGAAAATGTTGCATTTAGGCATTTTTTACGGATTTATAGACAAATGCTCAAAATATCCGGGCCTTAATAATCATATTGTGTCATTCCGAAACACTTCGCTGAACCCCACGTAGCAAGAGGAAAGAAAAAAAAAGCAATTGGGTCACGCGCTGTGGGTATCAGAAAGCAAACCCGTGCGACCCCGCCTGGAACATACACTGTAGTGACTCTAATACACCGAAACCACTCACGATATGGGGCAAAACCTGCCCTCCCAATGGTATTCGCCAAAGCGATGTCATTACTGTCTTCTTTAAAATAACAAAAAGGAAGAGACATTTCTTTGATATGCTTGCATACATACAAACGACTCGTAAGCGTTGGCTCTTGTTCTAAAATAACTTGATACTGCATAGCAGATGCTCAATACGCGCGTCCAGTGATTTATCCAGACCTCCCTACACCTCCTAACACCCCCCAAATGTTCAGTGACCCCCCCCCCCCAACTTTTGCACCTGTAGGGGTGCCCTTGCGATATGAGCTTTAGACATATGTCGGTAATGATATGTTAAGCTGTAATGACATAACTATAATAGTGACCCCCCACCCCTTATTTTTTCCCACACTCTTCCATGCTTGGGACTCTGGATAAACCACTGCGCGTGTCTTCCTTCCATTGCGCGCATCGTGCAGAAAGAATCAACAACGAACACAGCAAAAGGCGGTCCGAAAATGACACCAACCACAAATTTCGGTTCGGCCCAGCTGACTGTTTTGCTTCTCTTGTGGTACTGAATAACGATATCGTCCGGACAGAACATCACTTTAGGAGGGTCATTATCTGAAAAACATAAATACGAAACTGTAACGCGAAAATCAGTGGAATCACACTGCAACCTCAGCGGCACCAAACAACTGGCTAGTGCAAGAAGCGCACAATAGTCTGAGGTGTTGGCATGCAACTTACCAGTAACCCGAACAAAAAACGCACAGGGTGTTGACCTTAATCGAGATGTGTCTTCTGCTACGTAGGTCACACGAGTCTCTCCAAGATGAAACTGACCAGGAGGAGCAAGCGGAGGCTCATCAGCGGGTGCGGACAGCGTGAGGGGCTCAATTATCCTTATTGCGGATACAGCCACGTTGTCCTTTGCTGTAGGTGATTCCCAAGCGATCTGGCCCGAGTATGGCACGTTTGGCAGCGTATGCGTTAGGATGTCTTTAGGACACGTAATCCTGGGTGGTTGTATGTCTGCAGAGTGGTGAAAGAAAGCGTAAGGATGGGCCACTCTTGTCGTCGCTGCTCTGTTCACAATTTCATGGCCCACCTGGCTAGGTAACTGAATCTGTGAACCGAACCTCATCTTTTTGCTAAGCTGGCGAACCGCTCGGATCATGATAATAATAATAATATTAATATTAATTCGTGGAAGGCGTCCTGTCTAAGCGGCTTGTACCCTGCCACCAAGCTGCTGGTGTCCTCAGCGGGATTCTAACCCACCACCAAGGATCAGTAGTAGGGAACCCTGGGGAGTAGGAGCAACCGAAGTCGGTCCACTCGGATCATGTGTAGGATCATAGTCCACTCGAGCAAAGAAGCTGGGTATGACCATGAATCAGCTGTCGCGTGCTCGCACGTGCCACGCTGATGTCACAAAACACAACATACAGAGTAGAAGACCTGCAGTATCATCGGCAGCAAGAATACGACGTGCGAGATAGAGTTCTGAACTTTAATTAATGTCTTGATGTTAATAATGAACCACCCTCGTACCCTTATGTAGAGGTTGGTATGTATGCATATGTACAATAAATATATCCTGACCACGCTGAATAATTTGATGTCGTACCTTTGCACCTCAAGTTATCTATGCTGTGGGACCAGTTTCCGTCTGCGAGACACCTGAAGACACCATCCGTCTCCTTTTGAGTTCGCTTGTCAAGTAAAGTAAAGCCCTCGTTTCTGCACGAATACCTATAGAGGAAAGCAGTGAATTGTGAAAATTTCTGCTTTGAAGATACACGATGAAGACTTACGTGCAGATTTTGTTGAACTTGGAAATATTTTTGCAGTGACTGGGTTGAAGTTTCAATCTTCCTTTTGGTTGCAGTGGTCTGCATGTGATTGCTAGCGAGGGAGGTGCAAATTACTGACACGTTTATATACACCTAAACTTTATAAATCAGGAACATGGATTTGAGCCAAGAGGAGTTTCTAATCCTCATAATCGGCATCGGGGAAATAGTGGCGCAAAGTGGGGCCTACACTCCCACAGTTTTCTCAACCACCACCGCAGCCGCAGCCGTCGTCACTCGTCATCGTCATCGAGGCCTTCATACTGATTTCTTCAGTATCAGTCTTGCCGTCCTTAGTGCAAGGTGGGCCCTAAACCTTGGGATATTTATATCTAAAATAATGGGTCCCTTTCAAATACTGGAATACTGAAACAGGACGGAAATGGAATAATGGAACTTCAAATGACTTTCCAATACTGGAATAAAATACTGGGTCCCGATTCTTGTTGGTTAAGATACCTGGTAACGTATTTCGTGCTCCAAGCGCGTAGGCACGCAACTGAACTAACGCTCTGGATCTATGGCAATAAAACGAAAAAGAAAAAAATGGGGCGGGCACAGGTGTTTGAGACCCAAGCAGGACAACATCTTGGGCCAATATTGGCCCAATATTGACCAACGCGCGGCCCATTCACGCGTTCGCGACATAGATTGCCCGCAGGGTACGCGTATCCCGCCATTTCTGTCTCTCTCGCGCGCGTCAGCCGCCGCAATATCGTTAGCTAGAATCTCACAGGTGCAAGCTATCTGGATTTAGTCAATTGGTTACTATAGGTTTATTACTCACCGAGTTATCGCGTCATGAAATTCAGCACGATTTCGTTGCATCACAAATCTTCGCCTGGCTATCAAACTGAACTTACAGATGTTTTCACGTAACAAAACGAACATTTTTTTCCATTTTCGTGCGACCTTTTCGTTTGAATGCCAGTTACGGCAACGCCCAACACATTACTATGGTTGTACTGATCGTCAGTGATTGTAAGACTTACCCCTGCACGTTGGCAGGTTTCCACGCCATTGACCATTACTCTCGCAAAACAGGATGTCGCCTCCTATCTTTTCGTATCCCTCATCACAGTTGATGACACACTCCGTTCCGTATTCCAGCGAAGAGTTGGCACAGTTGATGACTGCATTCTTCGGATTCTTCAGCGCAGGACATCGCACCTCTGCAGCACAAGTGTGGAAAGTGTGGAAGCGCAGCACGAGTGTAGAAAACATGAGACCTGGTCAATGACATTGGTGCTTACTTTCGCATATGAACTCTGTGCCAGACCATAGTCTGTCAGTTTGGCAAACACGTGGTGTCTTCGTTAATGTGTTCCAAGGCTTTGTTCCAGCAGCCAATGCCTCGGCATCGCAACGGTAGGGACAGTATCCCTCTTTGCACAGGAAGTCACAGGACGTGCCGAACGTATTTCCACAGTTTGGGGGAATTATACGCCCACCCTCTGGTGGACTAAGCCTGGCACAAGCAATAGCTGCATGGAAAGGCCAAGGTTAGAAGTGTGCACGAGTGTCGTTATATCCACGGATACAGGCGTATATTAGCGCAACATCCTTGTTTGCCCATATATACAAGGTGTCCACGCTAAGTGTGAACAGATTTTTTAAAAATATATCAATCACTTTTTCCTAGATGAAATCAATTGCAATATAGCATATGCTGAAGGGCACTCCCTAGGGGGGCATTAACAGACTCCTAAGGCAATGTCTTAACTTTCAATAATTAACTTTCTAATTATAAAAGCTACGAAGTTGCTCCAATGAGAACATCTGATCTCTTCGGTCACCAGATACCAAAACCGTTTTCAGAACAAAAATCCGTTCGATAGATCGTCCGCAAAAAATTCGTGAAGGAACGCCATTTTTTTCTTTATTTGGTTTATTGCGCATCTTCAAAGAAGCGGCTTTCCTTTACCCCCATTGTGAGAGAGTGAAAGAGCACAGTGCCGCCTCATGCGTCGAAGATTAGCTTTAACTTGCGCAAACAAAACAAAAACACAAA
Organism: Ornithodoros turicata; assembly: GCF_037126465.1. Taxonomy (NCBI): domain Eukaryota; kingdom Metazoa; phylum Arthropoda; class Arachnida; order Ixodida; family Argasidae; genus Ornithodoros; species Ornithodoros turicata. The sequence goes on from NC_088205.1 coordinate 68,301,087, forward strand.
TCTATCGGGTGACTCTATCACGACTGCCCTTATCTTGGGCTGCATTTTCTGTTTTCTTTTAATCTTTTTCCAGGACGCAAGAGGCGATAGTGTGCTCTTTCATCCTCTCGTATTGGGGGCGAAGGAAAGACGCGTCTCTAGAGATGCGCAATGAATAAAATAAAGAAAAAAATGGCGTTCCTTCACGAATTTTTTGCAGACGATCTACCGAACGGATTTTTGTTCTGAAAACGGTTTTGGTATCTGGTGACCGAAGAGATCAGATGTTCTCATTGGAGCAACTTCGTAGCTTTTATAATTAAAAAGTTAATTATTGAAAGTTAATTAAGACATTGCCTTAGGAGTCTGTTAATGCCCCCCTAGGGAGTGCCCTTCAGCGTATGCTATATTGCAGTTGATTTCATCTCGGAAAAAGTGATTGATATATTTTTTAAAAATCTGTTCACACTTAGCGTGGACACCCTGTATATACACACAGCGTTTTGGAGCACGTGTGGACAAAATGCGGATAAAAGCTAGTGCTGCTAAAGTGGTGCTACTGTATCCGCATTTCATCCGCAAATACGCATTAGTGTCTCTGCTGACGTTCCCTACGGGGAGCAACAAGTGAGTCGGAGAAGGCAGCGAATCCAAAATCAAGCTGAAGTGTGCTATCGATTGGATTGCTCTGCCTTTAAATTCTTATCGCCCGCTGCTCCATTAACTACTGAACAACTGTGAATGACGTAACCCTGAGAAAGTGAGTCTGCTAAAAAGTAAGGACCTTAAAAGTAAAGATGTAAAAGAGGAAAAAAAAGTAAAAACACAAAACAGGCGTCTTTTATGTTGTGCCTCTAGTACCTGTGTCTTTTCTTCCTGAAGGTCAAGGATGCTGCCCTATTCGAACTCACACCTGTCATCTGCCACTATACTGCCTCCTTCTACTATGTTTATGACGTCTTTCGTCATGGAGGCTCTTTCCTACAAATGCAATGGCCGCGGATGCGCGGATATTCTCGTTATCCGCACTGACGCTAATGCGGTCGCGGATCTTACATGCTCGGATACCGCGCGCGCGTCGATGCCGTCAGTTTATTATCATCACATTATCATGGAACTGTGGCTGAACAGATATCGCTCTCGTACGGCACAAGACAAGAGAGCATACCTACCCAAGCAGCACAATGTACTGAAACTCGAGTGCAATAGGGGTGGACGGTATGTGTATTATCAATGTTCTTTAGTTTCAGGAGTCTGTTCAAGGCCTTCCGCCTACCCGTCCACCCCTATTGCACTCGACTTTCAGTACATTTTGCTGCTTGGGTAGCAGGTGCAATGACTCAGACTACAGATGTAAGAAAGTCTACTTTGCGCCCCCCCGCCCCTCTTTATTGCTTTCGCCCTACCCCATTTTTCTAATGTCACACAGAGTTGTCTTGTGTCGTATGCGCCGTGTACATGCTTTATGATGTTGTGCCGCATGACAATGAGCTACGGTACATAAAGCTCGGACTTTCCATCTTCTGCTCATGACATCAACAGTTTACAGAATGAACGACAAAAGGGCAAGTGCGCCGGCGATCAGGTACATGATGACGGTGAAGATAGAAACCCGACACCGGGAGAAGTAACTACTAGTTCATAAACAATTAGCTAACGCAAAGGCTGATATCGTGTCCGAAACGGACACGATATCATCCTCTACGTTAGTTCCTGTTTGTCAGTTTGTTAGGTTAGTTCTTTCGTTAGGCTTTAGTTCTTCATTTAGTTGTCCATGGTCCTGGGCTTCTATCTTCGATGCAGATAATCAAGACGCGATAAGGAAGGACTGACAATAAGCGACGCGTACATGCCACTAAGCCTAAGAACGCGTTTTTCCTTTGTTTCTTTCTTTTTTTTTTTGTTTTTCGGTGAAGACGCCTCCTACTCGCACCTTTCCTATACTACGAACAGGATCTCCATGCTAACGTGCACCGGGGTTTAAAAGAAGTATGGTGCGTCACAAGCGAATGAAAACTGTTGATTATGGTAAGGAGTCGCATGTTCGAATCACCTGTTTTATTTATGGTGGTACACTAATTAGCTAGGCTAATTAATGAACAAACTTTTTTAATTACTCTTAGGGGAAGAGATGTGAACGGGAAAGTTGTAGAGCTTGTCAAGATCCAGACCTATCGCAGTTCATTCCTACATCGTATGCCTTGCGGGAACATTTTTTTTTTTTTTTCTGGTAAAAAAGAAAGCGCGCCAAATCCGAAAGTAAAGTGTACCACGTTAGAAGAGCCGAAGAACTGCTACTACATCCGTTATCTGCGGAGAAGCGAACTTCAAGTCGGAGCTCACCTGAAGGTCACTACTCGGCAGATAACGGATGGGGCATCTCTCCTGTACGCTTGAGAGCCCGGATATCGAGGCACACGTGTTGGTGCGCTAGCCTCGTGTCAAGCACGCGTGTATGACGCTTCGTTATTGTTGTTGTGGTTGGTTAAATAATAAGGGGGGGGGGGTTGAACGCACCGTGTTTTAATGGGTTAGCATTACGATTATCAAAGTGCAAAAAGCTGCATGTGTGTGCGTGTGAGAGGTGGTGAAGCCTCACCGAGGCACAGGTATCAATGGGCAAGGAATTAAAGGGAGATAAGAGGGTACATGAAGGTAAATGATACGAAACTGAAGGTAATTAAGAGTAGGAGGTAAGAGTCATTACCGGTAATTAAAGCAAGAAAGTTGAGTTGAAAGGCAATGAATGTAAGATATATGTAATTAAAAGAAAGATTACATGAAATTAAAGATTACCGGAAGTAATTAAATGTAATTAACGTAAATTAAGGAAAATTGAGAGCAATTAAAGCAAGTAATCGTAATTAGAGGGAATTAAATTAAACATGACCCTAGGTAACCTGAGGTCATCTTCGGTAATTAAAGGGTAACTGAAAGTAACTGAGGCCAAAGGTTAATTAAATGGGCTTATAGATATAGTAATTGAAAGTGTCGAACCGGAAGTCAAGTATAGACCGGAGGTGAACAACCGAAAGTGGATCACGGAAGTCAAGGGACGCGTTAGGTTCGTGCTCCGGGAACGTTCTCTCTTTCAGGGGATCACTTCACACCTCTAAGGTGACTTCCGGTGCACGTTCCCGGGTGCACCCTGCGCGCCCCTTCTTCGGAGCCGGAGAACGCTGGGGAAGAGCAGGGCCAGTTCCGGAGCGTGACGCATGTTCCGGTGCACTGCCTTTCTAAATGGCGCAACCGTTGCAACTGCCCATGCTCTTTGTGTTTCCCGGATCATCGGACGTCGCCGGTAAATAGTGATACGATTACAGAGGACTGCTATGGTTTACTGCTATGTTTACTTAAAAGCAGACGACAGAAGAATGCTCGATAGGTGTGGCGCGGTCAGCGGCTCTGGCACTCTGCTTCCGGATAGCCTCACAAATACCGTTAAGTGGAGACACCATGGGTACGTTCCACTGAGAACGCGGGATATGGCGCTCGGGAGCCTGCCTAACGCGCCCAAGTATAGACCGGAAATGGACAACCGGGTGTCTAGTTACAGCGGAAGTGGCTAACCGGAAGTCAGGTTTAGACCGGAAAAGGCGCTTAAAGGTAACGCGTTTCTGTCGCATTTATCGCCAAATTACGACTGACTTTTTTTAACCTCCAATGCAGGTTAGCATAGCACCCTGTAGAAGACATAAGCCATATGGACATTATTATTGTTATTATTAAATGTATATGGTTGGTAAGCGTAAAGTGCCTGCCAGTCAACTACTTCCGCGCAACTGGTAGGTTCGTGGCGCTTATCCAGGGCAGTCTGCTTGCCGACATGATCCGATCCGGCGGTTTTGAAAACCCTCTTTCTAAAGTGTGTGTGCTCGGTGGAAGTAGTGAAATAGGAGACATACAGTTTATAGCAATCGAAACGGAAAACGAAGTGTATGCTCTGCAGGTATACTGACACCAAAACTGCAACTGAATTACAGTAATGGACGGAAGCAGTGACGTGCGCTTCAGCTGCTGAAAAACAAGAAAATGATCTGAAATGTTAAGATGTTATTGCGAGCCAGGGTTACTAACTTCTCTATAAAATACGCAAGCAACATACGATCATTGGGTGTTGTCCTCACTTACGTGTACAAGGCTTAGAACTTCCTGGATCCCCTTCATAGCCTTCGAGACACGAACACTGTGCGTTGGAGGTTGCTCCTGTTCCAGAAGTTGTGGAGTTCTTGGGGCAACTTTTACAATGTTCACCGAGTTCGTCCTTGTACGTCCCCTTTGGACAGGCTACAACGGAAACAAAAGCTGCGGGATCCCAGCACAAGACACGAACGGGTTTAATTGTACTGGTTTTTAAGCCTTGCATGTAGCAGTGCCGCCACAGCCATATTCGCTGCGTTTGCGATGCCAAAACAGCAGTTCAGTATGTATTTTGGTATTGCAGCACTGGATGGTGCCAATGTCGATGGTAAATTAGAGGTCCACGGTGCTGGTGTGTACATTACCGCTGATAATTCGATGAACCCTTTCTTTCAACCTTAGGGGTGACCTTGAATGTAGCAGCGCTAACAGTGACTACACAACTGTATTCGCCTCATTTTCGGTATACCAAAACAGAAATTCGGTATGTATTTTAGTATATCAGCGCCGGACGGCACCTAAGTCGGTGATAAATTTGGGGTGTAAGGTGCTAGTGAGTTCTCGGTCACGTCGCACAGGAAGTCCTACGGAGTGCTATCGCATTTAAAACATCAGCAGCATGGAGTAGACGGGACATTTCCACGTGACCACGGCACCGCCCACATTTGTGGAGCCACCACTTTCATATTTGTCCAGCACCTGAAAGCAGCTATCGGCATAGCCGGATCCGCACGCGAGACGTCATCAGGTCCGAGTGGGGAGCAACCGTAAGCTCTCATTGGCCGAGCAACCGAAAATTCGTCTGCTACGGCGACGCCAGACTACGTCGTCGGTAAGCTGATCGACCCTCCCACTGGGCACGTCCCTCGCTCAATTACACACTCTTTTAAAGGACTATCGCATCCGGGTACGTATGTGTGATACGGTAATGCTTGGCAGCTCTTCACTAGAGATGGGACGAATACAAAATTTTTCGAATCCGAATCCAAGGAAGGTTCTACGAACCCACGAATCTTACGAATCATTCAGTAAACAGAGTTGAAAATGCAGGAAAAAAAAAGAAACTTCTAGTGAAAACTGTTTTGAAGCAGAATATGATGCCTTTATTCAAAGCAAAACCAAGCAATCAAAAGCAAAACCAGGTTACTCTTAAACTTGTAATGCAACAGTTCCTGCGTGAGCTGTTTCAGTCCAGAGCAATGTAAACAAACAAACAAGAAAACGCCTGTCGGCCAATGAGGCTTTTGGCGGACTCCGGAGGCGCCAATTTGAAAAAGAAACAAACAAATGTCGTTGGTGGATTCGAAAGATTCGATTCGCCGTTTTGGGCGCTGGAATTCGGATTGGCGAATCTTGAAGCCCCGACTAGGATTCGAGCATTCGCGGACTCGGTTGGCACATCCCTACTCTTCACAATCTGCTTGGCCAAGATTCTCTTCCGAAAACAGCTTGCGTGTTCAATAAACGAGCTTCAAATATTCGCACTGCCTGTGCAGCTAAGGAAGCCTCAGCGATGATTAAATCATCATGACGTAAGCAAGGCACACCAATGGGAGCGCAGCGCAGGAGATTGTCTCCGAGCTCGTCTGCTTCGCGCTTGCACCGGAACACGCAAAGTGAAAAGTCATCGGTAAATGCGTCGACTTTCCCTGATAAGTGAGGACTCTAACAACACTATGTCGCGTGGCCGTCGCCACACTTAACAACAGCCGTCGCCACACTTAACCGAAACGCTCGATCGCGTGGCACGTGTGGCTGCCAGAGTCACCAAGCGGCCAACCTTCGACGGTGTGCTCGAGACATGTGAATGACTGCACAGAGGCGCCGCCTCTCGACTGTGGCTCGGCAATGGCTCGATAGGCTCTCACCTTCTGATGTTGAGTTTGTGCGCCCTCACCCAACGGGTGCTTCGGCCACGAACGATTGCGAATGTGAAAATGCGCGCTTATCTGATGCACTCTACCTTGCCGCGATGAAATGAATAAATAAGTGTTGTGAGTGGGCTATAGGTTTGATATAATTCTATGAACATTCTTTTGGGACGAACGAAGCTTCAGCTCTTGTCCGTTATCACCGCTCCTGAACCTTTGACTCCTTCCTTGGTGCTGAAGGCATATCTGGTGACGTCTTTGGAGGCTCATTTTTAGTTTTTAATTTATTCTCCGCATGGGGCAAGCGCGCATTCCCTTCCCAATGTCCCTTCTCAGTCGCAGCCGGCGCGCGCCCCGGGAACGGGCGTTAGCCCAGAGTAGGTAAAGGCGGTAGGTGAAACATGCGGAAATCCGACGCCACCGTCGAGAGGGGGTGCTCGTGTGGAACTATCCAGTGTCTCGAACCCAGTGTCGACGCCTGTGGGGCCACGCGATCCCGCGTTACGGTTAAGTGTGGGGACGGCTGTACGTTCCTGACTGTATGAATCGGACGCTAACACAGAATGGACATTCCACAAAACCGACCACGTACTTCCCGACACTCGCAGACACCTGCCCGGTCGCAAAACGGGGCTTCCTGATTGGACTTCCCCGTGCGACGTTTCTCTGAACTCAGACTACTCTCACCATCCAGCGTCAGCTCTTGCCTTGCATCAGAATGCACAGAAGCTACTTCACTAATCTGCGTCGAAAGTTTCGGCGTTGTTGTCGGTGATGCATGCGGAGTAAAGCGGAGCTACAGTTTCTATCAATCGTTACGTCTGCGATAGCCCCTTCGTACAAACGGATACCTAGAGAACGTGTGGCCTGTCTTTCCCGCGTGCTACAGATCAGCTGCGAATAGTGTAAAGTTGTGCCTGTTGGTGTACTGCAGTTTTAAGACTGTTCCCACCTGTATCCGTGTCTGTTTACCGCTAGTTGTAATAATCGAAATCACAAGCGCACGTCGTTCTTTCGAAAGGGCTCGTTACTTGTCGCACAACACGCGAAAGACAAGGCAAGCCAAGCCTCCTTTAAGACATCGTTACAGGAAAATATATTCCAGGGTCGCCCTTGACAGAATGCTTGATGAATTAGGCAATGTTTCGAGCAACCCAAATATCGTTTCCTTAATCCGTTATGCACGTTCCAATATTTGCGCCATATACTGATCCGCCTTACGGTGACATTGTCCTACGCCTCCCATTCCAAAGTAGCCTCGTTCGCAGACACACTGATATTTTCCGCCGCGAGCTCCGCAGGCACAGGCGGCGTTGCTGTCGCATCTGGGGTTGTTGCAGGCCATGGACGAAGATGAGACGTCGAAATGAGTTTCCTTCACATCTGCGAAGAAGAAATAAGGAGTGATTCTGTAGGATTCGCTGTAAAATTCGCTGATCTTGCGGCACAACGGCACGCGCGGTACAAGTTCGTCTGGGTGTGTCCAACGAACGTGATATTAATCACACTCCCCAGTGGAAAATTCCGTGATTCTGTTCAGGAATTCGTATGCTACATGGCAGTATACTTTGATCACAATATTCGTTAATTGACACTATTGACATGCATTTTTTTGCGTTTTGATATTAAGGCCCGTTTAAACAAAACGCAAAGAAACCAACAAAGTCGGAGGGAAGATAGAACAGAATATTGCAATGGGAGTGAGTTGCATGGATGGCCTTCCACTGCAAGTCAGACATTGTTTTTCGTGCTCCTACCTAAAAAGGTTGAATATGAGACAAAACAGTCTGCATGGGCTTATCTTGCTGACTTATGCACTTGCACTTATCTTGTCGTAAAGCAACATGTATTTAAACAGAAGGGGAAAGGAATGTTTTTATCGTTCTTAAAATGTATTTGAACTTTTGCATACACAGTGCTGGACAAAAAGTTTACGGAACGCGCTATCGCGCATTGCTTCCTCAGAGTGACACGCTTGCAGCGAATGGAACCTTACGGAGTTACAGACATGTGTCTAGGTAACACAGTCACGTGTTTGCATGTCCGTACGGTACTATTCGCTGCTAGCGTGTCACTCTGAGAAAGAGATACGCCGAAGTGTGTTTTGTAAGTCTAGCACTGTATTTGTCTGCTTTATCAATATCTAGTGCCAAATTAGGTGATCCAACATGTACGTTAAAATGCCGCACAGAGATGCGTACCATCCCGGAGCTTCTGGTTTATCTCCGTGATATATGTGAAATCCTCCAGCATGTAGACATGCTTGGGCGACGTAGCAACGTCTAACAGCTCGGCTGCATTGATTGATGCAACACCCACTGCGAACATCACCACACCCTCCTTCCTAAGGCGTGAAGCGATGTCTGAAGGCGAATACTCAGCATTCGCGTCCCCGTCGGATATCAGAATGATGATTCTGTAAGGTAAGCACAGTCAGATTAAGGTTAATGTATTGCACAAAGAATAGATGGAAAGGGGGAGGAAGCGGCCCCCTTGGGTACTCCATTATAAAAGCTTGAAAACCCAGTGCTGGGGAACATAAAAAAAGAAAAGACGCTACAACACACACTAAGCTGCGAAACAATGAAATTTATAATCCGAACAAGCCACACCAAGGTATCTAAACAGGTAGCGTTACTCCCGCGTTTTCAGAATGCCGTAAGCGCTATCCATCCGTTGGGCGGACTACTACGATTGTAAATAAATAACGTCAGAGATGACGTCAGCCATGGCACGTTTACAATCGCGCACTTTGTTTGCGTTGTATTCCCTTTCCCTGACCGAACCATGCTAATCACACAGGGCAACAATACCAGACGAAAACAGAGAAAAACAAAATCATATCAGGTTTAATGACACATATCAGTTCGAAATACTTACAGTTATCACATATTTACCACAGTATGAGTGGCCGTAATGGGACCCATTGCAAAAAAAAAAAAAAAAAAAGGATGACATCGTTGGTGCAGAGCTGATTCCTGCTAGCACTCACTCCATCATGGCCTCTCGCGCCATGAAGAAAGCTTTTTTCGCGGGGCCAGCAACAGGGGATGCGTTGCATTCATCTGTTCACACAGTTAATCTTGATATTCATCTCCGAGATGCGAATGTCCTTCCTCTTTAACCCAAAAAGTATACGAAGTCCGCATTACAATGCACTGACACCCGGTAGGTATACAGAAATGCACGGATAAACAAGCCCACTTTGACACATGCGCAGGGAAGCGGGTGGTGGATGATTTCGTATATGTGTACGAGTGGGGCAACAGATACCTTTTCCTATATTGATATTATGAACAACCCTTTCTTTCCACATACAGGGTGTCCCAAAAAACCTGTAATTGAATTTTAATTTAAAAAAAAACTACGCCACATAGAATCATGCGGTGAATGGCATTTGTTCTTACTAGGTTTTCGCCATCTCCTAATGTGCATGTCATGTAACCTAAGTTAAATTATGTAAATGTTTGCGAACTGAACTCGGAAACTGCCCCAGTAAAGGTCACTTTTTTGCCCCACCAATATGAAGAGCATGCCGAATATACTCAAATTGATGATAATTGACAAAAATATTGAGGGGCTATCGTATTGAGAAAAAAAAAAAGTCAAAATGGAAATAGTGTTGCAAATCCACCATCGACATTCCGGTTGTGCCTTCCGTTTGTGAACGGCAATAGGGTTCTGTCGTTGCTAGAATGTAGTTCGCACGCGACTCCTCAATACGAGTTAATAGATCCAAGATGTAGTTCACAGCGAACCCCTCCCCCTCCCCCATGAACACTGGGGTTGCAGTCGACCAGATGGGTGGACCCGCTTTATCCTAAACACGCATGCTCAAGAGCGCGCTGTACGGAAAAGTCTCTTATTTCAACGAGCAACTTCTTACCTGTTCGCTCGTGGTCTGCTATTTGTTAAAATGCCCTTGGCATGGCTCAACGCTACTGACGTTTCTGTCCCACCTCCTTTGTATGGTATACCACGTACTCTTGCAATAAGTGAACACATACTGTAGCCAGCGCTGTTCTTAATATGGTCAATGTGATCCACGTAACCACTGGAAAAAGTCATCACTGCAATTCTGGAAAAGTCCGTTGACACGGTCAACAGCCTGGCAATCATTTCTACCATCTCGAGCTCGTGCGGGAAATGTTCCGCTCCGACGCTTCCAGATTCATCCAGAACAAAGACTACGTCATTTTGCTGCGTCGCATACTGTTCAAGCGTGCTAACAAAGTTGCTCAGTGACTCTTCCAGGTTGAGTTGAACGGAATCCACCGAACATAACGTCACGAGCAGAAGTAGGAGCTCCCTTGTCGGCAACATTCGGAGCGCTGCACAGAAAAGTTCTTGGGGTGCGTTGGTAACGTGCGAGGAAGAGCAACTATTTCCCGTTGCACCTGCAGCTTCCAAAGAGAGACAACATGTCCCACTCAGAGCTCGGCAAAAAGAACTCATGAATGCGATAACTGGTTGTACCGACCGCGCGACGCTCGCTCGTCCTCACACAGCGTGGCAGCACCTATGGGATAATCTGGTATCACATTGACATGGCAACGCGAAGCACCGCGATTATTGCGATCGCACTCACACTGCATCCATATATCGTAAGCTCGCTATGTTAAGCTAGAATGGCTTGCGTACTTACCGGCGTATGCAATGCGAGGAGCGTTTGGCGCTTGGCCGCGGAAATTGCACCCGGTTAGGCAATATTGTTTACACGGATGCGACAACGCTCGCTGCGCGCCTTGTGGAAGGATATTTGTGCGGCTCCGAGGTACTCTTCAGTTTCGATTCACATGCCCTTCACGAAAACCTCAGAGGTTCGCGCCCTTTCTGTGACTCACAGGTTAGAGCACAGGTCGGACCCGTGCACAGTGCAAGGATTCTCGCACCTGAATTGGGGTCAGGGTTTGTGATGCGTATTCTTTCATATCGTATCGGGTCGGGATCATGAGTATAGGAAAGTGCGCTAAGTGAGTGGCTATACAGCTAAGTTTTCGACGGTTAAGACAGACCCAAGGCACAAGTCCCAGGCCTCGTCGCTTCGGACACTGGCCGGCTGATAGACGTATAGGATCGCGGAGAGCTTTACTTACAAGTACCGTGCTTTACTGACGACTGCCTCGTCAAATATGGTTACGATATGCACTACACCGCAGTGTATTCGACGCACGGCTCTGCCTCCGAGCAGAGCCGTGTATTGAGAGAGTTTGGCCATTAGGAGGAGCAATTAATGTTCGAACAAATAGGGGCGTCACATTTTGGCTCAGTTCGGTGGGTTCCTTCCTTTTTCTCCGTGTTTCTGCCGCAGCGTTGTGTCATGCTTCCAGTCTGTACAAACAATACGGAAGCTGAATGAGTATGATGGATTATGTTATCTGGCGCAGGAGGAAGCGTGACATCTCTAGTTCAGCCATCGTATCTGCAGCACAATAGTATTTTGAGAGCCGACGGACTAGATATATTTTCCTTCTTAAGCTGAATACTACGATACAGTTTCCTTAACAGGTGTACATCCAGCACGAATTCTTAAATGCTCTACCATTGTCCCGTGTCCTTTTCCTTGGAAACCCTTATGCACCAAGAAACGTCGATTTATGTATTAGCGCAGCGAAGCACCTGTGGCTATGAGCGGCGTACAGATGTGCACAGATGGAGAGAGGACAGCAGGAAGGAGTGGGGGACAGAGGGGGGGGGGGTGTTAGTAAGCGTGCTTGGCAGACTTCAGAGGGAACTGTGCCGACATCCGTGTGGAAAATCGTTGGAAAACCCATGAAAAAAAAAATTAGGATTGGATAAGTATTTGAACGCCGTTTTTAATACAGCAGGGCCCACCGGAGTTCAGGAATTTCTTCTCGTGGAATGAAAGATGTGGATACCATGACACCAACGCAAAAGGAACAGGATTCACCCACTGCGTCGTTCATGAATAATGTACGAACAAAAATATCACTTTCCACTTTCCTTTCCTTCCCCAAAAAGCGCAACAATGCAGAGCGGCCTCACATTCTTCTCCTCAAACGATGATTCGACAAATTGCTTGTATATGTTGTTGGTTGTCCTCGTTTATATATGTTGGCACGCTACAAACATCACGTGACGACAACACGGGAACACCGGGAAAAGGGGTGCTGCCTCACAGATGGGCGCCGATCAGCAGGCGGCATGTAAGGATCGATCTCTCGGATTCGATTGGATTCGTTTAAAAATGAAATGAAACGAGCGAATACAGTTCCCGCTGTCTCCTCCCTGCACGTTCACCGCCCACAAAATTGCAAGGCGCCAAAAGGTCACCGGCCTGTCTACATGGCTGAAAGTTGCATCTCACCAAAGCCAAAGACTTGAAGTTGTACCACGCTAAAGGCACAAACTCGCTCAATGTCTCGGAGCTGTGGACTGACCTGCGATGTATGTGCGACCATTGGGAGCACTATGTGTGCACGCCAAAACGTGTCTGGCTCTCGCGCCTGGCAAGGCATCAACGTCCCTATTGTCATTCGATGCACAGACATTGTTTGACAGAGTCTGTAACAACATTGTGGCGACCGCGGGCACCACAGGCCACTCCTGACGTACCCACGACCTTCGGAAGAGGAGTGGACATTGGAGAGACTGAGCGTAAGCTCCACGAACGTTTTCGTGGACATCGCCGCTTGGTACCTCTACATATTACTTCTGGTATCCGCAACCATCAAATTACCCTGGTCTCCCAGCATTTTTCTAGCCCCAGTCACACCCCTGATAACCTGCGCCTGTTCCTTCTCGCTGTGGTTTTTCTTCTGCTTCCGCATGGAAACGTGAAGAGGCCCGTCTCATCCATTATCACCCCCCCCCCCCGTTAATCTGTAGAAACGACAGACTTGTTTTTTTTTTTTTACTTTAGTAAAAGTGTGTCATATATGATATCCACTCAGTACTAGTCCCTTGAGGAACTGAGACTGCTGTATAGTCTTACCATTGATTTTTTTCTTTTTATTGTCCTCAAGTTGTTGCCCCGCCCAAGTCCTTTCGTTTTGCTACTCATGAACTTCGCAGATAAGAGGAGTGTCGAAATCAAGAGCCGCATCCGAGCAGCAAACAGGTGACGTCGGTACAGTCGAGGTGACCATCGCCAAAAGACGACGGCCGTCTCGTCGCCGTCTACACTCTTAAAAATGAACTTCACCACATAGCACGCTTCTAGACAACCATCGTGTCGAATGATATCGTTATCTGCCCTGATTTGTTGAAAACCGGAGGCGTACGCGTTTTTTGTTACAATTATGAACAGCATAAGTGTCACAGAAAAGGCGTACGCCTCCTGTTTACAACAAATCAGGGCAGATAACGATATCATTCGAGATGATTGTTCATTAGGAGCGTCGTATGCGGTGAAGTTCATTTTTAAGAGTGTACATCAACCCGGGCGCGCCGATTCGCGAGAGGAAGCACTTGCTATCCTCCGTAGAGCCCAAACATCTGTCAGATCAATCGCTTTCTCGCCGCAGAAGGCTGCAAAGACATGCCTGTCGTGCTCGCCGGTGATTTCAACCTAGACATATCCACAAGCGAGAACGCTGCCTTTGTTGACTCCACGCGCAACACGTTTGGTTTGAAGGCGAATTCTCACTTGGCGACGCTAGACGCGCCTTCGTGAGTGGGCGGCGGAAGTAGAGGCGCATTTCCGCCGCCCCGTTGGAGCGTACGATTTTCATGTTCCCACCACAGTGGCATTCCGTCCAAAGCAGACGAAAAATCAGGAGGCGTGGCCTTTCTATGTCACCTCATCTGTTGTCAGTATATCGTTCTAAGCAGCGCCGTGCAAAAGTTCGGCGTGGCAATTTTTGTCTCGATGTCTCTCCTCCCCCAACGCCCGAAATGCTTTATTTCCGCCACCCGCTCACGACGTCTTGTCGAGCGTCGCCGAGTCAGAATTGTCCCTGCTGCTCGATTCGATAACGGCACCTACGACAGTCGGCGGCTTGAGCATGCTCAACATCGTTTCATTCCTCGCATTATTCACACGTATAGTTCTACGTAAAGATATGCGGCATAGCGTGCCATTGTTAGTTACTCGTCATGCCCTTCGTTTATTTATTTATTTGTTTGTTTTTTCTCTGGTGCAGCAACCGCACTTCAGAGAAGGGCGAGCGAAGTAGGACCCAGCCGCTCCTCGTTAGGTATCGAGCTTCCCTAAGCCCGGCGGTCCACGGTCCAACCTGACCTATGTCGACAGCGTCGACATATAGCACAACGAGACGTCTGAACGACGCGAGTACAGTAATGTTTGTGCTACTTGTATTTAAATATGGTAACGGTGTTACGCTGCCTCAAATTTACATAGACGCTAGCATTGCGCTTCTCTTGAATGCGGTAGCGATATTCCTTTACTTACTACCTGGGAGCAACCCAGACTGACTGACCATAGACTTTAGCGGGAAAGTTCCGGATGGGTCGCCCATCATTTTACGCCCCTGAAAGAAGTGTTGTGAGTACATAATTGGGCAGGTCTCAGGTTCTTCCAGGTAAAATTTTCCGTTTCAGTCCGCACCTGCGAGCAACGCGAACAGCAGCTCATGCGATGCACGTATCACGAAATTGGATCTTGGACCGAAATGTCACCTTCCCTTGACATGTCAAGGGAAGCCTTTTTGACACTCCCTCACCTGTTCTCAGTATTGTCTGCATCTTTGATGAATCGTCTTTTGTCGACGACGTTCCGAAGGTCTGTGAAGTTACTGTTGTGACGGTCTCTTCGAGTGTGTTGCAACCCACCATCGTCGCTTAAACTGAGCTCGTATTGAATAAACCTGCCCTACAGCGAAGCGCTGCCCTTTGATTTTTTTTAAAATTCCGTGTTAACGCCGCGAAGCAACTGCGGCTATGAGCGGCGTACAGACGTGGACAGATGTAGTGAGGACAGCAGGAAGGAGTGGGGGACAGGGGGGTTAGTATGCGTCCTGGGCCGACTTGATGGTGAACTGTGCCGACATTCGTCTGGAAAGTCTTCGGAAAACCCAGGGAAAACCTCAAACAGCACAGCCAGTGACAGGATTCGAACCCGTGCCACCTCCCAGTCTCGGCGTGGAAAGCGATCATCCTAATCACTATGCCACGGGAGCTGGTACTGCCCTTTGATGACGAGTGTATTGATGCCGCACATACATAGCCGCTATATCATATATATGTAATCCGTTTTCACGGAAAGGTACAATTCGGTCCCTGCTGGAATGCCGTTCGCACGCGCCTCCTCCCATTACGAGTTAATAGATAAAAAATTCAGTTCACAGTGCACGTCTCCCGCCTCCCCCATGGACATAGGGTTGCAATCGACCAGATGACTGGACCCGCTCGATCCTAAAGACAAGTGCTCAAACGCGTGCTGCACGGAAAATTCTCGTATTTCAGAATGCAATTTCTTACCTGTTCGATTGTGGCCTGCTATTGATTAAAATATCCTTAGCATGGCTCAATGCTCTTGACGTTTGTGTCCAACCTCCTGTGTATGGTATACCACGTACTCTTGCAATAAGTGAACACATACTGTAGCCAGTACTGTTCTTAATATGGTCAATGTGATCCACGTAACCACTGGAAAAAGTCATTACTGCAATTCTGGAAAAGTCCGGCGACACCGTCAACATTCTGGCAATCACTTCAACCATCTCGAGCTCGTGCGGAAAATTTTCTACTCCGACGCTTCCAGATTCATCCAAGACAAAGACGACGTCATTTTTCTGCGTCGCATACTGTTCAAGCGTGCTAGCAAAGTCGCTCAGTGACTCTTCCACGTTGAGTTGAACGGAGTCCACCGAACATAACGTCACGAGCAGAAGTAGAAGCTCCCTTGTCGGTAACATTCGGAGCGATGCACGAAAAGTACTTGGAGTGCGTTGGGAACGCGCTGGAGAGCAGCTATTTGCTGTCCTGTTCCTGTAGCTTCTATGGAAAGACAATATATCCCACTATAGAGTGTGCGACACTTCCGATATAGGCGGCAGAGAATGCGGTTTGTACCGTGACTTATTACGGCATGCGTGCAATTACGAGGGGATATTGTAAAAATGCACGCTGTTGAATCTTTCGACCCGCGGCATGACGGCGAGTCACGTGGTTCAAAGGCGGCTGCATGATGTCATATGCACGAGACGTATTGCAGTCCGACCATGCAACTCGATTAAGTGACACCGGGAGAAGCAGATACCCAGGCGCCGTTCCTTCCGTAGTTTGTTCCTTCCGTGCCGTAATCTTGTTGCGTAGGGGCGCGACCGGCTGTGCTGTCTGGGACTTTTTCGTCGGACGCTTTCAGACATATGTCGACACACTTCCTTGAGAAGTTGGCTCAGGACCCCAGGGCATTAGTCGTGAGTCCAGTGTTGCGGATTTGAATCCACGGATTTGATTTAAATCCACCGGAGGGCTGGCGGATTTGATTTGCGATTTGATTTGCGCAAAAAAATATGGGTAGGATTTGGATTTGGATTGAATCGCATTTTCCACTAATGATTTGGATTTGGATTCAATCGCATATTCCAGGTATGATTTGGATTTGGATTCAATCGCATTTTCCACGAATGATTTGGATTTGGATTGAATCGCCCCTTTTTCAGCGGATTTGCGTGTGGATTTCGCAAAGCTCCCTCACAAGATGCATGTATTTGAAATTGAGCGAAGCGCCGTTTCGCATTCTACACGAATTGATGTGACCTTGGCCCCTTGGCTGCGTTCCAATACCCCGGTTAGTCGACCGCCAGCGGTCTAACCGGAAGTGCTGCCATGTTAAGTCTCGTTCCAAATCTCGCCAAGTCCGCTATTCAGTCGGCTACCGCCTAGTGCGCATCGATGCAGTCTAGTTATACGCCTGACCATCTGACAGCCGGGATGGAGACGCATGTTGACGGTACCAGAGTGCCCGCTGTTTCTGCTGGCTTTAAATGTAAAGTTGCACACAGTGGTATGTTTTTTTAAAACTGCGTAGAGAGTTGCAACACATGTTTAGTCGTGAAGGTGACAGTTTATGCACGATGTCGTACAAACTTAGCGCATTACAGTCCTGCTGCGCTTGCGCCGTACGCATTTCTTGCGTGAGCAACGAGATGGCGCCACAGGCGCCTCGGCTAGCAAGCCTGTTCCAATAGCGACAAGCAAAAGGGGGTCTACCCAGCTGCCTAGTCAGGCGGCTTCGTGGGCGCGAGGTATTGGAACGCAGCCCTTGTCTGAAATCTGCACACGCACAAGCGGCGTGCTCTCTCCAGAGCGACAGGAGTAGCCGTTTTGTTCCATTCACTTCCCCTCACCGCACAGAGGGAACACCAGGTGCAGTTCTTTGAACGCAGTTAACGTTATTCTGTCGATAGGACGGCACCTTTCCCGTGGACCTCTAGCTGAGTCTTCAAGCACGACCCGTTTCAAGCTTGCCAAATCATGTCGCGAAATTCTTGGTCTTCGCCATCATATGGAACGCATATAGGTACACGCATTCACGTCAAAACAAAGTAAAAACGAACAATAAATATATCACATCCTATAATTTCGTGATTTCGGGAAGGCAAGCCTTTCCTACTCCCACGGACAATCATGGCAAGATGTGCCACTCTTCCTCGCATACCCCCTTTTTTTTTTCCTTAATTACAACAGTCTGTACTGCGCGAGGAAAATTTTTACAAAGCCCCGAAACGTCAGCATTAAAATAGACCCATGGGCTACATGTTTAGTATAAGTATTCGTAACATGTCCCACGATTTATTAACGATCCAATTAGTTGTGACCCCCAGGGTATAGTAACCAACGACCTGTGGTCTTTCGAGTACTGATGGTAGAAATCGACGCAGGCGTGTGTTTTTGGGCGTAGCTGAGCCTAGGCCCCCGATAGGAATTCCTTCACTCATGCGCGTTCGCCCGGTGCTAAATGACGAGGAGGTTCCTGACCGAAAATCTGCTTTTGGGAAGGTGTACCATACCTACCAACTCCACACTGTTCATGCCCCGTGAAGCCCGAGTCAACACCAACACAATACGTGATGATGGAGATGGGGGTTGTGCACCGACCCTCCCAGAGTGAGCCAGTCATCTACGATTCAATACACTTTTATCAGTATCACTTTTTCTATTTTGGTGTAACACAAAAATTTAAGGGCACTTAACGAATTACGTGTTGGCAATGCAACATAAAGTGCGGCTGATTTTGGATAAAGTTTTACTATTTTCTTTCTGGATGCCTTCAAGTCAACTCCCATCATTCATTCATTTTATGTATTTTCGTTGGGCTTCCCTTTGCGCCCCTCTTCCACTGGCATTGCGCAATTCCGCGCGGCGGAGTGGCCAGCTGTCGGCTACGCGCCGGCGAGGAGAGCCGTCTGAACTAACGGGGAATTAAATGACGGAGGGCGAGTTTTTTTTCGTGAGGAGGAATCTAATGCTATCACACTGCAGGCCGACGCAGCTCTGGGCTCGGGCAATGCTCGGGACTGCCTAGCTCTGGGGGAACTACTCATGCCCTCCAAAACGCGGCCGGTGTTAGCTTCCAGCTAATCGTACGGCGGCTGGTCCCGCGTGAAATACAACATCCACATTCAACGATCCCAACGATCCGAAATGGCTGCGCGTCTTCAACCTTTAAGAGGGAGCACGCTCGGCATGCCCGTTGCCCGCACGGGGCGTGCGAACGCTGGAGGTGACACAGTCAGGTCGCCTTCTGTCCACTCTTGGGTAGTTCCATTTTAAATCGACAAGCGTGGGAAATTGGCAATTTTTAATTTTCATGACAAAAAATATATGTTAGATAGCATCTCGATTGATGGCAAATGCAACAATTTCGGGCTCCATCCGATGAACCGTTTCCGATATGGAGAGGCGGAATGTTGCGGCGGCGAATGTTGGTTCGAATTTTTTCCCAACTTTGACCTCATAGCAACGCGCTCCTTGTTTTACCACATCCTTGAAATTTGGCTGATAAAAACTATGGGTTCAAGACAGCACGCAGAAAAGGTCCCGTGACTCCTACTTTAAAGGGGCGCTACGAAAAAATTCCCGAACACAGCACTTCCGGCAAAAAATTTACGATTTCGAACTTTTATTGTTCCTGAGCGGGCACGTCCATTCCCTAGAAGGTAGATTCATTAGAACCGCTAACTCATTCTCCGTCGAATGGTATAGATATCATTTATATAGTCCTGTGGTAGAGCGAGCAGACGGCTGTAAGTAGAAGCAACTCGCCAAATTGCTCCCCCCAATCGCCCCCCAAGACGTCAGTTTATACATTGAATTTCCCTCTCCCCCCTCCCCCACTACGCGCTCCGACAAAGAAACCACCCCCCAAACCGAGCGTCTGGATCCGCCCCTGACACAAGCTGATACGTTGTGACTGATAGTCTGGTACACGCCGAGCAGGCATAACCGAAAATGTCTTTCTAAACTCAAAAAATTATGTCCTAAAATATGAATAAAATTTCGACCAGCGGATTGATAGGTTGACCCTTTATATCCTCGTCAATCAGACGAAATTTATTGCTCTTTGTCCCACGTCATGCTGCTATTTAAGCGTTGTTTAGTGAATACGTGCAGTATTAGTAATTTGTAGATACGGTTATAGGTCTAGTAACGCTACTGCACGAATTTTGGCTCCCGGATTTGTAAAAAGATTCGATAAATCCGGATATAAAAGCGGAGTTGATTTGGGTCCGGAAAAACAAATCCGGATTTAAAAGGATTTGATTTAACGTGTCAAAATTAAATCCGGACTTGATTTGGATTTGATTTACTACCTTCAGAAAAAACGCGGATTTGATTTAAATCCGATTTGAGCGGCGAAATCCGCGACACTGGACTCTTGACACCTCTGTGGGGCCGACAACGCCGAGCCGTTTCACGGCCACCACCACCGCGGGAACGCGCGACACATTATTTTAAAGACTGACCAAGGAACAAACGGCGTTCGACGAGGCCTCACGAGTTGAATCAAGGTTCCATTGCAGGTTCAAGAGACACAAGATCGGAGATAACACAGAAATCAGTAAACTTGTTTTTGCTACGCAGTGTGGACGAGAGTTCCTCGTGCACGCCCTAAATGCCTCCATAGCGTCGTGTGCACCAAGGACCCCTTACTGGCGTAGTGCGGGTAATCCGACAAGCACGAACAATCTACGAATTTTTCGTTCACCGAATTCGCGGTCACCCGTCCCGCCGGTGCGCTCCGCCGCTATGCTGAGCTGCTATGCGGTAAGGCGGCCTTGCAGTGGGAAATTGCGTCTATGCCAATACTCCTAACTCATAAGTAGCTGCCATCTATATGTGTGGGGACGGAGACTACGTTTATGCGCCATGTTTGAGTATAGCTGCGGGTGGTTTCGGATTTCGACGGTTGTGAGTTTGTGGCAGGAAAGGAACCTCCCGTACAAGCTTCGCTGGTGCAAGAAACACTGCGCCAGTACCTGCGCCTTGTGACCCGTCATAGGAAACATCCACTTGAGGATTAACAGCCGGCGTCATTCCAAGTTTTATAAGCTCGTCACTGAATGTCAAGACCAGCTCCCTGTAGATTTCATGCCATCTGCACCCCCAGCGGTAGCGCCATAAACATTACGTTCGCTTATGGTTTCTCTTTATGTGCCCTGCGTTACAAGTAAGCGAGCTACGAATCCTTCTGTGATTAACTCCTGAGCATGGCAGGGTTCTATAGCGGTCATATCCATGTCTACACGGATGGATACTGCACACGTGACACTTCCTCTTCCGCATTTGCGATTCCAGTCGATTTCTCGCTGGGCTGGTGCATGCACCCTTCCCTATTTCATTTCATAAACTTTCATATGCCTCCCCCTCCTGTTCCCTATTTCAAGTGAGTCACTAAATAAGGCTCCACGTACACGCATCACGTTGGAAAATAACTGTTCTGAGACTGAGCCTTCCAATTGTTTATGCATTGCGTCTTGCGCCCATTGATCATCAATGGCATCATACTGCACTGACCATGCTCGTACATACAGATTTCGGCATTTTTACTTATTTGCCCGTTGATATCATCCAACCCACCATCTAACGAAATGTTTTGTTGTTTTGTTTTTGTTTTTGCACTAAAACGCTAGCTAGAGATACGCTCTGGAAATGACCTAGAGAAGGAATACCACAACCGTAGGAAAACGGTACGCCACTATACGCCATGACAAAGACAAGCAAGCCGTACAAGAAGTCAACATGGGACCGGCCTCTGATTTCCATAGTTCTTTTTAACGCAAAAGCCCCGAGTCTAAGCACATGCTCGGCGTTCACTAATTCTTATGGCGCCTTGAGACACGCTGAAGCTCAAACGACTGAAGAAGGGGGGGGGGAGGGAATAAATATATCGCTTGCAGGGGAAGGTCGTCAAATGTCGAAAAGCTTCACTCGGTATTTCACAAAACGGACATCCTCTTCCAGTAGAAGGAATATATCGCCGGAAGGCCTAACGCGGAAATTCGTGTCCGTTATTGTGCATTTGATCCCGTGGTGAATTTACCGCCCGCTATGATTTTTGAGATAATTCAGTATGCACTCACTCACAGGGAGAAGTTCTCCTACTGTACGCTGTGGGTGCATGCATATACAAAGCATGTTAAAGTCGCCTATTCTTTGCGAAACCGTGACTTGATCAGTTAGCGCGAGATTACTGTTAAAGTGCACCTTGTTTCAGCTTCTACAACATCGACAGCACCAGGGTTAGTTGAGATCCATTGGCTTGAAGTTAGAATAGTGGTGGAAGTTAACGTGTCGTAGTGATAAAAAGATCACTCTCCATCGTTACGAAAGACATGCCTACAACAGCATGTAGGTGAACTGGAGTATGTTACCATTCCGTCAGCCCTGACTTCAGCGCCACTCAAGCAACGGCCGTGCTGTCTTGCGGGCCACTCACTATGGCCTTTCACGAAGCACGCTACATAACATCCAGTGCAACTACATCATGAAACGGTATACAACTCACGATATAAAGTAGTTCATGTTAGTTCGGGTGTGTACGTAAACGTAGGTGACCTGCGGTAAAGAAGACTAATAGCAAGTAATAGAGAGCGCCGCATGACAATGAATACCATGTTATGCTACTATCAAAGCTATTTATTTTGGCAGGAAAAGCCAGCCAGGAAGGACGGCTCGCTATTCCTTGGTGAATAACTCCTTAGCGGGTAGTCATGTTCCTGGGGTAGTCAGAGTCAGGCGATGTGGGGTCAGAGGTCTTCCGCCGTCCACCCACAGTGCCACAGGCTGCTGAGGAGACCGGTATCCCGCAGGTAGTTGAGCTACGATGGGTGGCTACGTCTCATCCCATATACAGGGTGTTAATAAATTGTATATATGAAAAAAGCTATAAGAGCGGCATAGATGTCCTTTTTGCAGGCGAATTGTACGGCCACGTTGTCATCCAATCGAAGTGAATGCGTAACAACAACTGTACCGAAACAACTGCATGCCGTGAGATATCCATCGCTGAATTTCGCTATGCCAATGAGCGAAAAACGAAAATGGCGCACCTCAGAAGCGCATCACCTTCGCCGACGGAGGCTTATCTGGGCCGGGCAGCGGTTAACCTGGCCAGCAGATCAGGACCTACACCAATCATTTCCACCGCTCCAAATTGGCCCATTGATCGCAGTGCTTCCTGCGCTCCCGGTCTCCGTACTCCGTCGTCGTCGTCGTACGCCGTCGTGCGGTCATACGCCGTCGCAGGTACTTGTCAGCTCGCGTTAGCCCAGTGGTTAGCGTGCTGGCCATGTCACGTCGAGACTGGGAGGTACGCGGGTTCACGTCCCAGTGCCAACTGTGCTGTCCGTGTTTTTTTTTTCTGGGTTTTCCTCAGACGCTGTCAGACGTATGTCAGGCACAGATCCCTTAAAAGTCGGCCCAGGACGCACATTCCCCCAAAGCGTTAGTCGTGACGTTGCCCACCTCTGTGAGGCCGACAACGGCGAACTCTTTCGTTATCGCTACCACCACCACCCGTCCGGCGCGTTTTCGAATTTGGCTAGTTTGCATATCAAATTTCGGCGATGAATTGTAATGCACGTGCGAGTTTCAGAACTTTCTGAACAAGGACTGGCTTCCAATGAGGATTGTCTCCTCTTCTGCTATCCCCCTTTTGCTCGTAATCCCCTTTTACAGAAGCAATTAATGAGCTAATTAATGAATTTTAATTAAGTGGTCATCTTGCAGTTGCACACTTTCTTCGAGAGGGCGTACGCTTGCCCGTATATCTCAAGTGCAAAGATGACATCGGCGTTCCTCTCATAGTTTTTATTTTAAAAGTCTGTAACGGAAGCGAACACCTTGTTTAACTTTGTTTTTCACTTAACATTACGGTTTACCTGAAGTTACTGTGCATTAGATGCTCCGTTCCGTTCAGACAAGGTGATAGTGGAAAAGGGTATTAGGATGTCGACAACAAAAGAAACATACCAACAGTCTAGGCAAAATTGGGCACAAAGGAAGAAGTGGAACATATTTCATTAGAGGAACAAAAGAAGACGAAGAGTAGGAAAGATTGGAATAAGGCAGATGTCGAAGAAGCAGACAGCATAAACAAACATCTCACGCCCTTTTGTCCTGGCCAATCTCCCTTAGTGGCTCACTGCCATTATCTCATTGGTAGAAGAAGAAGAAGAAGAAGCAGACAGCAGCGGGAGTAATGGGCGCTGTTCCGAGCGTGGCTTCAGCGAATAGTTCGCCACAAACCCACGAACCACTACTGTGCGCATGGCACTCATCACTTGGTCTGTAGTGTGTTTCTCTTCCTTCGTTTCCGTTGCTATGCTAAAGCAATAGCCGCACAGCGCACCAATCCACACCACGAGCGGTAGAAGTTACTCAGGGGACCGTGTGATTGCGCTTCCTTTCCTCTCACCAAATACAAGAAGCGGGCACACTGGCTCTCCCACGACGCGTGAGTTCCGTTTCTCACCTTCCTCATCGGTCTATCGCTCTCCATCCCGCTTCATAAAACCCGCTCCTTCATTGCAGTCGCTCTCTGCGGGCCACGATACGCCAACGATAGGCCGACTGTTCAGTGATGTCATAGCTCAGGGGGTCAGGTCTACGAGGAGCTTACTTGGTTCGCCCCTTCTGCATATAACTGCAAAATTTCTTTGGCCCCTGTAGAAATCATTGGCTGCGATATTCTCGCGTTGTGAATACAAGGCGTATGGTCAGCCACAGCGGCGCAGCCAGAAAGCGGGGGAGATTCAAGCCATCCGAAATCGTTCCTTTGGTAGTGTATTTGGGAAAGGGAAGCGAGGGTGAAACCCTCCTCCTCATGATTCTCCAAACCGGTCTGTGGGAACATATTCCATCAACTCAACGGCCTACCTTCTACAGGGTGGTCCACCAACCATGAAAACCAAGGAATTCATAGTAAAAAACGTAGGCCCCGGAGAGTCATGCGGTCAAGGGATTTTTTTCTGCCAATAACTTTTGCCACATATTGGTAACATTTTTATTTCATTTCTATTGACGGAAAGTTAATTTCTTGAATTGAACTCCGAAATTTCCCAAGGCAACCTCACGTTTTCTTAGCGGAAATGGGTTGCCCATGGTCATTTTACTCAGTATAGCACATAATCCCGCTCGTGATGCAATGGGAATTGCCGAAATAAATTCGCCGAAAATCCGTGGAAATGAGCCCTTGGCTCCGCCTCATTTTTGACGGCTCGTAGTTTGAGCGCAAAGCTGCAAATAAAGGAGGTTACATTGACACGCCACACGAGGGGGGAGAGGGATACAAGCCGTCGGGTGACCTCATTTTTGATAAGATAGCTCTGATTCCCGCACTCACCGCGCGTGTTTGTTCCATGGGTAAGTCTTGTAACAATTCGAGCGGCCGCTTTTTCCTATGCCCCTCTCGCTGTCAACCTTTCTGAACTGACACCAGGCTGTTTCTCAAATCATGGATACCTCTGGAGATTCAATGTTTTTAGAGAAAATACAGTTGACCGGTCTGTGCTGAGCTCTTGGAGGAACGCGTCACGCTTACCCTGACCGATCACAAATACTGTTCGATATTCTTTTCAGCTCGACAAAGCTCCTGATAAAGTTTCGGGAAAGGGGGCACTTTTGCGTGTGGTTTTAAACGCTCAGAAATTCGTGGCACAACTTCAGGAAAAGGCCCTGACTTTGTGCCACAGAGGCAACAACAAATGAAGGAGAAGTGATGATGACATGGGATATTTCCCCGTGGCAGCCACAGAACCCTACCCTACTTCACAGAGGATAATATGAAAGGATGAACTATAGTGAATGCGAGGTCTATCGAGGGAATGCGAACGACAGGTCGGAGGTGTCGCAGGGAGGTCTACAGTATGAATGCAGGAATTTAACGACACACAACAAAGAAAATTCGAAGTGGAAACACGAGGTATTTATGAACACAATGAGCGTTCTTAATTAGCTGATCACCACAGGCAGTCTAAGCGAAGCACTGCTTCTCCATCTCTTGTGATACGGTTGTAGGTTTTGCCGATGGACATTCTTTGCAACTGGGATGTCCAGGTTGGTCCTGGTAGAATCCGCTCTCGCAGAGAAGGCACGTGGCGGTGTCCGCGTCCCAGAACATTCCGGGCGGACATTCCACTGCAACGAATAACATGACCACGTTCAGTAACAAACTAGAGGCATGCATGTGGCTAATCGCATCGGTTTGGCGAACGGAGGCATAAATATTAGCGTCGAAGAGCGTAGCGGAACACTCCAAAAAGCTCTCGTGCAAAAAGTACTCGGGGGGGGGGGGGAGGGGTATCCTACTGTGATTTGATTACGTGACATCGTTATCGACTTTTTTTTCCTTCACCTATCTCGAGTGCCACCTTTAAGTTCAGGCCCTCTTCATGACGCCCTCCTGGACGTGCCCACACCGAGAGGTATAATCAAGCGATCCGACAAGGAGGACGGCACGCATGCTCGAGCGGTCCTCGGTTTCGTAATCCATTCGTGGCCTCCATTTAGAGACCGTTATTTCAAACAACATACTGGTAGTTAACGGACAAGAACATGAGCGCTCAGCATAGCGTAGTGAATTAAACTACTTCTGCATGCTGAACTTACCGCAGACGTCGACTTCATCGAAGTACTCCGATCCCGGCATGCACTTCCCCGTTGGCGTGTCCTTAATTTCTGGAACAGATTCAGTGTCTTCAGAAATGTATTCATTCGAAAACGGGACACAATGAGGCATACTTACCCGAGCATTCCGGAATCCAGCTCCTGGGTTCCCAAGTGCCGGAGAGGTCACATGTGTAAGACGAAGGCACGTTACTTGGCAATATGTAACCTTCGTCGCAGAAGGGCTCGCAAATGACGCCATGAAGCCAGTCGTAGCATTCGAGGTCGCCATGCTTCATTTTGCGAGGCCGGGTGCATTCTTTACCTTCGTTGGTGAGACATGGTGTGCATGCATCAAGCGGCAGTGCAGCAGTAGTAGTTCCGGCAAAGCGTAGTACGTAGTGAGAAAAGAATGCACGTGCAGGTAGTTGGGGACAGTGATGGGCAGTATACTTGAAGTGCTCGGTACTTTAGTACTTTCGGCAATTTTCCTTTTCTTTGAGTAATGCTGCTGAGTAACACTCTCTACTTTACTTGAAGTACATGTTGCTGTACTTTCCGTTCAAGTACTTAAAGTATCCTCCTGTGAGCCTGACTATGTGGCTGAACGACAGCCGGCACCGCATCCGGCTTGCCACTGCAGTGTTCATTCTGAAGTTCACGGCACTGCGCTTAGGCCTATTTTAAGCCAGTTTGGCTAGCTAGATACCTAGCCTATTGGAGTCGATAAACTGGCACGTCTCAACGTGCTCTTCCGCGTTGCTTGCTCATGTAGCGTGCGTGCGTGGTTTGTCTAAGACGTTGCATGTGAATGCATGTATGTGCATGTTAGTCTCCGTAAAGAGCTAGCAGGCGTGGCACGGAAACAGCATGTTGTATTTGAGGGTATACATTTCCCATTACTTTATACTTTGCTTGAAGCGTTAGCCCCGGCAGCACTGGCAACCGGGATACACAGATTCTTATGCTTCAGGGAAGCTTTGTGAGCTATAGATTGGTTGATATATAACTAATGTAAAAGTAGCGCAAGTACAGGGACTGGGCGTTATTGGTACAGCTAGAACGTTTGCCTCGACAATATGCGGCGGCCGGCCATGGTGAAGGATGGTGAAGGCCATGGTGAAGGTGCCATTTAGAAGGAAAGTGTTCTTCTGTGGATTGTACGAAATTGATGGATCCAGGTGATTTACAAAACTAAATGAAAATCACTTTCCTAAACCCCGACTAACATTTCTAACACTGCCTAATGCGCTCCCTTGAGTTCGTTAATGGGTCTGGTCAAAGACTAAAAAAAAAAATAACTGCAGGTAAATCGCGTATTTGTATTTTGTCCTCTTAAAAGCCTTTGTCAATCACAACAAGAAATACAGGGTGGCGATGTTATGGGGTGCCCTGAAGCTTAAGCTGCGGCCACCACTGCTTATGTTGTCGGCTGGCTCAGAGTAAAATATATATAAATGGTGATACTGAAAGTGATGGTGATGATGGTGACATAGGAATACGCACGTAAGTGAAAACGTGCGCGCAGTATCAACATTACAAATTTAGCACCACCATGTTTTCTTTCATTCTTTTTTTTCACTCAGCCACTCCTTATCCTGTTACTAGCGCAAGCAGAACATGCTCGTGCACTGCTTGTTATCAGGCCTATTTCACACTACCGTTTTTTTCGTCCGCATGCTTCAAAAATTGAACCGAGAGGCAATCGAGCTCCGTAGATTCCAATGGACCCGATTTGCCTCCGTGAAAAAAGACGGATGAGAAAGACAGTAGTGTGAGATGGGCCTAACGGGCGCAGAGAGCAGAAAGCGAGATTGATTGTACAACAAAATGCAAAATAGATGTACGGCATAACACCGTACAACGGGTCAAGTGTCTGAACGGAAATTCAGTCAGTTATCGCTAGCAGCTTAGCGTGCCATAAACCTAGATGTGGTAATTCCTCAGAGCGAAATAGGCTGAACAAGTGTGTGGAACTGGCTGCGGTATGGCAGAGTACAAAGTGCATTTATTGAACGCGGGTGAAGTAATTAAGGGCAGAATAAAAAAAATCATAAACATGGAAGTCATAGCAAGCACGGCACACGTCTAAGCAATGTGCCAGGGAGCTGACAATTCGCACTTGCTACGTGCTTTTGGCGTAAAAAGCAACGTAATGAAATACAAACGAGATACGTACCTTGCACGATCACTTTAAACTCACACGTAGCTTGATTTCCATCAAAGTCCGATGCCACGTATCGCACAAAGTGCTCCCCTACGCTGAACAGAGTGCCTGGTTCCTGCAAGCACATAAGCGAGCGTAGTTTACAGAGTGGAGCATCTAATGCAGTGTTAATTCTAGTCAATGCAACATATAGGTCTTCCGCTTGCTGGAACAAAAACTCATAAAAAACCAACTTCCAGTTGATCTGCTGCCCGTAATTTTATTATTTTCTCTGCCCAGTGAATATTTCACTGCGAAGCCAATTTGATAATGGATTAAGTTTAATCTCACCTGAGAAGGCTTGACGCTGTCTACGAAAACATTATCCTCAAATTCAGGTTCATCCCACTTAACAAGCGCTCCTTCCAGCTTCGTTGCATAGGCATGTACGCTACCAGGACATCTCACAATGGTCGGCGGTTCTTTGTCTAGAAAGAAATGATTCTTTCATGAAGAAATCACACAAACGCGAGCCAGCACTGTCTTGTTGCTCGTGTCACCAATTTGTGTGTCGCCTTGTTAGGTGAGACAGTCCCATTTCTTTCCAAGGCCCGGTCGTATCATGTGGGCTATTTTAAAGACGAAGGCAAGGACCCTTTCACTGTTTTTGTTCTAGGCTGCGGCAGGATGCACGAGGACCATAAATCGTTCTTGCAAAAGAACAGTGGGTGCGTTAACTTCGCGTACCAGATTATTTGCTCAGGAACAGTGAGCACCACACTACGGAGCAGCAAGTTAACGGTTCAACAAATGGGTGCGGGACTCGATGCCGCACCGTCTATCCATAACGGTGTAGTTCCGCTGCCACCGGCTGAAACCGGTTGAAACATACAGCTGCACACACAACGTGGTTTCGGATTTTTCGGCACAGCAGCTGTTCTAGCGGACGAAGCTCGCCACTCGTGACGTCAGGCTTATTGGTCCGTCCACCGCGATTCAAAAGGGATTCGGAGTACTGGACCTTTGCCCGAGCACGCTCCGAGAACGGTGCTCTGCGATGTGCTGTGCTCGTTGACAAGAGTGCATCATGCGCAAACTCCCGTGCTGTCTACGTTGTCTGAAAATCACTGAAAGACCGCTTGCCACCGACCGACTTAAAACAATTAAGCAGTTGATAAGCTTGCAGACACTTCATGAACTGGTGAGCATACCCTAACAACCTTACCGATCACTTCGACTGCAAAACTGCAGTTGCTTGTCATTCCACTTCGAGGATCGTTTGCAACGTATGTCACTATGGTGACTCCATGTGGAAATTCTGCACTGTAATCTTGGATATATTTCGGATGTACTTCGATGTCTTCAGCATTGGCAGTAGTTGACCGGGCTCTCGGCAGGTCGACAGTGACACTGTCGTTACCACGTGGTAGCACTACGGTGACGTCTAACGGACATGTTATAGACAGGGCGACGTTTCCTGAAATGAAAACAGAGAGAAACAGTCAGGTTGAAGTATACGAGGTTTTGTGGTGATGTGATGTGATGGTGATAAAGAAAGGTTTTGCGGTCCTCGCTTCCGTGTCTACTCCGGCACGCGCAGTAATATTCGGCAGCAAGTTTAATACTCGCTTGTTGAACAGTTCTGCGCGGTGTTGTCGGCGTCTTTCTTGTACAGCTTGCTGTAGTGTTAACTTGAATGCAGCTTCGACCTGCGAAGAGAGGTACTCTAACGACGTTTAGCAGAAATGAACTGAAAGAAGGCTTGAACTATCCCAATCGTGTAACAGATGTGTTCGTCGCTAGCCATGCGCTCAGAAAGCGTGTCCTGTGCATACAGTGCAGACCTCCTAGGTAATGAACGACCTGACTTGGAACAATCATATCACAGAAATATGTCATAAGGGTAATCAGGTATTGGGTTTCCTAAGGAGATCGTTGTATTTAGCTTCACCCACAGTTAAATTGCTAGCCTATCAGACACTCGTACGCTCTAAATTAGAGCACGCGTCGCTGATATGGAGTCCCAAACCGAAGTACCTCATTGATGAGCTTGAGTCCATTCAGAAAAAAGCTGTCCGTTTTATATATAACAAATATGACAGGCAGAGTATCACAGATTTTAAAAAAATGCAACTTATCCCTCTCTTAGAAAATCTAAGAAAAATACGGAGACTCTCATTCATGTATGAACTTTTCCATCACGGGTCTCATTATTTGCAAATGGCTCATCACTCCTCAAGCAGTGTTGATCATTTATGTAAACTGCAAGCAGCTTTTGGTTACACTAATTTCTTTTATTACTCCCCGATGCAAACATCCATTCGTAAGTGGAATGCCCTCCCTGCGAATGTTGTAGCTTCACCATCTCATGAACATTTTGTGAAGCAGTGCAAAATATTGTATTCGTTATGATTTGTTTCTTAACTGTTTGCGTGCTATTTGTCTCATGTTCGTTTCCGTTACTATTTGTTCCCTCTTTTGTCTGTTAACCCCCCTCATGTAATGCCTCTTGGCATTTGAGGTATATAAATAAATAAATAAATAAATAAATAAATAACGACGTCAACCCTGTAGAGCTCCTGTACCAGAGCTCCTGTAACAAGAGTGGGAGATTGCGAACCTTCTCTCCCTTTATTTCTCCTTAGCGGTGCTGCAATGTCCCTCAATGCAATGTCTCGCGTTCAGTTTTAAGTTGCAGCAAGCTGTACGTGTTCATTTGTGCAACTGCAGTCATGTTGAGATTACGCCAACTACCCGTCTTGCAACCCTGGTAATGTTCAGGCGACGGACCGACAATCCGGAAGATCATGTTCCGAGGGATGCGCTGTGCGCAAAAAGACGATCTGCCCTCCCTACAAGTGCTGTCTTGGGTATCGCTATGTTTAGACCCATCTTGTGGACGTTGCCTTTGTGGAAGTTAATGTTTGTAACACTATAATACAGAGAAACAGAATATAAAAAAAGAGACAAACGAACGTTACAGAAGGAGCACGAGAACAACGAAGGGTTCACTGCACGAAAAGGGATACGTGCGGCTAGAGTCACTAAATAAGCTACGCTTCAGAGTATCGACACTGAGCCGCCATGTTGTTTCGGATGACCTCCAGCCCCACCTCTATTTTGGCAGTAGAAATAGAAGACGGTGAAGTTCAGCAGTGGAAGAAGACAACACTTCGAAGAGCGCTAAATGGATGGCGCTGGAGGTCATCCGAAACAACATGGCGGCTCAGTGTCGATACTCTGAAGCGTAGCTTATTTAGTGACTCTACGTGCGCCTAACTTCGAAGAAGGGAACAAGTGTGTTTGCCGACAGCCATTCGAGGTGAGGTCACAGGACGTGCGCAAATAAATGCGATCTGTGAGGGCATACAAATAATTTGAGTGGTCTCTCTTTTTGCTTTTATGGATATTGCGAGGCGTTCAGAGTGAAGCGGAAATATAAACAAACAACATGGCGGACATCCTCTTTAACGAACTGGCCTTTACTACGATTTCTTTTCTTTTCTTCTTTTCGGTCCCCTAAGCTTCGTTCTAAAGGAGTTTGATGTACAAATGGGCTGTATCACCTGCATTAAAGGCGCACTCTTCTCCTCGTGCAATAGAAGATGATGTTACCTTGGCAGCAATGAATGGGATTCACCTGTTGCGACATTTAAAATTTAAGCGCCAGGGAGTTTCGGGTGTATGTGAACAGGCTGTACACAAGCAAGTAGCATGCTACATTAGTTGTACCTCACGACGAGGTGGTCTAAGGGGTGCCTAAGCTGGAAGTGTTCTATTTAACGCACCTTCTTGAACAACTATATGAAACAAAAGCTTTTCTGAATCCATGAAAAATACATCTGTAGCTGTCAACGTGCACGTGTCTCGGATTTATATATTTATTTCCTTTTCTACAGCTGTGCAGTCTCTCCTAGCTATGCATCAGCAACATTACTTTTGTGAAGGCCTTCACATACGTAACTACAAGCCTTGTAATTGCTGGTAGTTGCATGCGACTATCACACAAAAAAGAAGGAAATGTCATATTTTATCGGGTACAAAAAAGGACACTGCATAGCTACTCTACAGTTCTTTGTGCTGTCGCCTCTGTACGAATAACATGTTGTTGTAAACTAGCCAACACACAACACAAACGGCATATGTTGCTTAACTCTTGCACCAGGGCAGCGGGCACATGGTTGTTGAAAATGTTATATGTCTTTGTACGTTGGATCATGGTTTCCCCATGTACACGCACTTGTTCATTGTTTTCGCAGTTCATCATTTTCTCATCGGTGAACTCAGCACTGCACACTTGTAAGCCTTTGTTGGGCTGCCACGGGCTGCCGACTTTGCTGTTTGCGACTCCAGCGAAGCCGTGGCCATCTGGCGCCGATTTAGAAAAGGTGCGAATGCAGGTGCGAGAGCGTGTTGGGGCAGCGAGCTGGTACGGCGGTACACGTTTCTCTTACTTGTGGACAGAATGCCGGCAAAAAAGAATGTGTCAAAATCGAAAAGAGGAGTTTTGCACTACAAATTTCTTCTCAGCCTGTTGGAAACGCTCCACGCTTTCTTTTAATAATTTCCTAATAAGGAATAATGGAACGGAAGTCTCATATGCTGACCCACCACACGAAATCCTGATCAATTCTGTCGCCACAGTTTTATCTGAATATTCATCTTAGTACAACAGAACAAGGAACAGGCATTTCTTTGCCTGCTGACATGTATGCATGTATGTATTTTCAGACCTCAGGCAAAGTAAACAGTATCACCATACTAATGCGACGTAGACAAGCACCCACTATGGATGGTCTGTAGGGTTCATATAAACAGGGAAAGCTTCTGTCATATAAACAGGGAAAGCCGCACATGTATCATCGAATGACTCGCAAAGATAAAAATATCACACCAAGTTGCTTGTGGATACCAAGAGCAGTGCAGAAAAAGTGGAGCACCTCCTTTGCAGCGCTCAAATGTTCACTACACAGCATATGGTATGTTAAGTAATTGCACATGTATGGTGACAAGGTGGGTGTCAGATATACGTGTGTGCACCAAGGTTTTCCAAAATATGGATTGTTCACGTATACTTTTGACATACAGTCACAGAGTTCTGCACACATCAGGGATGGACCTAACGTGATATGAGCATGTTTTGTCATCACCACACCAGTGTTCTCTTGAGCTCTTGCAGATGCTCATATGAACGTTAACCTGTGCATTACAATTTTTAGATTTCTTATGCCTCAAAGTTTGGACAAAAACTATCTAATTCCTAGAGACGCCACACTGCCGAAAGAGTTGTTCTGTTCTCTTGCAGCACTCACATACTATGGGACTATCAGAGGAGAAACTCAAAAATGGTATTGATTGGAGGCTACTAATCTACATTCCATAACGAATGCTATGTCACTCTTCATAAGGAAATAATCCCTGCTTTGCCTTCTTAGATTCTAAAATGCCCTCTTCGTTCGCTGGGCTCCCAGTGTCTCTAAACAAACTTCGACGACGGGAACCACTTGCCTACTTCTCTGAGATGAAATGCACAGTATGAGATGACCAGCAGACAAACTTAATTCCTTTTTCATGAAGCATGTCAATTTGTGCATATTAAAAACAGAAACAGATGTCGGCCGACACCGCAGTCCCTACACTCGCTTGGCTCGAGAGACCTCCGCTCGTCCGCCATCTTGGAAGTTTGGGGCGCCACCTCTAGTTCGTTGGAGTCGCGAATGATGTGACAGTTCCGCTGTAATCATCCGATATACGAATTTACGAGGTATACTTATTTCTCGCACAGAACAGTTCTTATTTAACACTGCCTGCGGTTGCGCTCACACGATAAACCTTCTGGTGTGAATATTTTCCTTTTCTCTTTGAGCACGGTCCATAATGCAGCAATAACTAGCACGCGGAGCTCCCGCTTTTTGTTTATCTTTCAGTTTCTTTTTCGGAATAGCAAGCTGGCAATAGCCTCGCTGACACTTCCGTTTTTTTTTCTTTCACTCTATTAAACATATCCCCCCCCCCCCCATCCCGCTATAGTTCCGTCCATGGCACACAAGAAAATATTGAAACGGAACACATCGCCGCGAATCTTTAGCGCTCGCTCCCTATACTACTCACGTCGAGCTGTTCTGGCGCGGACTGATGGTGGTACGCTGCACAGCCGCTAGGGCACGACGCGAATGTGAAAAAAGTCCTGCAGCAACAGACATTCACACAGTTGAACGCCATTCACCTGGTGAACGGCATGGTGCCGTCAGTGTCGTTACACTGACAACGGGCATGCGTCTCTTCGCGCGGGAACTTCAAAGTATGCGGATTCCAATTATTTATGATTCATTTGTGCAAATAATCTATATATATATGTATATATATATATGTATATAGACTACAAGTAATGAAGAGACTTGGGAGGCCGTATAAGGGTTAAAAACACTTGCTACTTTTATTACATTAATAATTAAGGGGGCGCTAGGAATAGATTTACAGTTAGGGGTCGACGTTTCGGCAGTCAGCGCTGCCTTCAACAGAACTAAACTTGGAAATAGGTGACAAGGGCTTATATACAAGGGAAAGGGGGAAAATGAGAGGGGAACAGTGCACGTGGAGCGGAGTTGGTGATGTTGCAGGAGCGTTGTTGCTAATGGTCCATTGAGCACTTGCAGGAGCGTTGGCTGTCTTCCAGGAGAGTACTCCTTGGTCGTCTGATAAACCTGAAAAGATAAGAGAGATACGGCAGAAAGAACGAAAGAGGGTCGGGGGACTTGGTCTAGGAGCTAAGGCTGCGAACTGTAGACAATACGCCGGGGTCTTCGTTTATCGTGGACTGGAATTTGTGGATTAGGAATGATTCACGCTGTTGCCTGCTACGGTCTGAGGGGAAACCAGATTGTAAGATGTACACGTGGATGTCCTTGAATGAGTGGCCGGTTTGATTGAAATGACGCGACACAGGGAGATTTGGTTTCTTTGTAATTCTTGGTTGTGTTCTTTAGTTTCCATGCCACTGTCGTAGCATATGAAAAATTTTCCGAAAAACCGTACGACTCTGCTGTCGTAGAAACACTAATTTCTCTAATACTCACATGTAATAATTTTGAATTTGACAACAGGCATTACATTCAAATTAACGGCACAGCCATGGGCACGAAAATGGCCCCAAATTACGCGAATATCTTTATGGGTGATCTAGAAGGACGGTTCCTTAGCACCTGTCAACTTAAACCCCTAATTTTTAAGCGCTTTTTGGACGACATATTCATGCTGTGGCCACATTCTGAAGACTCGCTTCTGTCTTTCATTGAAAACTTCGGTAACATGCACCCCACAATACAATTCACTCACGCTTATTCTAGAGAGAGCATAGATTTTCTAGATGTCCATATAGGCATATCCAATGGCACCCTCGTAACAAATCTGTACCGAAAACCGACTGACTCCCAACAGTACCTATCATTTCACAGCTGCCATCCCCGACATACAAAATTGGCCATCCCGTATAGTCAGGCCCTCCGCTACCGGCGCATTTGTTCCCAAGAGGACGAGCTGGACGCAAACCTTAACGATCTTCAAAACACGCTGGTCAGCCGAAACTTCCCCCAGGATCTCGTGAAGGACGCGATATGTAGAGCCCGCCGTACTAATCTCAGTGAACTTCTAAAAAACTCAACACGCCCCGAACGCCCCAAGCGGGTTAATCTTACAGTCACCTTCAATGGCGCGATCCCTAACCTTAAAAACATACTGAAACGTCATCACCCAATTTTAACACAGTCGCAGCGCCTTGGAGAAATATTCCCAGAACCGCCACGCATAGCATATCGTCGTGCAAGAAATCTTCAAGACCACTTAGTCAACGCAAAAGTCAATAAGCCACCTCCTACAACCGAAGGCTGCCACCCATGCAACGTACGAAGATGCCAAATTTGTATTGTAATGCAGACTGCAGACAGGGTACAAAGCACAAACAGCAACTTCCAAGTAAAAATCAAAACTACTTCTGACTGCAACTCATCCAACGTAGTATATCTATTGGAATGCAACGCATGCAAAGCACAATATATCGGCCAAACTACAACATCATTCCGAATTCGTTTTAATAATCACAGGTCCGATATTACAAAGAAACCAAATCTCCCTGTGTCGCGTCATTTCAATCAAACCGGCCACTCATTCAAGGACATCCACGTGTGCATCTTACAATCTGGTTTCCCCTCAGACCGTAGCAGGCAACAGCGTGAATCATTCCTAATCCACAAATTCCAGTCCACGATAAACGAAGACCCCGGCGTATTGTCTACAGTTCGCAGCCTTAGCTCCTAGACCAAGTCCCCCGACCCTCTTTCGTTCTTTCTGCCGTATCTCTCTTATCTTTTCAGGTTTATCAGACGACCAAGGAGTACTCTCCTGGAAGACAGCCAACGCTCCTGCAAGTGCTCAATGGACCATTAGCAACAACGCTCCTGCAACATCACCAACTCCGCTCCACGTGCACTGTTCCCCTCTCATTTTCCCCCTTTCCCTTGTATATAAGCCCTTGTCACCTATTTCCAAGTTTAGTTCTGTTGAAGGCAGCGCTGACTGCCGAAACGTCGACCCCTAACTGTAAATCTATTCCTAGCGCCCCCTTAATTATTAATGTAATAAAAGTAGCAAGTGTTTTTAACCCTTATACGGCCTCCCAAGTCTCTTCATTACTTGTAGTCTATTTGTTTTCGCGTCCATCTGTACTCAGTTATACATTCATATATATATATATATATATATATAGTGAAGAAAAATAGCATAGGCTCTTTGGCTGCACGTTGAACATATGTTTATAAGTCCCAAACGTCGCCACACCAGCACTGGACAGCTGTTTCGGCTTTATTGGGCCCCTGATCAGCAATGCGTAGATGGGCTACGTTTGAGCGAGTGGATATATATATATATATATATATATATATATATATATATAATATAAGGGGGGAAATGAGCAGGAGCTCTTCGGCTGCACGTATATAGCCTGTGCTTGTAAGTCGAACGTCGCCATGCCAGTACTTATATATAATATTATATAATATATATATATATATTATAATACTATATTATATATTATATCAAATTGTAAACATATACTCAACGTGCAGCTACAGAGCTTCGGCTATTTTCCCTTTCTATATAATATAACATAATATATAATAATCGACCAAAGGCGAGTGGTGATTCGTTAAATTGCTAGGAGAGCGAACCTTCGTTTTAAAGGAGCATGGAAATTATTTGGAACATATATTTGTGTTGCCGTGACGGCATGGGTTGAGGTAGATCGTACGCGGTTGTGGTTTCTGTTCCGATTGTGCTGAGGTGTCGGTAATTAGTGAACAGTATTGTGCCTGTGTGTGTAGCATATATATGATACGACTAAATACATTCAGGTCAGTTGGAGATTTATTCCATGTGCCATTGTTGTATGCTGCGTATGACCATTCAAAAAAGAAAATGCCTATTTGGCCATGTGTTTTGGGGTTTCCCACAGATCGCTAGCAGACGAACTCTACTGACTTTATTTTGGTATCCATGTTGTTGTGCTTGTTGGAGACGTTGCGCTCCTGGTATCAGTATATGGTAAGCGCAATGTTACACAGCTATGCATTCATCGGTCCGCTTTTTCGCCTCAGAGATGTCAGTGTCAATGCGGTTCAGAACCCATAGTGTTGACCACAACCCGGAGAAGTCATGATGGTCGACGAACTCTTCAAGTGAAAACACTGATCACTGCGCCGCGTCTTCATGACAATGCATTTGTAACCAAGAAGAAGCACTATATTGCAATCCGAATGTTCGTTCACATTTTGCAGCATCACTTACCAGCCTCCGGTGCATTCGTGTCGCGAAATCGAAGCTGGCAGAGCTTAGGCTCCAACTCCATAAAACGTTTCGTCAAGAAGAGCAGACGTGTCGCCTAAAGAGTGTTCAGTTCATCACTTGTCCTTTCCACGACGTCCGATGAACAACAACGCTTCCTGCTTGCAATGCTTCCTGCTGGTCGGCTTGCCGGCGCCGCGTAGCCGGAGAAATCGCAAAAAAAGAAAGAAAAAGACGGCGCGGCCATATGACGTCAGCGGCTGGCAGCCGAGTGAGGGGGCATTTCAGCCGCGAGATTCAAAGCTCCCTCGCGCTCCAGGATTGCGCGCTACGCTCAAACTTTTTGTGCGAATATGTATCCCAGGGCTCAGAATCGTAATTTCTATTTCTCCCGTAATATTTTATTCCGATCATTTCCATGCTCCTTTGTGCCTTTCCAGTGAGCCTCCCAATTGTCATATCAAATCCACTTCTTACTTTTCATTATATAGACATGCATTCTTACGTTTTTCGCAGGTTGCTGGTGGATACTTCCAGGTTCCGTTCCTCCTACAAGTATTCACCATGTTCCCGTTTAAGGTAAATCCTTCCTTGCAGGTGTATGTGCACTGGGATAGTACGAGGTTATCCGTGTCGCTCAGGCACCGTTCTGGCAGCACTCTACCGTTGTCAGGGTTGAACAACGCTGGACAGCTATTTGCTGGCGCAAATCGAAATGAACCATTAACGTTATTGGAATGAAGTATGCATGCATGCACTTCAATACGTACACTTGAAAATGAAATTTCCAGGGTCACACTAAAAGGAACGTAATATCAGTCTGCTGATGACACATGCTTTAGCAACTAGAAATTATGAAAGAGCAGTCGATGCTGTGAAGCACGATCTATATGGATCATTGCAGTGGTATAAAGAAAATCAAACGGTGGTGAATACAGCAAAAACAGAAAGTGGTTTTTAGACACGCACGAAGACAACTTATGTGGCATTTACACCGGCTTTAAAACACCTCATCGGTGTCGGCTCGTCCAGCCTCTGTTCCACGTGTGGTGTGCGCGGTGACCTCCATCACGTCCTCCTGGTCTGCGTACAGTACGATCGTGAGCGCGCCCTCATGGAGACTGCTCCCTAACGCGTCGATCAACGCCAGTTCGACTTAGCCAAAATTCTCGGGCCATGGTCGTACCCCTCACATCTGATGCAAGGCCTACGAGCTGTTGCTGAGTTCCTCTCCAGCACTGGACTAATGGACGAACTCTAATAGGACACCTTTCCATCATCATCACTTTCTCATCCCTTCCACCAGCGCAATGGGGCAGTGTACCGCCATAACGGCGGAGAATGACCCACCACATCATCATCCCATATATGTGTGTGTGTGTGTGTGTGTGTGTTATGAAAATGCCTGTTGAGATGCACGAGGACATGGTAAATGTACAAAGTGTCCAGAAATTGAGTATGTACATACTGTAAAACATCTTGGAATGTATATTGATTCGACTACTGACGGCATACTAATGTCGATAAAATATGTAAAAGCTTCAGGCTTCAGTACAACAATATTTTATCAAAACGAATGCACATTATAAAATAACGGAGTCCATCTTTTTTGCGCTTGGGGTATCACTACTGAATTACCGGATAACTTTATGTGGGAATAGCAGTCAATAACTTAAAAATCAAATAAGAGTCTGTACAAAGGAGGTTACTCTGAAACATTATTCCCAGTTGCGGTTGCTCTGAAAAAGCGAAACATCTTGCACAAGAAAGCGCAAGTTCTTAATTTCTGTGCTTATATATATAAAGGGTGTTTCATGCAAATCCCCCTTCTGAATAATTCGAAAACGGCGGCACCTATCGGGAAACTTTTTGTTCGGTTAGCGTCCTTGATGCCCCAGCCACAAACTGTTCGCTCAGTTTCTCGTTACCGTGCGCTCGTTAGTTAAATAAACATCCCGACTTTTTTGTTTTACTTCACCGGGCTTTGATACCTGTGCCGTAGCAATGGTCACTCCGAGACAGTGCCAAACCAGTAAAAAAATAGCTTCGGCTTTTCGTGATTTGTTCGAGCAATTAACTCATTTCGGTTTACAAATTTCTTGCGCGGAGCACTGTAGTAATGCGTTCTTTCGCTCAACTATCCTGCGCTCAAATTCGCGTGCACCTAACCTCACTTGGAAATGTACGAATAACAGCGTAATTCATTACTAGCGTTCGCGCGACTTCCGGTTGGCCTCGTTTCCAGGGTCAAGATGGCGGCTGGTCCTATGTTGAATTTGTGTGGTTTCCGACAGCGCCTTGACGAGCGACGGCTTTTTTTTTTCTATCACGTCAAATCATATCATAACAAAAGTAAAAAAGAAATAAGAAAATGGCTATTAGGTGGTTTGGCAACCACCTAATAGCCATCAATATAATACATTACATAATATGTTATGCAACGTATTATGTTGATGGTGATTTCTGCATGAAAGTAACGTACATTTGCACAAGGTACCTCGTTGAAAATTTAGTTTGTTCAGAAATGTTGTTTATTCCGGGAATTTCTGGAAACGCTGGGACTCATGCCATCGTCTGGAACCTGCACACGCAAGACTTATTTTGAGAATTGTATACAAGTGTATGTATGTATACAATGTATGCAAGTTTGTATGTATACAAGTTGCAGAATTAGCATTGTTATTATTATTAAAATGCAGGTAATTTGTATGATTGGCGCGCACACCGCGCGGAGGGTGGTGGGTTGTGGCCTCATAGCTATGGGCATCGCGCGAAGTAACTGGATGACGGACAGTCGCACAAATAGACGATTTTAAAAAGATGCGCGCGCCACCACGTGCGTGGCGCAAAGCAGCATGGGAACTTGGTGGGGCACTGCTCCGTCGTCTGCTTCGGATATGCTTTATCCGGCTGACGCTGATGCTGCACACGGCGGGAATGTTGTTCTTCATCTTCTACCTCTGCCTCTTGCCGTATCGTAATGCATGAAGGCGCTCTAAGTTCTCATGAGCCCTTGCGTACCAGAGGTGGCGCTTGCGTTTCTAAAAAGGTCTATTGTCTGTATATACCTGCACAGGTTGGCGGGGCGGAGCTCCATGTGCCACTTTCGAGACACCGAATTGTCTTTCCGCCTTCTAATTCGTATCCAAACTTGCACGTGATATTGCAGACAGTTCCTGCCTTGGCAAACTTCCCTTCACGCACGTTTGGTTTGCACCTTGTCTTACTGTTCGGAACTTCAAGAAATGCTGGACAAGTTATCTCTGTAAAGACAATAAAATAAAAGCATTGTCAGCCCTGTTCGAAATGCCTGAACATACAGGGTGCGTCACGTAAGACTGACCAGAATGCTATGAGGGCAGCATAGATGTTGTTTTTCCAGTTCAGTTCTACGGCAAGGCTGACACCGTCTCGAAGAAAGTGTGCAACTACAAGATGACTAATTACCTAAAATTCATTAATTAACTTTCGAATTCGGGGATTTCGGGCAAAAGCGAGATGGCAGATTGAGAGACTACCCTAGTTGCGAGCCATTTCACGTTTAACAAATCCTGAAATCCGCACGTGTGTTAAAACAGCCATCCCC
Source organism: Ornithodoros turicata (assembly GCF_037126465.1). Lineage (NCBI taxonomy): Eukaryota > Metazoa > Arthropoda > Arachnida > Ixodida > Argasidae > Ornithodoros > Ornithodoros turicata. The sequence continues at coordinate 68,342,680 of NC_088205.1, forward strand.
GAATTTTGATATTGAAATGAGCCGAAACCGCGGCGACTGGGAACGCGGGGAGTACAGAGCTCATTTCACGTCAGAGGGCCACGTGATTTGGAGCGCTGGAGATGATTGGAGTAGGTGCCGCTCAGCTGGCCAGATAAACCGCTTTCCGGCCTAGATAAGCCTCCGTCGGTGTGGGTGAAGCGCTCCTCAGACGCACTTTTTCGGTTTCGGCTCATTTGCATAACAAAATTCGGGGATGACATTTTAGCGCACGTGCGTGTTTCAGGATTTTTCAAACGTGGAATGGTGTTCGACTAGGGTAGTCTCTCAACCTGCTATCTCGCTTTTGCTAGAAATCCCCTAAGTAAAAATTTAATGATGAATTTCAGGTGTTTAGTGATCTGGTAGACGCATACTCTCTTCCAGAGGATGTCTACCCGGCCGTAGAACTCAACTGCAAAAACAATATCTGTGCTTCTCTCATAGGTGTTTTATAAAAATTCTGGTCAGTCTCACATGACGCATCCTACATTGCAGTCGCATAGCATATGTTGAAAACAATGCTCCCGGTTTCGGTTCCCGGTTTCGAATTTTTTCGATAGTCATTTCGATTTCATTGAGTGATCATTCAACGTTTTCACTGCTTAGTGCCTGAACCTGTACCTCATATATTGATTTTGAATGCAATGTAAATTATTATAAAACCTAAATTGACTTGCTTGCTGCAACTGCAGTTGACTTCATTGCTCTTCATAATTCAGTTTTATGCATTACGGAACCCCGTTCCTGAGGTAGCTGGAACCAATAAACTCGTGTGCTGCGCAATGAATATAGGCAAACAAAAATATATAAGAAGTGATAAACTATAATGAATAAAAATAAGATGATCAATCCACTAATAACATAATGGCTCAACAATATATTACGCACTAATAAATGCGCATGATTTGGTGTAGAAACCCGAGATTGCTCTGGTGCGATGTGCATGGCTACGAGATTTCGATTTCTGCTTCCTCCATTACTGATCGGAGAGGAAGTTTCGATGAACGTGAATAAGCTAGAGTAGACGCTATCAAGTGGTATATAACACTGATAAGAGCTTCAAGGGGCGGACACTTTGTTTTTCTGCAGCTGCAGCTCTAGTTTTAATGCTGGGGAACTCAAGGAAGATACCTTTTTGCTAGCAAAGCAAGAATCCTGCCATGAGCCTGCTCGTCTGTGTACTAATCGTTACCGAGGAACGCCCTAGCGGAGATGGGCACCACTTAATACAGAATATTTAAAGTAGAAACGCTTTATCGCTACTTACTCGACAAACACTATGTTATTCATCGGAACATTTTAGACACACAGTTCTTGCCACTTTGCGACCTTCAATCATATTCGTCTGATTACTATACTCGTGTTACACCAAGACGGGTAGTCCCTCACTGTCGAACTATCTATGGTGCTCAAATGCTAAGTTTCACTTTATCTCGTTTACTTAATGAACTTCATAGTTGCCATATAGACCCAGATGTCATGACAATTGGTGCATTCAGGACGTTCATCTTTTCGGAAGCCTCCTCGTCGGAGGCGATTTAATTAGGTAACACCAATACTTTCAATTAATACCTGTAGTACCTTTTTAATACGTGCATTGCCAATTTATTTGAAATGCAGAAGTGACTGTGATATTCAGTGTTTCACATCTATACCTTGAACCATCATTAATGTATTTGCATGCAACTTTATTTGTACATCGTTTGTGTTGTATTTGCCTTGTACTGTAGTCTTTGTATTTGCCTGTACCGCAGCTGTTGGCCAAATGTAACGCAGGGAGGCTGGGCCACGTCAAGCACACTTCCCCTCCAGCATCATCTTTTCGTGCAAAAATAAACTGAACTGAGAAATAAACTCAATTGAACTTAAATACATTAAATATTCACATTAAAATAGATTAAATTACTTCAAATATTCAGGATACTATTTAAAATATGAAGACATGTATCGATATGTTGTATTTAAATACAGAGTAAGTATTTTGTGTCTATATTTAAATACTGAAAAAAATGTATTTATGCCCATCCCTGCGCCGTAGTGAGGAGCGACGCAATCCATAACGTCATCCATGCAGCAGCGTTAATGAACTAGTTATAAAGGGAGTCAATTTACATTCAGGTTGTCATCTTAATCATGGTCTTTCACCCTGTAGCTATATAGCTCATACCCGTAATATCCAGTTTCCTTTACAACTTTATAGCATCAACGTTATCTCTGAGCACTATACAGGGTGTCCACGCTAAGTGTGAACAGATTTTTTAAAAATACATAAATCACTTTTTTCGAGATGAAATCAATTGCAATATAGCATATGCTGAAGGGCACTCCCTAGGGGGGCATTAACAGACTCCTAAGGCAATGTCTTAATTAACTTTCAATAATTAACTTTTTAATTATAAAAGCTACGAAGTTGCTCCAATGAGAACATCTGACCTCTTCGGTCACCAGATACCAAAGCCGTTTTCAGAACAAAAATCCGTTCGATAGATCGTCCGAAAAAAATTCGTGAAGGAACGCCATTTTTTTCTTTATTTTATTCATTGCGCATCTCTAGAGACGCGTCTTTCCTTCGCCCCCAATACGAGAGGATGAAAGAGCACACTATCGCCTCTGGAAAAAGATTAAAAGAAAACAGAAAATGCAGCACAAGATAAGGGCAGTCGCGATAGACTCACCCGATAGATTTGTGTTTTTGTTTTGTTTCCGCAAGTTAAAGCTAATCTTCGACGCATGAGGCGGCACTGTGCTCTTTCACTCTCTCACACTGGGGGCAAAGGAAAGCCGCTTCTTTGAAGATGCGCAATAAACCAAATAAAGAAAAAAATGGCGTTCCTTCACGAATTTTTTGCGGACGATCTACCGAACGGATTTTTGTTCTGAAAACGGTTTTGGTATCTGGTGACCGAAAAGATGAGATGTTTTCATTGGAGCAACTTTGTAGCTTTTATAATTAAAAAGTTAATTATTGAAAGTTAATTAAGACATTGCCTTAGGAGTCTGTTAATGCCCCCCTAGGGAGTGCCCTTCAGCATGTGCTATATTGCAATTGATTTCATCTCGGAAAAAGTGATTGATATATTTTTAAAAAATCTGTTCACACTTAGCGTGGACACCCTGTATATAGCGACCTAGATTAACGCATCTCCAAACACTCAGAAAAATTCAAGCGAAATTCCCTGAAATATGCCTCTTCTGCATGCACTCGGCAGAACAAGGTTTAGAGCTCGGCAGGTTAGTTATTCGTTATTAAAATCGATAAAACCCCCAGTGCCGGGTCTAAACGAACGACAAAGGACGACACGAGACACCACACACGACGACTGCATTGATAGTAACGCGGTGGTTGTGTGTCGTTCCTGGTGTCGTACTTTGTCCCTCTTTTAGATCCAGCACTGGGAGGTTTTATAAGTTTTAATAATGACTCATAGCTCCTCCCCCCCCCTCTCTATACGGCTGCGTTGCTTCAGTAAAGCAACGAGATCGCGCGTTATAGTTAAATATACCCATAGCTGTACATAAGAGGAGATCTGAATGGGTCCGGTGGTTGTCATACCGACGCAGCCACGAAGGTCTGCTGCAATCTTGAACCCTGTAGTGCAGGTGCAGTAGTGGCCACCGGGAAAGTTGACGCAACTTCCTTTACAACCGCCGTTGTTTGCGGCACATTCGTTTATGTCTGCGTGGGAAAAAAGGAAAATAAGGAATGTATAACGAATACTTTTCTGAAGAGGCTTGTTTCAGTGCTTTGTGTGGGATGTCGTTTCTTTTACCTCCCCGGCGCTAGGGTATTTTAGCGATTTAAATTTATGGGCTACCCAACTGCTCAATTTTTAAAACGTTTTTGATAACTTCTCACCGTTGCAGGTTCGTCCATCCGTAGATGAAAGTTCGTAGCCACTCTTACACTGGCAAGTGTAACTTCCAATGGTATTCATGCATTCCTGGTCGCAAGCATGCAGACTCTCTGCACACTCATCCACATCTAAATAAATGAGAAATCTGTAGATCGAAGCCAGTTTGCACAGATTCCGTACTCTATGTAAATGCTGATGTAAGGATTATTTGTGCAATGTGAATTCAAAACATAAATGGCTGTCTTTGGTTACGGTTGATCGGCTTTTAAGGGTCATAGCCGACATAAGCGGTGAAAGTTATATGTTGTTATCAGTAGTCAAACGGAGACCTGTACTTCGACGCAGATTATTCTGGAGGCATGAAAACTCATTCGTCCCACAGCAGATTCACAGGTCACATATCCGTATTACATTTTAAACCACGCTGTCCTGATTGGACGGCGTGGGGTGGGCACAAATCGTATTACGTTTTCGTCAACGTCCAAGGGCTTGTTTCATTCCTCCATCACCCAATTGCTCTAGCTCTAGACATACCTTTCAAAGACAGCGTCGGTATTAGACCGCACAGTGGCATATAGGTTTAACGGTTTATTGCAGGCGTTTTATGACTGCACCCACTCAAACAATAAACCTCTACCCGAGAAACGTCATCATGACGTTGGTAGACACACCGAAACCAAAACAGAACGGAATGGGAGAGCTGGGTTCTACGAATGGGCAATTGTTCCCTGCCTCCTATTGAAAGAAAAGTAGGACCGAAGGTCGCGTCCTTTTCAGAGACCATCGTAATCCCCTCAAGACCGTGGCTTTCGGGCGCGACCTTGTTCGCCACTAGCATTGAACGTAGTTCAACTCTACCAAACTCCTGGCGCTGTCGAACATTATGACGTCATTTGTTTACAAACAGGTAGAGATCTATACCTTCAAAGTGCCCAGCGGAACCCCAGCAGCATATTCCGTCCGCCTCGAAGGCAACGCGAAATAACCTCGTGCTCTACTATACAAGACGTATGGAATGAAATGTCAGCGAATTCTTATACGTGCTCAATGCAGGGACATGCCCTTTTGTAAACTATTCCAGAACCCTGCTGCGGACCCCTTGTGGATATTCCGGCCGTTGGTGATGGTCGCCGTGAGTGAGGAGCAAGACAAACAAAGGAACAAATGATGACGTGGCACATAATGCAACAGCGTATAGGAAAATGCGCGAGAAACGCTGTCAATTTGTGCTGACGTCTTCACCTTGTCCATGAACTTCATCCTACACCTATTCCTCATCTCCCTATACGCTATGTAACGAGGTCAGCTGTCTGCGCAACTGCCCGGTTTCCATCTGTCCCCTATTACCCGTGGAGTCACATCATTGACCTCTCTGTCCTAAATATGGTGATAGCAGCTCAAAGTTAGGCGCACGCGGTATCTCCTGTGTATCCATGCCGAGAACAGCGCTGGCTCACAAATACAGGGAACTCTCGATTTACGAACGGCATGCGTTCCACGGAAAGTCGCTCATAAAACTGGGGATTCATAAATCGAGGTCCATGGTGAGTGCGGGGGACAGAATGACAGGAACTGCATTATGGCGTTTTATAACATTTATTTACTTTATAGTTAGCGGTATTATATTTTTCTGTACATAGTTTGAAACGCTTTGTGTCATTGACTATCCACTGTCATAAATTTCGCTGAGGAGACACGTTAGTAGTCTGACGCTGCTGTCGTCACTCGTGTCCCCAGAATACTCTATCACATTCGGCGGAGGATTACACGCTGATCGAACTGGGGGGGGGGGGGGTATATATAAGTTTAATAACAGGAGGTGGCGTCCACGCAAGGAAAAAAAGAAACCGGCTGGTTTCTTTGCAGTGGGGGCGAGTGCCCAGGGCCGCGGTTCTCAGTTTACAACGTAACACTCAGCTGGGTGTCCCGTAGGTATTGCAGGAGAGCCCTTGTAACGACTGCTGCTGCTGCTGATCCAACTGCTTCAAACGACAGATATCCCGTTTGTCACCTGCGGTCAGCGCCCTTATCTTGCGCTTCATCCTCACAGTGCTCCATCACGTTCTTCGACTTGAAATGACAGCGGCTGGCATACCCCGGAGACAATCTTTCGGCCTCCGGAGCAGGAACGGGGTAGTACAGGTTTGAACTCTTCGACCCCGCATCTTCGCACCCTGCCTTGGATGTATCTTTCTCGGTTGTTGAGCTTGAATTTGCCCTGAGGAATTCTCCCCAGCACACTTCGCCTGGAGCTGACCAGGTGACATATAAAGCCCCCCAGAATCTCACGTTATGCGAGCGTCAGCTTCTCTTGAGACTCTTTAACGAAACTTTGCGTACAGGTGAAGTTCCACGCAGATGGAAAACTTCAATGGTTGTTCCTCTTCTCGAACCAGGCAGATCGCCGGATAATATTGATTCCTTTCGCCTGATCGCCCTCACAAGCTGCGTTGTGAAGACAATGGAACGCATGGTTTGTCACACACACATACATACATTGGATGATAATGAGGTGGGCGATTCACCGCCGCTGAGGCGGTACACTGCCCTATTGCGCGTTGGGAAAGGATGAGGGGATGACGATGGAGGGCTTTCAGAGAGCCGTCACCAGACCGGTGGAGCACAAGTACTCCGCAAAAAGACGAAGGCCTTGCATCTCGTGGGCAGCGTTCGACCACGGTCCGAGGATCTTCGCGAGGTTGAACGACCGCTTGTCAATGCGTTGCATAGAGACTTCCAGCATGGTTTGTCGGCGCTTGAATTGGTACCTGGAAAGCGCGCGCTTTTTTCCTGGTGTCATAGCAGGCTTTCGTCAGGGATGTTCAGCAATTGACAACGTACTCGATCTCGTCGCTGAACTGCAACAAGCGAAGGCTGAAGGCAAACTCACCGGTGCAGTTTTTCTCGACGTGGAGAAAGGGTATGACAACCTGTTGCACAGTACCACCGTCGCGACGCTACAAGAAGCTGAAGTAGCAGGTCGCGCACAAACGACTCACTAAACTCCTTAATTTCTACTGTTTCCGACTGTTTCAAAACGAAATCTTCCGGTAGCATGTATTTCAGGCACGAACTATTCCGATCGCAGCTTGAGTTCATCTGCGTTTTGTGTCCAGAGACCACCTTTAATGACCTCGACGACCGCGCTCACCACGTTCATAAACCGGTGCCAAAAAAGGTACACTATTCTATATTCGTGCCTAAAAAGAAAATGCGTTCAACATTCGGAAATCGAGGTTCGTAAACCGAGGAAGAGACACACGGGAAATCTTTCGTTCCGCGACACACCGTTCGAAAAGCGAGGAAATTCATAAATCCCCTGTGCAGAGACAAACTGCAATGGCGTATTATCTAGTTTCAGTAGGACTTCGTTGCATCTTTTTTTTTCTTTTTTTCGTTCTGTTGCATCACATTTTTAATGTGATGTATGAGCGCTCAATGTGCGAGCTGTCAATAACGCACTTCCAAGCTAACTTTTTTATAAGCGAGATTAATGCCAAGATCGTTTCTGGGAACCACATATCGCCCTAAAATGAGGAAGGAGCGATTCAGTTTCGTCTCACAGCTCCCCCAAAAGGGCGGCGTTGCCCCAACAAAGACACACAGTCGAGTGTTACAGTTAACTGTTCCGGGGTGTCCATGTACTGCGCCACCTAGTGAAACACTTAGAAGACTAGTAGCTATCTTACCGACACAGCTACGGAGATCAGCTGCAACCTTCCATCCCCTAGGGCAGGTGCAATAGTAACTTCCAGGAATATTGACGCAGCTTCCTTCGCATCCACCATTTTCCGTGGCGCATTCGTCGATGTCTGTGTGAAACAGAGGAGACGAAACATGATCAGTAAAGGGAAGTTATCGAGAAGCTTACGTGTCATATCTCACCTCTGCAGCTCCGTTTGTCTAGAGGCGAAAGTGCGTAGCCTCTCTTACACCCGCAGGCGTAACTTCCTATTGTATTCGTGCATTCCTGGTCACAGATGTGCGGCTTTTGCGCGCACTCATCCACATCTAAATAAAGGGCAGATATCACAAGACAGACAGCAGACTGAAGCCGGAAGTCAGGATGCATGGATTCAGAAGAACTGGATGATTACAGAAATTGATGGAGAGGGCCAGGTCAACTCGAAGGTCCAGCTTTGTATGTAGGTGACAATGGTTTATATCGGGTGAATTCAAAGTATAAGAGGTATTGCAATATACATATACACTGTTTTACTGGACAAGTGAAGCATTAACGTTGGCTGGTTGATCCAATGTGTCACTATACAGATCCCTCACAGTGTGGAAAAAGGATATACATAAAATTATATTTTAATTGGTTGATTTATTGATTCATTGGTCTTCAGAATACTGTCGAATTTATGTCATTGCAATCTACGTGTCTTACACTGTTGCGGGAAGTATCGCAAGATTAATTTCTAATGTGGTGAAGTACGATACCATGGATGCTGATACTGCCTTCGCGTCTTGCAACATTGCTTCTCAGGTCGATCACAGTTGTCTCGCGACGTAAAATAGCATCATCATTATTTTTTATTACTTTTCAGGTCGTTTTCCGCCTGCGGTAGTTTTCCAGCATAAGGCAAAGAGGAGTCACTCATGGCCTCGCTCAGCCCTCCGCTTGCTTACTTATGCTCAGCTGACACGTGACACTGAGGAGCAAGCAGGCTCATCAGTGATTTTTGCTCGAGTATGCCTGTAACTAGATTAGATTAGGTTAAAAGTAGAAAAAGATGGAAACGTAGGCCGCACTGTTGCGCGACCTGCTGATCCATGACTCTTGATGTATATGCCCGTTACTAATTGTCACCACCGAGGTAGCTGCTTTAGTTCATGCGTAGTTTAGTTGGAAGCTGCTACAAAGGCAACATCAGCGAACATTCTTCCAATCTAGAACCCTGGCGTGAACCCCTGGTGGATATTCGGGCCGTTGGCGACGGTCGCCCTGAGTGGGGGAGCAAGGCAAACAAACGAACAAATGATAACGTGTTACAACAGCAACTTTATTTTGAGTGCATTATGTAACGTGTTACATAATGCAACAGCGTATAGGAAAATGCGCGAGAAACGCTGTCAAATTGTATTGACGTCTTCGCCTTGTCCATGCACTTCACCATACAGCTATTCGTCATCTCCGTATACGCTATACAAGGAGGTCAGCTTTCTGCGCAACTCACCGGTTTGCATCTCTCCCCTATTAGCCGTGGTGTCTCATCATTGGTCTCCCCTAACTATGACGATAGCAGCTCAAGGTTAGGCACACGCGGTTTCTCCTGTGTACCCATGCCGAGAGCAGTGCTGACTCACGAATAGGGAGTACCTCAATGTAGTCCCGGTTTCGAATCCCCGATCTCGAAATTCACGTACTCGAAACAAGGAAAATCAAGGGGAATGCTCGACTGCTTCATAAGATAATATGCTGTTTTTAAAACCACGACAACACTATTCAACTACTCAAATTCACGGGTCTTCGATGTCTGTCCAAGTCGTTTTATCGAACCAGAGCCGCAGTTTCGCGACCTTTGGGCTTAGCAGGGCAGACACGACGGAGCACCATGTTGGTTAGTCGATATTAATTAGGTTAGACCGCCGCGCCATTCCTTCTAACGCACGGTCGTGCAGGGGCTTCCCCCAACGCGTCCGAACATGCCAGCAACAGACATACACATCTGTACACATGAAAATATTTGATTAAAGCCAATAGTGCTGGGAATGGACCATTTCCATATTCGCGTCGCCCCTGGCGACGGGATGTCGAACGTCGTGTCTTTCCCCCCAATAATGGTGACGCGCTTTTCGGACTGGCACATTGCGTGGGAAAGTAGCAAGAGAAGATTGGAAGAAGAATGCGGAAAGAGTGAAAGAGCACTGTACTCGTTATCAGACCCAAACGTCCGCGTAACCTTGAAACCGATTATCTCCCCACAATGAACATGACAGTCTCCCGCAGGTGGGTCCATAGCAATGTTTTCCACTCAAAGATGGCGGACTCAAGGGCTGGGCATGCGCATACGCGTTCGCATTCGCATCGGAAATGGTCCATTGTAATGTCAATCAAGTGAAGGAGAAAAACCCAGAGGAAAAACCTTCACGAAACATCACAAGACTAGACACTACAGTTCAGAATACAGATGTGCAATGTACTTATCCTTAACCAATTTTACAGCATCCATATAGGTATGATATGTGGTCTTACTGATGCTTCACTACTTGAATCGTTCAAATTGACAACCATCTAATAAATCTCTCTCTCTCTCTCATCTCTTCTTGGGAAGTGGGATGAATTTCCATGTAAGAAAAATGGCGGCTTTCAAAAACTCTGTGTCCCCAACACCCTGCGGGAGTAACCTTGACAGGAGGGAGAAGTCTGTGGTCGTTTTGCTAGAAAGCATGCACTATCTCAGTTTATTCTTCAAATATTTCCTTTTGGGTCTCTGTATGTTAACGAAAAAAATAAGTATGTTTCCATTGTAGAGCAACTTTTGCACTGCTCCCATAGCACACTCATGTCGCGTGCTTAGAAAATGATTGTATCCGGTCTCTGTTGTGAAAAACTAAATTATTAATTATTGGTTTGTCTTTGTTTCAGGTGCTCACTCGACTGACATTAATAAAAATACTGATCTTGAGTCGAGTATTCTCTGCGTTGGGAATAGATCTCTACCCGAGAAACATCATCATGACGTTGGTCGATTAACTGAAACTGTAACAAATCGGAAGGGGAGGGCTGGGTTCCACGAATGGGCCCTTGTCCACTGCCTCCTATTGAAAGGAAAGTAGAACCGAAGGTCGCGTCCCTTTCAGAGACCATGGTAACTCCTCAAGACCGTGGCTCTAGGGCGCGACCTTGATCACCCCTAGCTTTGAGCACAGTTCGACTCTACCAAATTGGTGGCGCTGTCGAACACTATGACATCATTTGTTTACAAACAGGGGGAGATCTATTATGTATAGAGGATGTGAAAATTGTATTTCTGAGTTGTGTCTGATGATTTGCTCTATAGCAAACTTATGAATATTTGTGTTGTGTTGTTTCTATGTTCCTGCTGCATGTAGAACTTTATGTTGGAAAATCGGAAGTTATTTTATTAAATTTGCAGTGCTCGTTGCTTCTTGTTTTGATAAATTGGTTGAGTATCGCTTCGTTGAGATGATGTTAGCATAATATTTACATCATTGAATAATTGTTGATTCTCTGTGCTTTCTCTATGTGTTCTTCCGAATCGAATAATGTGAGCACAGATTCCTTACATCTATTTGCCGTACTTGTTCAATAAAAAAATATCGGCTCTGTGCAAAGGCATCACGGCAATGGGCCTTGAGAGAGAGAGCGTGTCGCCCCCCCTCGTTTTGAAGAATGAAGGAAAAGGAATGTGTGAGAGAGATATTGTCCCCCATCCTTGGGGGAACAAACCATGTGCAGTTTAGGTGTGTCTTCGCTTTTGCTGTATAGAGAGAAAGCGTAACCGCTCCTTTTGAGGAAAGAAGGAAAAGCGGGAAAATGAGCTTGCCTTGGTTCGTGTATATTTTCATTTTTTATGGATTCATAAAACAAAGTAAGCCTTGTAGTGTTTGTCAAAATCAAAATTGATCTAATGATTATCTGGATGATCTGGTGTTCACCTTGCTTAGGTCACGATGACTATTCTATGTTGCTTCAGTGGATAGATTATTTCCCTTGATGTATTTGTTGTTTATGTGTTAGAGAAGTCGCCAGTATGGAAACCGGTTCCCTCTGATATTGTCGACTGTTCTTAGTTTTTACTCTCTATTAGTGGTTGCTATTGACCCTCTTGATTAAATGCTTGATGTGTTCTTCAGAAACGAATGAATAATTATTTCCTTGCATCTGTGCTGGTCACTTAAGAAGAAACTATTTTTAAAAGTTGTGTCCCGTAGGATTTGAACAAAGCATAATAATTGGGTGTCTTTGGGGGTGCCTTCTCTGTTTGCTCGAAATTCGATTAATTCCTTACATCCAACACCACTTAATAAGAAACTCTTTTTAAATTAAAAGTTGTGTTCTTTGATATAGGCACATAGTGTTTCGGTATGTGTGATCCAGATCGTTGAAAATTTGTAGTTTGTGTAAGACTGATCCTTAGGTTGATTGCCAAATAAAATAGTTTTGCTTGTGGAGCCGTGCATGCATTGGAGGTTGATTCTTTGATATATCCTTTCTGTGCGATGGCTCGCTGGGGTTGAAATTAAAACTGGGATAAACTGGGATTGAAATACTCATCTGTATTCTTTATTATAAAAATTTTACTGTCTTGTCTTGTTTCTGTAACTGAAACTGTACTGTCTTCTTTTGTTTCTTTGTCAGGTCGTGAAGGTTTTTCTCTGGGTTTTCCTCCTTCACTTGATTGGCATTACAATGAACTTTTTCCGGGAAAGCGTATGCGCATGCGCAGCCACCTGCGGGTGACTGCCATGTTCACTGGGCGACATAATCGGTTTCAACGTTACACGATCGTTTGAGGTCGACATTTGGCAACTCTTTGCACTGGTATTGAGTATAATGCGCTTTCACTTTCTCCACATTCTTCTTCCAATCTTCTCTTGCTACTTTCCCACGCAACCTGCCCGTCCGAAAAGCGTCACCATGTTTATTGGGGTTCGAGGTTGGGGGGGGGTGGGGCTTGAGATACGATGTTCGACATTCTGCCGCCAAGGGCGACGCGGATATGGAAATAGTCCATTCCCAGTTCGAACGCAATGGGGAAAGCCCCTGCATGGCCGAACGCGAGAAGAAAAGACACGGCGGTCTTGGCTCCAAATATCCTCCAAATCTCTTGGGCTTTATCGGGATGGCTCTTAGTAACCATGTGTAAGTGCTCGGCTCTCTGAGTCCTTCCCCTACTACTACTCAAGTTTGTTTTGCAACTGGGTATTTCGATCACTTTTTTCGAGGTACACCCCACGAATACAGTGAACCCTCGATTTATGAACGGAGTGCGTTCCACGGAAAATCGCTCATAAAGCGAGGGATTCATAAATCTAGGTCCATAGTGAGTGAAGGGGACCTGAAAGTCTCACAATGACAAGAACTGTATTGGGACATTTTATGACATTTCTTTTCTTTACAGTTAGAGGTATTCATGATTTATATCTGTAAATAGTTTGAAACGCTCCGCGCATTGATTTCTTGCGCGATCATCGCACCATCAACGCTGCATATTACTGTGAACTTTTGAGTGAGGTTAAATCTGCTTATCGCAGCAAGAGGCCTGACCGACCACCACGTAAAGTGATTGTCCTCGATGACAACGCCAGACCCCACACTGCAGCCGTCATTTGCGCAGAATTTTGGGTAATGGGATGGACGCCACCGGAACGCCCTCCTTTTAGCCCTGACTTATCGCCATGTGACTTCAACCTGTTTGGGCCACTCTAGGCCACTCGAAGAAAATCTTGGAGGCCAACGATTCGACGACGACGACGACGCAGTGGAGGAGTTTGTGCGCCAACTGGCTGTTGACACAACCCACTTCATTTTATGAAGAGGGGATCAAAAAACTACCAACCCGCTGGGAAAAATGCATTTCTACATCGGGAGATTATGTAGAAAAATAATGCACACTCGGTTTATTTCTTACTACAAATTTAAAATTCAATAAAATGAAAGTCTCGCTTATATTTGATCCACCCTCGTATTCCCAATCGCTCGGTTGACGGCGTTTTGTGACGTCACATTTGTCCGTCACATTTACACTCTTCTACGTTCGTGCCTGAAGAATGCGTTCACAGTTTGGAAATCGAGGTTCGTAAACCGAGGGAGAAACGCACCGCCGTTTCGTCGAAAAGTGGACATTTCATCGAACGCCGATTCATAAAATCGCTTGTATTTCAGAGAAGACTCCAGAACCTGGGGGGTACCACACGACGGTTTTAGTATAGCACGCTTCCAAGCTTCCTTCCTACGCTTCCTTCCTACGCTTTATTCCTACGCTTCCTCGCGTACGCAACCAGATAGCAGTTATCGTGTTGCTCAAACGCTAACCGTACGCATAGTACAGTTCCTATACGCTGTACTAAAACGCACTGTCGTCGCGTAACTCAATGGCTTCAAAATTTTCCAGGCTGATGACATGTAACGAGAAGTTAACCTCGTGGGACATTTAGGTTTTCTTACTAAGACAGTCCAGACAATATGTAGACCAGAAGAGTAACGACAGCTATATGCGTTCTGTGTTGTGCTTGCATAGCTAACGCGGGCCATTTATTTAAAACGTCGGTGTTTAAGATGGTGTGCAATAGCACGCAAAAAATCGTTCAAGTTCATTTGACGACGATTTCTGTGCAAGGCTCCAAGTTTTTCATTTGTGATCCTGATAGACTGCTTCTGTGGGGGTGGCTGCTGGCTGCGCAGCATTGCTTCCAACTTGTGTTCTGCGCTGATCTGCTCGTCCTGTATGGCTGTTCGGCACGGGGGAACGTCAGTTCTTTTCGACGTGCCAGTTGCCTTAGTTAGCGCACCCACAAACAAACATTCTTCAGGTCAATGGTTTGTAGCCTTGGAGAATCATTGTCTGCGGGCCCCATCCTCTCGACAATCTTCCTGTTGTCGTGATAGTTTGTGTCACCTTCGTCTCTACATTATGGAACGATACGTCATACGTGGCACGCTAGCCTGACATGTAGAAGAGACAAATAGAAGGGTACAAGCTAACTGTTGTTACATTGCCACCATACATTTCCCTGAATTTCGGGGAAGGCATGTTTCGTCAACTTTTGCGTTTTTGTCCCTTGTGCCTTCCACAAAACTCGGGAACATGTATGCCAATAATGGCAAAGCAATGACGTTTTAATATCATTACTTTTTCGTAGTAATTGTAATGTAATTTCATTGCATTTCAGATGGAGTAATAAGTAATGTAATTTAATTAGATTATAACTGGAGTAATGAGTAATATAATTTAATTACATTTTACAAGTAGTTTACCCAGGTATGTCGCAGTGTGAAAGTAGAAGTGAGAGTTCTTGAAATTGGGAGAGGGAAAGTGCGATCCCAGCAAAGGTCGGACGCGATAAGCCATACTTGTGTTATCTCTTTCTGCGTTGCTGGTGTGGGCTGGGTTCCCAACACCCTTACGTCGGACTGACAAGAACTGCGCTGAAAAATTTGTCGCGCGCTAGATCCGTAGAACATGATGTTCGGCTATTTTTCTGATGGGATAGTCCCTGAATATCCCTATAAATTATCATTAATGTGACTAAGTTAGACACGCTCTTCACATTCATGGGGTAAAAAAGTGACCTTTACTTGGCAAATTTCCAACTTCAGTTGGCAAAAATTTACATAACTAAACTTACGTTACACAACCTTCACATTAGGAGGTGGCAAAAACCTAGTAGGAACAAATGCCCTTGACAACATGATTCTAAGGGGTGTAGTCTTTTTTTTATTATAATTCCATGACACGTTTTCTGGGACACCCTGTATGGGGGGAGGAAAGCGAAAAATAAAATTACGAGGCTGGGCTTTCAAGCTTTTTCAGTGACACGACGTGCGATGTGGAGCCCAATTCTCGAATTTGCAACTTTGGTATTCGAGGCATTTGGCATTGAAATCGCGTTCGATGAAACGGCGTTCGATGAAACGGCGTTCGATGAACTGGCGTCGATGAAATGGCGTTCAATGAAACGGCGTCGACGAAACGGCGTTCGATGAAACGGCGTCGACGAAACCGGTTTCGGTGAATTCGGTGAATGGGTGGGTACTGTGTGGAGGTACTGTGTCACCTAATGAAACCCCTTATGAGACTAGTAGCGATCCTACCGATACAGCTATGGAGATCGGGTGCAACCTTCCATCCCCTAGAGCAGGTGCAATAGTATCTTCCAGGAATATTGACGCAGCTTTCTTCGCATCCACCATTGTTCGTGGCGCATTCGTCTATGTCTGTGTGAAACAGAGAAAACGTAACATAGTCAGTGGAGGGACGTTATTGAGGAGCTTATGTGTAATATCTCACCACTGCAGGTCCGCTTATCTATAGAGGAAAGCTCGTAGCCACTCTTACACCGGCAGACGTAACTCCCTATTGTATTCGTGCATTCTTGGTCACAGATGCTCTGCCTTTGTGCGCACTCATTCACATCTAAATAAACAGCAGATATCAGAAGACAGACAGCAGACTGAAAGTGACAGTCCGGTCGAAAACATGGGTATGGGAAACATCTTATCATTTCTAATACTCCTCAAAACCACCGTGCAAAATATTTCAGAAGAAATCCCGTCGCGCGATTTATAATCGTTTTTTTTGTATGCCGCAGTTGACCCTGAGTAAAGGCCGCAGCGAGCTCTCGCGTGACATGCATAAGAGCAAGGCCGCACGTAACTTGCGCTGCTTGTTTGTGCGATAGTTGGTTGGTGCGTGCTACCATTTGCCCATTATGATGCTTTTGAGTAGCACAGCGATGCAGAGAAAAATGCAAGCGAGTAGCGTCAATGTAAACACGGGTATCACGACGCAGCCTGTGGTTCAGTACTCATAGAAAAAAACACCTCTCTTCATTCCCACTAACGCCGCAGTCCTGTGCCCCACTGTTTCCATTGGGGACGTCATGCTCACGTGAGTGATGACATACATAGAGTATCCTTGGGGCAAGGAGTATGCCGGGGACAAAAACGAAACCGGATGTCTTCAGTCGAAATCTCGAAAACCACCCCCTTTTGTGAGATGGAACTTTCCACACAGCATGTAAGCCTGCGTGGCAGTTAGACAAGAACAACTTCTGGTTTTCCCGGACTGTCCCTTGAAGCAAGAAGTCCCGATGCATAGATTCACCACTCATGGTTGGTACGTGATCGGTTGGATACATGATTTTTCTGAGGGTACGAGGACAGCATGTTTGAATGTGGAGAGGGTGCAGAACATGCTGGATTGAGGGAGAGGGTCAGGACATCTAAGAAGTCCAGCCTTGCATGCAGGTGACAATGACTTATATCAGGTGAATTCGAATTTTAAGAGGTATAGCATTATACATACTATACATTTTGTTGTGATGTCTTTTAGTGGACAAATGAAGCGTCAACGTTGGTTGGTTCATCTAAAGTGCCTGTCAAATTGTATTGATGTCTTCGCCTTGTCCATGAACTCCATCATCCAGCTGTTCCTCTTTAATGATGAAAGAAGGAAGTCACTGAAAAGGTTAGCCAGCTGTAGGACTCGAACAGTCTTCAATCTTCTGGATCACCGGTCCAGGGCTCTACCAATTGGGCTAAGCTAACACACCTCCCCAGCGACTTCCAAGGGTGCGTCATCTGAAGGGACAAACCGACTCGAACCCACATCTTCTTGATTACCGGTCCAGGGCTCTACCGACTGGACTGGACCGGTAATCCAGAGGATGTGGGTTCGAGTCCTACAGCTAACCTTTTCAGTGACTTCCTTCTTTCATCACTCATTTCTTAGGCACTTGAGGCCTTGTATGTATTTGTCGTTTCTATGTGTTCCAACGCCAAACATCAACTGCCATCATATTCCTCTCTAGTTCATGCGTAATCAGCGGACATTCTTCCGTGCGTCAGGAGCACGTTAGATTAACATGTTGGCGTTCCACGCAGTGACATTCATGAAAGGTAACTTACCAGCACATGTCCTTCCGTCCTTACCCAAGTAGAAACCCGTAGGACACGCGCAGTAAGCGCTTCCTGGGGTATTCACGCAACGATGAGAACACTGAAGTTTGTTGGTGGTACACTCGTCGATATCTGGAAGTGAATCATATCATCGCTATGTACACACACACACAAAGAAAAAAAAAGGGAAAGAGAAACACCACTTAGTGCACCACTGCCAGTCCACTGCAATTTTAGGGCAATTTATTAGGGCTGATAATGCAGTACATACCTTGACATGGCGGTCGAACACCATGCATGCCCGTAAACCCATTGTCGCAACGACAATCTGCGAAGGAAGTCTTTCTGGTTCCTAGGGTGTGCGAATGTCGTGGGCATCCTTGACACGTGTTGCGATTGCGTACAAGATAAGTATTCCGAGGGCAATCTGAAAGCAAATTTGCTTTCATTTGCGAGTGCAATAGGGGTGGACGGTATGTGTCTTATCAATATTCTTTAGTTTCACGAGTGTGTTCAAGGCCCTCCACTTACCCGTCCACCCCTATTGCACTCGACTTTCAGTACATTGTGCTGCCTGGGAAGGTAATCGCTGGTTGGGTGCAACTTTGAGATTCATGGAGGTCATGATGGTAGGTATTTTGTATCTTGTTTTATTTGTAAGTGCATATAACAGCATAGGCGACTGAGTGCTGCACCAATTTAAACATCAGAACAATGCGTAAAACGTCACTTTTTCAGAATAATAGGCGAAAAGCGATTTCTTAAACTCGCTGGAGCAAAAAAACAGAGGAAAAGGAAAGGCCAATATCAGAAGGATGGGAATTATACAAAATCTGTAACCTTGACGATGGTGACGTCATCAACTGATTTGCTGCATGAAAGCGTGAAACACGTCTATTAGGCCTGAGAGGCATGTAAAAGATGCAGACACGATAAAAACACAAGAAATTCCTGACACTCGAAGCCGCCATTTACAGCTCACGAAGAAGAAGAAGAAGGCATCCCACATGCACCTGCGGCTGTAGAGCGTGCTCAAATAGAGCTTTGGTAAGATATGTGATTGATGGACCTTTTCCAGGTGAGCGCATGTGCATATGCAGCCACCTACAGGCGACTGTCATGTTCATTGGGGGGAGATAATCGGTTTCGAGGTTACGTGGACGTTTGGCGTCGCTTTCTACTCGTAATTACTACAGTGCGCTTTCACTCTTTCCCCATTCTTCCTGCAATCTTCTCTTGCTACTTTCCCACGCGACAGGCCAGTGCAAAAGCGTCGCCATGTTTACTGGCGGGAATGATATGGCGTTCGATATTCCGCCGCTGGGAGCGACGCAAATATGGAAATGGTCCAATATTGTTTACGATAGTTTGAGCAATAGTGCTGATATGATGACAAACAGCAGCAGCACGACCGAACTGTAAAATGCTAACGTAGTCTGCTCATAACCATCTCTTTTTCACCCAAGTCTTGATAAGGTAATGTGCAGAGGTCAGGCTCTGCAGTGGGCAATAGCGTCATGTTTCTTTCTCCCTACACGGTACCATCTACCTACATGTGACAGTCTATGTGGAGGTCAGGTATACTCTACTCAGGCTCTATAGGCCCTAGATACGGAGCTCTACAACGGATCCTGATACGAGATGTTGGGACGGATCATGCTTCACGTACGCACTGGCTCTTACACACTGCTGTGAAACCACTTTTGTTTCTTTGTTTAATAAAAGTGCATTGAAAAGATGTATCTTCGCCGATGACCATTGAAACATACGTTCAAAAAATAGAAAAAGTAAAGAAAAGAGAAATGAAATGACGAAAAAAAAAGAGAGAAAAGGCACCCCAAATCTGTGCTATTTTGTTCGCGGTTGTAATCCGCGCCTGATACGTGGATATTGCTCGTCTGCAAGGCTTTATATTGCCTACCAGGATATACCGTTCGTAGATTGCGCTACGTCTTAGCACTACCTAGTCTGACAATATGATCCAGAGGCAGGCATTTAAATACTTGTATTTTTTAAATAATATTTGCAGTATTTAAAGAGATTGTAATTAAAATACGACTTAAAGTATCAATACTTGTATTTATATTTTATATTTAAATACAGACCTGAAAAATGTATTTCCAATCATACCGAAATATCAATTTTACTGTATTTATTTTTGTAAATACTTTATAATACTCCTTGTTACACACGATGCTGACGCATGTCTTAAAGTTACCCTGCATTTGACCTTTCGGGAAGAAGGGCAAACCAGAGTTTAGGGACCTGAAGTGGTCCTGATAAAAGCGTCCCCAAAGCTGGGAAGCTATGCCGTGTCTTTCCTAGCATGCGACAAACCATCTTAGAGGGCGTGTTACACGTGAGATACAGTGTTGCTGCAGACAACAGTCGCGAACTGCCAATTGCCATTGCCAATTGCCATTGGTGGTGCCAAGTTTCTCTTTTTTTTTTTCGTTTTCACTCACTCATTCACTCGCTGACATTGCTTGTGCGAAGATCTTCGTGAAATTCAATTCAAGCCGTGCATCGGCGCCTGTGGAGAGGCTATTCTCCTTTGCGAATCCGATATTCTAGATTGTATCTCATTGCGGCCGATATCTCATTACGCACAATAATCCTTTAATCTCCAAGTCCCTCATTACGGCCAAAATTTGAATACGGCCTAAGGCGCTCTCCATAAAGCACCTCCTGAAATATTTTTTGTGGATATGCCACTGCATCATTATGACATAATTGTCTTTGTCGTCCATAATTTCTTGAATATGTCATGAATATATGAAAAAAAATGTCTCGTTGACGACATATATGCCTTATGGTCATCATTAACCAAGAGCATATGCCGTTTAGTACAGCACCTTCTGTACTTTTTTAAATTTCAGATGGACGTAAATTGTAGAAGGCAGCTAGTGAGGGAATATATAATGGTCATAGGTCATGTGGCTTCTGGTTCATGCCCCTGTGGAGTAACCTTTTCGAAACACACACAAACTGTTACGACACACCCGCATGTGTGATATCTCATTTGAGTGTGTCATGTGTGTGTGTGTGTGCGAGTGTGTAAGCCTCATCTTTTTCATCGTCATCCCGCTCATATGATAACTCACATGCACTGAGGTGTGGCACCGTAACCGTTGCGGTGAATCACCTCATCCCATAATCATTCATGTAGTTATTGTTGTTCACAGAACCGCTGAGTAGGATGTTGCTCGAATACCGAGAAAAAATGGTATAACAGATACAAATATCGTGTGACAAAGTATGGGAATAAAAGCACTTTTCACGAGGGATGCATGAAACACTATCGCAGTATCGTGTGCGTGAACCATTGTGTGGGCACACCCGTCCCAGCGACACTTTGGAAAGCATATAATACAGTGGTTGATAATATGGTGGATGCGTCTTCTTTTTTTTTTTTTTGACCGTGATGAAACATCTTCGGCCGAAATGAGACTACCTTTGGTCTTAATGAGATTTTGGCCGTAATGAGACACTTGGGGGTTAAACAACAACAACGAGATGACGATTGGGTAGTTTGATCACCAGGGGCGATACTCTACCCCATTGCTGGTGGTGATGCGGGGAATGAAATAATGAGTCGCTTCACAATAAGGATCGCAATAACGGGGGGAGTCCATCTCGTTAAGGGATCTGGAGAGTACGGTTCGGGAAGGTTGGTAGTGTGGGCAATGGAGAGGAATGTGCTCTAGATCTACAGCACCGCAGTGAAGACATTCGGGAGAGTCAACTTGTCTCAAGCGGTAACGCGACTGCGCTGTAAAAGCCACATCGAGTCGCATTCGATGAACTAATGCGGCATCTTGACAAGAGTTATGTCGAGGCATCCGGAAAGCGAGCGCTGGATCAACTCTACTCAGCTCAGGGATTATAGGATTTTCGGCTACAACGAGATTTTCGGTCGTAATGAGACTTCGGCCGTATTGAGATGTTACCATATTCTACGGCTCTTCTAGAGTCTTCGAGGCACTCTAAATGACATTGTTTCTTTTCTGATTGTTGTTATTATCATCGTTATTTTTACAACTCGATATCACATCTTCATCAAAGTATTTATGGTAGTGGTTACGGTATTTAAATACTGTATTTATATTTTGTATTTAAATACTCATATTGCAAGGTATTTATGCATAGTATTTAAATGCCTGTCTGAACAAAGTATTTTGTATTTATATTTAAATACTCAAACAATGTATTTATGGCCGTCACTGTCCAGAGCTAAGTGCCCTACTTGTGCTGAACAGCAGACATACTGAAAAAAAAAAAAAAACCCAGTGATTATGCTAATAGATGAACTTGATATGCACAACGGTAACCTTTATGGCACCAATATCTGTGGCAGCCCTTCGTGCACGTGGGGGGGTGGGGGGGTGGATATGTTTATTAAGAAAAAGAAAGGACGTGCACGTGTACAATGAACGATCGGTGTGAAAGGGAACAATAATATGAAGTAATATGGCTTGTAAGTGATGCGTATTGGGCACGCTATTACACGTTATGTGTCATTACGTTTTTCAGCTGATTAACACCAGGAAACACCGAACCCAAGGTTTACAGACTTAGCTTGAAGTATATACTACCTTGACACCGGCCGTTGCCGATCTTTCTACGACCGGGTCTGCATTCACATCGGAAAGACCCTGGTTCATTTACACAAGTATCTTCACAAGGTTTGTTCCCGCTTGGTGGGACTTTACATTCGTCAACATCTGAAAGTAGAGCGATGAAATGCGTAATCATATGGGCATATTTGTGAGCAGCCATATCCAGCTGTTTGACATTCATCAATAACTGAAAAAGGACAGTAATAATAGGCAAATGCTGACTTGTCTCCAAGTAGCTTATAGACTCAATATTGTAGAAGAGTAGAACACATGAAAGACAATACACACTCTAGTTGGGTGATGGTTGGATGACGTCCGAACTGTAACGCAATTCCCGTACAGCTTGCTGATCAGTTATCATCACCTCATCTCATCGTCATTCATGTAGTAGTTGTTGTTGTTTCATGAGTTATGGTAATTTGCATACAAATGACAAAAGGATGCGAAGATTATAAACAATGTACGCATTTTATGTTTTTTTACATACTCTTTTAGGCCACAGTCAGTACACACACTTGGATATCTGCAGTCCGTAGCCCAGTTTGTGCCGGCGTGCTGCCTGGCTGACCTTCCCCCTTTTTCTTATTTCTTTCTGCCCGTAAATTCATACGCCCCGTGCGTTGAAAGTTCGCACGTCGTTGGAGTTACAGATGATCTGCTTTTTCGACCGTCCACGCTCGCACAACGTCGGTAAAGCACGTGAGAAAATGTCTGCCATGTTAGAAGCTGGTGCAATCAGATCACGATATTGCGTGAAAGTCCTATGAGCAGCCCGAATGCCTCGGAAAAGGATGATAAGTACGAAAGAAGTATGCAGTAGGTTTAGTCGCTAAAATTTCGCCTCGAATCATAATGTAGTATACTCGATCATACAAGGAACGCGTACAGCGTAATAGCACACTGAAACTCGTTTTTTTTTTTAAATCTCATTAAAGAAACGACTTGCCTTCACAACTTCCATTGCCACTCCGCAGGTAGCCCTTCCCACAATCCTCTGCAGGCAAGACAACTGATGTAACGGCATCAGGAAACGCAACGGTAGAAGAAAGTGATCCCTCACCTGGGCTCCATGGTGTTGGACCGTCACCAGATGAGCTCAGGTCATCGTCACTCTCCTCTTTCACTGATCCCTCTGTAGATGTATATGAAAGGCACTGAAAGCTGCCAGGGCTGTTCACGCATCCCATAGGGCAGATCTCTGTAATTCCGGGTCTGGAGCATTCATTCACATCTACAAATGAAATATCAACGATGAAGATTAATGATCAAGATTTGAAGACCACGCTTGAATTATAATGCAGCTCCTTTACTTTTGATACTGCATCTTCATACACTTTTCTGCACTCCGTTTCGGATTCAGTAACGTGATCAGCGATCACTACCAAGAACTACTACCAATAACCGGAAAACTGTAATGTCAGAAAGATTCCGGCATTGCTGCGTACCTATACAGGATTTGCCATCTGATCCCAAATGAAATCCGCTGTCGCAGGTGCAGTAAGCAGATCCATTCGTATTATGGCACACGTGCATGCAACCGAAGTTGAAGTTAACGCATTCGTCTATATCTATGGACGAAATCAAGACGAGTAGAATAGGATGTACTTATTATGGATTGTCTTAGGCTCATTGATAACGTAATGCTCGCGCGACCTTCTGCCACCATTGCTTGAGCGTGGATTGTGCATATGGGCGTCATAATATGGTAATGTTGAGGAATACAATAGGGTTTCTACGATAAAATTAAAGGGGGAAAAATGAAACACTGTCAAGGAGCCCGCGAAGAGGGAATCACACACGTAACATGAAAAACGGTTAGGAGCAACTAATATTTATTCGAACAAGAACTTTCGTGCAAGAGACTGCACTTCTTCAGGCTGAAGAAGTGCAGTCTCTTGCACGAAAGTTCTTGTTCGAATAAATATTAGTTGCTCCTAACCGTTTTTCATGTTACGTATAAAATTAAAGTAAAAAGAGTAGTAACGAAAAGGTAAGTAGAGAGACAAACTGTGTCCAAACAAGACGATCAGTGAAGGATCCAAAATTGGTAGTGGTAGAAAAACCCAGACTGCGTCTTTAATAGAATACGCGCTTTTTTTAATGTCCCGCTCATTACGGTGAATTGCACTCGAACGCTGATCGAGACACCAGTAGGTTCGGTTCCCGTCGCTCTCTGGCTTTTCCGGCAACTGCTATATTTCGATCCTTCATATTTCTACAGTCACTTTCCACCAATACATAGAGCCACGCACCGGCCTTGGGCTACACGACCGTGTTAGAGATACATATTAGGGTTACGGCCCGCTGGTACTGACTGATTGATTGATTTGTAAAAGAAAAAATGGAGATGTTAGTCTCGAGCCACTCGGGACTGGCTACTCCGGGAGGTGTTATTCAGATTATATACCACCATGATATATAGTTTATGTAGTGATGTATTTTATATATTGTATTAATTGATCCAACGTCTGGATGATCGCACGGCGGTATATGCGGATGGTGTAGCGGGCGACGACGACAACGATGGCCACGCGCGTGGAGCACCGGCTTCAGTTCCACCGGCGCGGCCATGGAGACAGGCCACCGTCATCGCCTCTCCGTGGCATACCATCATCGCCGGTCGGGGCTCATGTAGAGGAAGACCACCGTCCTCTACATTTGGTGACCCGGACAAAGAACATCACGTCCGCAGCAATTCGGCCCTTCATCATCCCAAATTTCTCACCACGCCATCGAGCAGCACTACCTCCGGCACACACGGCCCACCTTCACTCCTACCGCACTCTTCGCTCTCTCTCACCTACGCTTCTCTCTTCGCTCAAGTCTTCTCACGCTTCTCACGGCCGGCCGCGACACTCGAGCCTTGCGCTCACCTGCCGGTTGCGGCAGTCGCGGCAGCCGACGCCTCGGCACACTTAAGCCCGTCTCGGCACCTCACTCACTCCACCTGGGACTATCGAGCTTCGGCTCCCGTGCCGGTCGCGGCACCCCAGGACCACGACACCGAGCGCCTCACTCTCTCTGCGACGGATCGCTGTTCCCGTCCACACCTACCACAAGGATGACTACCTACACACGGATGCTCTCCCCGTCTTCATCCTCTCTGAAGTGCCGCCAACGTGTGCCGTGCCCCTATTCGACCACACGTCACCACGTCTATACGCCTACCACGGTCGCCCGTTAACTCCAGCTCTTGCGATGCGTCCGCAACGCATCTGACGGCCGGGGGACCCCTGTAGCGGGCGACGACGACAACGATGGCCACGCGCGTGGAGCACCGGCTTCAGTTCCACCGGCGCGGCCATGGAGACAGGCCACCGTCATCGCCTCTCCGTGGCATACCATCATCGCCGGTCGGGGCTCATGTAGAGGAAGACCACCGTCCTCTACATTTGGCTCCACAATATCTACAGGATCCGCCTGTGCCTTCGTGGTACCAGCGTCGAATACTGCGCGCAGTGCTCGACTATCGCATCGTACTTCATCGACAGCAGCAGAGCTACACGCTCTTCTTCTAGCCATAGAGCATATCCCGTGCGCGCCTTCCCAGGGAAAATGGGTGATTTTCTGTGATTCTAAAGCCGCTTTACACACCCTTATGACACCGGGTACACACCACCTCTCAGCTCCTGTACTGAATGACATACTAGTAGCGCACCAAAAAGCAGTGATCGCTGGCCATGACGTGATTTTCCGGTGGGTACCTGGCCACTGTGGGATCACCGGACATGATGCGGCCAATCACAACGCCGGGAAAGCACATGGAAATAGTACATTCCGCAGTGTTTACTTCACGAAGGCGGACGCCAAGAGTGCCTTAAAGTCTCTGAGCCATAAGCTGTCAAAAGATCAATGGTTTTGTGGCGAGGCTGGATCTTCCCTTCTGCACCGGGTTGACCCCGAACTAGCCCTGGTCCTCTCAACATCCATGCCACGGCAGATTACGTCATTGATTCACAGGCTCCGGCTCAATGTACCATACAGTGCAAGACTCCTGTACAGGCTTGGGAAGGCGGACTCTCCAAATTGTCCAGTCTGTGGCTCAATCGAAGACGTCGAACATATTATATTTACGTGCCCAGGATACTCTGAGTGTCGTGACAGACTTGTAGCCGCGTTAGGCCGGGTTGACAATCGACCCTTCGGAGTGCAGAAGGTGCTGGGCCCATGGCCAATGAGCACTTAACTGCCAGCTTTGCGAGCCGTTACACAGTTTTTAAGGGACACCAAGCTGTTAGACGGGCTATGACCCTGTCTGTGGCGTTCGTCGCCGCTTCGCGACATCTCCAGTGGGTGTGGGTGGATGTGTCTGGCATTCCTTTCGTTAGGTGATCTGGGGTAGCCGGCCCTCGTGATGAGGACTACAATCCCCATTTTTTTCTTTCTTTCAATCAATCAATCATATATTGTATTGTATTTATGATTTACATTTTTTAGGACTAGCAAGCCGATCTTTGGTCAGGCTGAAATAAACGCATAACCCCCCCCCCTCACACACAAACACACCTCGATGATTTGGGGGGGGGGGGGTGAATGATCGGAAGTGAGCTCCGAAGCACATGAGAGCTCTCGTAACCGCCTGAAACTCCTTTCGAACCAGCAGCACGCTGTTTTGCAGTTTGCTTGACAATCTTTGTACTCTGTTAACCGAATGCGACAAGCGTACGAGTGCTCTTAAGAATTACCAAAATTGCTGAATGGCTTCATTATTTCGTTGCGTTTCTTGTTTCGCTCTTGCTGTCTGTTATCTTCCTTACTGCTTGAAGGAATTGATTTTTTCCGCCGCGATCTGAAATGGGTATACTCGAAGGTTGGAGACCTTTCGAACTAATTTTTATTGCCCCCCGTTACCGATAACTACAGTTCCCTCAAATATCTGCCTCCCTGTTTCCGTGATCAAATCACGGAAGTAGAATTCCCCGGATAGAGCAGGGGATTGTAACAGGATTCGGTACCTCAGGCTCAGCTAATATGAGTATCTCGGTACTAAAAAACATAGTCAATCCAACGGTGGCTCCGACGGAAATGCGTTAACATTAAAACTTGGAAACCCTTTGGGAACTCCCCTTCACAACGCTACACAACCCTTCAACGGCCCTTCAGAGACGCTGTACAACCCTCCACACGACCCTCCACAACGCTAAAGCAAGACAGCATTTGACGCGGCCACGGCCAATAGATACAGAAGGCCTGCCTATTGCCTCCTCTCCCTCCTTCGCTACGTGCATGGACATATATAGTCAGAATTCGTCTGATATTGCGATTCGCCGTCCTGCGAATTCGACAACTCGGAAATGATCGCAGCTGACTTGGAACCTGTAGACATGAATCTGTAGACAAAACGTGCAACACGCTTTCCGGAAACTCAGTCATGAGAAAGATGTGGGACCGTTCTGAGCTTTAGTTTTTCAAATTTCAAGTATTTTAAATTTTCCTGTTTAATACGCTGCTCGAAGACGACGTTGGTTCGTCTTCTTGACTACGACCTCTGAGAGCTCGTTCGTGATTGGCTAGCGCCGTTGAAAACACGATTCTCTGACTATTAGCTCTTACGTCACGTCGTCGAGTAAGCAGGCTTTCTCTATCCATAGCTCTATCCTATGCTGTTACCAGCTCTCCGCAACTCCCCACAGAGCCCATAGTATAGAAAAATTCACACAACACTGGGCACACGGCCAATGAGAATGCATCGATTGCTCCCTCAATCCTCCAATCAGAAGTCTTTCCGTCCGGCTCGCAGCCTGACCAGCTCTCACTAACTCCCTATAGCGCCCATAGTATAGCTAAATTCACACAACACTGGGCACACGACCAATAAGAGTGCAGCGATTGCTCCCTCAATCCTCCAATCAGAAGTCTTTCCGTCTGGCTCGCAGCCCGACCGGTTGTGGCTGTTGCTGACTTCAGCTTTCCATACTGGCCTGTACCGGCTACCCCTCACCTCTAAGTCTACTAGCTTTCATGCACGTCGTAAAGTTATTCCGTGATTCCCAAACAACTGTGAAAGGTGTCGTAATGAACAGAAATTTATTTATACTGACACAATCGGCAGGTTGACACATATACATGCACTGAGCCTACTGAGTCCATTGCGTAGCGCTTCCTAGCACACTGGAACAAAGTTCAAACTTGCAAAACACGCATATCGACACAGCTTATTCCCAGCAACGAACAACTGTCACATACTTGCGCAAAATTGCTTGATCATCATGTCCTTGCCTGCTACACGTCAAACATAAAATGCTGCTTCATGAATCGTATTTTCTTTTTACCGCTATGCAGATCTGACGGCACTCGAACATGTTCATCGAGCCAGAATTCACGGCAACACTTCAGTTTGAAATCCGATTGGCTGTTCGTAGACCGATGCTTGTGGCGAGAAACAGTACAACACGATCAAAGACACCATAATACACGGATAAAACGGCGATCGGCGAACGCACTTGCCTCCCAACGAAAGACACCGCCAACGCGGCGCCCACCGTTCAGATTCAGATTTCAAATGAAACCGCCGAAGGAGAACGCAGCACGCAGGCGAGGAAGCGCGAAGTGCCGTTTTCAAATTCTGGCAACCAATCCGGATACGCTTGTGGCGTCCGACCAATAGAGAGGCACGGATTGCTCCGTGCGCAGTAACACCCATTTTGATACAGATTTTGCGAGAGCTGTGGGGGGATGGCCTGACCGGTGCTGACTTCTATGCCTTCCATACTGGCCTGTACCGGCTACCCCCGACATTGTCTATGACTGTGTCTACTAGCCTTAATGCACGCCGTAAAGTTATTCCGTGATTCTAAAACAACTGTGGAAAATGTTGTATTGAACAGAAATTTATTTGAGTCATTATACTGACACAATCGGCAGGTTGACGCATTTACATGCATTGAGCGTACTGAGTCAATTGCGTAGCGCTTCCTGGCACTCTGCAACAAAGTTCAAACTTGCAAAATACGCTAATCGACACAGCCTATTGCCAACAACGAACAACTGTGACATACTTGCGTACAATCTCTCGATTATTATGTCCCTGCCTGCTATACGTCAAACATAAAATGATGCTGCTTCGTGAATCCTATTTTCTTGTCACGGCCATGCAAACTCCGACGGCGCTCGAACGTGTTCAACGAGCCAGAATTGGCTGTTCGTAGACCGATGCTTGTGTCGAGAAACAGTACAACACGATCAAAGACACCATAGTACACGGATAAGACGGCGAACGGCGAACGCACTTGCATCCCTACGAAAGACACCGCCGACCCGGCGTCCACCGTTCAAATTAGTACGCAGCACGCAGGCGAGGAAGCGCGAAGTGCCGTTTTCAAATTCCGGAAACCAATCCGAACACACCTGTGGCGTCCGACCAATGGAGAGGCATGGATTGCTCCGTGCGCAGTAACACGCATTTTGATACAGATTTTGCGAGAGCTGGGGGGGGGGGGGGGGGCTGTTACCACAGCGCCGGTACGTCGGTCGGCACCTGGCACGGCAGTCCAGCGTCGCGCGTCGCAGTATCCACGCGCTCTCTCCTTCCTCTCCACTCACAGCGCATGCGCGCCGCGCCGTGGCTACTGAGAGACCACGCCGCGATTCTTGCGTAGCGAGGACTATAATGCTAACGCATTAATAATCTTTGAACCGAATACAGCTCGACAAGCTGAAAATCAGTCAAGGAAGATTTACGCACCAGAACAGGACCTCTTATCCGGACCAAGTTGGTATCCGTGGGGGCAGCCACATGCATACGATCCTTCTGTGTTAATGCAAAGGAGGTGATGGCATCTTCCATCGTTTATTTGGCATTCGTCAATGTCTGAAAACACAACCCAAGATAATTACTAAGGCATCCGCCATGCTGGCACTTCAGTATTCGAGTGCTTTCACCTTCGCAAGATAACTTATCCGGTGTAGGCTTATAACCATTGTTGCAGTAGCACCTGTAGCTTCCTGGTATGTTGACACAATTATGACACCGATGAGCTAACGTGCTGCACTCGTCGATATCTGGTTTAAAAATAAATCCAAAAGTAAAGTTTCAATGAATTCTGTTTTTTTTTTTTTTCGAAAGTGAACAATTCTGTCAGGAGTTGTTTTTGTTATATCCCTCTACCAGCTACCTAACCCTTGCAATGGATTATGTGCATCTTCATGCTGTTTTTTGTAAAACGTTTCCTGTGTTTACAAGCATTTTGCGAAATGTGTTTGAACCGTGTCTTCCCACTTCGCCTATTCCCATTTCGCCGAAGGCTTTTTTATCAGGTTATTTCCCAATCCCTCGTCATGTTCCCTCACCCGGAACTGCGCGAGGTCCCAGTTCGCCTAATGTATCCACCAGGCAGTCCCATTTCGTCTACTGAGGCGAGTCACATGATGATGGTAATGATGATGATGATGATGATTGAGGTTTTATGGCGCACGAGCAACTAAGACTATAGTGCGTCAAATCTGTGAACATAGAACTCGGTTCTCCGTTTTCGTTGTAGCCTGTGCTTGATCATAATTCATGATCGCTTTTTAAGCAAAATGCGTATTTTTCTTTGCGCTCCAATCGTGCACACCTCACATCCGCACACGAAAACACATTCCCCTCCTGCCCCCCCCCCCCCCACTCCTTCCTGTTGTCCTCTCTGCATCTGTTCACATCTGTACCCCGCTCGTAGCCACAGTTACTTCGCGGCGAAAATGAACTTCACTGCATAGCACGCTCCTAGCCAACCATCAGCTCGAATGATATCGTTTTGTCTCCTAATGCGTTGAAAACGGGAGGCGTACGCATTTTTTGTGACAGCGTATCACCCCTGGTGATGGAACTTCTCAAACACCCGCCCTTGCCGCAAATTTGCCGCCCTCTCTTTCTTATTTTTATCGTTCTTTTCGTAAACGATAACCCCCCACCCACCCACCCACTCACCCACCCACTCACCCATACCCAATCTCCCTATTTTGAAAGCACACGGCACATTCTGCAACCCTGTATCCATAAACATAATAATAATTGGGGGTTTACGTCGCGAGACAACTGAGATCACGAGCGACGCCACAGCGGTCGGTCTGTGGATTACTTTTGTCCACCTGAGGGTTCTTTAACGTGCGATGAAAGCTCATCACACGGCACCCCGTATTTAACGTCCCTCGCGGAAGACGGCGTGTCTAAGTAACTTGTACCCTGCCACCAAGTTGCTGGCGTCCTCGGCCGGGTTCGAACCCGCGATCTCGGGATCAGAAGGCGAACGCAACATAAACATAATATTCTTTTTGTTAATTAGTATAATTCATATCTCGCTAGGCACTGGTTCTGTACTTTGGTGAAGAGACACGCTTACAGTGGTGGCCACTAACTACTTCTACAGTAGTTTAACTATAACTACTAACTACTTCGCGATGGAGTAGTTTAACTAGTAGTTCAACTACTTTTCAGGGGAGCAGTTAAAACTACTTCTTTAACTACTGCAATGTAGTTTAACTACATCTATAACTACTTAACGTTGTCCGCAAACACCAATCCCTTGTAGTGTTCTTAGACACCGAAATATTGATAGAAGAAAAATCATGTAGGGCTGCGTACACGGACATTTCCTTCTGACGACGCCTAGCGGGCGGACATGTATTAGCCGCTCTGTATCTTATTAAGAGGTGTAATCAAATTTATAGTGAATAAGGGCACCTACAATATGAATCACAACCAATGATAAACTTTGACTCAAGCCACTGCTACGATCGTAAAATACAAAGCTTGCGGCGGGATTCTATCTGTGCCTACGCAATAATCTAAGTTACGGAATTATTTAACAGCAAATGAGGCTTCACTATAGACAAGCATTAAAAGTGAAGATTTAGTACACATGCACGACACAATTGCTCTGCACCTCTGTCCTCATCATACAAGTAGCTCAAGGTAAAAGTCGGAAGCACAATCGTACCGTAAAGCTTGCGGCAAAATCGGAAGTAGTTGGCGCCTTCAGTAACCTAGCTACTGTAGTGAGCCACTTAAAATAGTAGTTTAACTAGTAGTTGCTAACTACTTTTTAACTACAATCAGGTAGTTTAAGTAGTAGTCTAACTACATGTAGTTAACTACTGGCCATCGCACTGCACGCTTACATGATAGTTGAGCGTTTCATCAAATGGCTAGCGGTCGCACCGTTAAGCTTCCATTGGACAATACCTATGCATGTCTTTAGGTCTTGGCCTAAGGTGAATCCTCGCCTGCAGAAACACTTGGCGAGTCCACCATCGTTGATGCAACCGTGAGAACATCCACCGTTATCTGTTGAACATGGATAGGGACGGTGCGGAGCTGAAATAACCGAGGATATAAAGTGAACAGCTAATCGCAACCACAGTTTATTTTTTTTTAATTGTTAGTCCTTTTCTACTTTGCGTGACCTACCAAGGCACTTCTTTCCCACCCTCGTATAGCCGTAACGACACAGGCAGAACGCTTTCTCGCCGTTGAAGAGACATATATGGTCGCAACCATCATAATCGAATGCACAGGGATTTTCTCTGGGTGCGGTTGCAGCTGGAGGCACATATTTGGCGTCCACTGAAATCGACAGAGTAATAAGTTTATGCTCACACGCAATACAATACCTGTAGGAAAAGCTACGCTATTGTAGAAACCCTTAATTTTGTTTTGTCCTGAAGACTACAAGCTGGGATAAGTAAAATCATATCCGAGTCGAAACAGCACGGGTCATGGGTCACAGCCAAATGCCTCGCAGTCCTATGTGAAAACTTGTGTTTTGATACATGTTTTAAAAACAATACATGGAACAAATGAAAAGAAACTACAATTTTTACTACTCGCTAAAAGTGATTCCGTAACGGCGGCCACGACTTCGACCGTTCAACGCAGTATCCCAACATCGAAAGAGCAGATAAGTGGCTGCTTTTATGGAAATGTAGAAATTATTCGCAGTCTAAATACTCCTGACGCATCACATGGTATCCTTGCCAACCGGTTAAGAGATCCTGAGACAGGGTAAATATCTACCGGAACAACATCGCTGGAAACACAACGGGAACATAACGAACAACCAGTGTTTATGTGAGAGGAAGTCAGAACAATATTAAATATCACGCTGAATATACAGATGCTGATGAAGGGATTAAAGGGTGCAGGGGAGGACTTCACAACTTGTTTCGTCAAAAAGAAAAAAAGAAAGGAAAAGAAAGCATGGGAACGGTAATATTGCGCGCCGGTTTCATACCTGGCTGGCAAAGTGGAGGAGGAGAGCTCCATCCCCCATCAGAACATCTAGCCGTCGAGCTTCCTTTCAGGTGGAAGTTTCGGGAGCACCTATAGTCCACGACAGATTTGTCCTGTCTGTTTAGGTAAACAAAGCCATTGGGCAAAGAAACGGGAACCTCGCAGTCGATGCTAATCTTAGGACCACGCAGGGAAGGGATCTTCGCTGGTACGATAGGAAGAAGAGACGGGACGGGAGGTGGTGCAGTAGATGTGGCGTAATGGTGATAACCTGGGTGAGCACGAAATAATGGTACATTGTAATGCCACAAAAGACAATGTCTAGCGCGTATCTTGTATCAAAACACCTCTACTGATTGAGATTAAATGCGTATAGCCTACGTCCACTGACGCGCCCTGTTCTTGTTCGAGGCTTTCTTATTACTGCTTCAGGGCTAGAACCATATCGAGTCCCAGACCAGGATAGGAGTCTTTCATCAGATGGTTCTGAAACAAAAGAAAAAAAAAGAAATAGCGAGAAAATCTTGAGATAATTGGAAAACTGAGAGGAGGGCGACGAGAGTATAAAGACTAAAGAAGGGAGCCTTAATAAGTCTTGGAAACCGTTGTAAACGTCGTGATAATTTATACATATTTACTGTCCTGCTGTACTGTGAATAACATAGCAAGCATAGCATAGCAAGTTTGCATTAGAGGAAAGTATCGAAACGAATGGAAAAAGATGCTTGACGTGTTGAGCTGAGAACGGCGGAATATTCAATTGCCACTTTTCTTTCTTTCTTTCACTAAGGGATGGCATACATGATACTTAAAGAGACTATCGCAAACGTCGTCGTCGATTCCGAAACTACAGTGTCATTTCGATCCTCGTTCATCACCGACAATAACGAGGAAAATCCGACGCGAATTCGTAGAGTTGTTTCTGTGCAATGTGATGTAATGCATGGCAAGAGCAGACGACGGATGTTGAGAGCATTACGGAATTCTCTCTCTGCAAACGTCACTTGGACAAGGTCAATCAGTGAGCGCCCTTTTGACACGGACAAGGCCAATCAGGAAGCGCCAGAGAGACCTGTGCCGCGAGCTAGCCAGTGAAGTGTCACAAAAGCGGTGCTGCGCTTTCTGCGTGATACGGGCCTCTTGGGCTCCCTGAAAGCCGAGTATCTTTTTCATTTTTTTCTTCTTGTTTTTATTTATTTATTTCTCTTTTTGTTCTTTCTTTTTATTTCTTGTTTATATTTTTCCTTTCTTGTTTTTAGGGAGTAGCAAGCCGGCGTGCTGCATGGCCGACCTTCCCCTTTCTTTTTCTTGTCTTTTCTGCCAATAAATTGCCCCCACCCCCACCCCCCTGACGTCCAACCGCCGGGCGTGAGTAAATGTGTCCGCATGTTGCGGAGAGGCCTGAGATCGGCTCATGGAATGCTGTTTCTGGTTAGTGTCGCACGTGTTTGTACAGCCAGGGCCGTAACGGCGTGTTCCACGGAACATGGTCGTGTCGGCACTCACGCTGGTAAGCGAATGTTGGCATATTTACCGAAGTCTTTTCATTTAGTATATTGTGGGGCGAACGCAAAGCAGACGACCTCCGAGACAATCACGTGCTCTGCGCTCCCATTCGTGTACCCTCGGGTAGTCGTGTACCCGGCTTATGTCGTTCTTTCTTGGCTGGAGAGGGAGTGCGAAACTCGTTTATTTAATAAGTACGCTGATTTCGGAAGAGAAACTTGGCCAAGCAGACAGTGAAACCATGCCGAACATTACCGTATCAGTCTCATACACATCTTTTCGGATGCGATAGTCCCTTTAATACACGTACAGACTTCATTTACGTATTCGCCTGGGTTATAGGGATTGATATGAGTGATATGAAGATGCATAGAAGGGAACACACAAATACCACAGAGAGGGAACCTATAGTTAACCAAAGACAACTGCGCTGGTGTACCGCATTGTTCCAAGGTCCATGGACTGGGTGAACACTATAGAGTATCAATTACTTCTAGCTGGCTGGTGCATCGGTCCCTTTTATATCATTTAGGAAATCATGACGATATGCTCCATGGTTGCTGGGACGGTACAGGTTGAGCACGGCACCTTATCATGGTGGCAAAATTTGTGTCGAAAATACGAAGTAACGACGACGTTCAGTCGCTGTCCGACGAATGGTGTGACACGATGGGGAGGTCGGCGTGACGTCTCTACGACGTCTCTACGACGTCATGACACCATTTCGGGCAGCCAAGGTAGACATTACCTCTGGAGGAGGAGATCGTATGTCGCCTCTTGATAGCATGATAGAACTGCGGCGCGGTATCGGTGGGCTGCTACTGCCATCCCCTGTTCCCTTTCTCCTATATACTATCTTGTACACATGAGCAACATTAGCAACATCTTGTGCTAGGTATCTTCGGATTCCTATGCTGGTGGTGGTGGTGCTGGTGAAAGGCTTAGCAAAGCTACCAATTTACGCTTCCTTCCTAGGAGTTGCTAGCCCTTGGATGAACACTGCCTGATGTACAACTGTGAATAATTCAGCGTGTCATACTTACCTTCTCTCTCCAGCACACACTGAGGCACGTCAGTGGACCATTTGTTGAAGAGACAGATGGAAGTCATATTGCCTTTTAAAACGTATCCATGTTCGCACGTAAATGAAGCTATGTTGTGTTGCGCATAGTGGTGCACACTTCCGTGGTCAGGACTTGGAAGACTCGGGCATCCAGCATGACAAGCCAAGTAACAGGCTAAGAGAAACGAATGGTGCAGTTAAAACGCATAACACCAAACCTGAAAATATCATGTACTTGGAAACCTAATCCAGATACTGTAGAAATCATCTGGTTTTCCTCGTATTGTTCTCTCTCTCTCTGTCTTTTTTTCTTTTTTTAGAAGACTGCGCGTGGAATATTCGAGTACAAGCCATAGATATGCAGGCACGTTTACAAAAGGATCACAGCACCATGAAACAACTACTAAAAAAAAAGAAAAAAAAGAAAGAACAAGAAAGAACAGGCAATCCGGATGATACTTGGCTTCCAGTGCATCACTTGAGGGTTCCTGTTACCCAACCGTAAGGAGGTGAAAATACGCTGGGTCACCTCCCCTAATGGCATGTGCAGCTGTTCCTCCGAACAACAACAGGTATATTGTAAATTATGTAGTTTCATGATAATAATAATAATTCATCCATTACTGTTCAACATTTTTGTGAATGGCTTACTTTCATGTGTCAGAAACTCTTTCACTCTTAATACGCTGATGACCTGAAATTGTTTCGATATATCCGAAATATCCGAAGTGTTAGCGACTGGCAATTGCTCCAAGATGACGTTGTGTCTGTCGTGAAATGGTGCTCGAATAATTTTCTCAACCTCAATGAATCTAAAACGCTCGTTATATCGTTCTCCAAACGAATTCATACAATTAATTTTCAGTATTCTCAATTATCTTCTACGATTAAGCGTGTAGTTTCTGTTCGAGACATTGGCGTTATTCTTGATCCTTCTTCATCGCTCGTCTCCTGCCTCGATAATTTCACATCCGTTGTCATGAGAAAACTTGGCCTCATCTCGCGAATGACGCAGGGCGTTTGCATTTCCTCACGTTTCTTCTAATTGCATTTTCCCCTTGTTTTACCCCACTTAGAATTCGCATCCTCTTACTGGATCACCACTACTCTTACGCGCAGTTAACTAATTGAACGCCTGCAAAGGAGGTTTGTCGGAACCTTCTACGACAGATACATCGGCATCACCACCAACTATGACTATTACCATTTTCTTCAAGAATTAGGAACGGTTACTCTCTCTTGTCGGCGTCTGCGCCGTGATTTTATGTTTCTGCACAAACTTCTCCATTCGCGGATTGTTTGTCTTGAGCTTCTCTGGAAAATTTCATTTCATGTACCACCTAGGTCCCTCAGATGTTACCCCACCTTTTATGTTAATACGGATTGCAAGCTTAGCCCTTTAATAAGGATTCTGGTTGATTTCAACAACTTTAATCGTTAACATAGTGTCGATATCTTTACTGATACTTGAATGTTTCTGACCACCCTTATACGGAGGTTACTGAGGACAGACTTATTTCATGATTTTGTAAAGTACATATATTGTTTACTGTTGTTTGCTCTTGTTACTACTCATTTTTGTATACCTCGAACTGCTGTGTACGCTATTTTATATATATATATATATATATAATATTATTGTTCGCCGTCGTCTCTCTCTCTGTCTTTTTTCTTTTGCATCTTTCTTCTGTTTTTATTGTGTTCAGTGATTAAGTGTGCGCTGTTACATCATGTCTTTACGACATCTAAAAAATAAATAAATTGAAATTGAAGTAGTTCATGGCTTAACGTCGCGAGACAACTATGATCATGAGCGGCGCCACAGTGGTCGGATCTGTGGATTAACTTTGCCCACTGAGGGTTCTTAAACGTGTGCCGACATCTCAGCACACGACACACAGTACGTTGCTCGCAAAAGGCGCTGATGGACTGAGCTGAGAGAGCTGAGAAAGAGAGCTGACGCACTAGATTTCTTTTCCTTCCTTTATTGAACACGACAATTAGCGGGCACATCTTTCGTAATCATCATGATGATAATGGTATTCATTTGTTTCTTTTTTGTTCACGTTGTCGCTAAATAAGGCCAACTACAGTAGGCAGCGGTGTAGGTTCGTCCAAGGCGGAAAGGACGTGAGTGGAGATAGAGCGCGGGAGGAGAAGGCGTGGGAAACGGGGCAAAAGTGTAGGAAAGAGGAGCGATGCGCGTCAGCCGTGCTTCAAAATGCAGCTACCATACCTGGGTAAAACTCACCAATGAACATGCTCGTTCGTGCTCGCTCATGTTCCATGTAGCGAATGAGCTGAACATGGGTGCGCAGACGGTGAGCTGAGCGAGGAGTAAGTGAGCGCGAGTGAGGAAACTGAGATCTGAGCAGGGGTTGAGTGAGCATATGAGTGACAATATTGAAAATTTGTTCCCGGGGTGTCCTGTGCGTCAGCCTGATGTGCTGACGTCTTTGCCCCAGAGCCTGAGGTCGTAAGGTATTATGGGACGCTTGGGGCAACTCTAGGTCCTGGGGTAAGCCCAAGCATTGGGGTAATCCCCAAATTTTTTAATTGTTTTTCGCTGCAGTGTGTTCTGCGTCGAATAACAACATGAGCTCCTGCGAAAGAATGGCGAGCGCGGATGACCTACAGAGTGAGCGCGAGGCCTCTGTTCCGCACACCTTTCAAAGATGCCCTCCACTCGCGAAAAGAGCGCGTCGCAGAGCGAGGGGACGTCGTTACGTAACGTGGTCCCCGGTCACGTGACTCGTGACGTACAGCGGCCCAACGCAAGCATGTCTGAGCGGCGCCTGAGCTGATCCAGAGCTAAGCTGTCCAAATGAAAAAAGAAAAAGGAAAGCAAAGGCACGGGGACTGTTAAACGTCACACGAGGATCGTGCCGTCCGTCCGCGGAGACTTTCTCCGTCTGTATTTTGCAAATTCGATAGCACAGCTATGATACAATCGCAGAGCCCTGTTATCGGGTTACCGAAGTAGAACATCTGACAGCACTGCCGTATACATCTGTAGCGCTAGGTTCCCGGGAGCAGTTCCTCAGATTGTTTGCAGGTCACCCCGTGACCGTTGTCATTACCCCCAGAGACTTTCGGGGCAAGACCCTATAGGGTTTCTAAGGTAGCCCCAGAAAGTCCTGGGTAACGGAACATTTTAGGGCAACCAAATGGTTTCTTATGGTATCCCCAGCACGTCTTACGGTAACCCAGGCCGTCTTGTTGTAACCCCAGCGCGTCTTAGGGTGACCCTAGGTGTTGCTGGGGTTACCTCAACAGAACCTCAGGATGGCCTCATAGCCAAAGCGCCTGCAGCTGATACACAGGCGAAGACGACATATTTGATAAAACTAGTGCTCATCATTTAAGGATGCTCACCCACGCTCAATGCGGTTGATGCTGAGCGTGAGTGAGCAAAAGCAGAGATGAGGGGGAGGTGAGTGAGCAGACGGAAAGCTGAGGAAGGAGTGAGTGAGCATGACTGAACAGGAGTTAGAAGTGTCGACCTCTGTCAGCGACAGCGGGTGTTTCAGCACGGCGTCTGAGAGACAGGTGTGACGTCAAATGTTGAGATGAAAACGCGCAGAATATCACTTGGTCTCTCCGAGCGTCAGTATAAGTATAGTACTGAGACCTTTTAACGCCACCGAGCGAGAGCGAGCGCTCGAAGATCAGGAGGAGGACGAAGGGGAACGGAAACGACGGCGCGCAGACGCAGATCGTGAGCGACACGCTCGTCCGGCTGCTGCGAGTTGGGAGGCAGAAACCAAACGACACTCACAGGAAGCGCGTCGAACTCAGCAAGGGAGTAAATGGCAATGGCCCTTCAGAAAATATTAAAAGGCTTTCGATAGAACCTCAAAAAGAGCTTCGCAGAGCCCCCATATATACTGCCAATTTTTTATGTAGCGGCCTGACAATGCGCATGATTAATTACCTATCAGTGCACTAAAGTGTTATGTACCAAACCAACACCACTCCTGGTCGCCCCACTGATCGAGTCGCATTTCTACTGCGAGTAGTCCGATTTGAATATGCATCGCTCACGTAAACCATAACAGCCCCCTCAGCAGATACCATTCAGATCGAAACGAAACTCTCAAAGAGGTCATAAGAAAACAGACCCACGCTTACCTGAAAGGCACAGCAAGAGGTATTGAATCCTCGATTGACACACCGCATGTGGTAACTTCATCGTGAGATAAGATTCTCGCGGTAATAGCAGGTAGCGTGCGCACAAACTTCACTGAAACCGTAAATACTACCCGACGCGATATTCCTTCTGTAGAAATAGAAACCCGGTTTTCTATCATAGCTAGTGAGTCATTTCGAGCTTTGACAACCTTCTTTCCCGGCCAAGTGACATCTGATGCTCATTATCATGGAACCAGAAGGACATCTTTCGTCCAAGTTGTTTTCGCCACCTCCTATTCCGTGCATGTTGTGAGTTTCAGCTTATCTCTTGCCATGGCAAGTGTAAGGGTGCAAAGGATGTGCGTAGAACGAGTAACTTTATTTTTATCCAATGATTCTCGCATAGTGCGGCCCGTTGAGACTCACGATTAAACTAGGGGATAATGAAGGATAAGGTTTGTGCCTCATACACAGTGTCAATGCGTCGTAACAGCGTCCTCGTAGGGTTTTACACTTTTCAAAGGGACACGACGAGAGCTCCTCAATAATGCAGTGTTGTACTTCGTACATTTCTATTAATTAAATAATGTCAGGTAAGTTTAAGACATTATATAAATGTAGTCGACTTATAACCATGATACACCATTCAATTTCAATATGTACACCACTTAACTGAACTGGAGACACAATGGACAGCTCACAGGAGTTTGAAGGCGTTAAATTTGTCAACAGATTTACGCTACACAAAAAAAAATAAAAATAAAAATAATAATTATTATTAAGCATTTCATATAATAATAATAATAATAATAATAATAATATCGGAGAACTGAAATACAAGTCGCATACTGATGTCTTTATATTGCCTGCTTTTGCTTGCGATTTTCAGGATTTGGTAGAACATTTCTAGGACATGCTTCTGGCAAGCGGCAGAACGATAGAAGGACAAGAAGATATTAGATATTTTTTCTTCTATGCATCACCGTGTCATGTTGGGAGTTTTAGCAAACAATTGTTCACGTGGTTCGCATCGAATAGTATCAACCGGAACCAATCGGTGGATGAGGCTGAGTCGCACACGACTGCGACTGGATCCTATAGACAGGATAACCTCAACAACAAAGGATTGCTACAAGTGCTAACTATCTTCCGTGTTTTTTTTTTTCTGTTTTGAACTAGTGAACTGCGCAACCTAACCACGCATACGAACAACAGCGAGTTTTATTGCATCGGAAGAACTCAACGAAAACGATATTATAAAGGAAGAAATCCTAGCTTAGGAATGTGATGTCACTCGCCTCAAAAGAAACAGGGCGATTGGCTTATCATGCTTTCGTAACTGTTATCGTGAACACCTTAAGATGTACTAGAGCTCTCCAACGTATTTAGATGGTGACAAAGTAACTGAATAAAGGTACCGTCTGCACAAGTCTGCGCTCAATGAAGCATCAGGTCGCCAATAACAATGGACACAAGTCGTAACGCTTGTTCAGTGTAACCTTATCTAGTATACAGCGTTGCTTTTAGCTGCACCGGATTTCCAACGACACCTAAAAAGAAGAAGAACTGTATTAGTACAAGTTTTAATTTTGTCATTAGCTTGTCCGGCTTGGAGGCCATTAGGAATAAGGTTGCTCGTGCAGTAAGGTGGCTAATTAACAGAGGTAATTTCATTAACTTTTTTAATCCGATGCTTTATTATAATGTCATTATTTAAGGAAGCACAGCATGCGATTCAATGACTACCTGGTTTTATATATGTATATACGCAGCCGTCAACCTGACTATTAAAATGCACCATGCACCAGATTCATAAATATCGCAGAACTCGATTTCAAAAATCGCGACCGTGCGCAATGGTGGCGATGCCCGCAACTAGCCGCAGAGTCGCTTTGACGTCACTACGGTACAGCCCGCTGACTGGTTTGAAGGTTTGGAGAATCGTCATCTGCTACACAGGGAGAGAATTAAGGAGAGAAACTAAAAAAAAAAAAAAGATCCGGAAAGCGCCGCCCCCGATTGGACCGCGGTCTCTCTGGAAACTGTAATGACATCACCGATGAGGTTTTTTCTGTCCTGAGGTTTTTCTTCCTCCTCGCCCACGTTTCGTTCAGCAGATCTGTTTAGCCTGAAGGCGCGTGGAGATGTTCGGGGCATGCAGATGTTTTTGTGTTGGTCAAGTCACCTGCTTTCATAATGCGTCAGAAACAGAAAATTTCTTGGGTAGCTTTTTATATGCGCATCTTAAGCGGCTCTGCTTCTTTAAAATCCATGAAACGCGCACGCCACATTGAGATATCCATTGCCAAATTTCGCTATGCAAATGAGCCGAAATCACGCACATCAGATGCGGAGAAAAAAGGCTCGACCTTGGCCTCATGGGAGCTTATGAGGGCCGCAAAGCGCCATCAGATCAGAGCCTACTCTAATCAGTTTCATCACTCCAAAACACGTGGCCCTCCGACGTGAAATACACAGCTCTCCTCGCGGTTGAGACTCGCTTTGTTTCGAAGCGCACTAAATTTAGACCAGTCTCTAAATGTGTTCTCGATTACGGCTGGTATGCGACAGATCCGTGTGAACTCTTTCTTGCTTCCGGAGACCGTTTGTCACGAGAGGGCAACGTTACACGTCACAAGGCGGGAGGATGAGGAGGTCCTATATAAAAGTAAGCGCAATGATGAGGCGGCATTGGAGCTGTTATGGCAATTTAGAGTAGTGTGTATAGAACCTTCCGGAACGATTGAAGACCCTGAGAGCAACAGATAGCAAAATACAGAACGATATGGAAATGTTGGCTTGGAATCTGCGGAGTGTCATGAATGAGCAGATCACGTTTAGTGCATTTATGTGGCTCGTTAAGTTTGACTGAGAGAGAGAGAGAGAGAGAGAAAGAACATACGCAGTCAATT
This sequence comes from Ornithodoros turicata, assembly GCF_037126465.1. Taxonomy (NCBI): domain Eukaryota; kingdom Metazoa; phylum Arthropoda; class Arachnida; order Ixodida; family Argasidae; genus Ornithodoros; species Ornithodoros turicata. The sequence continues at coordinate 68,385,586 of NC_088205.1, forward strand.
TGCTCCGAGATCGAACGGTGTATAGGCGCGCTGCGGCGAAACGACGAACTACCGTAGTGTGGATAGCTTCCTCGCGTCGTCTGCTTTTACACGTTTATTCAGTTTTCAGTGCGGTAGGTGGAGCATTGGGGAACCGAACAGCATCATACCATCGCGGCACAAGTGATCTTCCGGTGAATATACACAAGAAATGATACATCAACTCCGAACATCGGCCGGCGTGTTGTCCACACTAGACAGGTGACAGTGTCGCCTCCTATAAGTCGATCTCGCAGCGAATAGCTGAACTGATAGACAACCGGTAGATCGACCTGATGATGGTTTCACAGTCACACAATACTGCTCGCGTATAAAAGCGTCGAATTTACACCACCTGCGATTTAATGTCGCCAGAACCCCTCTGCTTCTCTACAAGGTGGGTCGTCTCCATCGCCTATAGGTGGGGTGCATTTGCGTAAGCCGGATCACCAGAAAGAGGGAAAAAGCACGGGTAAAGCTATGGTGTGACGTCATATGCACGCCACCTATATATCGTACTCTGATACTGATATTTCACATCTTCTCTTTGACTGCCGCAGATTCGACACCGTTCGAGCCACCCCTCGACGACACCTTCTCGAGCTGCGGTGCGCAAACGTTTCTCTAGCAACTCTAAACGTCCCAGTACGCCACCCTGCACAGTAGTCCGTGATTAAAGCAGTTTTGACAGTCGGTGCATGGCCCGTGCACAGCCTGTGGCGCGATGTCTTGTGTGATCTCATCAGTCAGTGTGATGTACCCTCACCATCTCACCCTCATGCCACCATTACTCTCATCTACTTTTTCTTCTGTCTTCTTGTTTCTCTCGTCTCGGCAATAACTCGCTTCAACTAGTTTGTAGCAAATTACTAACTGATGCGTTATTAATGATAAGTATAGGGAACGAAGCACGCAGGAGAATTAGTCATTAATAATCCCGCTAGCGTGTGCACAGAGCCCGCACGTCATCAGGGGAATGTATTTCGCCTGACAAAGCGCCGCGTGCTCAAGCTCGTGATTACTGAAGTTAAATGCTTACTCTTACCACAAGCTGTACTTATCAATACCCATCAATACATACATCATAGATACAATACATACATCAATACATACATCATAGATACAATACATACATCAATACATAGATATTTCTATTATACACACCGCTCGCAGAAGTTTCCGTGAACCTACTTCACTGAACCTGTAATACAGAAAAGCATGAAAGTTGAACTGTTGCCGTATGCAAACTGGGTGGTTGGAATAAGGTCACATTGAATGAGAGCTTGCAAAGAACAAAAAGAGTCCTTCTGTGTGTAACTGATTGACTTATACACGTATGATTATTACAACAAACACAAGCTCTTTTTATTTATTTCAACTGACTGCGGCTAAGTGGCCTGGGGTAGCAAGTCTGACTTTGTCGTGACTTAAATCCCCCCCTTTTTTATTTTTTCTATCACATCACATCACGCTTCTCAGTCACTCACTCACTTCGCCTAACAGGTCTATCCCAACGAGGGAAGAATCGGCGATTCCCTGAACGATATCGGGAAAGTAGAGAAAAACTGTGGAACAAGTGACATGTAAATGAGGAACGATATTAAAATTATTCTGGGCTTTAAATATGTCGTGTTACCGCCAGCAGTCCAATCTGGGGAGTTGTAGTGGACGAGGCAATTGACGTAGAAGGACGAACACAACTCAAGCTTCACAACGCCTATAGCTGCACACTTGAATTGAATGATGGCAGGTCAAGAAAAGGTACCCGCAGTGGGATTCCGACCCAGTCAGAGGGTGTGGGTACGAATCGCACTGCTGGTACCTTTTCTTGAACTGCCATCATTCAATTGGGGAGCTTTGCGAACGCCACACGGGGTAGATATCATGACACAGAGAAGTACTTTTCCACTGTGTGGTAACAGAAACTATACCAGTTCCTTCGTTCGTTGCCTGTGTTCTTGGACCTGCAATATATAACTTATCTGTCTACCCCTATACCCCCATGCAGGCGACTGTCTATCTGTTACCAAATTTTTGCAATGCTATGAGCCACTTATTTACGTCTTCTCTGAAATTTCCTGTATACAAAAGAACACTGATGGAAGCGTTACTGAATGCAGGCATATTGACCTCTGTAGATTAATTCATTCAAAGAATGACTGGAAGTATTAGTAGTACAATCGTTCTGTTGATGTTAAGTATTGGCATTAATCACTAGTGCTGTTAAAACGGTCCAAAATGTATGTTGTTGTAAACTATTGTTGTGTTGTTAAAATCGCTGTGACTGCTTGTAGAGGACGAGGTTCCTCGTCAGGGATCCTAATCCCTTTTGTACCTGGCCCTCATTTACTTTGGAAATATGGAAATAAACAACATGAAAAAAGAAAGAGAAAATGAACTTGATTTAGCTTACTCTTTGAATTGGCATTCGTTCCTTGCTGCGCCTTTACCCGAATGCGTTGCACACCCCTACGCAACAAGGTCAGGACCACAGAGGGAAAACTGCCAGTCTGTCACGGTGTTGTACGACCAGAAAGTAATCCTCTACCGTCTTTATCAGGCCAGTCGGAGTCCTGACGTTACTTCGACTTGACGGAGAGGACACGGCGTCCTTTCTTGGAAGCCGCAGGGACCTCGTATATTTCATCTCCACACTTCCTCATCACATTCCAATGACTTTGCTGTGTAGTGTTCAAAATGCTGCCAACAAGGGAACTCCTATGTTTGCTCGCGGCGTTATATTCGGTGAACCACGTTCAACTCAATCTGGAAAAGTCACTCCGTACCTTTGTTAGCGCGCTTGAACAGATATGAGACGCAGAAAAGTGACGTCGTCTTTATGAATGTGGAAGCATCGGATTGTCAGCAGACTTCTATAGGATTACATTGGTCACGGTGGTGATGTTGATCGCATTGCTTATATCGCGAACAATGCTAGAAGCAGTGATGACCAGTAGTTAACTACTAGTTAAATTACCTGATTGTAGTTAAAAAGTAGTTCTCAACTACTTGGAGAAATGTAGTGTGCAACTACTAGTTGAACTACTATTTCGATTTGTTAACTACAGTAGGTAGCTTACTGCATGCGCCAACTACTTCCGATTTTGCTGCAAGCTTTACGGCACGATTGTGCTTCCGACTTTTACCTTGTGCTACTTGTTTGATGAGAACGGAGGTGCAAAGCAATTGTGCCGTGCATGTGCACTAAATCTTCACTTTTATCACACCTTGTGATTCATATTTAGGTGCCAAAGAACACTATCGAATGGGATTGGTGTTGATCGACAGCGTTAAGTAGTTAGAGATGTAGTTAAAATACATTGCAGTGGTTAAAGAAGTAGTTTTAACTACCTCCCCTGAAAAGTAGTTGAACTACTAGTTAAACTACTCCATCTCGAAGTAGTTAGTAGTCATAGTTAAACTACTGTAGAAGCAGTTAGTGGCCATCGCTGGCTAGAAACATTATGTGCCCGCTTATTGACGGGATACATCTATACAGGTGCTTGGCATTTTTGGGCGATGTACTGACACCGTACGGTGGCTTATCTTACAGAATCATCATTCTGATACCCGACGGGGAGGCCAAAGCTGTATATTCGCCTTCAAACATCGCTTATCACCTCAGGAGGAAGGGTGTAGTCACATTTGCAGCGGGAATTGTATCAATGAATGAAGCCGATCTGCTGGACGCCGCTACGTCACCCGTGTACGTCATGTATGCACGCTTGTGCTTAAGTCAAATTGGGTGTAAACGCCTTTTGCGTAATAGCGCAGGAAATTTACTTATTGAGTTATATGTGGCATGTGCGTTGTTGTTTTCTGAAGGCAAATTCTGAAGGAATATGTATTTCCAGTATTACCAAAGTATTACAATAGAGTGTTAGTATCAGAGTACGGTTTCATCATAGACGTTTCACAAGTATTATAATACAAAAAAAAAAAGAATCACTGTCCATTCCTGATGTGCCCACACCCTCAGCATTGAAGCGTTGTAGCTCAGAAGTGAAGTGGCAAACGGGTCTCCCAAAAGCATTCACACGACACTTTGGCTACCACTCTTTCGTTCACGAGGATGATTTTTTTTTTTTTTTTCAGGTACTACTGGCCAATTCCTGGGGGACTAAGTAGGAGCGGTAAAAAGAATAACAAGAACAACGCACATCGTTCATAAGAACTGAGCCTCAACTACCGCCAAGAATTGTCCAATGGTGTGTCTGCGGACACAACATCGTCCGACAAGCTATTCCACTCATCAATCGTTCTCGGGAAGAAAGCGAATTGAAAAGCGTCTAATGTGCAGTTATACGTTTTAATGTGAAAACTGTGGGTGTTACGCGTGGGGCGCTTATCGAACAATAAAGCGTACTTGTCCTAATCAATTTTAAGCTTACCGTGCACGATTAAGTATAAGGTTTTCAAGCTCGCTAATTTACGCCTTTTCGTTAAAGTGTTTACGCCTGCCCTCTCGTAAAGATCACTAATATACTACTAAGGGGCCTGTATCTGTTAAAAATAAAACGGACGATAAGTATAAAAGCAACAGGTTGAAGGAGATGGGAGCACTACCTTGTCACTCGGAGGCGTTATGCACACGCCTAGGCCAATCGTAGACGTCCTTTAGTGTGTGGGCGGAGCTGACCTGCAGCAGTTCACTTGTCGCGAAGTATGAAATTCATGAACCAACTTTCTAATGAGATGTTTTCGGAGAAATGCGAGTTAGCATAATTGGAGCCAGTCATTATGTAAGTCCACACTCTTTCTAAATACCATGAAATGAGCATGCACCTTGAGATATAATACAAATGACTAAATTTTGGTACACAAATGAGCCGAAAAGGACTCCGCCATTTTCTCGAATGCAATGGGAGCGACGGGCATTCGCGTCAGACGGGCCATGTGTTTTGTAGCGATGGAGCTGTTTGGAGTAGGCGCTGGTCTGATGGCAAGATAGACTGTTTTCTGGCCTAGATAAGCCGGATTCCATGTCATGTTTGTGGTGAAGAAGTGCGTAGTTCTGGATTCAGCTGACTTGCACGTCGAAATTTGACCATTTACATCTAAAAGTACCTGCTCGTTGCAGGACTTAAAAAAAGAGAGGGTGGATTCAAATAATAATTGCCTACGATTCTGCTGTCTCCCATTTCCCCCCCCCAAAAAAAAATGTAAGTTAATGAATCTCAGGTATTTAGTCGTCCAGTAGTTACACGCGCTTTCCCACGAGCTGTCCGCCAGGCTGCATAATGCGTGGTTCACACTACAACTTATCTCCGTTGCGGTTACGGTGCGGATCCAGTGCGGAGGCGGCTGTCGTACGACACGCTGTTCAGACATATGCGTTCTTGATACGTCAAACGCTTGTGGTTGACCAATCACGTCTCCACTCCACCACGTCTCCATTCCACAGGCAGCCATGAACGGGCAACGTGATGTGGTCGGCGAAACTTTGAGTTGTATTGAAGCGTATCTGCGTCATACAGAGCGCGTAAACTGGCCACTTGTTGTTCAAATGGCAGCCGCAGCGCTTCAGCTGAAAAGAAGGAAAAAACGACGACGACAGTGGGTTCGCCAAATACTACAGGAACGTGCCGTGCACGGGGAGCTTGCGCGGAGCGCGTTCGCTCATTGGTCAGCTGCATCTCCGCAGGTAGCCCGTACCGCATGGAGTTCGGTCGAGCTCAACTCTTGCGGTGCGTGTGCTTTTCGGAGTGTCCTGCTTCGTTGTCATGACAACCGTGTCGCGCCGCATCCGTAACGCATGAAAATGCAACAGTGTGAACCAAGCATAACCTGCCGGCATAGGGGACATCTGTGTAGCTTACATAGCTTTTTATTTTTAAAAAAATCTGTAGCCATTAAAAATGAACACCCTGTGTATGCCCAGTCTTTAGAATCAATATAAATATAATAACAATCATTGGGTACGTAAGGGTGTGTCAACCAATTTATGTGGCGACATGTGGCGCATGTGGCGCAGGGTAGAACTGCGGATAATGTCGACCGCTTGGGCTTCCTCTAACGCGCGCCGGACAGAGCCGTTTATAGAAAGAGTGTGGCCATTAGGAGGAGCCTAAACTAAACGGCGTCGTGCGACGTCACGGCTGAACGACCTCCCTCGTCGAGCTCTATTGTTGTCGAGTCGTCAACAGGTTGCATGAAAACCGTTTTTAATTTGTCAAGCAGTGTGTAAAAATCGTTCTCGTAAAATATTTCGGCTGAACAATGTTTTCTTACAGCGCATTTCGATTTATAAAACCGCTTCCGTGGCGGGAGGCTTGCGCGCTCCAGCCACAAGCCACGCCCCATTGACCGTGACGTCAAACGTTAAACGTGCTCTCATTCGCTATGGAAAATTCGTCTGCTTGGGACACGGCATGCTCCTTGTTGACAGCGGTTCATTATGTTCTGTTGGTTTGAGGCATAAAACAGAGGTGCAAACGAACAATAAAACATTACGCTCATAATGGTAACGCGATCGTGTGTGTTATAGTCATTGTTTTTGTTTATTACACACGTCTCCAACTAACGAAAAGTGCCAGCGTCTCCCATGAGGTGGCGCAGGGTGGCGGTTCGTGCTGTTCGCGAAGCGTTGCAACATGACGCGACTCACCTCGTATTCGTTCCTGGAAAACAAGACAAACAAAGTGCGTGCTTTCTGTTTGCAACTTATTGAACTAGTTCAACGATCGCAACTTCCACTCGTACTGCACCTGCACGTCCCCATTCCCTTTTGGAGGAGTGCTGACCTCAATCCACACACGAGTTCCCGATTTCGTTGCACTGCGTGTCTTCACCTTGCAACCGAAAAGAATCAACTGGCGGCAGACTGATCAGACGACCACTGTTTCCGACGCCATGTTCCGTAAAAAAAAGAGAAGAAAAGAAAAAGACAGGTAGCCGTTTCTGATGCGCATGCGTCTTTCGGCAGAACACCGCGCGCGAAAGGAGCCCGCCGTCACCTTGACAATTGTCGATGTCAGATCGCGGCCGAGGTCACTTGCGAGCCCTAGGAGTGGACGCAACGTACAACGTCACATCGTGACGGAGGTGCCCGTCATTTCTCACGTGTTTTCCACGGGAGTGGGAGAGAGCTCTCCGCACTCGTGAGAATCAATCGACTGCTGCGCACAATATTTTTCAGCTACGCTCATATTTCTTGCGTGAAAACGTTATTTAGTGATCGGACATTCCGTCACGATCAAAAACTATTTTTTTTTTTCTCTCTCGGTCTTAGTCTGCTCCTAAAAAGTCCTTTTGCCCTGACGAAGATAGTGCCACTATCGAAACGTCGACCGTTTTGTTAAAATACCATGTTGTAGTTTCCGCGTTAAAGACTATCCTTGACTTTGCTGACCAAAAGCGAGGGAGGCTCCGCCCCCAAATGACGCGCCAATAGGAGGACTCGGGAGGCGGAGCGTTGCGGCCTCTGCTCTTGCCTAATAGATGGCGCATCGGTAGCGCTCGGCTCGGGATATGTGAGCCGCTGTCGTCTGCTTCTTCCGGTAGAGCTACGACCTTGAAGCCTCTGCTCTCGCGTAAGAGATGGCGCAACATTGCCGCTCCGTAAGGGCACGTGTGGTCACCATAACTTTGAGCCTCGACCTTGAGACTGGCCGGTAACATACATTCCGATGACGCGGCGATAGCAAACCATAGTGCGTAGTTTTGACGATTATGCTTCATGGATATGTCATTACATTACCAAATTTGTGGCCAGTTCGACGTTTCGCTCCGCTCTTTTGCGTAAACATTGTCTCAGCTCATGAAAAATGAAAGAATTATTTGTTCTACTCCTCGCACTGAAATAAATCATTTAAAATAAATAATTGGCGCTCCTAAGGGCACGTGTGGTCACCATAACTTTGAGCCTCGACCTTGAGACTGGCCGGTAACATACATTCCGATGACGCGGCGATAGCAAACCATAGTGCGTAGTTTTGACGATTATGCTTCATGGATATGTCATTACATTACCAAATTTGTGGCCAGTTCGACGTTTCGCTCCGCTCTTTTGCGTAAACATTGTCTCAGCTCATGAAAAATGAAAGAATTATTTGTTCTACTCCTCGCACTGAAATAAATCATTTAAAATAAATAATTGGCGCTCCTAAGGGCACGTGTGGTCACCATAACTTTGAGCCTCGACCTTGAGACTGGCCGGTAACATACATTCCGATGACGCGGCGATAGCAAACCATAGTGCGTAGTTTTGACGATTATGCTTCATGGATATGTCATTACATTACCAAATTTGTGGCCAGTTCGACGTTTCGCTCCGCTCTTTTGCGTAAACATTGTCTCAGCTCATGAAAAATGAAAGAATTATTTGTTCTACTCCTCGCACTGAAATAAATCATTTAAAATAAATAATTGGCGCTCCTAAGGGCACGTGTGGTCACCATAACTTTGAGCCTCGACCTTGAGACTGGCCGGTAACATACATTCCGATGACGCGGCGATAGCGAACCATAGTGCGTAGTTTTGACGATTATGCTTCATGGATATGTCATTACATTACCAAATTTGTGGCCAGTTCGACGTTTCGCTCCGCTCTTTTGCGTAAACATTGTCTCATCTCATGAAAAATGAAAGAATTATTTGTTCTACTCCTCGCACTGAAATAAATCATTTAAAATAAATAATTGGCGCTCCTAAGGGCACGTGTGGTCACCATAACTTTGAGCCTCGACCTTGAGACTGGCCGGTAACATACATTCCGATGACGCGGCGATAGCGAACCATAGTGCGTAGTTTTGACGATTATGCTTCATGGATATGTCATTACATTACCAAATTTGTGGCCAGTTCGACGTTTCGCTCCGCTCTTTTGCGTAAACATTGTCTCAGCTCATGAAAAATGAAAGAAATATTTGTTCTACTCCTCGCACTGAAATAAATCATTTAAAATAATTGTACTGTGTGTTTCTTTCTTTCTTTTTGTAAGTAGTACGGAAGTATGTAAAAAGGAAAGAAATGTTGCTGCTTGTTCTACTCCTCACACTGAACTAAATCCTTTGAAATAATTATACGCTGTTTCTTTTTTTCCCTTTTTGTAAGTAGTTACCGAAGAAAATAATTGTACTGTGTGTGTGTGTGTTTCGTTTTTGTAAGTACAGAAGTACGTAAAAAGGAAAGAAATGTTGCTGATTGCTCTACTTTTTGCACTGAAATAAATCATTTGAAATAATTGTGCACTGTGTGTGTCTTTTTCGTTTTGTAAGTAGTTACGGAAGAAACTGTTTCGTTTTTGTAAGGGATTCCGGGATCGAACGTCGTTTGGTCGAAAGCTGTCGCGGAACATTTGGACGAAAGCCATTTAATCGAACACCGTTTGACCGAAACGGAAGCGGTCATGAAATAGAACACACAGACAACGTGACAAGATTAAGAAGCAATTCCCCAAGGCCCTGATACCTTCTGCATATTTCCTGCAGATATGTTGGAAAAACGCAGCGAACCACATGTCTCACGTTAGCGTGGGCGTAGGAAAAAATTGTCCCAGTTTGCGGAGCATTTTACCAAATGAAATGTTTGGGCGTAGTTTTAGCAATACGCTGAGACAGTATCAGCCACGAGGACATGAGAGTGGAGCTAAACGTCTAATTTTACTTTCAAACTCCTGCAAACGCAGTTTCAGCAAATGCAAATAAATAGCGGGAAAAAAAAAAGGCACATCATCGGATCGCCTTCTGGATGCGAAAAAGTGGATTAGGATGAGGAATGTGTTTATGGGCGAGCGGATGACACAGAGTGAAATATTCCTTGGGATAACAGCATTTAGAACTGAAGATTTCTTTTTTTTGTTTTCTTCTTTTTTGTTTCATCAACGCTCCAAGCCGACCAAATGTCCCGCGTTCGATCAAACAGCTTTCGACCAAACGACGTTCGATCAAATGTCCCGGAACCCTTACAAAAAGGAAACACACACACAGTGTACAATTATTTTCTTCCATAACTACTGACAAAAAGGAAAAAAAGACACACACACACAGTACAATTATTTTCTTCCGTAACTACTGACAAAAAGGAAAAAAAGACACACACACACAGTACAATTATTTTCTTCCGTAACTACTTGCAAAAAGGGAAAAAAAGAAACAGAGTATAATTATTTCAAAGGATTTAGTTCAGTGTGAGGAGTAGAATAAGCAGCAACATTTCTTTCCTTTTTATATAGTTCTGTAACTACTTACAAAAAGAAAAAAGAAACACACAGTACAATTATTTTAAATGATTTATTTCAGTGCGAGGAGTAGAACAAATATTTCTTTCATTTTTCATGATCTGAGACAATGTTTACGCAAAACAGCGGAGCGAAACGTCGAACTGGCCACAAATTTGGCAATGTAATGACATATTCATGAAGCATAATCGTCAAAACTACGCACTATGGTTTGCTATCACCGCGTCATCGGAATTTAGGTTACCGGCCAGTCTCAAGGTCGAGGCTCAAAGTTATAGTGACCACACGTGCCCGTACCGAGCGCCAATGTTGCGCCATCTCTTACGCGAGAGCAGAGGCTTCAAGGTCGTAGCTCTACCGGAAGAAGCAGACGACAGCGGCTCCCATATCCCGAGCCGAGCGCTACCGATGCGCCATCTATCAGGCAAGAGCACAGGCCGCAGCGCTCCGCCTCCCGAGTCCTCCTATTGGCGCGCCATTTGGGGGCGGAGCCTCCCTCGCTCTTGGTCAGCAAAGTCAAGGATAGTCGCCATGCACTGACCAGAGCCTACGTGTTGGAAAAGGGCTAGGCAGAAATCGCAAGCCCTCATGTTCATATTAACAACCAAGTAGTGACGGAACAGGATAGACGAAACAGAATAAACATATTTTTCTGTTTCGTCTTGCTTCGTGTCACTTTGGTTTCTTCGTTGAGTCATGCACCAGCCTGCGCAATTTCCGTTCTGTCAAGAATTGAAATGCGTGCATTCGCTAATGGCGACTACAAAATGGATCACCTGGGACTGACAACGGCGAGCGCTGTCACCACCACCATCACCACCTGGGACTGAAGCGTCAGCCATAAGTGGTGGGGCGCAACGAGCACTTCTGCCCAATACTTTACGTTGATTGTAACTTCTTGTGCGCTGTGTGAAGGGGATATGGCATGGAGGCGCCCATCTATTTGGAGTAGTCAAGCTTGCAAGCTTTCATTCAGGAAAGTAATTCTATCGGGGCAGCGGTCTCCATATCCCTGCTAGAAGAAGACACTTGGGGTTCGAACAAAACAGTCATGCAGTGAGCAATCAACTGTCGGCTTTCGATGGCAGAATGGTTTCCAGGACACATTTTACTAGGAGCACCTGCAATGTTGGACATCGACTGGTACGAGTACCGGCTTGAACTTGGTCGCCCTTGCCATTGACGATTACAGCCTTCCATAGCGTAAAATATCTGAGACAAATTAAAGACTGTCTTACTTCATTACCGCCTTGTCTCCAATCTACAGAGTGTTACCCTATAAAAGTCTACCCGTGCCGCCATGCCGTACTCGCCAATTACTCAATGCAGGTGGCACATTGTGCGATCTTCATATAAAGCTCATAAGCTTAAGCGCCGCAACACGAAGTTATAACTCAAAACGTGAGATTCCCGTAGTCAAAACAATCAAGATGGCGGCGTTGAGAAGAGCACTTGCCATGCTGCTCCCCAGACGACGACGTGTCGCATATCCTGCCAGCCGGATGGAACTGCAGTTTTCATTTCGCTTTCGTGTAACTGTCGTATTTTGCTCAGAAGTAAGCAAGTGAGGTACGAAAAATGCCGACGTACTCAGCAGACGACACCCAAAAGGGATGTCGTCTGCTTACTGAGAGGCGCCATCTTGGCTGTTTTGCCTACGGGAACCTCACGTTTTGCGCTATAACTTTGCGTAACCGTGCTCAATCACTTCCATGGATGAATGTCCCTATGAGGTTTATACGTAGACAACACATTGTACCGCCTGCATTGAGTAATTGGCGAGCACGGCATGCCGACGCGGGTAGACTTTTATAGGGTAACACCCTGTAGATTTGGCAATACAAGGGGGATTCAATGTTGTCGATTATACTGTTGCATATTTCATTGAGCATACTCTGCTGTGCATTGTAATGCCATCATATTTTCGTTCGCATGTACATAACATGTAAATATAAAATATTTTTTATATACAAATTAAAGGAAGCCATAGCTTCCTTGCGAATGTACAACGAAAGAAAAAGAAAAGGAAAAACGTCGTCCTCGTGTCGTGTCTACCTCGTGTAAATAGGCGATTGGTTTTCATCTGTAGCCGCGTTTACATAAATACGACACTAGCGTATCGTATCCAGTTTTACAATCGAATCCACCCATGTAAACGCTCAATTCGCTAGGAGAGCGTATCGTATTCAATTCGCTAAACAGAGGTGGATCGAGACGTTGGATGCGCATTCAGACTGTGCGTGTAAACAGACGATGCGCATCAAGGCAAGAAGAGAGGATTATGGGAAGCGGCGTTCGGCTGCGGGCTAGTTGCGTCGTCTGCTACTCCTAGTCGGGATCACAAAATGATGATATGAGGGAGTTCACAGCCACGCTCCGTTTTGGATATGTAGGTTAGTCTACACTAACAGAAGCAGCAGGGCTTGCAGCCGTAGAGCAGAGTTCATTCTGAAGTACGCTTGAAAATGGGGTGTAGATGTTACGCTTTCGACGTTTCAGCGTTCGGTGCGACGGTAGCGGGACACCGGAAACGGCAGTGTTTGCGGAAGTGCGCCTCTAACTTTCCGACATGACACAGCGTGGCGCCACCTCCGTTGTGGGCTCGATGCGCATTCATGTAATCGGTGGCGTATCGTCTTCTCTCTGGTTTCGACTCGATTCGATACGCTTGTGTCGTATTAATGTAAACACGGCTTGTGACACCCAAGTAAACGTTGTATGCGAAAACGTTTAAGAAAAAACATACATATATATATACAGAGTGTGTGCGGGTAAACCTATCCGGCATTTGCACACGTAACCCGTTGTCTACTTACCTGAGGAACTTCCGGTGGCGCACGATGGCGTATTTATGCGTACGAAAGCTACAAAAAAAACAAACAAACTGGAAGCCATATTTAGCGTAAAAAATAAACAAAGCGCGAAAACGTCGGCTTCCATGCATTAGAATAGGGCAACATGGCCGCCTCAGGAGAGTTGTATTCAGGCACCGCTAGGGGAGCTATCGGTGCAGAAACCGAAACGATGATGCTCATCGGCAGTGCCCCTAGCGGTACCTGCACATAACTCACCTGAGACCGCCATGTTGCCCTATTCTAATGCATGGAAGTCGACGTTTTCGCAGTCTGTTTATTTTTTTACGCTTTTTACGTAGGCATAAATACGCCATCGTGCGCCACCGGAAGTTCCTCAGGTAAGTAGATAACGACTTACGTGTGCAAATGACGGTTTGGTTTATCTGCACACAACCTGTATGTATATATTTCCAGGAGCAATACTCACAATACTGCTCCTCGACCGCTCCTCCAGTGCAAGGCAGACCGTGTTATCAAAAGTGCTCTCGCAATACAAAAAAGAGCAGGTTCACCTTTGCCCCCTTCCACCGGGTACACGGATTCGAAGGGAGGCATGAGCTTAGTGTACTGTCATCAAGTAAGAAACATGTCTATGGAGGGATGCCCCTTTACACGGCTTTACATAAGCGTGTGCACAAATCACTTCATTCGATATTCTGCATTCCTATAGCGTTTCACAGTAACCCCATCGTCCCGTCGACCAATGCTTTCAACACTATCTTACAGATTTTAATGACGACCGTCGTTAATGATCAAACTCACTAGTTTTCTTCACCGTGGCGTGCAGCAAAAGGTAGCTCACACGAACGCCTTCGGAAGGCCTAGTACTCACTTGGCCTAACAGGTCATAGCCAATATGATGCACTACAATATGATAGACAAAGAATATCACCGTATACCCAATCAGGGTGGAAGATGCGATTCCCTAAAGGGCGTTGGGAATCTGTGGAGCAATTGACACATGAATGAGGAATGATATTCAAATTATTCTGGCCCTCATATACGGTTCCTGTTACCGCCAGTAGACCAATAAGGGAACCTTGCGCACGTCTCATTGGCCGCCATCATGACACTCAAGAGGAACACTTTTCCGTTGTGTGGAAAAAGAAGCTTCCTCGTTCCTTCGTTGCCTGTGGTCCTGGACCTGCAGTACAACTTTATTCAGTTTATAAGATCTCGTTGAATGTGATTCGGTCCTTGCTCCGCCTTTTCCAGAATGTGTTGCACACCCCCACGCAACAAGGTCACGGCCACGGAGGGAACAGCTCCAGTCTATCTGTCTGCCTCAGTGTCACATAACAGAGTTGCACGACAAGGCGGTAATCCTCTACCGTCTTTATCAGACGCGTCGCAGTCTTTAATGGGGCATGGTGTCCTTCCTCTGGAGGCTGCAGCGGACAGCGTATAGTTGATCTCCACACGTCCTCATCACATTCCAAGGACTTTTCTGTGCAGTGTTCAAAATGCTACGGACGAGGGAACTCTTGGTTGTGCTCGCGGCGTTATATTCGGTGAACTCCGTTCAGCTCAACCTCGAAAAGTCACTGAGTGACTTTGTTAGCACGCTTGAACAGTATGCGACGCAGAAAAATGATGTCGTCTTTGTCCTGGACGAATCTGGAAGCATTGGTTCCAATAATTTTCCGCACGAGCTTGAAATGGTAGAAATGATTGCAAGACTGTTAACTGTGTCCCCAGACTTCTCTAGGATTGCAGTGGCGACTTTCTCCTATGGGTATGTTGATCATGTTGACTATATCGCGAACAGTGCTGGAAGCAGTATGTGTTCGCTTATTGAGAAGATACACCGAATTCCATACCGAGGTGGTGGAACCCAAACATCATATGCCTTGAAGCATGCGGACACAATCTTAGGAAATGGTAGACCGGGATCTAACAGGTAAGTTCAGGTTCTATTTCGAACCATAATCAATGCGTGCCGACTTGCGGAAACTAGATTAGTGACTGCCTCTTTGCTAATCAAAATAAATTGTTAATTTCGACAATCAAACTGCGTTGCGAAAGCAGTTTCAAGTTACGGCTCCTCAAGTCTTAACTGAAAAAAAAAATATATCAATAAAAAAATAAGCAGCAATGACATGCGTTTCATTGTTCCTTGACTGTCGAAGTTTGTCCTATTATTGTGTCGCCATCTGAGCAAACGCACCTCATCCAATGCGAAATGATAAGTTGAACTTGCACGCTTGGAGGATTAACCTGATACAACATGAAACTGATACCGTTGCAGTTCTGAAGTAAAGGAACGTTCTACTAAAGGAGTTCCGTCTGCCGTAACTTGCTAACAAATGAAAAGCGTTGAGCCCCGTGGGCCGGGTGTGAAGCGGAAAGAGCACGCGGAAGGGATGGGTATCAGGGGGGGGGGGGGGCAACTTGGAGGCAAGATAAGACAAAATTAATAAAAGTAGCGAGCGATGTTTCGAGCTTTTCATCAGAACCGTGTGAAAATGAAGCACAGACGGCAAGGTTAGGCACGCCGCCAGGTGGCTACACGACACGTGCTGAAGGGATGGCATGTGACACACTTTGACTATAATAGCGATTTCAGCTGGTCGTTTTTCGTGCAGAAAACGTCGCACTGACTCGAGCGTGCACGTTCTGCTTTCAGGGTGACACGCAACGTGTTCTGCTGGTCGCTTCGCGTGCAGCGTGTGCTCGCGAGCACCGAATCCGTGTAGGTTTGGCCAGACCGGTAATATCGGCGGTGTGGACCGGAACACGAGCCCTCGAGTTCCGCTTTCCGTTCCTTCGCATCCTCCTTTTCATTGGGCACGTTAGGTTCGTGCTCCGGGAACGTCCCCACTTTCAGGGTATCGCTTAACACCTCCAAAGTGACTTCCGGTGCACGTTCCTGGGTGCACCCTGCGCACCCCTTCTTCGGAGCCGGGGAACGCTGGGGAAGAGCGGGGCCAGTTCCGGAGTGTGACGCATGTTCCGGTGTACTGACTTTCGAAATGGCGCATGTTTCGTGTCCTTATAGGACGTTTATTGAACTGTATAACTGGTTGATTACATTGCTGCGTACAGAGAGAGAGGTACACTTGCGTGCACACTATATATATATATTTGTGGAGCGTACAGAGGGCGTCTGAGCAGGGGTGTTATATGATGCGCCCGTGAGGAGTGATGCCATCTGGCTTATACATCTCTAAACATCCTCCCCTTTGAAAGAAATCGCTTGTCTTCTTTAAATAAATGCAACATAACTGCAAGCTTAGTGAAACAGAAAGTCCTTGAAACGGCGGGGCGGTCTTCGATCTCTTGTAGGCCGGTGCTGATCCTCCTCTTGTATTGTTGGAGGGGTGTTGCAAGCGTTGTCTTCTGTGTCCAGCAGGTCATTGTGGTCCAACAGGGGTTGGTTCGGTCGACTGCATCTTTGAGAGGTGGATATTGGTTCATTGTGCTTCTTCTCGCGGTGAGGGACTTCACGTAGATGTACGCGATTGCGTCTGAGAAGTTGGCCCTCGCTGCGAACTTCGTATGAACGTGGTCCACATTTTCTCGTTATTGTCCCGAGCTTCCATTTGCTCGTGCTTGCCACTGGTTGTACTCGTACAGTCTGTCCTGGTTGTAGCTCACTGAGCTGCTTCGCACTTTTGTTGTAGTAAGTGGCACTTCGTCTTTGTTGTGCTTGCTTTGCTATTTGTGGTGTCCCATATCTCGGCTGCAAGAGGACCTCCGTTGTAGGGAGTGTGGTTCGCGTTCTGCGCCCTAGAAATGCTTGTGCGGGCGACATTTGTGTTCCTTACTGGGGTGTGTTCCTGTAGTCAAGGAAAGCTAGCTGTGGTTCTCGCCCACTCTCGAGTGCTTTCGTTATTAGTTTCTTCGCCGTTTTCACTGCAGACTCCACCATGCCGTTTGATTGCGGGTAGTGTGGGCTGCTCGTGTGATGCCTAAAGTCCCATTCATTCGCGAACTGGGCGAACTGCTGGCTGGCAAATTGGGGTCCATTATCCGTGAACACTTTTAGCGGAATGCCATATCTGCCGAAGTGAGCTTTCAGCTTTCTGATAACTGCGTCACTCGTTGTGGAACGGAGTTCGTCCACTTCCCAGAAGTTGCTGAGGTAGTCGACCGTGACGAGAAAATGGCGTCCTGCGCATTCCATTAAGTCCACGCCTATTTTCTCCCAGGGATTTGCTGGAACAGGGTGGGACATCAGCGGTTCCTTTTGTTGTTTTGTCATGTGTGCCTGGCAAATGTCACACGCTCGTACAAGTTCTTTCAGTTCAGCGCTGATTCCCGGCCAGTATACACATTCTCTTGCTCGACGGAGACAACTTTCAATGCCCATGTGGGACGCGTGAAGCTTCTGTTTGATCTCCGTTCGTATTTCCTTTGGTATTACCAGCCTTTGTCCTCGGTATAGTAGTCCGTCTTCCACACTCAGCTCTTCGCGAAACGTAAAGTATGGTAACGCTTCCGGTGGGACATTCGCTTTATCGTCTGGCCATCCCGTTGCTATCATTTCCGCAAGTACTTGGGATGTCGCGTCGCCTGCTGTGGCTTTGCGCACCTTTTCCAGCGTTGCCGGACGTACTGGTATGTGTGTGATAACATTCACAATGGGCGCTTCCTCATTTTCAGTGTCTTGCTCGAGGTATGCTCGTGAGAGGGTATCTGCAATGACGACCGTCTTTCCTGGTTGGTAGACAATGTCTACGTTGTACCTTTGTACCTGAAGCATCATTCCTTGTAGTCGTCGGGGCATTTGTGCGAGCGACTTTTGTTTGATTGCTTGTAGAGGCATGTGGTCAGTAATGACCGTTGTCTTTCTTCCATAAGTGTATTGGTGAAACCTCTGCAGGGCGAATTTGATTGCGAGCATCTCCTTCTCAATCTGAGCATATCTGGTCTCTGGTTGGCTTAGAGCTCTGCTTGAAAATTCCAATGGATGTCCTTCCTGTAGCAGGACTGCGCCTAGTCCGTCTTTGCTGGCGTCGCATTGTATAGTCAACTCCTTTTTGTTGTCGTAGTATGCAAGCACTGGGGTTTGCGTAACCATGCTCTTGATCTTGTTGAAGGCTGCATCTTGCTCAGCTCCCCATATCCATGGCGTATCTTTCATGGTTAGTCTCCGCAACGGTTCTAGTTCGCTGGACAGACGTGGCATATAGCGCGAAAGATAGTTAGCCATGCCGCAGAATCGTTGCACTCCTTGCACATCTTGGGGTGGTAGCATCCCTGTAATTGCCTTCACCTTGTCTGTGTCTACTGCAAGACCTTCCTTTGTAAGTCTGTGTCCCAAAAAGAGAGTTTCTGCCTTGTTAAGCTCACATTTCCTTTTGTTGAGTTTGATGCCCTCTTGACGGCATCGATTTAGCAGCTTCTCAACCTTATTATTGTGGTCTTCTTGCGCTTGTCCTTGAGTGGAACCTACGCCGTAGACTAGAATGTCGTCGGCCACACAGACTACACCAGGCATGTCCCGTAGTGCCATTTGAAGATGCTTCTGAAATATTTCGCTGCTGACCTTCAACCCGAATGGCAGTCTGAGCCATCTCTTTCTTCCAAATGGCGTTTGAAAAGTTGTCCGCAAACTTGATTCTTCGTCGAGTTCGCAGTGCCAGTATCCGTTTCTGAGATCAAACCTGGAGAACACTTTTGCCTCTGCAAGATCTGGCAAGAGGTCATCAAGCACTGGCAGAGGATGAACCTCTCTTTGCAATGCTTTGTTTAAGGCTTGTGGATCTATGCAGATGCGCATTTCTCCCGACTTCTTTTCTGCAATGACCATTCTGTTCACCCACGGGGTCGGCTCATCTACAGAGGTGATTACACCGTTAGCTTCGAGTTTGTCAAGTAGCTTTTTGACTTCAGCCTTAATGTTCACCGGCACTCTGCTGGAGGTGCATAGTTGTGGTTGTACAGTTGGGTCCACGGTCAGATGTACCTTTCCTGGCAAATGTCCAAGTTCTTCATTAAACACATCGTTGTGCTTGTCAAAGATAGCTGTCTCCTCATATACTTGTGACACGAGGTCATAGTTAAAAGTGAGAAGACCCATTTTTTCGGACACATCCTTGCCGAGTAGAGGTGTGTAATCTTCTCTTACCACAACAAATTCAACGAGAGAGCGAGTCTTTCGTTGCTTTACATTCCTTATCCAGAGTTGGCAGGTCCCGACTGGTGTAACCGTACTCCTATTCCAAGCTCTCAGAGCTGTTGTTGGGCTCAGCTTCCTGCCTTCAACGAACTTAGCAGGAATCACGTTCAAGGTTGCTCCGCTGTCTACCTGGAATTTCACTGCGCTGCCATCTTCAAGTAGCATAGTTGCGAATATTCGTTTCTTGTCATTATTTGTGGATACGTGAAGCACTTCCTCTTCAGAACTAATGGGACTGTCTTCTTGCAAACCGTGAACTTTGCCCGCTTTGCATACTTTTGCAAAATGATTCTTTTTACCGCACTTTGCACAATTTTTAGTCCAAGCTGGGCATTCACTTCTCAGCCGCTTATGTCGTCCCCCACAATAGCGACAGTTCTGCACTTCCTTCTTGTTTTCGTTGCTACCTGTCTGAGTTGGCTTCGTTTTGGAACGCTGTTCTTTGCATCGTATGGCGTTAATGACACTCTCGGTTAGTTTCGCAGGTGAGTTGTCTTGGAATGCCTTCAGTTGCGTTGCCGCTGACTCATGTGCAAGACATATTTTAACTCCGTTGTCAAGGGTTGGATCCACGTGCTTTAAAATGTCTGTTCGTAGAGCGTTACTTTCAACCCCGAAGACAACTTGGTCTCGTATCATTTTGTCAGTTTGTGCTTGAAAATTACATGCTTTGGCACGCAACTTCAAGTCCGTTAAGAACGTATCAAAGGCCTCATCAGTGCCCTGAACTCGGCAGCGAAAGGAGTACCGTGCTTGGATTTCGTTTTCCTTAGGCGCAAAATACTTGTCAAGCTTCTCTATAACCGTGTTCCACACTAAATCTGGCTCTGGTGTTGCCTCGGTGGCCTCTCCGAAGTCAAGCGTGTTATAGACATCAATGAGATTGGATTGGATTGGATTGGAAAAGAAAGAAAAATATGGAGAGGTTAGTCCCGACCCAGTCAGAACTGGCTACTCCAAAACGCGTTTGTTGGTAAACAAAAAGAAAGAAAAAGGTCAGCTACGAAAAATAGGACAAACAACCAAACAACCAAGCAGGATAAAGCATAAAGGAAGACGGGGGAAAGGAAAGGGGAGACGTTCGACGCCGAGAATCACTCACTGCACAATGTCAGATATAGTGCGAACACAATGTCACCGAAGTTTTCACAGAGTGTCCAGCAAGTCCGAAGCGATAAGAAAGTCCACAAGAGCGCGCAATGCCGGCACCTGGTGTTGGGCGGGCCAGCAGCCTAGAACCTTCACAACGGAGAAAGGGCGATTGTCGAGGCGGGCTAGTGCCGCCTCAAGGGAAAGACGAGGCTCTCTGTATCGAGGGCAGGCTTCTATAACATGCTCTGTGTCCTCCAATACCCCGCACTCGGAACAATCCGGTGTGGAAACCTTCCCAAGTTTAAAGAGGAGGCGGCCGGTATATGGCACATTGAGACGTAGCCGGTGAATGATGGAGGTAACGGCCCGGGGGAGCGCTGGGGGCATTAAAAACTGCAGGTCTGGATCCACTTTGTGCAGCAGTGAGTTAACTGGGACGCATCGACGCCAGTGTTCCCCGCTCAGACGTTTCACTACTGCGTTTATCGTGCTCTTTGCATCCCCTCTTGTGAAGTAGACGGGATGCGTGCGAACGCCACGCGCTAGATGGGCACGCCTGGCAGCCGCATCCGCAGCCTCATTTCCGGGGACACCGCAATGGCCAGGGACCCACTGCAACTGGATGTCATGTCCCCGTGATACGGCAGAAGTGTACACTTCAAGGACGTCATGCACCATTGGAGACAGACATCCCGATCCTGTAGAGTGGAGAAGGACTTGTAAGGCGGCTTTGGAGTCGGTGTAGATGGACCACTGAGCTGGGGATGGAGAGGATGCAATGAAGCCAAGCGCCATACAAATCGCGTGCAGTTCCGCCGCCGCCGCCGACGTGCGGTGTGAGAGTCTTGCACATCCTTCAGCTGACAACTGTGGGATCACATAGGCGCAAGCAGAGCCGGAACGCGTCGTTGATGCGTCGGTGAAAACCTGAATCTTCCCTCTATCGCTGTCAAGTACGGCCAAGGTGAGCTGCCGTAGAACAACCGTCGACGCAGCTTTCTTCGAGGACACTCCAGGTACCTCGACACGGACAGGGGGTGTGGGCAGGGCCCATAGTGGGTCAGGGTGCTTCGGCAGAGATTTGTGCTTGGGGATGATGCTTCGGTGGGCAAGAACGGCTTGGCTGTACCCAGACGCTGGACGACGAGTCAAAGCGCGCACTAAGGGGTGTCGGTGGTGGCGAGTTGCCAGCCTCATATAGTGGCTAAGAGACTGATCGAGCCTCATGATGGGTACAGGTGGCTCCTTGGCTTCCGCGAAGACTAGAGCAGTTGATGTGGACTTGTGGACGCCGAGGCACGTCTTGATGCTCTTCACAAGAATGGTCTCCAGCAGTTGCTCAGATGTGGGGCAGAGATGATGCAGTACTGGAAGGTGGTAAGTCAATACCTGACGTACAAGGGACCGGTGAAGACCGAAAAGAGCCCTAGAAGTGAGCCCCCACCGGGTACCACAGAGGTAGCGCAGAACATTCAGTCGGGACTCTGCTCTGTCTTTCAAGCAGCGAACTTCTGCTCTCCACGATAAGCTGCGGTCGAGGATGAGACCAAGGAACCGGTGGTGCGTAACGCGCCTCACTGGGTGCCCACTTATATAGAGCTGAAGGTTTCTCAAATGGCGGCGTGTGAAAGGCAAAAACACAGTCTTTTCATGGGACAGGTCCATACCTCTCTCTGCCAGGAAGGAGGCTACAATGTCCAGCGCGCTTTGCAGGCGCCGTTGTAGTGCTGGCCACTGCTTTCCAGAAGACCAGATACAAATATCATCAGCGTACAAGCTAACATTGACGCCCCGTGGCAGGAGAGAGGGTAGTGCGGCCATGACAACGTTGAACAGGAGCGGGCTAAGGACGCTTCCCTGTGGGACACCAGCTGCTGTACCGTGATGAAGGGTTTCGCCTTCTGAGGTTTTCACGTATACGGTCCTGTCTCGCAAGAAGTCAGAGATCCACCTAAGGGCTCTCCCCGTGACGTCCATAGTAAAAAGCCCATGCAGCACGTGATTGTGACTTGTGGTGTCATAGGCTCGCTTGACATCCAGAAAAACGGCAACACTCAGGAGGCCGTCAGCACTAGCCTGTTCCACGTGGGATACCACATTAATCACGCAGTCCATCGTGCTACGTCCCCGTCTAAAGCCAGCCTGTGCTGGATCTAGAAGGCTTCGGGATTCCAGGAACCAGTCGAGGCGGTTCAGGATCAACCTTTCAACAAGTTTGCAGAGACAGCTAGTGAGGCTGATGGGCCGAAACGATGCCAGTTCTCTTGGTGACTTTCCTGG
Source organism: Ornithodoros turicata (assembly GCF_037126465.1). Lineage (NCBI taxonomy): Eukaryota > Metazoa > Arthropoda > Arachnida > Ixodida > Argasidae > Ornithodoros > Ornithodoros turicata. Next base: position 68,408,135 of record NC_088205.1, read on the forward strand.
TTTCAGCACCGGGATTACGCGGGCAGTCTTCCACATGTCAGGTACGACTCCGTCCCTCCAAGATTCATTTATGAGACACAGCAGCTTACCAAGTGTCTCAGGTCCCAAAGAGAGTAAGGCATGGTATGAGATCCCGTCGGGTCCTGGCGACGAGCCTTTCTTTGCGACAGAAATTGCAGACTGTAGTTCGTTTAAGGAGAAATCTAGGTCCATCAGAGGCTCGCGAGCACCGCAATGGAAGTCGACTACCTTGAGAGTATCATGGGCAGACTGCTTGTGAGCGTCATCTAAGGAGGCACAGGATGAGCGAGTGAGGAGACGGCAGAAATCGTCACCAACAGTTAATTCTGGTACGTCCTGGTGAAGCGCCAGTGCTCGGAAGGGCGTCTCCTGTGCAACAGCAGGGCAGCTGAGGGTCTTGATCACCTGCCAAATTCTTGAGGTCGGCGTATAAGGGGAAAGGGAGGAACAGAACGTCCTCCAGGTCTTTCGACCAAGGCGCTGAAGGTGTTTGCGTATAAGGCATCGTAATTTACAGACGTCCTTGTAGTCTCGAGGACATCCAGTTCTGCGGAACCGTCGCTCTGCTCGACGTCGTATTGCTCTGAGGCGTTCAAATTTAATATCGACAAAGGAGTGCATTGGCGGTACAGAGATTTGCTTGCTTGCCATAGAGAGGCTGGACCCCAAAGCGTGTGTAAAATCTTCCAGGTTTCCGGACGACGGGGCCAATTCTTCTGCCCGTGACTTGAAAACTTGCCAATTTATAAGCCTCCTTTTGTTAGGAAGACCTTGTATCCCTCTATGGGATACGAGCACTGGCAGGTGGTCACTACCCATGGTATCCGAAGCAGGCATCCAGTGCAGTGTTCGGGCAAGTGCTGCAGAGCAGAAGGTGACATCTAAGCAGCTGGAGTACGACGGCCCGCGAAAAAAAGTCGGGGAACCATCATTCAAAACAATGGCACCAGAAGTCTCTAGGCACTGCTGTAAGAGGCGACCCCGCGCATCCTCATGTTGGCTTCCCCACGCGTTGCCATGGGCATTGAAGTCCCCACACACGATGAAATGTTGAGGCAGCAGTCGGAAAAACGACTCGAACTCGCGTTCTTCGATGCGTACTGAGGGAGCGATGTACACGCAAGCAATAGCGACCTGTTGCCCGTGAAGACGGACACTGCACACAACATATTCGAAGTGGTCATCGGAAGATGAACAAAGAAGAGCACTTGGGAGGTCTTTTCTTACGCAGAGCATCGCCCTGCTGAACCCAGTGTGTTTCTCAGAGCGATAGATAACATAACTTGAGAGTCTGAAAGAGGCGGGCACACGTGCTTCACAGAGAGCAAGGAGGGGCATCTGGTGTCTGAAGACGAAATTTCTAAAGTCGCTTAACTTGTTCTGTAGACCGTTGCAGTTCCACTGAAAGACGCAAGACCCAGAGTATCTATATGCCATCATTGGTGGATACAGGACACGTTTGTTGGTAGCTACTCAGAAGGGTTTCCAGCATGAGCAACGCTTGCACCTCAGGCAGCTCAGCAGCTGTTGGGATAAGCCTTAGAACCGATCGGAATGCGGCTAAGATGAGCGGCAAAAGCGGGGTGAAACAGTCGCGACCTTGCCTGTCCCGGATAGGTTGCTTCTCAGTTCGTCTCGCACGTCCTTCCTGAGGCGTGGGGCGTAACATTTCCAGGGAACCTTTTGCTGGAGCTGGAAGTCCAGATAAAGGTTTGGAACCAGTTGTGTCGGTCACGACTACTTCAGCAAAAGACTTTTTTATCTTGGGCTGCCGCGATTTTGGTTCTCTTGGGGGGGCACGGTGAGGAGAGTGTCCGAGAGACGAAGACGAAGGATTACAGTCCGACTGTTGCTTAACGTAACTCGGGTTAGGGCGAGCCGCTGCTGCTTTTTTTAAATTGCCGCCGCCGTGTGCAACCTTACGGACGTGGGCTGCAGCAGCAGCTTTGGCGATCCTGCATGCCCCATATGACGCCACGTGATTTTCCCGCAGTTGGCACACTTGGGCTCGCGTCGGGACGTGCAAGCCTTAAAGTCGTGCGATCCCGCGCATATTTTACATCTCTGAGTGCCACGACAGTCTTTGGCGTAGTGCCCAAACCTCTGGCACTTGAAACACTGAGTAGGAGGAGATATATATTCAGTTACGGGATGCGACGTAAACCCCAAATTCACCTCAGCGGGCAGAGACTGGCCCGGAGAGAAGGTGAGAATGACGCTAGATTTCTGGTACGCCGTGGAGGATCCGTCGACCTCTCTTCTGTAAACAATTTCCCTCTGAACCGCAGACACTCCGTAGGGTTTGAGGTATTCTAGGAGGTCGCTATCAGAGTACAGTCTCGGTATGTTATGGATTCGCCCCATTGTTCTGAGATACGACTCCGGAACGCTTGTCTGGACATCTAGGCCTGCAACCTTTTTTAGCTGGAGAAGACTATTTGCAGCTCCTTCTGAAGGGACGGTGATAACAAGGTCGCCGTCCTTGGTGATGCGATGTGAAATGATCTTTTCTTGTGTGGCCGTCATAACATCGCTTACGATACGGTTAGGATTCACTTTCCAAAAAGACACATCAGGATTGACCCTCTTGAAAACGATGGGGATACCTGCAGGACGATTTTTCTTATACGTGACCACCTGGAAAGGTCTGGGATCCGGGTCTGTGATCATCTCAGCAATTTCGTCTGAGAGCTCATGCTCTATAATCTGGGTGCCTTCTTCGTCCGATGAAGCCTCATCAGAGACGTCGTGGTCTTCACGGGGCCGCTTGCACCGAAGAGGAGTGTGATCCGTAGTGGGCAGAGCAGGCAGCGGCGGGACGGCGCCTGGGACGTTGCCCAGCGATGGGTCCGACATCGCCGTCGCGGTCCTATAAGTCTCTTTGGACCACCGAGGAAAGCTTCAGGACAGAATATAATGTACAGAAAACAAGAAAATTAACAATTCAGCAGGGAAGCAAAAACAGAACGGCCGTTCGGAGCAGGCTTCTTCTTCCTTGACATCAATGAGAGCTGTGCCTCCAAGCGATAAGAATAAGGCAACCTTCTCTGCATCCGATTTTTTACTGCCTCCTGTTGCTAGTAAGTATAGTTTGAAGCGTTGTTTGAAAGACTTCCATTCTGTGGCGATATCACCTTTAAAGCACATTCCTTGCGGCGTTTCAACTTTGGCCATCGCCATTCCGAAACTATATGACAGGCCTACCTTGCTGGGCGGGCGCGCGAGATCAAAGGCGTCTTCAAAACGTCGTGCTCACGATCGGCACTCGAACTTCTGTTCTGTCGGAAAGCCGCTGTTGTTACACCTTGCTAGATGAGGTGATGCAGGTGACATCCCACTTCTGACACCATGTTTCGTGTCCTTATAGGACGTTTATTGAACTGTATAACTGGTTGATTACATTGCTGCGTACAGAGAGAGAGGTACACTTGCGTGCACACTATATATATATTTGTGGAGCGTACAGAGGGCGTCTGAGCAGGGGTGTTATATGATGCGCCCGTGAGGAGTGATGCCATCTGGCTTATACATCTCTAAACAGCGCAAGCCTTGCAACACGTTGCAACCGCCCATACTCTTTGTGTTTCCGGAATCATCGGATGTCGGCGGTAAATAGTGATACGATTACAGAGGACTGCTATGGTCTACTGCTACGTTTACGTAAGAGCAGACGACGGAAGAAAGCTCGATAGGGGGCGCGCGCTCAGCGGATCTGGCGCTCGGCTTCCGGATAGCCTCACAAACACCATTAAGTACACCAAGGGTACGTTCCCCTGAGAACCCGGCATATGGCGCTCGGTAGCCTGCCTAACGCGGCCATTGTTTACACTTGCTCAACATAGAATGGTGGCAGCAGCACTGGCTCGGTTTTCCCGCACGGGCCTTACACCGGCGCACTACACTGGCCTGCACTCGAACCTGAATTCACTATAAGGCTAAAAACCGAAAACAAGTCTGTCGTCTAAGAGTAAACGACGGAAGTTAGCCGACGCCGGCTATATTTAAGGAGAAACACAAACGCGTAAGCCTCCAAACGCCCAGGAATCAATGAAATCAAACAACTCCGGAAAAATGTGCTGATGCCAGGATTCGTACTCAGGAGAAGGCCCTGCTCTCGTGTCGGTTGTGGTGGTGGTGACGGCGAGAAGGCTCGCCGTTGTCGGCCTCAGCGTGGTGTAACGCTAGCATATCTGGCCGGAAATCAGTAGACCCAATTGACTTAATCGCTGCACGTTTAACGCGCTAACGAGTGGCTGGAAATTCCAAAAAGGTCGTGACACATTGCGCGTGGCGTATGCTGTATCCTTCACGTACCGCGCGAGGAGCGTCGTGCACGTGATTTATTAGGAGCCCTTCTCGACGAGTGCCCTGCCCCTCGTTAGCTCGTTAGACGTGCAAGCCATTAAGCCATTCGAATCCTGGCGTCAGCACCTTTTTTCTTAGTTGTTTGATTTCATGTGATCGTCTAAACCTCTCCGATGAATTGGGTTGTGATAATGGATTTGGCGGGCCTCTTCCCGTTTACGTGCGGAAATAGAGGAAAAACCAGAGTTAAGAACGACTACGCGCATGTTATCAATGGTGTGATTGAGGCTGGAAAAAATACTGGGAGAGCAGGGCAATTTGAGAGTTGCCGATACCAGATGTAATATGTAGATGCACCAAACGGCGATTATGCATAATGTAAAACCCAGAGTCTAGGGAACACGAACGGACAGACACAACACGAAGTCTCTGAGACTTCGTGTTGTGTCTGTCCTTTGGTTTTGCCTAGTCTCGGGTTTTTTTTTGTTTTTTTTTTGCATTATGCATCATCTCCACCTGCTCGCTTGCTTCCAAGCCATTTTTTCATTGTCAAACGGCGATGTTCACGTAATCTATCGTGGGCGCTTACGCTCAGTCTGTCCGATGTTGAATGTTTTGGGGCAGGCCGAACAGAAAATGCAGTAGACTAGGTTGACAGTGCTACAGGTGTGACAGCCGGCCATATGTACGTAAGGGCCATTAGGGCTGAATAGTCGGCTATTACGACCCATGTGGGTACGGTCACACAGCGGGGCCTCATGCGCGGGAAGGTGAGGCAAGTGTCCGGAGAGGGAGATTCTCTCTATCAATGCACTCCTCATAGAGACGACCTCCGAATCTACGCGCCATCCGTATCGATAACCATTTCTCCGCTTGCGTTGACCAACGTGGTACCTTCCCTGAAGTCCCGATATGTGACCTATGCCCACATCAGTCCTAATAAGTGATTGTTCAGACTGGAGCACTGTATTGGAGCTCTTTCCTCAAATTCAGAGCGCTCTAGAGTGCTCTCCCCAACGCCGTCGGAGCGGTTGCGGTCACGTGACTGCGACAGCTTCCGCTGAGTAGTGTTTCTGTTGCGCCATGCCTGCCATGTTACTGCATTTTGCATCGTCGTCGTTTTGATTACTCGAGAAACACCGGGAGTGACGTGAGTTAACATTCCATCTCCGCTCCTCTGTTCGAACCTGCCGCGTTCGGGTTCTGCACAGTTCCTCCGGGTCGGAAACGTAGTGAGAAACGGTGTGACCCGCTTCAGCTCAGAGTATCGGGACGATCACTCCAATACACCATTAGTCGAAGTGTATCACACATGCCGTCCCCTCAGCACGTGTCGCGTAGCCACCTGGTGGCTCGGCGGCATGCTAGTCACCCTTACTCTCTGTGGTTCATTTTTGCCCGGTTCCGAAAAAGAGCAAGTGCCAAAAACGTCACCTGCCACTTTTATTAACTGTTCTCTTTTTCTTGTCTCCAAGTTGCCTGTGTACTCTTTTCGTTTCGAGTGCCCGGCAGCTCGTCCACTCCTCCTCAAGTGCTGGCAGGAAACAAGCTAGTGGAATAATCATAATGCGTGAGATTTTTGGCCGTCGACATGGAAGAGAGGATTGTATCCATCTCTTGATGTCAATCTGAATGTGATGCCATGGCATGGAGAGTAGCAAGGACCCCAGGATGAGTCATCGACAGCATGAACAGCTATCGAAAGCAGGGCGACGAGAAGGCGACAGATTTTAGTGGCACTCGTCGCACCTCGAGCGAAATAGCGCAACGCCTCTCGAACGCTAGAAAATGCAGCGATTTCGACGGCTCCTTCCTTGGTCGCCGTCGATGTCAGGGTTCCACCATTCTTTGACTGCAATCTAGCCGTGTAGTTCATCCAGGCAGTGCATCCATGGCAGAGGCACAGTGTAGCCTTGGTGATATCACTTCACAATTAACGATGTTCTACCACGTCACTTCAACGCTTACCCACGCAGTACAAGAGGGGGTGTACGACATTCTAGTCAATCCTTCAGCGACATCTCCATGTGACCAGCTCAAATAAGCTCTCCTTCAGCGTACAAGAGCTTCCGTTCTTTTAAGATACGTTCCCACTGCGGGGCGTGCGCTCTGGGAGCGGGGATCGGCGAACGGAGAACGGCGAGCGTGTCCACGCTGAGGTACGCCGTACTCTCGAGATAAACCGACGAGAGCGAGAGAAGCCAGACCTCCACGGGCGCTACAAGGCGATCGTTCGTTTTCATACGCCACGGGTCCTCGTCTTCTTCTTCGCTTTGATTGGTTTGCTGCTGCCGTCCGCCACAGTGTTGCCAGATCTGAAATACTGAAAAAGATCAAAATGCGCTTAATTCTACTGAATTTTTTGCCTGAAGCGTGGTTTTACTTAGGGAACTCCAATTCCCGTTTACTGACAATGTCTGGTTGCATCGTAGTCCACGTACGATCGAGGAAATCATGCCGTTTTGACGTAGTGAGGAAGCCACGCGTTATGCGCAGCTGCAAGCAGTCACCTTTAAAAAAGCGAGCGGCTGCCCAAGTAAAACAATTTATAGCAAATACATTGCAGAAGTATACACATTCAAGAGGGCACCCAGTAACATAGCAAGCATGAAGACAATTTCCGACGAGCTTATGTTTCCGATGTTAGGAAGTTTCGTTATAAACCTTCTCTGCTCCGTGCGCACTGCATTAGGAGATACGCCAGATTTTCCTGTCACCCGTGGAGTGCCACAAGGTATAGTGTACTGAGCCCGCTGCTGTTCAATCTGATTATGGCATCACTCCCGACGTGCCTCTCTGAGCATGTCCGCATCACAATCTATGCCGACGACATCTACATATTGACATCCGGAGTCCGACGGGATGCTATTCAACAACGCTTACAAGGCGGTCTCAACACCACCGCGTCTTACCTGGATGACAGAGAACTCCGTGTGTCCCCTAGCAAGACAGTCGCTATGGCATTTACTCGGCGGCCCTTCACCAGCTACCCTCTTCATGTTGCCGGAACCCCGCTTCAATTTGTGACGCGCTGCAAGTACCTTGGCGTGATCATTGACAGACAGTTCTCGTGGTCTAAGCACATAAAGAACCTCTCCATCAAGACGAGCAGATCAGTGGACGTCCAACGACGCATCTCCGGAGGGTCTTGGGGCCCCACCTGTCGCGACCTTCGCCAAATTCACAGCTCCCTCGTGCCCGGCTTCCTGCGGTACAGCATCCCCGTGCTGCATGGCCTGCGCACGACTCATGAGCGGGAACTCCTGAGCATCCATTCTCGCAGCCTTCGTGCATGCCTGGGCTAACAGAAGACCACGGAAACTGATTCGATACTTGCATAGGCAAGGGAACCACTTGTTACCAACCTGCGAGATAGAGAGACCCTCCGCATTTACACGCGGCTAATGACTCGGCACCCTTCCCACTACATCAGGACCATCGACCACGACAGCCCCGCGTCTGCCTTTGGTAGCGCGGTGCGCCGTCTGAAGGGTGTTGTTCCATCTCCCACATCCCCCCTATTGTATGCTCCTCCAACGTGGGCTCTCGACCGACCTTTCATATGCATATTCATAAATGGCCTCGGGAAAAAAAGCGACACGCCAGCGGCTGTAGTACATCAACTTGCCCTGGAACACCTAGCCTCGCTGCACAATGGAAGGCAGACTATCTATACTGATGGGTCTGTGACACCTGGTGGAGCAACTGCAGCCTTTTATGTGCCCCATGAAGATTTTGAGAAAGCGTCCAAGCTCCCCAACAAGACGTCCTCAACGCAAGCAGAGCTATTCGCCATCAATATGTCCCTTCAGGACATCTCGTCCTCCCCACCTGCAGAGTGGACGATCCTCACCGACAGCAAGGCAGCCCTGGAGATCCTGCATTCTCACTCCACCAAAATCATCAGCGACCTCCACACGCCTATCACCACCGCATGCGATTCTGTTTGCGCTTCTGGCCACGGTGTGCGGCTACAGTGGGTTGCCAGCCACATAGGCCTCAGCGGGGACGCCCGAGCAGACGCCGCCGCGAGGCGCGCCCATCAAGACGTCGGCCCGCCAGCTAGTATACCGCTAACATCGTCCGCCTGCCTTATAAAGATCCGCCAGGGGTGTGCCTCCGAAATGCGCCGCTCTGCCGAAGACGCTGTACGCGCCAACCAGTCCATTGACACGGCAATGCAATTCACCCCACCCCAGAAGCTCATCCGCGCAGAAGAAGCGCTGTTCCATCAGATCCGACTCAACTTCGCATACACACCGTAATACTTGTGCAGGGTCGGAAAGCGTCGCTCAGCTAGCTGCGCTACCTGTGGCGCAGTGGCAGATGTCGAGCACATCCTACTAACCTGCTCGGAGTACTCTGCAGCCCGGGCTGTCCTCGCGGCTTTGCCTCCAACGCCTGGGACATGGTTCGCTCTCACTGGCCGTGCTTCTCGGCCCCGTCGCACGCCAACAGCAGGGAGCCGTTACAGGGGCTCTCCTGCAATACCAACAGGACATCCAGCTGAGGGTTACGCTGTAACCTGAGAACCGCGGCCCTGGGCGCTCGCCTCCGCTGCGACGAAGCCGGCCGTCCCCCCCCCTTTTTTTTTTGCTTCACCAGGGCGTAGCAAGCCGACATAGGTTTGGCTGACCTCTCCCTGCGTGGACGTCACCTCCTGTTCATTAAACTTATATACCCCCTCCTCTGCTTGCCGTATTCGAGTTCAAGCGCATGCGCGGAACGGATGTTTTCTGAAGTCAACCTCATGAAAACGAAACAGCTTTCGACAGAAACTATCACTGGACGGTTGAACACGAAGCGACTGATAGGACACAAAAACTGCCATAACTTCACTGTGACTTAGCAGTATGAGCGAGAGTACGTGATCGAATGATGGTGTGCAAGCAAGTCTGTACTGTATACAGACTTGCAGGGTCGTTTGGAGAGGCCCTGAACTGCGTTTTTAAAAGTGCGTGCAACTGCTCCCCGCTAATTTCGAATGATTGCAAGTGGACAAACGCGTCCTGTGTCGTGCCAAAGGTGCCATGTGCGGTATTTTCGTATTTTCTTTTTAAACAAGTGTTACCACTGCTGGAAATGTAACGACAGCATAAAGCTCAATATAAACCAGCCTTTACCGGGTTCTCCAAAGTCTGTGCGACAGCAATAATGAAGGAAGTATTAAAGAAGGAACTAACAAAACAACAAGGCACGATGTGATTGCCGGTGTGATTAGTCCCATCGTTGTGCGCAAACACTTCAGCTGTTAGCGTATCCTCCGACTCTGGAAGCAGCGTCATAGGGTTTTGAGAATCGAGTACAGGATCTCTTCAAGCCAAGCACTTTCCCCGCCACCACCCGATCATTTCCATAACGGTACATTTGCACTGTTGTATTTCGGGATCCTATTTACTGATGCCCGACACTAACGTTAAACCTCACTGTAACAGTAACAACTGTTACCAAGTTTATCGAAGCACAGCAGGAAACCCTAACAGTTTAATGCCGCACAGTGCCATTAGTACCAACTACCTATACACTAAGAAAAAAAGGTATGATTTTCTACCCATTTAGGTAGAGCTGCATTGCAACCACATTTCTACTCCAACCAGTTTTACCTTTTGGGTATAACTGCAGAGTAGAAACTGTCGTTCTACCAGGTTGGGTAGGAAATTCTACAATTTTCTCCTAGAGCAAACGTGAGAGAGAGGAGAAACGGAAAGGGACGCTGCCTCTAATACCCGCGGGGGGAAGTCGCGTGTGGATTGGCACGACATAGTAGAAGTACTGTCCTGCTGCAACTTTGGGTAGGAAATTCTACCTTTTTTTCTTAGAGTGTACACAGTAGTTCAATGACGACGTCTCATGTGAACATGGCGGAAAGTTTTTTTCGATACTCATGTGCCTCCTAGTGACTTGAAGACACGTGAGGCCATGAGGGTATTCACGAGGCGAGGGCTCGTGAGGATGAGGGGTGGTGAGGCCATGAGGGTCCTCACGAGTTGAAGGTACGTGAGGCCGTGAGGGCCTTCATGAGGTGAGGGCACGTGAAGATGAGGACTCGTGAGGCCATGTGGGTCCTCTTTAGGCGAAAGTACGTGAGGCACCGTGAGGGCATGAGGCCCTCACGAGGTGAGGACACGTGAGGATGAGGACCCGCATGAGGTGAAAATACATGAGGCCACGAGGGTTGCGAATAGCCTCATGAGGTGAAGGCATGTGAGGATGAGAGTGGTGAGGCCTCTCGATATACCGTTTTCCCGTGGACGCCGCCATATTGAAAGCACAGCGCCGTCTAGTCGGCGGAGCACGTTGAAAACAGTTTACCGCACAAACCAGAGAGAAGGAAAGCACACGCTTCCTCCCTGGTATCGCTTTCCTCCTCTCCGGCTTGTGCTGACTGCAAAAGCGTTGGGTGTGAGGCTTGCTGGAAAACGGTGTGTAGACTTCTTCAGCAGCGGACGGAGAAAGCGGCAAGGTAACGTTATAGAATTTTGTCTGCTGCGAGAGTACTGTAGACAAATGAAATTGACCTTTTTCACATACGCGTCGTATCCTAGCGGCCCTGCAGCGAACCACGCTCGCAGCGCGTCAAGACAAATCCACGTGGGTAGCACAAAGCACGAAAACCGGTCTGGAATGGGGCCGACGAGCTCGCGCCGTTCGTGCGGTCTCCCCATTGGTCCCCACTACTGCCGTCTCCATACTGCGCCGTCTAACTCGCGGCCTCGTGCGCTTTCTTCAAGAGACGGGCCTCGCGGAGAGACCACTCTAGTGCACCTCTCGTCTACAGTGTGCCTCCGTCCCATCAGTATCGGTCATCCTGCCTATGCATCTCTTTGAAATCCTCAATTCCCCTCTCTCCCTTTCCTTTTTTGTTTTTGGCTATAGTCTTGACGATGCCCACTTGAGTGCGGCCACCGACGGCAAGCTACCTCGATCCCCCCCCCCCCCCCGCCGTCTAATGAAGACTGAGATAACCCTCTCCGGCGCCTCAAGGTCATGCGCGTAAGCCATTGTGAAAAAGGTCGATTGGTACTCGGTCTGGGCACGATCCAAGTGGCGGGGTTCTGGTCCCAAACCCGTGACTGCTTGACGGCGCAAACATCTGGAGCGAATGACCTGTCAGCGGTAGTGGAGCTGTTGCTCATGAAGTCAAGTATTCTGGCGTGCAGTACAACGCGTCCATGTGATGCAATGAACCAAATCTATGAAAGTGTCCCAACCACTTTAATTTCGTAGAATAAATTTTAAAACGACTTTTTTTTGCAGTAATTTTGCCATGTAAAATAGGAGCATCTTGCCATGAACCTACACGCACGGCGATTTTACGTTTTCGTTGTTTTTTATTATTATTATTATTAGTCTGCCTAGAAGCAGCGGGATCGATACAAAAGTTTTTCCGGCTGCTCGACTTCCATGCCTGTTTCCAACTGACTGCTGTATTCCCGTGATTTTCGCTTGTGCCGCAGTGGCACTGGCAATGCCACTGCCACATGCACTCTTCTATTCCGCTATTTATGTTCCGCGTGTACATGAACTTGGTTCGTCCGGAAATACGTTACAGTTCGCATAGCCCTATAAATTAAGAGTCGGATTACGATGCTTGAAATTTCCTTGTGCAGTGTATTAATATTAACACCTCACTGTGACTTATTTTACAGAATCGTCATTCTGATATCCGACGGGCAAGCCAACGCTGGATACTCGCCGCGCAGCATCGCTCGTCAGCTCAGGAGTAAGGGTGTAGTGATGTTCGCAGTGGGAGTTGCATCAATCAACGCAGCCGAGCTGTTAGATGTTGCTACGTCACCCAACCATGTCTACATGCTGAAGAATTTTCCGTACATCAAAGAGATCAACCAAAAACTCCGAGATGGTATGCATGCCTGTGATACATTTTAACATGCAGGTTAAATGCAAGTGCTTAACTTAACCTAACTGCACTAAACATGATGTCGAATCTCTATAAGGGAGACAAGCACACGAAAAACATTGTCTGAGGTTCAACACATTTCGAGAACGAGAAAAACAGCATTTCCGTACGACGTAGGCAGCATATTCCTGCGTTTGAGGTCCAGACAAGGGGATGGACTTACGTCGGTACTTAAACGAGGTACCAAAAGCGTCGAACTGGACCTGTTGGCAATGTATTGCAACTAAAAGCATTGTGCAGCCATTCTGCACTAAGGCGGACTCACTTCTTAAGCAGTCTATGGGGAATTTTTGTTCGCAGGGTTCCCGTAAACCTCGCTAAATTTCTACACCAGGCAGGTCCAGGCGTGTTCCCCTCGAGTTTATCTAGGGAATGAGATATTTTATGAAAGACTGACGCGATCCACCGAGTGTCGGCAAATTAAAGTTTGTCAAATTTTCAATACATGGGAGTCTATGGGAGATGCAACAAAATCGCTTCTCACGGCCCGCCCGCCCGCGATATTTGGGTCAAAATAATGTCATTCCCTACAGTAACAGTCGGCCAATTGATCGCAATCGACAAATTCGACAAGCCTACAGCAGTTTTCCAGATCCCTGCGAATGAAAATAATCGCTTTGTCGTTTGCTATCACGTTCTGCACGCTGGCGCCGACTACATTACTTCCATAAAACGCAGGAGGAAAGCAAAGCAAAGAAAACAATTTTGCAACGGTACTGTAGCTCTCTCGGTAGCGAACGTTAACTAGACCCAGACCCCATGAGTCCGCCTTAAATCTAGTCGTTGTCGTTCGTGGATCCTTTCCCTACATTTTTGGTGCGGAAACCCGGGAAGCGTAGCCTCCTAACTGACGGACTGCAGGACTCCAGGAACGGGAAAAATGGTATATAGTAGCGTTAGTGTATAGTAATGGTCCCGACTGTTTTCAATCAGCACGAGAGCCGTGCATGCGCTGTGCGTTCTGAGGGAAATGGACCACAAGACAGCACAGCAGAATTTCGTACACACACTCAGAAAATCATTCCAGAAACTCCTGTGCGCTACTCGTTTTGTGTTGTCTCGTCCCTTTTGTGGTTTGAGCGCTTTTATAGTTGCAAAGCATAACCCAGGACACGAAGAACAGCTGAGTTCTTACGCGTCGGTTCGTCCATTTGTCTTCACCCGAAGTTACTTACGTCATGTTTACACCAGCTTGCTTGCATAATACTGTTAAGCTCAATGATATTTTCCTTGACGAAGGCATACCTTGAGCATGAGGGAACGAAACACACGAACAAGTAGACAAGACGAGCCCTCAAGCTCAAGGTATGCCTTCGTCGAACCTTCACCAGCTCGCTTGCCTGCTCACCCTTATTTCATCATATTTTCCTTCTTTGTTTGGCTTCGTGGAAAGAAAAGAAAATTAATTGACTGCGTGGCGCTCATGCAGAGGACAGGCTACTCCAGTTTAGTAATCAGAAAAGGAGAGAAAAAAAAAGAAAAAAAAGAAACACGCACACAGACACATAAAGAGAGGGTGATGAAACCGAAAACAGCACAAACAGAGACACTAGAAATCACAGTAAACCCATGATCTTGGAATCTGTAAAAAAAAAAAAAAAAGAATCACGCAAACGCCTGTAGGATTTTGAGATTTTTGATCGCACGCCAAGGCCCAGGACCCTCGGTTAAAAGGTCTGCTGCCCACCGGGCTAAGACTGTCTGGCGGTGCTAATGGTATCATCGGCCAGACAGTAAGATATGACCCGTGTCCTCAACAGGCCCACACATTCGGAAGTTACGAATATTTCTTTTCATATTGCATACGTACATCCTTACTTCAAAAAACGTGAGTTGGTTCGCGCCAGCCGGCTCCTAGGTGGTGGCACCTGTGTCGACAAGTTAATTCACCGTGTGTAGACGTCCCGGTGTAGCCAGTCAGACTTTGTCACATGATCTGGGCACTGACTGGTGCCCTGCAAATGAAACTGCAATGCCCGTGCCATATGCATTTCTGAACGTAAGTCACGACCGGGATACTTTCCGTTTGGGAATGCGGTGATCGTTATTCAATATGACTTTACATGCAACAGACTACGCTCAGAGGGATAGAGTCAGGATCTTCATTTTCAACGTCTCAAGGTGCGATTCGGTGCAGGAATACGATCAGTAAGATGTCTCCAATTTAATGCCTCCACAAATGCAAAGTAAGCATATTACATATCGAAATATTCGTATGCCCTCATCCACTAGGAACAACCAGCAATACAACCAAGGCAAACATGCATGAGCGTGCCGTGTAGTATAATGTACTATGTCGTGCACACCAAAAACATATTGTTTTCGCCTCAGATGTGGCGGAGATTCACTTCGACCTGTCTGCCTCATCCGCTCCCTGCACCAAATTTGACTGTGACAGCAACGCCGCCTGTGCCTGCGGATCTCGTGGCGGCCAACATCAGTGCGTCTGCAAACCAGGCTACTATGGAAAGGGAGGACTAGGGCAATGCCACCGTAAGTAGGATAAAGACGATATCAACGTACAGTTCAAAACACTAGAGGACACTTAATGCGGATATGACCCGTGTCCTCAACAGGCGTATTGTAGTATTGTAACTGGTCCTACACTTAAGTAACATGGTACTGTGGGCACTAACTACTTTCGAAGTACCAACTACTTGTTTATAGAGAGTATTTGAAACTACTTCCGCTCAACTTTTTAGAGGAAGTAATTAAACTACACCTGTAAATCTGGCAAAGTAGTTTCAACTAAATTTGCAACTGTATTTCCACACAACGTAGTGGAGTTGCACTGAATTTATGTCAGTTTGAATGTTGTGCTGACGATATCCTTCAACTGTGTCATCCTCAGGTAGTGCTCGCTTCGGCCGTCTGCCCCGATTTTGGCAGAAAGAAGAAGCATCACGAACTTTATTGTATTCCCTAATCTACGCACGTTTATAATACTTGAGTTAGGCACGTACCCTTCTTCAAATGTTTTGCTACATCGTAAGGTACTCTGATAGAGGTTACAAAAAAAGGTGGTAAACTCGCGCAGAGTGCTTCTCGCATCGCGCGGCGGAACTTTGATTTGACAACATCCTTTATCTTATGCTTTCTGTAGAGTACCTACTGAGGCGTAAAAGAGTGACCGATAGAAACTAGATACAAACGAGTTCTACTAGAAAAAATGTACTCTACAAAAACTGCATGATGCAGGAAGTTGTCATAAATAAGCTCAATAACTTGATGCAAGATAGTTCCAAATAATAATAACAATAACTGAAGGAAGGAACACGATGACACCATGTTTTCGCAGCTACTACTACGGATAACTTCCTATAGTGTAAGGCGTCCCATTATAGTGTGCACAGCTCCCGTCAAAGTTAATAATAACCCTGGAAAAAATGTGGTCTCGTTCCCGAGCGCGATGCAGCGACCCTTGCGGTCATGAGGAAATGTTTTTTTGTTTTTTTTTTCACAAAATTATTATGTTAGTTCACGGAAAGGACACTAAAATGCAAAAACAACTCGCTCTATATTGAAAGTTCGTATTTCAATTAGTATGATGCAAGCAAAATTAGTTCACACAGCGCTACCGTTACGAAGAAAAACGCAATGACAACACAGCTGTCTTTGGCGGCAACGAATGGGATCCCGAGGAGGCAACAATTGGACCAATGAGACAGCAGGAGAAACGCGCGCATACCTATCGTGACCGTGTGGATTTATTAACGGGTCCGATCGTACTGTTCGGTATATGCGCGGTATGACCCACCCTGCGGCATTTTTCGATACCGATTCACTGAATTGCATATCACAACTGTTTTCGCGAATGTTCCACTGACAATATTTATCTTCATGTCCTTCGGACAGCGACGCCAGTCCGCTTCGCAACGCGCGAAATGTTTTTCACTTAAGGCACAGATATAGTCCGACGTTTTTGGCGTCGCAGTCAGCGACAGCCGAAGTCAGATACGCTACACCAAGCCATTCGGGAAATATGCGTTTATAGTCAGACACGCGTCAGCAGTGGCCTGCTGCCGTGAGGCATGCGCAAAGTCGAGCTGACTGCACCAGCGCGACTGCGACTGCGCAGGTCTGACTGCTCGACCGCGGTCGGCGAAAAGTAGAACATGTTCTATTCTGCGCGAGCGACGTCCAAGCGTGTAGAATGCCGCCGGCCGCGCTAGCCGCTAGACTATAGAGGGTGTGATTTCCCGCGGCGTAGCGCAACTGTGCAGAGCGCGGATGCGCAGCATAGTTACGTCGGACTATATCTGCGCCTTTAGACTGCTCCATGCCGTGGCACGCGAGTGCACGTGCAGCATGGCAAAAACACCGATGCACGAGCTAAAGCGACGTTCACTGCTAAGCGCCGAAGCCAAAAAGAATCCGGTATAATTTTGATTGTAGCTTCGTAACGGAATCAAAGTTTTGAATTACGATAACAGGTACGAAATCGACATAGCGTGTAACGTAATTTGAAGCGAACTTGTTTTAGCATTTTAGTGCCCCTTTAACATTCCCCCAGTGCCCCAGGGTGGCCGTTATCACGCTCCGAAATTAGATTTTTTTTGCAGTATTATTATTAACTTTGACGGGAGCTGTACATCCTGTGCTTATGCACTCAAGAAAACGTTACCTTATTATAATTTGCCAGAGCACTCCATCATTAAGCGCAGATGTGAATCCCTTCACAAGTTACAATAAAAATACAAATTCTATTGTCTATAAAAATACAGAAATATCACGACATTTTCTAAAGTAGGCATAACAGTCATTACCAATCAGGACAATGGCAATCTCATGCACTCACAATCAAGTAGAGACCTCTGCGGAAGTTTACTTTACTGAAAATTGTTTCTCAGAAAAACCTATTTGTTAACGGCGTATTGAATAAAGCCACGGCCAAGGGTTCATGCAGTAGCAAACTACAAGAAAAGTAGCCTAAAAAAATTCTAACTGCTTAATTTGAATTACTTTTCGTCAAGTACTTGCAATTAGCAGTGAATTAGGTAAAAGGTAGTTACCTGGTAGTTCAACTACATGTAGTTGAACTACTGCCTAACACTGGTACTGATAATTGTTGCTTCATTCAGATATAGTAGGATATTTTGTAACTTGCTGAAACTTGAAACTCCACGGATATATCATTGTAAAAACGCTTAATGCCAAACATCAGGTATACAGGATAGAGGACAAGCATTTTATGCGCTGCATCTGCTACAACTGTTTTTCCCTAGCACTCTTTTTGTTTCCGGCACATGAGACTGATCAGGACCCCTGTCACACATATCTTTTCTCAATTATTTATTCGTCCTTTTACTTCTTTACCTAGGTATTCAGGTTTAAATGTTAAAAGGCAGCCAGCATCAACGCTTATGGAGCCTAAAATACATCCATATCTTTATTTATTTTTTCCTCTTTCATTTCCACCAACTGTAACACTTAACCATGCAACTGTCTCCTTAACTTCAGCCGCAGTTAAGTGCACATCTGCCATTGTTGCTAGAAGCGTGAGGCTGCACATACCAGCATTGTATGTGACTATGACCTTATGACTATGACTATATGACTATGAACTATGCCACATAGCCGTTGATGATAACGTAAGGTGGCATCGCTTTGACACCAACGCAACACGGGATCGGAATCAGGAACGGGAGTCATCCATCGCCTGGTTCGTAATTCATGATCGACAGAAAAAAAAAAAAAAGTCACGCTTTCCATCTTCCTCTCCATCTCAAGAAGCTCAACAATGCAGAGAGGCCACGAATTGGTTTACTCAGACGATCTTCCGCTATGATTGGATAAACCGTTTGAGGAGACCAATGAGAGCCCGCTCCATATTGTCGGCGTTCTCGAGGAAGAGGGAAAGCGTTAATTGCGGTTTCTTTGTGGGCACGACAAGGATGGGAAAGAAGGAAAGGAGACCAACCCACGAGAGGTTGTCTCACATTTTCACCCTATGTCTGGAGTTTTTATATTAGCGACAAAAAAAAGAAAAAAAAGAAAACGCTAGCCTCAGTTCGCAGTTCAGTTCACCTCAGTTATGTTCACCTCAGATAGTTCTTCTTTTTTTCTGCTCCCCAATTATAATACAGCGTAACTGCTATTTCGCTATCGGGAAAGGTAGCAAACACGGAGGCGGCGTCTCATATAGCGCTTACGTACTAAGTCACTTCACCCTTTTACTGTTTACTAACAGAAGGCACAACCGGAAGTTTACTAGGGTTCCCAGCGTCAGTGGCTACATGTGGCGCCACGCCGTGTCACTCATTTCAGTTAAACCCTTTCACTGTTTACGTCCTGCATATACGTAGAACCGTGTTGCTCAATTTTCGAGTAAGGCAAGTTTTGCTTCCCTTATAGCCAGTCCAAGAGGCAAATATAAAGATGGCTTTGGCGAATACTCCAAGAGTTGCCCAGAGAACTCAACAACGCCTGGAGAAGGAGCGACCTCTGTAGCACAGTGTTTGTGCCTCGAAGGCTATGAAGGAGATCCGGGAAGTTCTAAGCCTTGCACACGTGAGTATAACAGCGAACGTATTTTTCATATGTATACTTGATGAGGAATGAGGAAGTATTTCTTGAAATAAGACATAAAAATTGGAAGTAATTTCGTTCCTTTCCAGTCATTTCTTGCGGAGGTGCACGTAACTGCACCTCCGCCCATCATCTAATTGCCATTTTCGATGCCGGTTGATTTTGAGTTCGATGCCGGTATCTGCAGAGCACGCATAGCATTTTCCTTTTCGAATGCCATGCACTGCATGTTTTCTATTAACTTCGTCGGCCACATGCAATGTGCCAGGAGAGGCTTTTTAATTATCTTAATTGTTATTAAAACCTCCACCTTCCACCTTCGTGCACAATCACTGACACGCCATCAACAGCTTGGCACACAAGAAGAAGAACAGTCTCTGTTCGAAATATCGGCGGCTTCTGTCCTGAGGCAACTCCCTTCCTTGGCACACAAAAGTAATGGCTGGATGTGGTGGTGGTGGTGATAGGGCTTGCCGTTGTCGGCCTCAGGTATGTGGGCAACGTCACGACTCACGCCCTGGGGGAATGTGCGTCCTGGGCCGACTTCTAAGGGAATTGTGCCGACATATGTCTGAAAGCGTCTGAGGAAACCCAGGAAAAACCCCAGACAGCACAGCCGGCACCGGGATTCGAACCCCGGTACCTCCCAGGCTGGAAGCTACGCGAGTCAACCAGCGGAGCAGTCTCATTGGTTTAACATAAAATCTTGCGGCTTAGGTATGGTAGATGGTGGTAGCGCGGCACCAGATGAGGGCATAATGAGGGTGACTTCACAGAAGAAACGTCCTTAGCATTGGTGGGATCATAGAAATCTTACGGAGAGAGGCTAGAAGGTAAGGTGGGGAGAAGGATCGGAGGAGAGCAAAGGACTCGAACGGTGCGAACTGGGCTCTTCCCCCTCTCAATGTATGCGCCCGGAGGCAGTCATATTGAATCAGCCGAAGAAACGTCGCGTATTTTGAGCCCGTGAAAAGCGGCGCAGTTATGAAAACTGCTGGCAACGCTTACTCCGCCGCTTCCGTTGGCTACGGATTTTGTCACTATCAGCTCCTACCCAGGCTCGTAGCCAAAGGGTGGTAGAGGCACCGGCGGTGGAAGCAGTGGAAGTGTGGGGTGGTGTACATGGACGCATGATGAGATGTGTACCGTTTACGTGTTTCATCTTTGAGTACAGGCCTTGTTTTCTAATTAGAGTGCTGTGTGTATACGTTATGCTTTCGCTAAGCTTAGCGCTGCTGGGGCGACGCTGATTCAATATGGCGCTCCCTCGCCAGTACGTCCGTTTTCTTTGTCTTTTTTGTCGTTTCTGCCTTTCTGCATCGTCATTATGTATTTCAATAGCCTCATGTCCAGGATGTTTTTTTTTTTTGCATCCTTTACAGAATATTTATAAAAATCTATGAGAGCAGCACAGATGTCGGTTTTGCAGTTGAGAAGCCCTCGAAGAAAGTATGCAACTACACGGTGCATAATTACCTAAAATTATGGGATTTCAAGAGCGAGATAGCAGGACCGGAGCCTATCCTTCTTGAAATCCATTCCACGTCTAAGAAATACTTAAACACGCACATTCGTTAAAATATTCAACTCCGAATGTTGATATGCAAATGAGCCGGGAACGTACGCGGCACAACAGTCATTTCACGTGATTTGGAGCGGCGGAGATGACTGGGATGTATGTGCCGATCTGCTGGCCAGATAAACCGCTTTCCGGCCTAGATAAGCTTCCATCGAGGTACATGAGGAGCTCTTGGCGCGCGCTTTTTCGATTTCAGCTCATTTGCATACCGAAATTCAGGGACGGATATTTCACGGCACGCGCTTTTTCTGGATTTTTAAAAGATAGAATGGGAATAGAACGAGGATTGCCTCTCGTTCTGCGATCTCGCTTTTACCCAAAATTCCCTACTTAAACAGTTAATGGATTTCAGGTAATCAATCATCTTGTAATTACATACTCTCTACCGCCTGGCCGCATAACTGAACTGCAAAAACGACATCTGTGCTGCTCTCATAGCTTTTTATTAAAATTCTGCGAAGGATAAAAATAAACACCCTGTTTAAGTCGCAACGCCTTTTTTTATACACGCATATGGCGCATACGACACAACGGAGCTCGTGTGTGGCGTTACAAAAAAAGCAAAAGCAAAAAGTAGTTTGAAAAAAAGGAGAAAAAATAAATTCCTTACATCTGCCTCATTTCTGAACCTGTGCGTATACCTGGTATATTCTCCGGTCCTGTGTCCTGGAAAAGTCATATCGATTTCGTCACAGTTCCGCAGCAAAATAGAAAGTTTCCGGGAACCGACGCGCCGCATACGGTCGGACGGTCGGTCGGTCGGTCTGTCGGTCACCGCGTGGTGGAGCGTCGAAGCTGGGCCAGAAAGCGCCTTCGGAAACCGGAGAAAGAAACTGCAACAATACATGTGGCGCCATCTTTCGTCCAAAATAACGCATTTAAAACAGTATAGTTGATGTGGTTCTTGACGAAAGAAATAATATCACTCAAAGAAATAATAATTGGGAAACAGTATAGCCTTTCGATACAATGTGAAGACTATTCAGTATTCTGGCTCTCTCGCTTCTCTTTATGGCGTCACACGCACCGTAACACATTTTTTACCTGGCTCCCGAAAGCGCTTCCTGGCGTGGCCCCAAACGATTCCTTGCCGCTCCACTATGCAGTCACCGACCGATCGACGATCTACAGAGCGCCGGTTCCTGGAGATTCCAAAATGATGATAAGAAATGCGACTAAAATGACTTTTTTTCCTGCAGCGGTTGTTTGTGCCAAGCTAACTCTACCGGAGGGTGCCTCTACAATTCCTCCCAAATGTGGAAACACGTTCGGCACATCCTGCGACTTCCTGTGCCGAGAAGGGTACTGTCCCTACGGTTGCGATGCCAAGGCATTGGCCGCCGGAACGAAACCTTGGAACAAACCAACGCGTAATCTACGCCTTTGCCAGGCTAATAAACTATGGTCTGGCGCAGAGTTCAGATGCGAAAGTAAGAAACATTTTCGTCGACTCGAGTTTCACTTTTTTCACACGGGGACCACACTCGTGCTGCAGAAGTACGATGTCCCCAGCTGAAGAATCCGGAGGATGGAGTCATCGACTGCACGAACCCTTCCTTCGAATATGAAACGGAGTGCGTGGTGAAGTGCAATGCGGGGTTCGAGAAGATAGGAGATGACGGCATATTTTGTGAGAGCAATGGCCAGTGGAACGGAACGCTGCCAACGTGCAGAGGTAAGCCTGTACAGTACAACCAGTACAACCATATTGATGTCATTCTGTTCTATTTCCTATTGAGTTCTGTTGATGTCGTCGGGGATGCTAACTATCATGCAAACGGAAATGGTCACAAGCGAATGTTTGTTGCTGTCATCGATAAGGCTTTCGATGCAGTAGAAAGCGTAACAATTCAGTTGCGCGCACACATGATGCAGGTACAAAGTGCACTACGCTAGCACGACATTTCGGACACAAATGCCCATGTGTCCGAGACCGTGGTTCTGGATGTTCCACACTATTTTTATACGGCAACCAAAAAAGATGGCGTCTTGGCTCACGGTGATTTCCGTTTCCCGATGAACTGCAGCGTTCGACTAAAGGAATTCCTCGCGGCGTATCGTCAAAGAATTATTATGCGTCGAGCAATGCGTAGATCCAAGGGATCAATCCCGTTGATTGTTTGGCCGACGAGTTGGTTTATATGCAACGGGTTAAGAGTGGAACAACAACAATGATTCAGAGTCCTTGCAGTAGTTCCGCCATGCACGAAGTCGCTGAACTGATGTAGCATGCCGCGTTGTGAAACAAAATGGGCATTGATAACAGGTGATGGGTTTGAGGACACGTGGCTGTACGTCCCTGCTTATAGCTCCAAAATGTTACGGAGAAAGGTGACAGGAACGTGAGGATTAGTATAGCAGAAGTGATGATGATGATGTTGGAAGGCATAAGACGCACTCATAGTGTGAGACCGGCTACTCCACAGCGATTGTATATATACGGGACAACTCTTCCCAGGTCCTCTTGTTTATGAGATCCAGTTGTAGACAGGCGTGTCAAATAGAATTTCTGCCTCTCTCGCTAGCCATCACATGCAAACCACTCCGACCGAAAGGAAAGTTGAAACTTCAACCGAGTACCTGCAAAAATATTTCCAAGTTCGACAAGATCTGCACGTAAGTTTTTGCTGTGTATCCTCAGAGAAGAAGGTTACAAGGCTGACCGCTGTCCCCTATAGGTATTCGTGCAAAAACGAAACCTTCGTTCTGGTCAATAAGCATACGAGAAATCCAGCGAACGGTCTCTTCAAGTGCCTCGCAGACGGAAACTGGTCCGACAACGTAGATAACCTGGCTTGCAAAGGTACGACACGAAAATTTTCATTCTCGTTTGATAAATGGTTAGTGTGTAGCTACATTTTTTACTGATATTTATTGAATTTGTGTAAACAAATAATATTCAGAATACTTTAGTTCTCAGTGCAGTGAACGTTTAGCTATAATTATGAATGATGAAGCAACTACACTCGTCTGATTACTTTAATATGCTTTTTTTTAAACAGAGGTAGAATTAGAATGTGGCGTTCAACTGTCTCAAATTTATGTCTCATTTTGACCCACCTTACGCTACTACCGGCACGTCCCAAGGTATCATCCTGACCATCCGAGCGGTTCGCAAGCTTTGCAGAAGAATAGTGGGGGTCTAGCGCAGAAACGCAGATAGCCGCGAAGGAGGCTCATGCAAATGTCAACAGAGATGCCACGAACAGTGTGACGCACTCTTTTAAGTTTTCTTTCACTTTGCAGACATACAACCACCCAGCATTACGTCGTGTCCTCAAGACATCAAGACGAGTACCCTGCCAAACATGCGGTACACAGGCAGAGTGAACTGGGACCTACCTACGGCAATTGACAATGTGGGAGTATCCTCTATAACGATAATTGAGCCTCCAACTCTATCCGCACCTCCTGGTCAGCCTCCTCTCGCGCCTCCTGCTCAGTTCCTTCTTGGAGAGACTGAAGTAGCCTACGTAGCAGAGGACACATCTGGATTGCGATCAGATCGCTGTGTGTTTTCTGTTACAGTCATTGGTGAGTATGCCTCGCGACATTTCAGACACACCAAGTCAGAAGGTCCAACATTGAACGTTTCCATCGTCCAGTTCATTACTTTCAAATCAAATACTTTCAAATCATTTATTCCTAACTACAAGGTAGAGTGACAGTAACGGCGGCCCCGTATCAGAGCTAGAGGAGGGGCCATCCACGGTTAAATAAAATGTGTGGAACAACCGTTAGGAAAAATACACATGGAACAAGCAGAAACGAAGCTAGTTGCATGGGCAGTTCACACAATAAACACGCGAATAACACTATGTGTTGAGATCTGATGCATTCAGATGGCATAAACGAATAAGAGTGGAAGAGAAATTAACAAAGGAAAACAAGGAGTACAGGCAACTGAAGCGATATATGCGGCAAGGAAACTAACAACTAAAGAAAATAAGGAACGGTAAACAAGAACAAAGACGGGTTGGAGTGGAAGTTACAGTATCACACTTCGTACGTATTTTTTTAGCTTCGCTTTTTTCCATTTTCAGATAATGACCCTCCTAAAGTGATATTTTGCCCCGACGACATCGTTATTCAGCACCATAGGAGAAGCATAAAGGTCACCTGGGTGGAACCAGAGTTTGTGGTTTGTGTCGCTTTCCGCAACTTTTTCGAGTGTTTCTTGCGGTTTATTCGGCGCAATGTGGTCGGTGGGAGGGAAACAGGTAGGGGAAGGCACAGGTTCTTCCATGTGTATACAAGTGCCACTAAAGCGCACAAACTTGCCCTGGCTGAATCTAAAATGTCGTCCCGCTAGCTGCAATACATAAGGAACGTCATTTATTCGTTCCATCGTCCGCGATTTACGCGCAAAACAGAGCCTATACTTATGGTTTCCCTCTCCCCTCCTTTCCATCTCAAACGACCTGCCCAATCATCGCGTTTCTTTAGTATTGCTGCCGAGGTAACAGCATCTCCTCATAATGAGAGAACAAATTTCTGTACTTGAACGCCCCTTTAGCGCGCTTGTGCACGGGAAACACGCGGTGCTCCGCTGTGCAGAAAGAAACATTGTCGCCAGTGAGAGGGCAGCACCTACGTGTCTACATATCCTTTGTGCACTAAGGTCAGTTGCTAGTCTTGTACAAACATGTCAAGGAAATGCGATTTTGAAGAACCAAGGCATCACGTTAGTTTCACAGGTTCTGTAGTAATACAGCATTGTGCTAAGAGCATATGCTCACTCAAGGACTCAGAGTCTTTGCAGTTCTTGAAGGACGCTGCAGAAAAGCTTACGGATAAAATGCAAACATAGACAAACGACAAATGACACCGGGTGAACGTTGTTTGGCTTTGTGTTTGTACCTTCTGTGTAGCCACTTTCTGCAGAGGCCTTAGGGGCATCAAAACTATGGAATACCGACCACTGTGATATCGCTCATGATCGTAGTCGTTTTGTTGCCCATAACCACTAATTGTCGATTATCCTATACACACTGTTGGCTTTTTTTATTAGTGCTGTATATACGGACGGTTCCTCCACTACAGGCGGCTCATCTGCGGCATTTGTAATCCCAGAGGAGTCAATTTCACGTGGGTTCCGCCTATCGCACCGCACCTCGGCCACCTCTGCGGAGTTGTATGCCATACTGCTATTCCTAAGGTCTATTTTGGATCACCACCCCCGCCTCTGGGTGGTTTACACAGATTCGCGGGCAGCGCTGCAGTGCATAGACAACATGGGCATCCGTGGCTCCTTGGCTCCGGTGGTAGTGAACATCCTGACGACACTCAAGGTTTTAGAGGACAGCGGCCACCGGATCACCCTCCAATGGGTCCCTAGCCACATTGGAATAAGAGGCAATGAGGTAGCGGATCGGGCAGCTGCTGCAGCTCACCATCGCCGCTCAGCAGTCTCAATCATACTTTCGAATGGAGACAGGCGCTCCCTCTTGTCCGCTTTGACGTCGCCCTGGGCCCATCAGGAATGGTGTCATGACATCACCCGGTGGTCGCTTCTGTATGCTGTTGACCCAACGCTTTCATTTGACATGCCAAGCGGTTTCCCTCGCCTCTTTACGTCTCTAGTGCGTCGTTTACGACTTAGCGTCGCATTCACCCCTGCACTCCGGTATAGGCTGGGCCACAGCACCACGGCGCTGTGTGCAACTTGTGGTTTACCGGCAACAATCCGACACATTCTCGAAGACTGCAGCCAGTACGTACGCGAGCGACGGGCCTTTAAATCTCAACTTGAAATGCTGGATCAGAGGCCATTCAACATCTGCAAAGTTCTCGGCCCATGGAGTAACCCTGGACACCAGTGCCGTGCACTTGGCGCTCTTCTTTCCTTTCTGAGGGCCACCGGCCTCCTTCACGAACTGTAGGGATTTCCTTCCCTCGTCATCCTTTCATGTGAACCTTTTTGGAATGGGGTAGGGTCCTGCACTCAACGCAGGGAAACATCCCACATCATCATCATCCATTCATCTATGTTGTTGTTGTTGTTTTTATTAGTGTTAGCGCCGCGAAGCAACTGTTCCGATGTGCGGCGGCAGATGTGCACAGAGGGAGAGAGGACAGCAGGAAGAAGTGGGGGACAAGGGGCCCGTTGGTTTGTGATAACTAATGCGCTCGTGTAAGGCATGGGGTATGCATGCATCCGCGCTCCGTAGCAATAATAAGGCCGAAAATCAGAAGGCAGAATTACTAGAAGTCCGAAACTCAAAAGACCGAAAAATCAAAACACCGAACAATCAGAAGTTCGAAAATTCATAAAACCGAACTATCTGAAGGCCGAAAAATAAGGAAACAAAGATGCGAAAACTGTTATCTCTAACTGAGATATATAAAAAAAGGAAAAAATAGCTCCACAAATTAAGTACGATAGACTTGTTGTGAATTAATACGGCAAACGAATAATTTAACCGAACATGGCGTTAATAACGTACTTTCGATCACTTATTGGGAAAACAAAAAGGAAAAGTAGATATATGAACCACTGTGTTATTGCACGTGTTTATTGTTCACAATAGTAATAACTTAAAATGTAAAATTATGAGCTGCCTGATAACATTTCCCATTCGCATCCCATTTTCAACAATGGCTGCAGCCTATAATAGTTCCCTATCATCACCTCTGACTCAAAACCACATCTAATTGTTCGACATTTCGATAACTAGGGTGAGTAGGCGAGTGAATGACCTTGGACAAGTGAATGCCCATTCTGGAAGAAATCATACATGTGCTCCTGTGTCAGCGGACATGCGTGGTCATTATACAGTTCCTGAAATAGAATGGTACAGAAAGTTGCATGCGCAGCAAAGAAAAAAAAATCCTGCAGATCTTGTTATAGAGACCCTATGTAGGGGCAAATTAACGATGGTCATTGACTGGACTTAAGTTTATTCTGTAGAGCAAGCGATTCAGATGGTTGCTTGTTCAAATCACGTTCAGGTCACCAAATGTAGAGAAACACCACCTCCTCTACAAGTGATACAGGTTGAGTGGGTGATACAAGTCATTCACTGGAATTCACTCACCCTGCACTTTCTTTCTGTAACAAACGTGTTGTAGATTACTGCTTTTTGCGTGTGTGTGTTTTCTTCTCTCTATCCAGTCTATTTCCGAGCAACAAATGCTATGCATTCCAATCATTTTATTTCTAATACAAGAGCCAAAAAACTTTTTTGTAGTCTTATGAAGAAAACAATCCCATTCATGGTCATTCACTGCCGGTTGTTCACCCAAAATGACTTCTCCCTCTTCGGCCTTTTCATTTTCGGCCTTTTGGCTTTCGGCCTTATGATAGTTTTGCGTCATGATTTTTCGGCCTTACGGGCCGGCGTACTTCGCCGTCACTTGCTGTTTTCAAGCATGTGCATTCACCACAAGTTTATTAAAGCTGGTACGTGAGCCACAATACAGTTACCAGTTCATAACGAATTAATATTCACTTAAGAAGCATTCCACTTTGCAGAAAAATGAAGGTAAAGCGGTAAAGAGAGGAACAAGGAATGACAATGAGATCAACAGCTCTTAATTTCCCACCTTTTGTTCAAAGAGAACAGTGCGTTAAAAAAATGCATTAACGCGTGGTCGTCACTTCACGCATTGTTCTCGCAAGGAAAACATCCTCGTATGCACTTCTGACAAGTTTGGTACCAAACGTGACATCAACGAAGGCCGGGTACTGGCCGCACCGACGACCATTCGGTGTGTTTCGCTTCCCTGGAGGCTGCCACTTCATCTGAAGGGAGGTGCAAGATATGCGTTGCGTGTCCTCGTTCTATCAGCACCGAAACGAAGTCCTGAGCCCGACCGAATTACGTCTGTTGC
Organism: Ornithodoros turicata; assembly: GCF_037126465.1. Taxonomy (NCBI): domain Eukaryota; kingdom Metazoa; phylum Arthropoda; class Arachnida; order Ixodida; family Argasidae; genus Ornithodoros; species Ornithodoros turicata. The sequence continues at coordinate 68,436,322 of NC_088205.1, forward strand.
TTGAGACCGCATGTTGTACACACTTGCTGCGTATCTAAGCGAGCCCCCTTCTTCATCACAGGCATTCTTCCCATGTCCACTCGCTGAAAAAAATCAGAGTGTCAGCAGAGTGTTACGCCGCACCTCGTGTAACTGATACCTGTTTTAGGTATGCGCCGCTGCACCGTCCGACACAGAGATGACGTGTGAGAACACCGGCAGTATGTCATCAAGGGTGTGCAATATTCTCTTTAACGCAAAAAGCGCGTGCTGTGTATCACGGCGCAGGTCGTCGCTTGCCGTTCCCAAGATAACGATGGCAGAATTTGCCGTTGCAACGCACGTGAAGAGATATACTTGGCTTCTTTGCCAATACTGGACATGGGCAGTATGGCCCGCGAGTGGACATGGGAAGAATGCCTGTGATGAAGTAGCAAGCCACTTGACTGTGGCTGACAACTCTTACCCCCTACAAAGAAGAAGAAGAAGTAGGAGGATCGCTTAAATACGCAGCAAGGGTGTACAACATGCGGTCTCAAGCAACGGACGTAATTCGGTCGGGCTCAGGACTTCGTTTCGGTGCTGATAGAACGAGGACACGCAACGCATATCTTGCACTTCCCTTCAGATGAAGTGGCAGCCTCCAGGGAAGTGAAACACACCGAATGGTCGTCGGTGCGGCCAGTACCCGGCCTTCGTTCATGCCACGTTTGGTACCAAACTTGTCAGAAGTGCATACGAGGATGTTTTCCTTGCGAGAACAATGCGTGAAGTGACGACCACGCGTTAATGCACGTTTTAACGCACTGTTCTCTTTGAACAAAAGGTGGGAAATTAAGAGCTGTTGATCTCATTGCCATTCCTTGCTCCTCTCTTTACCGCTTTTCCTTCATTTTTCTGCAAAGTGGAATGCTTCTTAAGTGAATATATGCCCGTTATGAACTGGTAACTGTATTGTGGCTCATGCACCACCTTTTATAAACTTGTGGAGAATGCACATGCTCGGAAACAGCAAGTGACGGCGAAGTACGCCGGTCCGTCGGACGTGGCGAAGTATGGCAGTTTGTGAGCGCTGTACCTCAGTCACGAAGCTTTTAGCAGCCATGAATTGTATGTCAATTGTATGTCAAAACTAAGGCATTCTTCGTGAACCTAATTCTTTTTTTTTTTTTTACAAATCCATCATGGCCTTTTTATGCACGCGCCTCGCGAACTTTGACATACCTGTGACAGCTGCGGCACAAATTTTATCGAAAAGAAACAAGATAGAGAATTGTGTTGCACATCGTTGAACAGAGCGAAAATTAGGCTTTCGTTTAACTTGTAGGTCATTGTTTCGCTAAAATCACGACGGCAGACATATGGGTACAAAACGTGCGTAAAATTCAGCAGAGATGGCTTTTCGTGGATATTTTATAAAAGGTTTCGCTCGTCGGAGACAAGAATTATTCATCAGCCCCACAGCCTATGGCATGGTGAATACGTAGCGGAAGTCTGGAGGTTGTGGTCTTACAAACACCGGAATAGAGCGCTTCAAAGTGGACAGAAATCGCTTCGGAGCGAAGCCGTTGTTTTCACCCCTGACGCTCTTGATTTTATATCTCGCCTGCCACGTCGTCTCGGAACCTGGGATGAACGCCAGTGTTCATGCCACAGGTGGGGATATCTCATTAAAAATAATGGAAAAAATCGGAGACCCAAAGGTTAGGGCCCTGCCTGGATCTGAATGAAATCGCTCAACTGCTTGCACCGGCGTGCGTGACGTCGGGACGTCCACGGTGCGACATCTGAAAGCGCACCCTCTCTCATACCGATTTTGTATCCGCGCTTGAACACGTATGAGAATTTCCACCCCGAAATCACACGCCGACCAGTCACAGCCGCTGCCCCAGAGAACACAGCAGCGTACAAATTAACGAACAGCAAAGAGGTTTAATTGCTTACATGCAATTCTGCCGTGATTGACCTGTGCACTGTCCTCTGTCTGTTCTGTGCAATGCTGCTGTTTTGTATGGGCCACTCCTCGTCTTGTCTCTCCTTTTTTCTCTTTGTTTCGCGCAGCTGGCGCTGCCGCACTTCACGGCTTCGCTACCTCATCCCTGCGATGGGGTTTTTCCACGTTTCGTGGCCACGTTTGTTATCACCTGGGAACATTTCGGCGTTATCACCACGCACGTGATCTCCAAGCAGCAGCTAATGAGCGCAAGTCTTACGCTGCGATATACCCGGCGTCAAGAAAACTCAGTGGGTTCGCTCATAAATGATATCGCATTTAAAAGAAAAGAAAGAAAAAAATCAGTGGCGATTTAGCGGAAAATGCGAGAGTAATGCGTCAGCATTAAGCGCTTTTTCCGGTCTAGACCCGACTTCCGTGTGTCCACGTCCGGTCTAACTTTACTTCCGTTAGTCCACTTCCCATCTATTCTTGACTTCCTGTCCAACTGAACTTTCAGTTGTCCACTTCAGGTTTCACCTGAGTTCCAGTTGTCTACTTCCCGTCTATATCTGACTTTCAGAATCCACTTCTGGTCCAACTCGACTTCCAGTTGCCAACTTCCGGCCTAACCTTACTTTCGATTCTCCATCTAAACCCGACTTCCCGTTGTGCACTCCCAGTCTAACTTGACTTCCGGTTGTCCACTTCCAAGTCTATACTTGACTTATCGGTGTCCACTTATATGGTATCCACTACCTTATCCACTTCCATTCCAACTCGACTTCCGGCTCTTCACTTCCAGTCTAACCTGACTACTGGTTGTCCACTTCCAGTCTATGCTTAACCCACTTCCGGTGTTCACTCAGCGTCTGAACCCGACCACCGGTTGTTCATTCTGGTCTAACTTAACTTCCGGTTGTCCACTTCTGGTCCAACTTAACTTCCTGTTGTCCACTTCACGTGTATACTTGACTTCCGGTGTCCACCTCTGGTCGTCCACTTCAGGCCTAACTTGACTTCCGGTTGTCCGACTCCCGTCTATACTCGACTTCCGGAATCCACCTCCGGCCCCAACTCGACTTCCGTTTCCTCCTTGTTGTCCACCTCCGGTCTGTACCTGACTTCCGATTCGACGCTTTCAATTACCACATGGAAGTCCGTTTAATTAACCTTTAATAAGCAACAATTACTTTCAATTACCCTGCAATTGCCCTCTAATTACAGAAGGTAAGCGCAGGTTACCTCATATTTTTAATTGCATTTAATTTGATTTGATTTAATTACGCTTACTTGTTTACTCTTAATTCCCTCTAATTGACATTAATTACCTTTAATTAATTGAATTACTTCCGGTAACCTGTAGCTACCTTCGGTAATCTTTAATGTCATTTAATCTTTCTCTTAATTACATATATACATTCATTGCCTTAATTACCTCTGCTTACCTTCAATTACCCCTTACTCCCCCCTTAGTTACTTTCGACTACTTCAATTTCAAATCATTTACCTCCATTTTGATTTAACCTTTTATATTCTCTTTACATGGCCACTTACACCACTATCTCGGTGAGGCTTCACCATCTCACACATACACTTACTTACAGCTTTTTCCAGTTTGACACTTCTAATGCTAACGCATTAAAAAGTGAGTACAATAATGCGACAATGTCACAGGCTGTCCACGAATTCTGAATCTCAAAAACTGGGGGGTGAGCGGTGGTGATAGTTGGTGTGCAGGAAGGGGCAAGCAGACGGCGCCAGAGGGTGTTTCGATTATTGTAATGGTGATGGTGGGAGATGTCAGCTTCCACAGGTAGTGCAGTTAGGGGAACTTAACTGGCCCATTTTGAAGAGAAGCGAGGAATACGTGCAACATTGAGTCGTTGAGAGTCGTTGAGAAGGGATTCCTTTTTTCCACTGCTCCGGTGGCTGTGGTGGTAGTTTCAGGATGTAGTAGTGTGCGGTTGGTAGCCCAGAACTGCCGGGCGCGTGTGACACACTGACGGCGAATACGTAAACGACATGTAGGGATAGTAAGCGGCAGAGGCGCCACGACCCAAGCGTCGGCCGGGTGTGTCCGTACTGGCCTATGTGGCCACGAACCCATAGGAACGTCATGTTGCGGTCAGTGACCGAGTGTATCTTTGAAGTATCGTTTTGTGCAAATCACGTATTATGTTGGGGCACATCAGCACATTTCATCCGCCACTATCAGCAGCTGGGTGATATACTGCGACTCCAAGGCAGCTCTGTAGTGTATAGCGAACATGGGTATCCTTGGATCACTTGCGCCTGTGGTTGTGGATATACTAGAGGAACTAAGCCGTCTTCAGATCGGTGGGCACTGTGGTTGTGGATATACTAGAAGAACTAAGCCGTCTTCAGATCGGTGGGCACTCTATCTACTTCCAGTGGGTTCCAACACACTTCGGCATCCGCGGCAATGAAGCGGTTGACGAGGCTGCAGCAGCTGCGTATCACTCCCGATCAAGCGCGCGGATTACCCTCCCCAAAGGCGACAGGCGAACCTTCCTAAATGATGTGACGAGGCCTCTCGCACATGCGCAATGGTTTCGGGGCGTTCCATCGGGAGTTCTGATGCGTGAAGTGAACCCTGACTTTGGCTTCACCATGCCTTCTCGTGTGCCTCGCCATTTTGCGTCGCTGATGCACAGGCTTCGTCTCGGGGTTGCATTCACCCCCCATTTCAAGCATCTGATCGGCCGCTCCAACTCCATGCTCTGCTCTTGCTGTGTTGTTTTGGCGGATACCAAGCATGTCCTCCTCGACAGCCATCTTTACACCTCCCAAAGAGCAGGTCTACAATGTTAACCTGCAGTCGATCAAGGCCGCACCATTTGTTGACTAACACGTTGCAAACTATGAGGTACTTCTGGTTTCGTTTTGTTTTTCGTTTTACTTCATCTTTATCTGTGTGTGAATAAAGGCAGAGGGAGCGAGCTAAAAACGGCACGCTCATTCTGGAATGGATCACGGACTGGGTGGTTGCTCGGGCGAAATGTACGAAGCATATGACCGAGTTAATTCAACATAGGTTATGGGCCCAGAACTCGCTTCATATGTACTTTTGAACCGTGACTGAGTTGGGACGACTGCGACTACTCTACATCGGGATGACTTCCGAAGGTACAGCGAATGTTGGACCAAGTTACGTGGAAAAATTGGAAGGCAAGAATTATCCCATTTGGAGATTCAAGGTGAGCACGTACTTGAAGACGAAAGGATGGTGGTCAGTCATAACGACGGAACGGCCAGGAGAAGAGGCTGAGAGAACAAGATGGGACACGAAGGATATGGAGGCACTGAATGCCATAGTACAGACCTTGTCTTCGTCTCAAGCGGCATACGTAATCAATCAGACATCGGCGAAAGGAGTCTGGACGAAGTTGGAAGAGGTCAACAGAGGACGGATTCTAGAACGAAGATTGTTTTTGCGCCGGCAACTAAATGGAATTAAGTGGGAGAAAGGGGACAACGCTTCCCACTACATGCATCGGGTTGAGGCTATATCTGAAGAGCTGCGCACTTTGGGGGATTCCCTGGAAGAATCCGAAATTGCCTCAGTAGCGCTCCAGGGGTTGCCGAGAAGTTTTTACGGAGTTGCTCGAAGCTTCGACGTGTGCTCCATGGGAGAGGTCACACCAGAGCGAGTCAAATACGCACTCCTTCAAGAAGAATTGAGGCAGGGGACGACTCCCGAAGACTCAGCATGCAAAGCCAAGCTTGTGCATGACAAACCTGATCCCCAGAGCCGAGGTACCTTCCGGTGCTTTAATTGCGGAAGAGCAGGACACATGGCACGGGAGTGCTATACGAAGAAGGGTACAAGGCGTCACAGGGACACGCCGGGGCCAAGACCTCATCACGACACAGGACGCGCGCACGTGAACAAACCACGAGCAAGGATCGCGAAATCTGCAGCTAACACATGTTCAGATGAGAACGACCACAAGGAATTTGCTTTTGGTGCAACTGCAGCCTTTCACGGGAATCAAGGTGCGTCTCCAGAAAACTGCTATACTAGGTCGTGGTCCATCGACTCGGGAGCAAGCCACCACATGACGGGACAACAGGATTTCTTAACTGATTTTCGTGAGGAAGAACCAAGACAGGTCGTTATGGCCGACGGGAATGTCATTGATGCTCGCGGAGTCGGATGTGTCATTTTTAAGGTGCGAACAGAGCACAGTACGCTACCTTAAAGGCCAAGGATGTGCTCTACGTTCCAGGTCTGGCAGACAACCTCATCTCCGTCTCCAAACTGACCGAGAATGGAATCAAGCTGACGTTCGTGGGAAATAGTTGTACTGCATACCGAGGGAGCAGATTCGTTTTTTCCGGGTCAAGAAAAGGAGGCATCTACAGACTGCGAGCTTCCCCCCAATTCACAAGTAATGCTACGGTGAATTCAGCGAAAGCGGACTCCCTCCTTTGGCATCGTAGGATGTGTCATTTAAATTACGGTACCTTGACTCGCATGAGTAACCAAGGTCTGGTTCGAGGTTTGCCGAAACATCTACGTGCTGAGACTAAACCCTGTGAGAATTGCATCGCAAGCAAACAAACGAGGACATCGTTCAACACATCGGAAGCGCAACGAAGAGAAATACCCCTGGAATTGATCCATGTGGATCTCTGTGGACCGTTCCCGGTTCCATCCTTGGGAGGTAGTAACTATGTCCTGGCCATTACTGACGACTGCAGTAGAAGGGTCTCGGTACGATTCCTGCAACATAAACGGGAAGCAGGAGAGACTATTATCAACTTCATATGTCAAGCGGAAACGCAAACGGGTATGATTGTGAAGAGATTACGATCCGACAACGGTGGAGAGTTCCTTGGAAGGGAGCTGGAAAATTTTCTCACCAGAAAAGGAATCGTACATGAGAAGACTGTTCCTTATTCACCCGCGCAAAATGGTGTAGCAGAGCGCACCAACCGGACTCTCCTCGACACTGCAAGATCGCTACTCACAGAATCAGAGCTTCCGACTGCCTTCTGGGCGGAGGCACTGAACACGGCCGCTTATGTGAGAAACCGTTCGAGTAAGAAACTTCTCAACTGGAGAATACCGGAAGAGATCTTCACAGGACGTACCCTGTCGGTCTCATATTTCAGGACATTTGGTTGCCTAGCGTACGTTTCATCTTCGACTTCACATCGTACCAAGCTAGACAAAAGAGGAAAACCTGTCATATTCGTCGGGTATGCTGAAGATCGCAAGGGATATCGCTTTTATGACCCCGCTCTGTCGAAGGTCATCATCAGCCGTGACGTGGTCTTCCTGGAAGGCAAACAAGGATCAACCTTGCTAGATAGGGGAAAGGCCCCTACTCACTCTTACATGGATCTTGAATACCCACACGTGCCCACACGGGAAGTAAATGATTTATCGTCATCAGAAACGGATCAGTATCAAGAACTGCTCCACGACGTACCACGCGTAGATGCAGATGAGTTTCAGGAATCACAGCAGGAGAGCTCGAGCAGTGGCGAGACATCTTCGCACAATTCTAGTCATGAAACGGTACCACTTGCAGACGTGGGACAGCAAATCCCTCGCAGATCAACACGACTTCACAGGCCTCCGGATCGTCTACAGGTGGATCCCACCCAGAAGAGTTATTGCAACCAAGCGGACGTACATCTCACAGAACCGCGCAGCTATGAGGACGTCGTGTGTTCACCGCAAAAGCGAGATTGGGAATTGGCAATGGAAGAAGAAATACGATCTCACTGTGAAATGAACACATGGGAGCTGGTTCCTCGGGAACCTGGAATGAAAGTCGTTAAATCAAAGTGGGTGTACCGCATAAAAACAGGACCAACAGGAAACGTTGACAAATTTAAGGCAAGGCTCGTCGCCGTGGGGACGTCGCAAGTGTATGGGGTTGACTATTTTGAAACTTTCTCGCCTGTAGTCAAGTTAACAAGTCTCAGGACCTTGCTGGCTCTAGCAAACGAAGAGGGGATGGAAATGAGACAGCTCGATGTCAAGACGGCATACCTCCATGGACAACTCAGTGAGGAAGTCTATATGGAGCAACCTCCGGGGAGCCCCGAATGTCATTCAACCGTGTGCCGCCTGAAAAAAGCAATTTATGGTTTAAAACAAGCCGGACGTACTTGGTACAAAACACTCGATTCGATCCTCCGAAACCAAGGGTACACCAGACTGGAGTCTGACAACTGCGTCTATGTGCGGCAGACGGCATCTACGAGGATCATCTTGGGGGTTTATGTCGACGACATTCTCTTAATGGCCACTACCGAAAAGGACCTGAGGACGGCCATTATGGAGCTAGGAAAGAAGATCGCACTCAAGGATCTAGGTGAACCCAAGTACATTCTAGGAATCGAGATAGCACGTGACAAACACAAAAAGAACCTCTCTATCTGCCAAGAGAAGTATGTGAAAGAAATTCTCCAGCGATACCACATGGAGGACTGCAAGGCGGTAACAACACCCATGGAAAAGTATCAAAGCGAGGATCAGGTGTACGATCGCGCTCCGGAAAAAGAGGAAGATCGTCCGAATGTACCTTTTCCAAGCCTCGTAGGAAACTTGATGTACTTAGTACAGGGTACGCGCCCGGACATTGCTTACGCTACTCATTACCTGAGTCAGTTTAACAACTGTTTTCATCTCGGTCATTGGAAAATGGCAAAGAGAATCCTCCGTTACCTGCGTGGAACAAGTACAAGAGGAATAACCTACAAAGCATGCGGGGAACCAGTTATAGGATACTCCGACGCCAGCTGGAATGAATCGGCAACTGGACATTCGCGGCATGGATATGTATACACTTTATCTAGAGGGGCAATCAGCTGGAGATCGGTGAAACAACGAGCCGTGGCTCTATCCACTTGTGAAGCTGAATACGTCGGAATCACCGAAGCCCTTAAGGAGGGGAAGTGGCTTCAAGCTTTCATGGAGGAGCTGGATTTTCAGAAATACGGCGGACGTCCACTGGAAATTAAGAGTGATAACCAAGCTGCCATAAAGCTGATGGAAAACCCTGTTAATCACCCAAAGTCCAAGCACATAGCACTAAAGTACCTTTTTGCACGACATGAAATCGAAGAAGGTTTTTTTGTGATAACCTACTTACCAACGGAACAGATGATCGCGGACTACATGACTAAGCCCGTGAAGAACGCTCAGAACATCATGTGCTCTAAGGGATGTGGTCTATTGTGACTCATTGAATACAGTTAGACATAACATTAGTTTGTTCAACGTGCGAAGGGGAAGTGTTGACTAACACGTTGCAAACTATGAGGTACTTCTGGTTTCGTTTTGTTTTTCGTTTTACTTCATCTTTATCTGTGTGTGAATAAAGGCAGAGGGAGCGAGCTAAAAACGGCACGCTCATTCTGGAATGGATCACGGACTGGGTGGTTGCTCGGGCGAAATGTACGAAGCATATGACCGAGTTAATTCAACACCATTCACATTGGCAACCATTCTCGGCCCTTGGTCTACCCAGATCGACCATTGCAGAGCTGTTCAGTATTTCAAGATTTTTCTCCAGGACACTATTCTCCTCTCCACCCTATGATGTGCCTGCGTACCTGTGTGCTGTGTGTGTGTTTTTGTGTGCTGTGGTTTTGCCTACCGTTCTGATGTCTTACTGACTCCACTGACTATCGACCCTATTTAGCATCGTTCATCACCTCATGATCAGGACACATCTCATCCTGCCCATTGTGCCTTGGGGTAGTGGGCCGCACCTTCTGTGGGGAATTTCCTTACTCGATCATTATCATTAATTTATTTGTTGTTGTTTTTGGGGCGAGATGACATCAACTAATCTAAGGATACCTTCCTGTCCGTAAGGATGACCCACTCTTCGGGCATCGATGCGACAATATGCAGTACAGTGTCCGTAGAGGACACTGTAAAGGGGATTTTGGAAGCTTGCTCCGGGTCTTCATCCGACATGTTTAGAAGGACGCGCCATATTTCATAGGATCGCTGTATATTTGGCGACTTTGTCGGTGAACCGAGCTAATTTTTTGCTGAGAAGAGCTTGGCACTGTCTGTGTCTCATGAGGACCTTGACCCCATCTATTTTTACTCGTTGCTAGGATAACGCAGGCGCAGCAAAATTGGCTATCACGCAAAGTCGTCACCCAGGTACTGAGTTCACTTGGGGTCCCAAAAGCGAGGTTCTCTATACTGCTACAGACGCAACTGGAAACAGCGCTACCTGCTCCTTCACCGTCCTGATACAGCGTAAGCAATTCTTGCTTGTCAAAACATCAACACCAATATACTTCACCATTTGCAGCCTATCCGTGCGAATACTTCCCACCCCCAAAGAACGGCTACGTGTCTTGTGACTCTGAGTTTCAAAGGCAGGCCTGTACCGTCCAGTGCCACGAGGGCTATAAGTTCGTGTTTCCTCCGGAGCCTTTGTATAGGTGCAAACAAACCGCGAAAGGTGGAAATTGGACAACTGAAAGGAAACGGAAAACGATAAGGTTGCCATGGCCGGATTGCGCAGGTAAGTGATTCGAGAAACAAGGTTTCGCAAGATGTAGCTCTGCTACGACGTTACATCTCAATACTGGGATTTGTACCAATTAAGATAGTCCTTTTGGGACCCATTCACATTACCACGTCCGATTCATCTCCTGAAAAACGGATAGGTGCGGAAAAACTCTTTCTCGCTCGCCTGGTTGCTCGTTTCCATGAACATGAGCATCATCATCATCATCAACAACAACATCACCGTCCCAAATTGCAGCTGTTCATGTTTCTTGAGGGATCCATAGTAATTTAATGGGAAGACTGGTGGAGAAAAGAAAGCGCTGCACTCTTTGGCGCACAGCCACACGAAGGGCGGCCCCTGCGCTGTGACCGTACAGAATTCACGTGTGCGCAACGGCAAACTCGACCATAGGTTGCCATGGGGGCCCATGGCAACTTATGGTCGGGGTTGCCGTTGCCGGTTTACCCGTGTACAAACACGGTTTTCGGTGCAAACGCGTTCACTTCTTGCTGAAGTCGCTGTACTTTCTGGGGCGCATTTCTGAACCTCTGGCCGCGTTTTGCGCGACTTGTAGGTGGCGCATCTTAACTCCAACATGGCGGACGTATCTAGGTTGTAACTTAGTTTCGATTTCGAGATTACTGAACTGCAATGTTGATTCTCGATGCGTTGAAGGCGAACGAGTATTAAACGCTGCTCATATACTTCTGGCAGGCGTAACCGGGTTGTCCAAAAAGAAGGCTATACAGGGTGTCCCACCGAAAGAGGGCCAGGGGCTAAAAAAAAAAACGGAGTGCTTTACACAAATGCAACCAACTGTACGTGCGTGGCAGTTGTGTGGTCTATCCAAAAAATTTTTTTCATCGCCCCTTGTGAATTAATTAACGGTAATTAATTTTCCAACTTTTTAATCATCGGTTTTAGCTCTCAGATGTCAATGCGGAGGCTGTAGTAGATGTCGAAAGAGACACAACTGAAGTGGTTCGACGTCGCTATGGCTTGTGGTTTCGTTTTTTCCCGAGCTTAAAAGTCCGGCAATCCGGCACCCGCGCGCGACGATTCCAGCGCCCTCCGGCGTACATTGACTTTGATATTAGCACTTGCAAACTTTCCTGGGGCCACTTCACACAAGAGGAAGATATTACACCTGTTTCACGGCACACCTATCAGAGTGCACTGCAATCGTCGCGCGCGGGCGCCGAATTATGGGAAGCGCTCTGCGGTGCGCGCGGCTTCAGAAACCAATTTTTAAACCCGGGAAAAAACTAAACCCCAAGCCATAGTAACCTCGAACCACTTCAGTTGCGTCTTTTTCGACATGTACTACAACTTCCTCATTGACATCTGAGAGCTAAAACCGATAATTAAAAAGTTGGAAAATTAATTACTGCTAATTAATTGACAAGGGGCGATGAAAAATATATTTTTGGATAGACCACACAACAGCCAAGCACGTACAGTTGGTTCCATTTGTGTAGGTCACTCTGTTTTTTCATTAGCCCCTGGCCCTTTTTCGATGGGACACCCTGTACATTGTATTATTTGCGAAGTTCCGTCGTGTTTGATCAACCACACTTCGTGAAGGTGAATTTCACGTCTACTGGTTGCGAGGCCGAAATAACAAGCAGCGAGTGTCCTGTGCTGCAGGAATGTTGGAGACATGCAAGCACAGTTTACCTGTGCTGATGCTCTCTTACAGATAAGATCTTCTAAGTGTGTAGCGCGTGTACGAATGCAGTTTAGAATTTACAGGGTAATGTTGCTACATCCGTGTGTCACTGGTGCTCATGTTTTTATGGGAAACCTTTACGAAACCTCGCATTCTTTCTGCCTTCTTTCCCAAGTGATTTGACGCGATGACTCAAATGCACAGTTACAAAACTGACTAGGTATACGTTTTCGCGCTATTCCTTGCGCTTTATTGCACATAATGGCTACTCAAGTTTGAAAAACATTGTTCTATTTTGCCTAGACTAGGTTTTGCTTCCCTTTCTGACGTGAGTTGCACAGAAGTGTGCTTCAGAAGAAAAAAAAAAAAAGAAAAGAAAAAGAACGTTCATCAGAGTTGTAGGCAGTACCGCTCCAAGAGCTCTGACATACACTGCATTGCTCACTGCACTGCACTGCAAGAGCTCTGACACACATAAGCATTGCTGATGTAACAGGTTTGCTGATTTTGCGTCGCTCAATCCATCTCTTCAGAGGATGCATCAAAGTAGGCGGTATTCCATGTGTGGAAAGACGAAAACGTGGAAAGACAAACTGCTGTCCCCTCGGCGCGCATAGTCGCATTGTGGCACAGAACAAAAGTCGTTTGGTTTGCTGGTCGTTGTCTGCACTGTTTCCTTCATCCATGATTTCAACAGCAAAATACAGGTGCAGCTGAGCGACCCATGCGAAAAGCAGCAACTTCTCCGCAAGTGAACGCGGGGTCGGCCGTGTGTACCTGGATCGGGTTGGCCCGAGTTTCACCGCTGTGCGGCGTCGATTTGGCGAAAAACGCGAATAATGACGGCAAGCGGCAGTCGCACGAGAGCAGACACGTGAGCGCCACACCGCTGCCGTCGCCGTTTCGAAATCGGCGCACCGAGGGCTTCTTTGTACTGTTTTCGGACACGACAACGCGCATTCCAGCCCGCTCGGAAAGTCGGATTTGCTTTTTGTCTACTTATAACGACACGGAACCTGTATAAATTTAAAGGCACGACGTAAATATATCTCGCTCACGTACGTATTTGCCAATTTTCTTTTCGCGGTGACGGGTAGGTTGCGGTTTTGTGCTGTGTTTGACTTGTGTTTGTTTGCGCCGCTGACGCCGCCGCTACCGGTGGTAAAACCGGCATGACGCCGCTGCCGGTCAAAGTTCCATCCGCGCACACATGAGACTTCGTCGACCGCATGTTGTTTGGTTTTCAACGTGCAGCTCAACAGATATTGCATGTCAACCTGGGTTAGCACCGATATGGTGGGTGCCGTGTAGGTGTAAAACGACGCCAGTCAGCGCCACCGTGCCGCGAGATTTAATAAAGCTGGCACGAATGGAGATCCAAGGCGAAGTATTGGCATTAGCATTGTGTTTGGTTACAGGTTGAAGCGTTACTGCTGTGTACGTGGTATATACTCCTAACGGGAAGAAAATGCATATAAAAAAATCTACTAGCTCACTACTATTGGATCAACGCTGTTTATCTCGCAGGAGATTTTGCCAGGTCTTCTGAGCATTTTGATCAAATTTCAATATCGAGAAATTTAATTTTCTCAATTGAACTCCGAAATTTGCCAAGTAAACCTCGCGTTCTTTTTTTTTTTTGACGGGAACAGAAAGCAGCAGCCGGATTTCCGCCTTCTATGGGATAATACATTCACTATTACAACGGTAAATAGCCGCCAAAAAAGATTGCGATAAGCTTCGCTTGGAGACGCGCAAATTGCCGGCCGCGTAAAGTCACTGAATTGGGAAAGTACCGCCATCCTCTGATCTTTGCCGCCCCGACCTTGGAACAACAATGGCGGCCGTAGCATACCAACAAATGCAGCGGCCGCCATTGTTGTTCCAAGGTCGCGTCGGGAAAGGGAAAGCATGGCGCTGTTTCCCTAATCCAGTGACTTTACGGCCACGCTCAGATCTCCGGAAGAACCCATGCGAGGAGGCCATACCTGCCCATTCACTTTCGTTATCCAACCTTCTGCTGATAACGCCAGCATGGTTGGAACGAAAGTTATCTGAAAGAAGAGCATGGAGGAAACAGGAAGGGGCGGGAAGGGGCGCTGCATCTTGCATTAATTTGACGGAGAAATGAGCAGCGCCGACCCACCACATGTGGCAAAGGCCCTCACTCTCGACACGCTACGCCGCCCACACCAAGGTCTTCACTGACGGCTCCGTCAGTCATCAACAGAAGTCATGTACTGCAGCTTTCCACATCCCTGAACTGAATATCTCGTGGCATGCCCGCATCATCGGTTATGTCTCCTCGACCACCGCCGAGCTCATTGCACTCAACGAAGCGCTCAAGGCCATTGAGCATTTCCCACCAAAATTCCTTGTATTCCTCACGGACTCATGAACGGCCATCACCCGCATCCATTTCCCTGGAAGAACCGACATATTGGTTTGGCACATCAGGAAGAAACTCGATTTCCTCATTGAACAAAGCTGCATCGTACACCTGCAGTGGATTCCTTCCCATGTGGGGATCTCTGGGAACGAAAAGGCTGACCAGCTAGCAGCCGAGGCGCATTCCCTGCCCCCTACCGTTCGAGCTCCTCCCTGCCCCAACTCAACGAGACAGGCCATTACGGAATACATTGCTTTCTGTCCCCGTCTGGCCATCAACACCGGGGATGATGTCTGCCCTCCTTGTCCCGCAAGAGGCCCTCCCAGACAAAAGGCAACAGTACTTCAACGCCTCCGAACTGGATCGGCTTTCACTCCTGCCTTCCTACACCACTTAAGGAGGATCGACAGCCGTCGATCGACCTGTCGCCAAGCAGCGCAAGACACGGGACGCGTTACTCACTTTTCTCGAGGCCACTGCCTCCTGGCTACCCTGTGATCTCACAGCTGACTCACAGTCGCATGGTTTTAACTCTCCCTTTCCTCTCCCTTTCTTTCTAACTTTTTAACTCACCAATCCCCATTCCCCCGTGAGAGTGAACCCTGCCGTCAGTAGTGTACCAGGCTAACCTCACTCTCCTTTCCCATTTAATCGACATTCCGCCACCACAACCAGCAGCGCCGACAATTTCGGCAAAGCGAAGCGACGTCTTTCGGCATATTTTTGCCAGCTATTACTAGAGCCCTGCTCAGCCCAGAGCAGTACGGAATGCATTTGACAATAGTGGGAAGTAAATCCGACGTGGGCTTTCTGTTTCTGTTAAGAAAAAAAAAAAAGAAAAAGAAGAAGACCTGAGGCTGCATGTCTTACCAAATTACAGAGATAATTGGGAAAAATCTATTTCACACGAACTGAATTTGACTAAAGGTCTCACAAGTAATGACAAACAATCCCTCGAGATAGCTAGCGTTGACCCCATAATTCCGGACAAATCGATTTGTTTAATACGATTTTTTTTCCACGTTAGGTGAAACACCCTGCATATGAAGTAGCAGGTGGGCCGGTTCGTCTCTTTTGGTCATTGTTCCTTTCGCCGCTGCACCACGAAGCGTGGTAACACTAATGAAAATCAAAGTACATCCGCATCAATGTTCTCAAAATAATTTTCGGCCGGTATCGTTCATTTGGGTTCTAAACAAAAATCGATGTGATTGCCGTCCCCTGTGCCAAGCCTCAGACAACGACTAAGAAATAACATTCTTTACAGTTGCGCAGCAGTCCAACAAAACTTCAGTCCAGGTGGTTTCTACAGTGGCAGCGGCTTCTTGTAACATCGACGATGCGAAACTACAAGCTATCAAGCAACAATTTATCAATAAACTGAAAAGATCACCACTGACGGCGAAGCTGATCTGTGGAGCGGTAGACGCATGTACTGTAGAAAAGGTGCATATCGACTGCAACTCTTCGGCACCTACAGCAGCAGCTGGCAGGAGGTTTAGAAGAGACATGGGACAATCAGTTGGAGGACTCTCACGTACAATCTCAAAACGAGCCGTCGATATCCTGGAAAAAGTGAGCCAAGAAGAAAAAGACGTTCCTTTGGACCCTCAACTGAAAGCAGAACTGACCATCTCTTTCTCTGTGAATCTCCCTACCGATATCGACACAAAAACTCTGGTGGAGGAATGTGAGGTAAGCTGGAAACATGTACTGAGAAGACTTTCTTGATATTATTCAACGGGCACAGAGAGGGTTCTAGAAAAAGAGTTAATAGGAGTAGATATTAGGATTACATCCTTGTGATGCACATTCGCACAAAAAGTATGAGCGCACAATCCTGGTGTGGGAGCGAGTTTTTAGTCTCGCGGGCCATAGAGTCCCTTTCCCTCCGGTTGGCAGTCTGTGACGTCATTCTTCCGCCCAATAGTGAGACGCTTTCTTTTTGCTGTCTCTAGTATCGCAGGTATATTTGGAGCCTCCCATATTGCGTGTTACATAGGGCGGTCGACCGGTCACCAAACTGGCAGACGACTCTTGGCAGCCCTTAAAAGTGCTTGGATGATCTGACGTCACAACACGCCAGAAGCAGCTAGGAAAGATCGCGGCCGCTGCGCGCACTCTTGTAAACTAGACGTCTCAGGAAATGCGCGCTTCCCACAGTAAATATTTTGCGTGACAGTTCCTGAAATAGTATGTTCATGTCACGTGATAAAGAAATATGTGTTCGAGGTACATTCCATGCTCCTTTAATGTGTAGTTATGTTACCTTCATCAGACAATTATGTCATTGCCAGAATAGACGCTACCATGTGTTTTGCCCTGCACAGATATGCAAGAACGATACTGTTGTTCATCCCAGCAACGCAGAGGCCACAGCGCTTGTGAACGCAGTGGAATCTGCTGTATTGGA
The DNA here is from genome assembly GCF_037126465.1 of Ornithodoros turicata. Lineage (NCBI taxonomy): Eukaryota > Metazoa > Arthropoda > Arachnida > Ixodida > Argasidae > Ornithodoros > Ornithodoros turicata. Next base: position 68,453,227 of record NC_088205.1, read on the forward strand.
AGCGGTCGATACTGCAATACGCGAGGAACTCCCGGATGCGGTCATAATCAGCGCGGAGGGAACCATAGAGTCAGAGTGTAGCCAAGGGCAGGTTTCCAACGCTTTGAACTGCGGTAAGTGCAGTACGGATGTTTTTATGTTAGGAGGAAAACACACTGATCTTACACAGACCCACAACATAGAGAAACATCATGCTACTGGTTTCAGGACTACACCTATGTACGGCACCTTTCAAAGCCAGAGTACAGAGCTACTACATAGGCAGGGGTAGATTGCGTTGTGCAGTCAGTCAACATGCATATCACCAGTTAGTTGCGGGGCCTGCTGCTTGAAACGTAATCGGTAGTTGAAGGTTTTATGCATAAAGAAATAAGAGGAGCTTAACGTATCTTATCCAAAGACACGTTTCACTCTACTCGCCCTACGTTCTGCCTCGAGAAACAAGCCACACACGCGCACCATAGCACCATTTTGCTTCGTTTCACCATAGGTCACGTTCCCGACGTCACGGTTCACTAGATGCAGCATTCCACACGGAATATAGGTAAAGCCTTGGATAAGGTCTTTTGGCAGGTTGCCACAGTTGCAACAGGAAAAAGCTACATACCTATACAGGGAAAATGCGGAGCAAAAGGAAAAGTGAAACGCTTGTCATTAGAGGAACAAAAAGACTGAAATGAGTCTTAGAAAAAGCCAGACAGCTGCTGGATTCGTCAGCTCAGTGCCTTGTCGTCCGGCCCTCATTATTCCCCAAGCACTGGACGTTGTCTTATTTTTAATGGGTTCGAACCCATAGCAACCTAAAGTTGGCACACTCATAACTAACGATTCAAAGCAATATTACTGCATGAATTCGTCCTTATGGGGCGACTTGAACTCATAATTTGTCTGGTTTGGCATCGCGTCTCTTCCATTCAAAAACCACTTTCGTTGTTCCGGGCGGGCCGCCAGCCAGGGTTCTCTGCTTTCGAAGTCCAAAGTCGTACAACAAAGCACGCGCTGCTGTGCGTATGATAATCAATCGGCCTTCAACTATGTCGATTGATTGATTTTTAAAAGAAAAAATGCAGATGTTAGTCACGAGTCACTCGGCACTGGCTGCTCCAGGACGCGTCATTAAGAAAGGGAAAGAAAGGGAAATTACACAAAACTCGACGTTTGCAACGGAATGGAAACAGAATAAATGAGAACATCACCACCTAGCTTGGCACCAAAAGCGAAATCTCAATGCACAAAAACAAAGAGCGTCACAACCTGTCAGAGAGGTCCGTCGAGACGAGAAATTGCACAAGGGCGCGCATGGCACGTATGAGCTGATTTGCTGGCCAGCACCCAAGAACCTTTTCGGTGGAGTGTGGCCGATTATCCAGGCGGGACAGGGACGACATAAGGGTACAACGGTGTGCACTGTACCTCCTGCAGTCTTGGAGTATATGATCCACGTCCTCAACTACATCAAACAGACCGCAGTTGGGGGACGGGACCATGCCGAGCTTAAACAAAAGTCGTCCACTGTATGGCACGTTGAGGCGAAGCCTGTAGATGAGCGACGTGATGGGTCGAGGAAGCGCTGACGGCATATAAAAACTGAGATCTGGTTCCACCTTGCGCAGGAACGACGTAGAAGGGACACTGCTGCGCCAGTGTGCGCTGCACAGACGTCTCTTACTTCATTTCCATGGTGGCGGTGGTAGGCATGGTGGCAGTGGTGGCTTGTACCCGGGATGAGATGAGATGGGATGAAAGGATGAAGCTTGAACGTTGATAAGTAAATAGGTCCAATCGGGATTAGCAGGGAGTTCTTTGTGCAGGGAGTAGGCGCCTGGAACCAGACGCAGATCCAGCCTTTGCGCTGAGTTTTCCTGAAGGACACACACACACACGCACACATAAACGAGATGATGATTTGTGGTTCCTGAAGGAGGTGGGCCAGTAGGCTACGAGTTTTCGAGTATCTTTCGGTGAAAGAGCCTAGGGTTGTAGAATATCATCGAGCATATCATTTTTGCCGAACCCAAGCTATTTCTCATGCTCCTCATTGTATGCACGACAATCCCTCAGGATGCTTTTGATACTTCCGGGTTTCTGACAGTGACTGTAATTACAGTTGTCCATGGGGCCAATCTTGAATAATTACAACTTAGTGAAAGCCGATCCCCTTCGCAGCCTATTGAGCATGGTTTGTATGTTCCGGGGCAGACCTTTCATGGGAAAATCTAAACAATGATTTCGCGGAATGTCCTTCAAGTAGGTCACTGAGAACCATTTGTCTCAGGTGACGTCAGCTTACCACGAAGAGCCGCGTGTTTTTTGCTTTGGGTGCCACTGCAAAATTTCTTACGTACTAGCGTTCTTGCATACGACATACGTACGTTTGGTCAGCGATAACAAAGGAGCACTGAGACTATTATTTACCAGATTCAATACAGTTAGTAGCAAAGTCAAATTATTACCCAATTTCCGGATACTTGCGTACCACTACGAATCAGCTTCCCATTCGATGACTCTCCAAACAGTGAACTGCCCTGTCGGAACATATTACGTCAACTCAACCACGTGCCTTCCATGCCCCATTGGAAGCTATGCCGACAGCGAGGCCGCCCTCTCCTGTTCTCAGTGTCCAGACGGCAGATCGACATTGAGAGAAAAATCCAGCTCGCCTTCAGATTGTAAAGGTAAGTATCAGGACGCATTAGGATAGTGCGTGGGATATTCCGTTCGAAAGAAACTCACTTTCTCTAGGCCTGTGCCCACCTGGACACTACTCCAGCAGCGGGAGAGAGCCCTGCGTCGTGTGTCCAGAGGGTGAATACCAGGAACTACATGGACAATCCGAGTGCTTAAAATGTCCTGAAGGCCTCACTACTGCCTCGTGGGCGTCCACATCGGGAAAGAACTGCACTGGTAAAGTTGCATTTCATTACAGCATCTCTAGCACGCTTGCTTACTTGGCCTACTTGACGCAGATGAAACGAGCTGTGAAACCCTAGCTCTCTCAGTCTCTCTCTCATGGTGATAGTTAAATAAAATGCTAGACCCAGGGGTATTTTATGAGGTCGCGTGCCGCATTGTGCGTCTCAGTCATTGCTGCAGCATAACTGTCGAAACAGCTCAAAAGGCTCCATAATTTTAGTACTAGCATTTTCGTACCTTTCGTAAAATATGAGGAGCTAGCAAACGGTTTATTATTGCGTTAGCATTAACAGTGTCAAAATGGAAAAAGTGTTATGTATGTACGTGTGTGTGTATGAGATGGTGAAGCCGCACCGAGACAGCGGTATCAGTGGACATTAAAGAGGGTAAATGTAAATGGAGGTAAATGATTTGAAATTGAAGTCGTCGAAGGCAATTAAAGGGCAAGAGGTAAAACTAACTGAAGGTAATTAGAGATAATTAAAGGCAATTAAAGCAAGAAAGTTGAGTTCAAAGGTAATAAATAGAATAGATATGTAAATAAGAAAAACATGAAATGAAATCAAAGGTTACCGAAGGCACCCGCAGGTTACCTTTGTCAATTAAATGTAATTAACGTCAATTAAAGGGAAACAGAGTAAATAAAACAAGTAAACGTGATTAAAGCGAATTAAATGAATTTCGCTGCCGTTAACACAGTGTACACGGGCTGACGGAGGAGGAACTACCGGTTTATTTGCCCACCGCATGCATTAAAACATTGATCCATGTTGGTGTCACGAAATACATTCTGCTCTTCTGTCATTTTGACGCGTCTATCGCATCTAGCAGAAGCCTAAAGAAGACGTGTACTTTTGTAATAATTGGGAGTAGATTTACACGTAAGGTGAATCAGCCTATCTGTGTGGCGTCATGCTGCACGTGCCGCAGGGTAGGACTGTAGATAATTTCGACCACCTGGGCTCCTTTCACGTCCGCCACAAATATACGACACACGGTGCTGGAAGCGATGTTAAGACATTAGCATTCAGTGTTAAGGTGCATTGGGCTCGATCAGTACTTGGGAGGAAGACGTGCACATTTAACTACTTGGTCACTCTCTTCAGCGTACTGCAATTGCCTGGTATGAATGAACACTCCATGTCATATACAATCATCTTCCACAGGTTCATGCCCACCTGGAACGTTCTCACGGTCAGGTTTGCGTCCGTGCTCCCTATGCCCAAAAGGAACATACCAGGCAAAGGGCGGGCAGACGGACTGTCTGCAATGCCCAGTCGGTGAAAGCACATATACTTCTGCTTCTACGTCCGAATCAGACTGTTTTGGTAAGACATTTGTTGCAGTAGATCTCCGCGCAAGCTTCTCGGTTTCTTTCCCGTGATCAGCTAAGTGCCACGCATGTCTGCCTTGCAGTTCTAAACCTCTGTGAGCGACTCCAACCGTGTGCAGAAGGAGCATCGTGCGTGGATTCAACTCATTCGTATTCATGTGAATGCCGCGACGGTCTCGAAGGCGCCGACTGCAGTATTAACATCGACGACTGTGAAGCTGACGTGTGTCTAAATGGAGGAAGGTGCATCGATGGGGTTGACAACGTCACCTGTGAATGTGCAAAGGGATATGGTGGGCTGTCGTGCGAGGTGAATGTTGATGACTGTGACCCAAGTAAGTACGTCATGAAGTAAATTTTAAGTACCTCCTAATTCCTCCTATTCGCCATTTGTGACTGACCCAAGATGTACTACAGCCATTATACATAAAAAGTGTGAAGTCCATCCGCTCCTGGTAGTTTCGATGGTGACTGCGACACACTTCTCGTTAACGGACGCAATTTCGCCTGTGCTTGAAATTGTTCTTGTCGGTTCGCATGAGATTCTAGAGTTTGTGTCTTTCTGCAAAATTCATTTTCAGATCCATGTGCACACGGCGGAACATGCATCGACGGGGTCAACAGCTTTGCTTGCAAGTGTGCAGAGGGTTTCACTGGCAAGAGGTGCGAGCGCATTTTCCGAAATTGCATAAACAAGCCATGTCAGAATGGAGGAACCTGCTTCGACTCCGCTCAAGTACGTGCGTTCGCAAACATAATGGATTGTGTAGCTATCAATGTAATTCCATAAGCCAACGTACATGACAATTTTTCACCGCAGGGCTTTCGTTGCTGCTGTCCGGAAGAATTCACGGGAAAGACGTGCGAATTCCGCTACGACCCCTGCTTCGATAAACCCTGTCAACATGGAGGACAGTGCGAAGTGCCTGAACACAGCCCCGATAGCTTTCAGTGTATCTGCACCTACGGATATACTGGAGAGAACTGCGAGACAAATATCGACGACTGCGCATCTGACCCTTGTCTTAATGGAGGAACTTGTGTCGATGGTGTAGCGTCGTACACGTGTCAATGTCCTGAGCTATTTGAGGGACAGTCGTGCGAAACTGGTAAGCAAGGAGAAGGTTCTTAAGATGAACTACCGGTGAGAAATTCTCATTGGGAGGAACGAAGCGACAGCAGGGTTACCAGATCAAACCCTGAAGTGTCGCCAAAGCGCACGACATAGCTACACAGGAATCTCAGATATAGCGCAAACCAGTATACGAAGAGTAGCGGTAAAGTACCCCAGCCATAGCCCAAGTATCTGCGCCACTCAGAAAGTAGTCAAATCTGAAAACCATGAACAACGGTTGCATTATTGCCTCGCAGTGTTGAGGCAATAATGCACATGGTACAAGGCACACAGCCATGTTGGCGGTAGAATGAAGCAGATGAATATCTGATCCCACAGGGGGGACAGGAAGACGTAAATGGACTGACTACTATGAGTATCTTCATGCTCATAAAGGGGAGGGAGATGTTATTGTTCCGTACGTTAACCGTGCATTGGTCATCTCCTCCTCCAAACCAATGTTTGAAGCTTCTCAGCGCAAAAGTACTTGCAGTCGATGTGCGCAATTATTAAATCAAACAGCCAGAGGTTATGCTGAAAGTGCGCATGATGCGCGATTGGTACCCACTATAAACGAACGCACAGTCGATTTGTCTTATGATCTCATAAGGTTGCAATGGACTTTAAAGGGACTATCGCATCAGGGAACGTGTATATGAGACCTATTCTGTAACGTTCGGCACCTCTTCACAGTCTACTTGGCCAAGTTTCTCTTGCGGAAACAGCTTGCATATTAAACAAACCAGATTTAAAGACTCGCACTCCCTCTGCAGCTGAGGAATCCCCAGCGATAGTAACGCCACATGATGACATGAGCCAGAGCCACGACTGGGAGCACAGCGCGGGCGATTGTCACCGAGCTCCTCTGCTTCGTGTTCGCACCGCAATATACTAAGTGAAAAGACCTTGATAAATACGCCGACTTTCGCTTACCAGGGTCAGTTCTGACTTCTGATAGGACCATGTCGCGTAAAGTATAATGTTACGTTCCTGCCCGTACGAACACGTCTGACGCTAACCCATTCCAGTGACATTCCACAAGCCAGTCACAAACCCCTCGCGACCTACAGACTGCTCGCCCGCGCTCCCCTGTCACCAAAAGCTGTCCGACCGCTCCCTGATTGGAATTGGACGTGCCAAAGCACGCTCGCTGATTGGTCTTGTGCGAATGACGTCTTCTCCGGTTTCCGGAGAAGAAATTCCGGCGTACTCACAACATCCAGCGTCTGCTCCTGCCATGCATTACATAAAATTGCACAGACTATTCCATTAACACTCGCCGGACTATCGGTGTTATTGTCGGTGATAAACGAGGAGTAAAACGGCACAAAAGTTTCGGAGTCGATTGGAATGGAGGCGACAGTCCCTTTAAGCAAGCTCTTTGGTGTATGTTTATGATTAACAAATAATTGTGACGTTTACCTACATTCCTTGCAGCTGTGGTTCCTGTACCATACAGACTAAATTTCCCCAATGGCTACGTGTCAGATTACTCAAGAATTACCGTGGGCCGCAACCTGCGTGCTTTGACTCTGTCCTTCTTTATGAGGACGTCACAGAAAGACAAACGCGGGACGCCTGTCTCGTACGCCTTCAAGCATTCTGGACTCAACAAGATTTTGGACAACGCGTTCACCTTGTCTGATCCCAACAGACTGCTCCTGTACTTCTACCAGAACAGCACGGACACGGGGATTGCAGCAAAGTATGCCTTATAGTTTACAGCTGCTTTCGTGGTAAAGACTGAACGGAAAACTCCGCTTCAAAATACTTATTGGGATAAGACGCATGAGCTTCCCCAGCAACTGTGTGACTTAGGTCACCACAGTTAACTGACAAAAGCTTCTACGGGTCGTGTTTCCTTTTTTCTTTTTCCACAACCACATAGCAGCAAACCGCAAAGCCAACCTTGTTCCGATTTCCTGGGCAATTCATACGGTTCATTTTCATGGAAAATTCCGATTGTCACGGGATTTCGTTAGACCATGTTCTAAGAAGAGCCTCTCTAAATCCACTGAAATAGATATCATTTGCGCGCAGATATGCGTTGTCTCTCAATTGGTGTCTAAACCTCTCTTATCTGAAATGCAGCGACAACCGCTGGCACCATTGCGCTTTAACGTGGAGCAGCGAGACTGGTGTATGGGTGTTTTATTGGGACGGAGCAAAAAAAGCCAGTGATAACAGCTCTGCTTCCAAAGGGAGCTACATGTTCAAGGGGGAAGTGGTCCTCGGACAGGATCAGGATTCGGTCGGAGGTGGCTTCAGTGGACTCGAATCTTTCGCAGGCGACATCGCAGAAGTAAGTGCATGTCCAACTCCAAAGCTCCAGTGCCGAATTTACAGCAATCTTACGTAAGCCATTCTGTACCTGGATAGCTCAACGTATGGGACTATTCTATGTCCGAGGACGATGTACGGAAATTGGGATCGACATGCGGTCTCATCGGGAATGTTGTTGCGTGGTACAAAGTAAGGAACTCCATCGACGGCAACGTTACAGTCGTTGAAGGGCCTCCCGACACCTGTTCAGGTGCGGTGACGTTTCTTTTGCTCCATTCATGTCACGGTCAGAAAAAAATCACGATTCAATGTATGGTCTTATGCAGGATACAACTGCTCGACGTCCTCCTGTCACTGCTCGGCCCTGTCCGTTGTTGAACGTAAGACGTTGCTTTTGAGATTGGAAAATTGGGCCATTCGTAGGCATGTTCGTAGGCAGGCGCTGCCACGACCTATGACTTTTCAACCTCAGTTAAGATGAAATTTTTCTGGTTATGTACAGGAAGCATGTGCGACAGAACCGTAGATGCATGCAGTTCCAACCCTTGCAAGCACAATCAAGTATGCGCGGAATTAGATGGCGGGAAAGGGCTTTGCAAGTGCGACGGATACGAAGGAAGACACTGCGAATTCGGTGAGCGCAGAGTTTGGTATAGGATCATGCAGGTTGAGTCGTCTTGTCACCTAACATGGATACTTCTTCCTGTCGTCATTATTGCAGACATCGACGAGTGTGTCACAGGAGAGCATGCGTGTTCCCATATATGCGTCAACAGTTTGGGGTCCTACAAGTGCAAGTGTCCACAGGGCATGGCTCTCAACTTGGACAATAAGACATGCGTAGGTACGTGCTAGTTATTAAATAACACACGTTGCACAAAACGAATAAGCATCATTCCGAAAGTCCGCCATTATTGGTGGGATATTCACGAGGGGAGTTTCAAACAGTCTGTTACGACGGGGCCACAGACGACCCGAATCCCAACTATCGCCCAAATGGGTCTCCCATTTTTTGCTCAAAGTTAAACCCCTGAAAACAAAACAGATTGTCACAGCGTTCCTACACTCTTAAAAATGAGGGGGTGGAGTGTCGAGGTAGCTTGCCGTTATTGGCCGCACTCAAGTGGGCATCGTCACGACTATAGCCAAAAAAAAAAAAAGAAAAGGGGGAGAGGACGATTGACGATTGAGTGACGATTGACGATTTCAAAGTGAGTTGACGATTTCAAAGTGATGCATACGCAGGATGACCGATACTGATGGGACGGAGGCACACTGTAGATGAGAGGTGCACTAGAGTGGTCTTTCCGCGAGGCCCGTTTCTTGAAGAAAGCGCACGAGGCCGCGAGTTTTTTAAAGTCGTTCCGCATAAGAACCTTCGGGGAAGATGACTTCCGTCAGTATGCCAGACCTGACGTGGGGAAGATGAGTTTCCCGCATAATATGGTATGCACGGCATTCTGTCAGGATATGCGCGATAGTCCCCGGATGATTACAGTGATCGCAACTGAAGCCCTCCCTGGAGCCGATCCTGAACAGTTGCGAGTTCGTGAACACAGATCCCGTGCGTAATCGATGGAGCATTGTCTGCATAACACGGGAAAGATCTTTCGTGGGAAGAGAGGGTCAGTGATTCTGCATGATGTCCTGTATGCCAGGCTGACACACCTCTCTTAAAAATGAACTTCACCGCATAGGACGCTCCTCACCAACCATAATCTCGAATGGTATGGTTATCTGCCCTGATTTTTTGAAAACGGGAGGCGTACGTCTTTTTTGTGACAATTATGAACGGCATAAGTGTCACAAAAGAGGCGTACGCCTCCCGTTTTCAACAAATCAGGGCAGATAACGATACGATGATTGGCTAGGAGCGTGCTATGCGGTGAAGTTCATTTCTAAGACTGTAAATGAAGCGACCAACGCGCCACACACTCAGATGTCGTGATGTCCTTGATCATGCTCACGACAGCGTCGACATCGCCGTCATCATCGTCGTCGATGGTGTCGCACGTTCATCCACTGTGTCTGTTTAATGGATGAAATACACCAAGAGAATGAGAAATAGACTGAGAGCCGTTCCGACCTAGTTGCCCCCTCTCCCCTTCAACCAAACCACACGCTCTTAAAAATGAACTTCACCCCATAGCACGCTCTTAGCCAGCCATGATCTCGAATGATATCGTTATCTGACCCGATTTGTTGAAAACGTTGTTTCCATCAAATCGGGGCAGATAGCGATATCATTCGAGATGATGGTTGGCTAAGAGCGTGCTATGCGGTGAAGTTCATTTTTAAGAGTGCATGCCTTCCCCTATTTGGTGTTCCTGCCTTTATCTGTCAGGAAAACCTGACAGATAAAGGTACGTGATTTGGCACAAACGGGGGAAGAGGCAGCTATGGCAGGAGTACTCTTCATGCATTAAACAGTGCTTGAAACTAATAACAGTTCGAGTCTTTCCGTCGCGGGACAACTGCGATCATGAGCCACATGCGATCATGACGCCACAGTGGTTGGGTCTGTGGATTAATTTTGCCCACCCAAGGGTTCTTTAACGTGCGCCGAAATCTCGACACAGGGCACACCACATTTAACGTCCCTCGCGGAAGACTGCGTGTCTGAGCAACATGTATAACCTTTCACCAAGTTGCCACAGTCGTCGGCCTGGTTTGAACCCGCGATCTTGGGATCAGCAGGCGGACACGCTACCTCCCTGTTATTACTAGTGAGCTTTAGTATAACGTACGCTGTCGCCTTTGTGTACGTAAGGGATAGCGTTGGTCTGTTCAGTCTGTTCATGTCAAGTAAACGAAGTCGTTTGCAACAACATACTTTCGATTTTCTATCACAGATGCGTCGTATTGTATCCAAGGGGACTTCGCGTATCTGGTAAGGATGATTTTTTTTACATATTTGGGATACAGTGGTAAGAGAATTAGTGCAGGCAATCTGACGTGCACATGTTTTCTGTCAGTACTATAGGAGTATAAGGGGATATGGAACGACGTACGACATTAATACCACCACATTTTGTTGTTAGCATAACAGTCGTATCTGGTATAAAAGTTGTGAATGCGGTTGTATTTGGATTTTTTGATTTATTTATGCATACAGAATTGTATTTTGGAAGAGGTCCCATAGAAGATGAAGGTTGAAGATAAACATGTGGGAAATGCGCGGTCCCATACAAAATCTACGAACTACAGCGCAGTCTGAAGAGGTCCACGCTCATAGCAAACTTCAGCAGCAAACTCATACCACAACAGTCTATGCGAAACATGCCGGCTAGGGTAATGCAGTGCCCGAACAAACAACGGAATAGGCGATACCGAAGGCTAGGGAGGCACAACAGGGAGGGGTAGTGAAATATTCATCTCACTGCATCACATAGCACTACATGGTAGAGAAGGACAATGGACATATTTTCGTTACCGTTTCCATTTTCGTTACTGCTATATTTTCGTTTCCGTTATGAGTTTCTGATACCAACCTTTCAATTTCGTTGCCGCTACGTTTTCATTACTGTTTCCGGTAACGGAACGGCTGTTACAGAGCTGCGGAAGGGCATCCCTATCTCTGTCAGCTCCCGGTTTTGCCTAAATGCTGCAGTGGTGTCACGCGCACACACTACACTAGTGGTTCCCAAACTGTGCGTCGCGGAGCGGTCCACAGATTTAAAAAAAAAAGCCACGCCGTGTCCGCTATTCTGCGCTACCAGGAAGCCCGTGGCAGCAGACTCGAAGGTTTCCTATAAATGGGCGGGGTACGCGACGCTTCCGATGCATCATGCCGGCTCGCTTTCATGCCTGCTTTCACTTGCAAAGGTGGGGCAGTTTGGGAACCACTGCACTACACCAGTGATATTACGTAGTTGGCATGCGCACATATAGCAAGATAACAAAGCATTGTCTACGGTCAGCTCTGAGTTCAGTAACACAAGATGGGCGTGACCTTCATCCAATGTCGCATTCATAGGCAGACGATACTGCCATAGCCACGGTGAAATGAAAAAAGTAAACAAGAAATGAATACATCAAACTCGTAGGCGTTCATCCTCGTGCTGTCGTGGAGTAGAGCGCGTGGAGTCTATGTTGCGTAAGTCTCATGGAGTTACGAGAACTGGGACGAGTAGGTAAGCGAGGCATGCACCCTGGAGATCCAATATTGCGCTTTGTGTCCGTGCTCTCGTGTAGTATTTAGAGCATTACAGGGAATGGGGTCATCAAAATGGGATGACACCCGAATGCGAAAGCGCCAACCGCATGAGGCGTTTCTCCAGCGTTTATCGAGCGTGAAGCCAAGGCGTCGTCGAACAATAACAACAACAACAACAACTTTATTTCAGGATGAGGGGTGGGGAGTTTCTTCGCCGGGGGCGATACTCTACCCCAGTGCTGGAGGAGAAGCGGGGAATGAAGTAATGGGTCCCGTTACAATGAGGATCGAAGTCCTGTGGCGTCCAAAAAGGCGAAGAGAGCCTTGAGGGAAGAGCGTTGGTGAGGTGGATACGGTCAGGGGCCATGCAATTTTGTGAGGGAGGGGTGGTGGGAGTCTAGCTCGTTGAGGGAGGCGGAGAGTACGGAGCGGGAAGGGTGGTACTGTGGGCAATGGAGAAGAATGTGCTCGGGATCTTCAACAGCGCCGCAGTGGAACAATAGGCGCGCGACGCTCCCCTCGAAGTCCGAGGCGAATAGATAATTCAGGGTTTGGCGACGGAAGAGGCGGGGACGACGCGCGCAAGTGGCCAATCGGGGATTAACCTCGGGATAGGTTCATCCGGTCGCGCAAATTTTCGGGAGCCCCCATAAATAGCGGCACGCGGAATTGCCCAGACCGCTGTTCGGCCACGGCGATCGGCAGAAGAACAGAAGTTTGTTGCCGATGTTAAAAACGCAATTCTTGTGTGAGTGTCCAACATACAAAACACAAGAAGAAGTGTGCGGCAGCTTGATGAAGATGGCAACCGGAATGCCGAGTTCGCTAAGACGGCGTCCCGCACACTTTTGTCCATCGCTGTACAACCAAAAGCGTCGCCCTCCTATGTAGGTACAGGTGATGCCGGATAGTACTTAGTTTTAGGAGCAGCTCGGCAGAACTGTTAATCAAACCTCGCATTGTACTCGAAATGTGCCTGAGCATTCTGCGCAACGCATGATAGATGTATTGCCTCGTTGGGCTACCGAATTACTCCGTACCACAAGCGGTGGACTTCTCTATGTAGAACATTTTCCCTGTTATAGTAACCTCATATCGCGCTATACAGAACGTATGACGATCCTTCCAAGAAACATACACTCTTCGCAGGACGGAGACACATGGAAACAAAACTGTCAGCAGTGTACATGTGAAAAAGGCTTCATCACTTGCTCTACACCCCTGTGCCAGGATGTGATTTGCCCACAGGTAATCATCCCTGAACACCGATACAATAGTGTCGCATCCGTTCTGAATTACCCTATGTTTCCTGCTCTAGGGACAAATGGTTGAGCACAATCCAGGTGAATGCTGTCCTTCTTGTGCTGAAGGTAACACACTCTCATTTACTCCGGGCACCGGAGTGTCTACCACCAGTGGTCCGGTGAACGTAGGTCGCAGCATGAGCCTCGATTCCGGATCGGCCAATATTTGAAACAGAAACTGTTCTTCTATACTGGGCTCTGTCCTCCTTTCGGAACAGTTTCTGTTGGAAATATAGACAGCTCCTGACCTAAAGTTCACTGAAACGCGCGCGCCGGATCTTTATGAGTAACAGCTTATAGCCGACCACATGAAGTGCAGTAAAAGAATATAAGAGCGGGCGGCGGCACGGTTACCGGGGCAACGACCGTCATTTCTTGCATCGCTTCGTCCAAAACTCGGTGAACCTATATGCGTCCGTCGCTTTTGAAAGGGCATGTGTCGAATCTCGGACGGACGCCTTGAAACGCAATAGTGCGGACTAGGCTTTAGCTGTCAGAACTGGAGATAAACTTTATGAAACTGTTGGTAGGCGCCGTGCTATAACGCATGCAACTTTTAGGCAGTAAACTGTCTTTTCTACAATTATTTCCATTTATCTTTCCCCAGAGCCTTCGCAGTGCCAACTGTTTACCAACGGAACCCTAATCACGTTTGATCAGCTCGTGGTACCATTCCTGGGAAGGAAAGTTTACACGCTGTTCCAGGACTGTGTTAATGGAGACTTCACCGGATACCTGGATGCAAGATTTAACCCCAGATCAGTTCGGTTCTATATCCACTGTCTGTCCGTGACGATTTACGATAACAAAACTGTCCTGGTCAACAACAACGCTGTAACCTTACCGTATCGAGAGACCTCGATCGTGAAAATAATTGAAGTGGAGAATCACACTGTCCAAGTGCAAACGCATCACGGTGTCCTTTTGCAACTGAAGACAAATGGATCGTTTTTGGTGTCGGCGCCAAAGAAGCTGTCCATGCACATGTGCGGCCTGTGCGGAAATATGAACGGAGACCAGTCGGATGACCTGCAGACCAGAAATTATATACCAGCAAAGACGGTTGATGTAAGCATGCAGAACGCTATTTGTCGTACCACTTGTGTATAAGTACGCAGCTACAGAGATTTGCTCTTGACGGGAATAGCACAAAATGGTACCAGTGCTCTGATGGTTTGAGCATTCAGATATCGCGTGAATTTCCCAGGCTTTTCTTTTGTTTTAATAGAAGCCCTAGGACTTCTTTCAGAACATGCTGCAACAGAAGGTATCCGTGAAAAGGCCTTTGCACATTACTGCCCAACAAAATATGTCCGTCTAACGGTCCTATAGCAAGGCATACTTGCTTCCTCTCAAGTGTAATTGCAGTGTACTTATCATTCGATGCGTTTTACCGTGTTATCGCTTGCTGGCGCTCTATGTCTACTTCGCTTTTATGCATAATGACGACATAGTGAGAAAAATCTTTTGGTGTTCAAATTCACGTTAGATACGGTGCAATGCAAACAGTGGAAGAGTCTAGAAATCTCTTAAGGTGTAGATAGATGTCCTCTCTGACATCCAAATATCCCAATGTCATACTTTGACCTCATCTGCGATTGTTAGGACATTTTTTAGGACGACAGTTTTCATACTTGTGCTAGCCATTCTCTTTCACTGTTTTCCAGGAATACGTTATCAGCTGGAAAGAGTACAAAATTATTGCAGGTGTGCCGGAAAGTTGTACCCTGGTACCACGTCGACAAAAAGTCCGTGCAGAAAAAGTCTGCAAAATTCTCCAGTAAGTACGGTGCTAGCCAGCTGGTAAAAAGACACGTTAGTTAAGCTCCATCTTTTTTTTTTGTGCGAGGGTATGTGTATTATAAAAAGAAAAGGAAAGGTTAGCCAGGCACCGAGCCGGCTTGCTATTCCTAAGAAAAAGAGACAATGAAAAAGAAAAAGACGGAAATAAAGAAGAAAAATGAAGGAAAGGAAAAAGAGGCACTATCATAACGGAAAAGAAAGAGGGAAAGGCAATGAAAGAAATAATTTGAAGAAGAAAAAAAACGAGACACTATAGCAACGTGACAATGTCAAATGCAGTTCATGAGTCCTGAGGCTTTGAGAAAACGGGGGAGAGCGGCAGTGACAGCCTACTGGGTGGGGTGCGGGACGGGGCCAAGGAAAAGTCATCTGGAGTAGACGGCAACGGAAGGTGTTCCGATGGAGAAGGCGCCGTTAACAATAGAGGAGTTGGTGTTCACTTTTAACAGTGCAATTTACGGAACTTAGCGGGCGCATTTTGAAGAGAAGCCAGGGAATACGGGCAACATTGCATGGAGGTCTTGGAGAAGGGATTCTTCTTTACAACGGTAGTGACGAGAAACTCCATCAATGGGTCCATAGGCTATGGGAATGGGTTATACATGGTAGTTTCAGCCCGCGCACATGTGACACACCGAAGGGGAACATGTGGACGGCATGTGGAGGCTGTCAGCGGCAGACGCGCAAGGGCCACAGGTTAAGTCATCAGATGCAGCTCGTCTCATTGCGCCGTCAACTCGGGTGTTTCCATACAAGCCTATATGCGGCCAGGGACCCATTCAAATGTAATGTTGTGACCAGTGACTAAGAGTTTAGTGAATCTTCGAAGTGTCATGACGCTGTCATGTGTCAATCGCTTATTGTGCTGGGGCGAGATGACGTATATTCTCGAATGATGCCTTGTTGCCGGTAACAAGAATGAAAGGCTGCACACGCATCTCTTCCAAGACAGAGTATGTCCATCTTTGGCTTGACAATGATCCCTTCAAAAAGCTCCGACAGTATATTCCCGTAAAGCAGTTGTCCCTTAGTCCAGTAAGAGCAACGACAGCGGCGCCGAGTGGACGTGGTGGAGGAGAACCGATGTGCAAAGTAATACATAATGGATTTTATAATGCTCAGTTGTGCTCATAGAAGAGGTTACATAAAACCTCGAAAACACAGCACATGCCATCTTTAAAACCCACTATATGAAATATTGCACTCACAACGGCCCTCATGCGCGGCAGGGTCTCATTCATGGGTGCACCCGCAATACAGGCCCGCACAGGCCGCAATACAGGCCTCAAGCACGACAAGGCGTCATCCGTGAGTGCATTCATAATAGGCATCATGCGCAACACGGTATTATCTGTGAGTGCTCTCACAATAGGCCACGCGAAGGGCGAGGTCTCATGAGTGCACTCATGAGTGGCCTCATCGGCTGCTGGACTTCACTCACGTTCACCTGATGTCGCGGTAAAGTGAGGGTGACAGTGACGGGCACTCGTGAGGCCTCTCATGAGAGAGTTGCTCAGCTATATGGTCTCGCAGTTCGCTCAGCTATGTTCACGTCTATGTCATGTCGCGTGGTGGATATAAGGAACAAGCTCTTAAATGCCGCCAAACATGTAAGCCGCTTGCTTGTTGCCTCGCTGCACTTTTCAACGGGCTAGTTGAACACGACTATATAGTCCAATATATATTTTGTTGTTGTTGTTTGTTTGTTTGTTTCTGACACACCTGGTCACCATAAATGTTAGCGCTCTACTCCGTTTGTCGAGGAAGAAACGCTACAGACATATCTAATACAGAATATTTAACACGCCTTCTGCCGTAACGTAGTAATAAAAAGAAACCTTCGTGTGAATTTTTCAGGGGAAGAGGCTTTGATATGTGCTATCGACAGATGAGGAGGCCGTACGATTTCGTAGCATCATGCAAAGATGCCATGTGTAGCTGCAAAGGGAACGAGCTCTGCTTCTGTGACGCCTTCCTCGGCTTTAGACTCGAGTGCGAGAAAAACAATATCACAAGTGACTACCTGCCCGAACGACTTCAAAAACTGATGTTGCTTTGTGGTGAGTGTTAAGTGGACACTTAGGCTTCTCCCCTACTTGACCCCGTGACAATTGAGATCGCACACGTGTTTTTTGTTGTTGTGGTTTTTCCTCATCAGGTTCAATTTTTAAGTGAGCACAATTTGTATTGAGCGATAGCACAATTTGTGAACAATTATTACACACATAACTAACACAATTCATTCTAATAATTTCTGTTCAGAATGATATCTGATTCCTGCAATTGTATACTTTTGTGTACGAAGCATTTCCTGTAATGATTTACAAAGATCGCGCTAAAGTCGCATGGAACTGTCATCACTGTTCATATTCCAAGAGGCCAGAAGAACTGTCGGCTCCTGCCTGCCTTTGTGTGGCTAGCATGTTTTTGAGATGATATAATTTTGGAACAAAAAATGGAAAGCAACATTCTCATTACTGCACACCAATCAACCGTAATATGCATGAGTGTACGCGTCGAGGAGTCCACTCATTCACGAGTGCTCCAGACACGACTCCAGAAACAGAAAAGAGAGATAGAGTAGGAGTTTGTTGCCTTTCCCGTTCCTCTACTGATCTATGAATGAAGTGTCCAGCTCTTCAGGTCTGTGCACGCGTGTTCTTTTCTTAGTGGCTCTCACTCAGACATGTGCATTTCACGTTTGCTTATGCAGGTTGTAGTCCTTTGTTGGGTCACAGTTAACGACGCTCTCTCGTTCTAGAATCCCGATGTCCACCAGGCATGACCTTCATGACCTGCGGGCCACTGCAGAACCGCTTCTGTCCTAGGACGGACATCCCGGTGTACGGTATTCTCAAGACGACCCGCTGTTTACCCGGATGCTTCTGCCCCGAGGACAAAGTGTTTCGTCGCGGGCGATGTGTGGACGCGTCGCTCTGTGGTTAGGCATTAAAGAAAGACTCGTTCCATTTCAGAACACAATATTGCTCTCCCCATCTCACGCTGTGCTTCTCTTTTGCACTTTCCACCAATGTTGAAAAGCGCCACTTCTTCATGAGCAAACCTTGGCTTCGAGTGTTACCTCTTTCTTCCTATTACTATCATTAGCGTGACCTGTACTAGCCGTACTCAGTCAACAGTTAAAAGCTGAAAGTGAAAACTTTCTTCCTTTCTCCGGGGCACCATTATTCCACTAGATCCACTGTTAGACGATGGCCACAGCGAACAATGCACTTTCCCTTGCTTTGCTACTTGAACTCTGCACGGACGCGCATACCGATGACAAGAAACATGGCAGCACCGGCATCGTATAGAGATTGGTAGTTAACGCGCTGCCACACTAGCCTCGAAGTTTCAATTTCTCTTTGGAACCCCACCGCTGGTCAAAGAACCCTAAGGCGGGCAGAAACAAATCCACTGCGTCATACTCATAACGCCACGCAATAGTCGAGATTCTTCAGGATAAACCAACACCTCCAAGATAGTAGAAGGCCTGCGCACTCCCCAACTCACGGAGGCCTGCACGAGCTTTGCGAGCTGCTTCGAGCCTTTCTCTTGTTTGCTCTTTCATTGACGTCATACCAGCATCCACAGCAGGCCTTCGTGTGTGACGCTGTGTCACGTGGGGCGCAGGTCTGATGCCTCTAGGAGGTGTTGGCTGAACCGACAGCCAACCGACCGCGCCTCAAAGAGGGTTGTGTTTTGCGTACTATCTTGAATTCGTCCACTAACTGAGCAATAATATTCGCCCTCATCACATCCTATCGCCTCCACGGGAAACTATCTGTTTTTAACGATACAGAACCTTCGCCGAGAAGGATGGTGTCTCGAATGCATTACGCAGTTCCATTTGGGAGACTGGTCCAGATTTTTGGTGCTCGAATCTTGACGAGTGTTGATGTTGCTACCGTCTGTGCATATCTGAAGCTGTCATTGCTGACACTATAAAATATTTGAAAGCGATGATTAGACGATTGCACGTGCGAAGCGTTTTACAAGTGTTCACACACATGTGGGTTGATTATCCGTGACATCATAGGTGCAGGTTGGGACACAAGTTTACGGAACACGCTTGTGGCGTACTTTTTCTTCGGTGCGACACCCTAGCGGCCGGCGGAAGCAGGTATGTTCACTGCCTCGGAGGGGTGGAAGCGTGTGCTGTTAGAGAGACACTGTGGTAGTTCCGGTGTCGCCTGGGTGTGTCTGGGAACTGGAAGCTACCGCTGTGTGTCGCTGACAGCGCACCCTTCCACCTCTCCGAGACGGTGAACCCACTCGCTTCCGCCGGCAGCTAGGGTGTCGCACCGTAGAAAAAGTACGCCGCTCGCGTGTTCCGTAAACTTTTGTCCCAACCTGTACGACAAACCTCGAGCACACGCATCTGCAGGTGAGAACAGTCAAATGGGACTGATAGAACTGCTTGTGCTGCTTAACACACGTTTTCAGAAGGCGAGCGAATGTGAATTAATGAATTTCTATGTGCTGCTGTATCTTCGTTGTTCACGTATCTCGCTACCCAACTACCCCGGCACTTCAGAAGCCAAGGTTTTACTGCTCTTTTCCACTGTGCAACATGATGAGTAGAATTTGATTTATTCAAACACGTGTAAATAAAACGCTCATAGCAAATAAAAAATCTAAAGCACGCAAGCTGTTTGTGTTGGAAGGCCGTACATTGACTACGGAATGAAAAATAATTGAAGTATTGCCAGTGAGAGTTGATAAATCTGCAAGATCGGTGCAGAAGGAAGGGTTTCATGTCGTAGGACAACTGCGATGAAAAGCAAACTCTCGTACTTACAAACAACGAGGTCCACTAGTCCGTGCAGCTCACTAAGAAAGCATGATGAGGCACAGCAGCTAGCCCAATTGCTCGTCGTGTTGCGGTTCACTAAGAAAGCCATTATTAATCCCTTTGCTGCACCAGCTTGTCGTGTTCGGCTGATATCGGCAGATAAACGATCGCCCCTGGCAACTGTGGGATATTGCGCAACACAGTGTAACACGCGCTCAACGCGTCAGTCGCGCACAGACTCCCGTAATGGAAACTATGCTCCTATGTACTCTGATGTAATATCAATTAAACAGTTGGAAAATACAACAAATGGCGACGAGGATGGGATCTCTCACACCGATGGGATCTCTCACACCGATGGGATCTCTCACACCGATGGGATCTCCCACATCGATGGAATCATCGACTGATCGCATGTGTCTTATGACGTAGAATCATCGATCTGCCGACTGTGAGTACAGGAATTTGGTACTAAAATGAGTGCACCCCTTGTCGGAAGACTTGATGCCTTCGATGAAAACGTCGAGAGCTGGACCTCGTACGTTGAACGTGTAGAGGAGTATTTTGTCCTCAACAATCTTCAAGAAGACAAGAAAGTGGCAGCGCTTATAACCAGCATGGGAGCGAAAACATATAACACTCTCCGCAAATTGACATGCCCAAAGAAGCCTTCGGAGTTAAAGTTCAACGAGATCAAAAAGTACCTCACGGACTATTTCTCTCCGACGCCGTTGGAAATGTCAGAGCGGCATCGTTTCTACAATCGTGTTCAAGGACAGTCCGAATCAGTAAGTGAGTTTTTGGCTGAGTTACGTAAACTCTCCGAACATTGCAATTTTGGCACATTCCTTGACGAAGCCCTTAGAGACAAATTTGTCTGTGGCCTGCAAAGCACCTCTGTTCAACAGCGCATGCTCACCATGAAGGATTTGACCTTGACAAAGGCGCTTCAAGAAGCGGTGTCATGTGAGCTCGCAGCCAAAGGTGTGGAGGAACTACATACCAAAAGAGAAAGCATAAACGGAGCCGCGTCTAGTGTTTCGAAAGTTCGAGACGAGGAAAAGAAGTGCTTCCGCTGCAACAAGAAGGGTCATGTTCCTTCGAAATGCCGATACCTCGACGCTGTATGCCTCCACTGCAACATGAAGGGTCATATACGTCCCGCCTGCAGAAATCTTGCAGCAAACAAGTCGTCCACTGAAGCTAAAACGAAGCAAACCAAAAAGAAGGACACTACAAATACTTCAAAGGCTGAAAATGTTGGAACCATTCGCCAGGGTATTGACTCAGAGCTACTAGCGCACGTCACTGGTGGTGGATGCGAGCCCATTTGGTTAAAACCAGAAATTGAGGGCCATGTAATTCCAATGGAAATGGACACAGGGTCAAAGTATACTATTGTACCCCAAGTTGTCTACTCGAAGCATTTCAGCCACATTCCACTGGAACCTACCTCCATGAAATTTCGAACTGTGACAAGTGAATGCTTCGTACCTGATGGCGTGGCCACAGTTCAAGTAAAATTTCGAGAGAAATGTTCAAGGCTCCAACTCTATGTTGCAAGAACCCCAGGACCAGCACTGTTTGGCCGAGAGTGGATTCAAGAATTCAAGTTGCTTGAAGAAACAAATGGAATCTTCAAGACGTCGACTGCAACGAAAGCTTCTCAAGAAGAAGTCAAAAATAAGCTGAACCAGATTCTAGAAACTCACAAGGTGGTATTTGAAGACTCCATCGGGAAGTTGAATGGAATCAAGGCAACCTTAAACTTGAAGGAAAATGTTCAGCCCAAGTTCTTTCGTGCCCGTCAAGTTCCATACGCACTCAAGGAAAAAGTCTTTGCCGAATTGGACCGACTAGAATCGGAAGGTATTCTGACCAAAGTCAATGTCAGTGAATGGGCTACTCCCATAGTTCCTGTAGTAAAACCCAATGGGACAGTCAGGATATGTGGAGATTTCAAAAGCACCATCAATCAACACTTAGTCGTGGATCAGTATCCTCTACCACTGGTTGAGGACATTTTCGCGAAGTTATCTGGTGGTCAGAAATATACAAAAATTGACCTCCGGCAAGCATTCCTTCAAATGGAAGTGGATGAGAAGTCCAAGCATTTGCTAACTATCAATACAGAAAAGGGACTCTTCCGGTATAACAGGATGGTGTTTGGCATTGCTCCCGCACCTGCGATCTGGCAACGCACCATCGAACAAGTTCTACAGGGTGTTCCTATGACACATGCAACGCAAGACGACATATTAGTGAGTGGTACTGCTGAAGAGGATCATCTCGAAAATCTTTCGAAAGTCCTCAAGCGCCTGGAATCGTTTGGACTAAAAGCAAACCTGCAGAAGTGCTCCTTCTTCCAGGACAGCATTGTGTACTGCGGATACAAGATCAGCAGCGAAGGTTTACACAAGACCCAAGACAAGATCCGTGCTGTACTTGAAGCTCCAGCACCGCAAAACGTCAGCCAGCTGCGTTCCTTTCTTGGGCTAATCAACTACTACGGAAAATTTATTCCGGACAGCGCAAATGTTTTGCGACCTTTGCACGCACTTTTGGAAAAATCTGCAAAGTGGAAATGGACAAAAGACTGCAAGGTAGCCTTCCAAAAAGCAAAGAAATTATTGCGTCTGACACAGTCCTTGTCCACTACAATCCGCAGCTACCACTCCGTCTCGCTTGTGATGCCGGACCACATGGTCTCGGCGTAGTTCTTTCTCACGAAATGCCTGATGGGACGGAAAGGCCAATCGCATTTTCCTCGAGAACCCTTAAAACGGCAGAAAAGAACTACTCACAAATTGACAAAGAGGCCCTAGCCATTATCTGGGGAGTACAGAAGTTCTACGCTTATTTATATGGCCGACATTTCAGACTTATAACGGACCATCAACCATTGACGCAGATCTTCTCGCCAATGAAGGGTATACCTGCAATGCAAGCAGCACGTCTCCAACGCTATGCTCTCTTTCTCTCCGGCATGGACTACGACATAGTGTATAAGAGGTCAGAAGACAACGGCAATGCTGACAGTTTGTCACGGTTACCTCTACCGGATGTTCCACCGGAGGGCCCAGATGAAGCTGAGCTTTACCATTTAAGCCAATTTGAGCAACTTCCTGTTACTCATTCAACACTGCGAGACGCAACCCGACGAGATGTTATTCTGTCCAAGATATATTGGAATGTCATGAATGGCTGGGACAGTTCTAACTCGGACGAAGATCTTGTGCCTTACATCCGACGCAAAGATGAACTATCTGTGCAACAAGGAGTTCTAACATGGGGCACTCGCACCGTCATTCCCGCGAAACTCGTACAGTCAATTCTTGACGAACTTCACCGTGGTCACATGGGAATCGTTAAAATGAAAGCTTTGGCACGATCCTACGTATGGTGGCCAAACATCGATCATGACATCGAAGCTGTTGCAAAGAATTGCGAAGGTTGTCTGAAGAACCAAAATGAGCCACCTAAGGCTCCATATCATCCGTGGGAAATTCCTAACGGACCATGGAAACGAGTCCACTTGGACTTCGCCGGGCCATTCCAAGATAAAATGTTCCTGGTAGTTGTGGACGCCTTCTCCAAATGGCCTGAAGTAATCGTCATGAGCTCTACTACTGCTTCTCACACTGTAGATGTCCTACGGACGATCTTTGCCAGAAACGGCATACCCGAACGTATCGTCACTGACAATGGACCACAGTTCACATCAAGCGTGTTCATGGAGTTCATGAGGAACAATGGAATTCAACATTCCTTGACAGCACCATACCACCCAGCAACCAATGGACTTGCTGAGCGTTTTGTCCAGACACTCAAATCAAGCCTGAAATCTATGCAGGGGGAAGGGAGTATCCACGAGAATCTCGCAAAGTTCCTTATTGCATATCGCACTTGCCCCCACACAACGACTGGAGAAACTCCGTCTAAACTCTTCCTGGGACGCGAAATTCGCACCCGCCGGTCACTTATCAGGACAAGTGTTCAAGACAGTATACGAGACAAGCAAGATAAATTGTTCGAGCGGAACCATGGAAGAGAACGTTACTTTGAACCGGGACAACATGTTTCTGTTCGTGACTACAGAGGAACCGATAAGTGGACCACTGGTCTTGTCCTCAGACGCCACGGACCATTGTCCTATGAAGTAAAGGTTGGTGACAAAGTCTGGCGCCGGCACATCGACCAGCTGAAACCGGGTGCCTGCGAACGTCAAAACGCTCGAGAAGAAAACCGCGGACCAACTTCAAATGACTCTGGTGTTCCAGAGCCCATGGTAGCGGATCGACCACACCAACCAGAAGCAGAAGATACTCCTCCGAGCGAGTTGCACACGACTCCTGAGAATGTGCACGCTCCGAATACAGCAGTCCTTGATCTAGGAAATGGGAATGCACAAGTCGCAAAGACGCCCCGTCCCCAACGAAAAAGAAGACCTCCGGAAAGGCTGATTGTGGGACTGGGCTAAAGAATTTGGCGGGGAGGAGATGTCGTGTTCGGCTGATATCGGCAGATAAACGATCGCCCCTGGCAACTGTGGGATATTGCGCAACACAGTGTAACACGCGCTCAACGCGTCAGTCGCGCACAGACTCCCGTAATGGAAACTATGCTCCTATGTACTCTGATGTAATATCAATTAAACAGTTGGAAAATACAACACAGCTCACGTTGTGTTCATCTCAGACTCCATTCATGTCTCTAGAGGCATCCCTCAGTTTCTTCGAAACGGCACATACACGGCAGCCAGTCAAGCCATGAGCGTACTCTGTCGCACAATACGTCTTTAACCACACTACAAACACCAGTTTGCCTCACCACCAGGGCCTTCCTACCAACCCAACTGAAACAGTGCGAACTAGGTGTAAATTTCCGGACAAAGCCACTCCAGTATGTTCCAATAGCATTTGTATCCTCTGGTCACGCTGCGTTCCCGCTGCCAGTTGAGACGCGTGCTGCGTCCGTCCCTGCACCGAGCATGCGTGCTTATCAGTCGGTACCACGAGACAGGAGAGAGTTGTACATCGGAAACGAGATAACAGGTCCAAAAACGTGACACGGCAATCGACTTATTCCGTGGAAGGAAGTGACGTGAAGAAATCACATGATGCGGAAGAAAGAAAAAAAAAAAAACAACAAGAAAAGTTGCTGGCATCGAAGGCACTTTTAGGGCGATATATTCGCTGTTTGTAATGTCCTTGCACCCTCAGCTCTTCGTTGTAACGTTTGCGTCAAACTCTCCAATAAAGTGCCTCCGGGATCGCCCAGAGCAGTCTCTATTCGGAATATATCGGTGGGCGGCTCTCCTCCTGAGACTCTTCCCTTAACTATACCGATTCGCGGGACTTTATACCGTTCTCCAAGGAAGGGTTTGTTATAGCTCCAACATACAGGAAGTGCATCGCGAAAACAGGCCCAGCGAAATATTCACCATACGACGACTCTGTCCGAATTCGGTGTTGATCAGAACTGCGAATATAACCACTTCCACAGTCACGCACGTCCTACAATTAATTATTTGAACTCACATACATACTTGACGTATACGGTGCCTCCAAGGGTACGCGAAAGACATACGACAAGGAATAATTTACCAGAGAGCTTTAGTAGACCGTTCCGTAACGTACGGAACATTAACGCGGAGTCTGTACTTCGGTACCGTCAAACGGATAGCAAGAGAGTTGTAGCAGACGGCGCGCCGCTCCGTGACGCAGACGAAGCCAACACTTGTGTCACGCCCCTCTCGCGCTCCTGGTGCCTGCGAGCCCCATTCATTCGTTTCCAGTAGTTGGTGGCAAACGGCCACAGTATTAAAGCCTTCTTGTACTTCCTGCCTGGTCCGTCCATCAACTACATTGGTGACCCGAACAAAACCGGACATGGACCCACCGCCAGCAAGCCCCGCCGTGAACGTACCCGGCGCCTTTCCGCCCGCTGCCTCACCGTCTAGCACGGCCCCGCCCACCTCTGCAGCCGTGCAGCATTTCGCCGTTCGGCTTCCCCCCTTTTGGCCTCAGAACCCAGCTGTGTGGTTTTTGCAGGTGGAGTGCCAATTTGAACTCGCGCACATCACCACTCAGCTCACCAAATTCCGCCACGTTGTCAGCGTGCTTCCGCAAGACATTGCCGCCCAGGTAGTCGATATCCTGTCTGCTCCTCCAGCGAACGCTCCCTTCGATGCCCTGAAGACTGCCATCCTGGAGCGCACTACAGCATCGGAGCGTAAGCGCCTCCAACAGCTTCTGACCGCCGAAGAGCTTGGTGATCGCCGCCCGAGTCAACTCCTACGCGACATGCAAAATCTCCTTGCCGATCGCGCGGCGACCTTTGATCCCACCCTCTTAAAGGAGCTCTTCCTGAGCCGCCTGCCCGCGAACGTGCAAATGATTTTGGCCACAGCCACCACCCACCCTCTGCAAGACCTGGCCGCTCACGCAGACAAGATTATGGAGGTCTCCCCTCCGCAAGTCGCTGCAATTCCTGCTGCCGCCTCCTTCTCCCACGCAGTTGCGTCAGGACCAGCCACTTGCGCCGCTATTACTGACACCCATCCTTCGAACCTCACGGGTGCCGTGGCGCAGCTCCAAGCCGATCTCGCCCGTCTTTCGACCCTGGTAGAACAGCTGACCGTGCAGTCCCGCAACGACACTCGGCGGCGAGGATCAAGGTCCCCACGACGTCGTTACAACAGTCGTCCCCGTTCTCCCACACCTACGCCACAACAGCCATCCCGTCTCTGCCGTTACCATCGTCGTTTTGGCTCCAACGCCCAGCACTGCATTCTTCCTTGCTCCTGGGCGGAAAACTCCGGCGGAGACCGCTAGTGGCTGCGGCAGTCTCCGGCAATCCAGGCAGCCGACTTTACTTCGTGGTGGACCAGGCATCCCACACCAAATTCCTGGTCGATACGGGCGCCGAAGTTAGCGTGCTCCCTGCCTCTGCCCTCGACAAAAAGCGCCCCCCGCTTTTTCATCTCACTGCCGTCAACAATACCGGAATTCCCGTGTACACGCAGCGCTCCCTCACCCTAAACCTAGGCCTGCGACGAAACTTTCCATGGTTATTTTTGGTGGCCGCCGTCGACAGAGCCATTTTGGGAGCAGATTTTCTCCATCATTTCCGCCTCACCGTCGACGTCGCTCGCAAGAGACTCGTGGACACGTCCACCTCACTCTCCGTTCCAGCAGCCTCGGCTAGCGACCTTCCCCCTCCGAGCGGCCCAACAATCTCTGCACTTATGTCGCCTTATGCGGCGATCCTGTGCGACTTTCCTAGCCTCACTCGTGCACCGGACTGGACGAAGCCTGTGACACATGATGTCGTGCACTATATCAACACCACTGGTGCACCAGTCTTCGCTCGCCCGCGTCCCTTGGCGCCCGAAAAGCTCAAGATAGCTCGCGCGGAATTCGACCACATGCTCTCCATTGGTGTCGCCCGTCCCTCTTCTAGCAACTGGTCATCCCCACTTCACATGGTGCCTAAGAAGACGGGGGACTGGCGCCCATGTGGCGACTTTCGCGCATTAAACCTGGTCACAACACCCGACCGGTATCCCCTCCCCAGGCTTCAAGATTTCACCAGCAACCTGCACGGCGCCAAAATCTTCAGCAAAATAGATCTAATGAAAGCTTACCACCAGATTCCCGTCGCTCCAGAGGACATTATCAAGACAGCTATTACGACACCGTTTGGACTGTTTGAGTTTCCACGCATGCCCTTCGGCTTACGAAATGCGGCTCAAACGTTCCAACGTTTCATCGATTGCGTCGTCCGAGGGCTTCCTTTTGTTTTTGCTTATATAGACGATATTTTGGTGGCAAGCTCCTCACCTCAAGAACACGAACGCCACCTTCGCCTGCTGTTCCAGCGCCTGACTGACCATGGCATCGTCGTGAACGTGGCGAAGTGTGAATTCGGTGTCGCCTCCACTGAGTTCTTAGGCCACCGAGTCACTTCTGAAGGCATTGCCCCCCTGGAAGGCAAGGTCGAGGCCATAACCAACTTCCCCCGTCCTGAGTCCCTCCGACAACTGCGCCGCTTTCTCGGCCTTATAAATTTTTACCGGCGTTTTATTCCGCACTGCGCAGAGACCCTACGTCCTCTTGAAGAACTGCTCGCCGGCGGGAAATCTAACACGTCTCCTTTACCGTGGACCCCGACAACCGATGCCGCCTTCACCAAGATCAAAGGCGACCTCGCCCAGTCGACGCTACTGTATCACCCGCAACATGACGCCCCAACAGTACTCATGGTCGACGCGTCTAATGTCGCCGTCGGGGCAGTCGTCCAACAGCAGATCGACGGCGATTGGCGGCCCACGGCTTTCTTCTCCAAAGCCCTCCAACCTCCAGAGGGAAACTACAGCACTTTTGGCCGTGAACTGCTGTCTGCCTACCTTGCCGTGCGGCATTTCCGGCATTTCCGGAAGGCCGTCGGTTTTCCATCCTTTCCGACCACAAGCCTTGACGCATGCCTTCCGTTCCGCCAGCAGTCGGTACTCCCCCCGAGAAATCCGCCATCTCTCCTACATCGCGGAGTTTTCCACTGACATCCAGCACGTCCGTGGGGCGGACAACTCTCCGGCCGACGCATTGAGCAGGCTTGCGCACCTGAACGCCATCGACCCGCAACTCTCCCCTGAGCTTATCGCCCAGGCCCAGACCTCCGACGACGAGCTCACCCGCTTGCGCGCTTCCAACACCACCTCCCTGAAGCTTACCGACGTCGCCATTCCCGACTCTCAGCTGATGCTGTGTTGCGATACCGTCCGGAGCCCAGCCCAGGCCTTTCGTTCCCGCCGGTCTTCGCCGAGCGATTTTCCATTCCCTGCACGACCTTGCGCATCCCGGCGTTCGTGCGTCCCAGCACATGATCAGCGTGCGTTATGTTTGGCCCTCGCTACGTGCTGACGTTCGTGCTTGGGTCCGCGCCTGCCTGCCCTGTCAACGATCAAAGGTGCATCGCCACACGATCGCCCCCCATAGCCCGTTTGCCCTTCCCGACACTCGCTTCGACGTGGTGCATCTGGACATAGTGGGCCCCTTGCCTCCGTCATCCGGTTTCCGGTACATGTTGACAGCGATCGACCGGTTCACCCGTTGGCCAGAGGCGGTGCCAATGCCCGACATGACGGCCGAAACTGTCGCCGCTACCTTCCTCTCGGCATGGATCTCCCGATTCGGCGTTCCGTCTCACGTTACTACGGACCGCGGCAGACAGTTTGAAAGTGCCCTCTTCTCCGCCTTCACCAACTTGCTCGGAACTGCCCGGGTGCGGACGACATCGTACCATCCCGCATCCAACGGCATTGTCGAGTGCATGCACCGTCAATTAAAAGCTGCACTCATTGCCCACGAAGACCGAACGCACTGGTCGGCCCACCTCCCTATCGGCCTTCTTGGACTCCGTGCCGCGCTCAAGCCTGACCTTGGTGCCAGCCCGGCGGAGCTCGTCTACGGCAGGGCCCTGCGCCTGCCTGGAGAATTTTTCGCCTCTTCAAATCAGTGTAGCACATCATCACACTTCGTGCGGCACCTTCACGACTTTTTCAGCTCCATTCGTCCCGTCCGGCCTCGCCCATCCTCGTCATACAAGCCCTACGTTCCACAAGACCTCCAGAGCGCCACCCACGTTTTCGTTCGCGCTGACGCTATACGGAAATCCCTGACACCGCCTTATTCCGGTCCTCATCCTGTACTTGGTCGCGCCGGCAAGAACTACCGTGTAAATCTCAACGGCACGCACGACACTGTGAGTGTCGACCGTCTGAAGCCGGCCTACGTCGAAGCTTGCCCGCCAGTCGTCGCGGCTCTCCCCGACGTCCCGTTCCCCCTTCAACGTCGTCGGCCCAACACTACTCCTCTGTCCCACCAACCTGCAGCCAAGACCGTTACATGGTCAGACAGTTTGGCACTGTCTCCAGCGGGGGGGCCATGTAGCAGACGGCGCGCCGCTCCGTGACGAAGCCAAGACACTTGTGTCACGCCCCTCTCGCGCTCCTGGTGCCTGCGAGCCCCATTCATTCGTTTCTAGTAGTTGGTGGCAAACGGCCACAGTATTAAAGCCTTCTTGTACTTCCTGCCTGGTCCGTCCATCAACCACAGAGTTTTAGCAGATTGTCAGGCAACGCTACGAACGGTACGGTGAGAACTGTGTTGCTATCCAACGGAGATTATATGAACTACCGTTCCGAAGTTGCCTAGGCATCTCTCTCTGAACGAATTACCTGCTATAACTACGTTTTCGCGCTCTGTTTTTTTAATTATTTCTTCGCGTGTTAAACCAAATTCGTTGTTCTTCCAACAAACGAAAGGACAACGGACAACCCCTACCGGTCAGTTCATCGCTGTCACCCGTCGTGATGGCGGATGCAACTGCTCAGTGCTCACTCGGACTTGGTTGGCAGTATCCAGAGACCACAGGTTCGTGTTTCCGAATGGTACAAGGTATACGGCTTCTCTTAAGAAGATGATGTAGTGCCTCGTACTGAAGCGTAGTCTTGTAGTCTTCACTTGGGACACAGTCGACGAGGTGTTCCAGGCAGCCATCTTGTTTTTTGGGACGAAAACAACGTAAGGGACGGAACGCAAAAAAGATGAGCCGATCGTTCCAACGTAAAATGCGGACGCAGTGCCTGCGTTCCCGCGAATGCGCTCTTGCTCACATGGAGAATAGCGTTCCTTCCGTTCGCTGCGTAACGTTTAGCTAAAACTCTCTATCGTCTCTAGTAGCATCATGTCGGCTTTTGAACAACGATGCAGCATGAGTCGATAATTGCAATTCTCTACTTGATTATGCACTCAATACGTGGAGCCCAAATAGGTGCACACAAGGTCCCCTAAGCGTACACAGCGGCTGTCTGAATCCATTGCTTTCGAGTATTCTCGTCTTCTTTAGAAAGGTTGTAGGGACGCTGATGCAGCTTCTCTCGGATGCAATGCGTACATCTCTGGTACGTACCACTGTGGACAAACTTCATAGCGCGCGAGACGCGCGGCTTTTCTGAAGAAGCACCACCGTACCGGAACAGCTTCGAGAGGTAAGCGGTCCGTTGCCATTTCATTCGAGGTAGTGGTAAGTAGTCTCGTGAGGTAAGCCGCTAACGCGCGAGTTTCGCTGACATTAGTGAGTTTTAATGCACCCTACGCTATCCCTAACGTACGCCAAAGAGCGTAGGATGCACTAAATCTCTCTGTTGTCGTGCACAGAGTGCACTATCGTGAAGTGGCTTACAGTAATAACACCCACGATGTGTAAAAACCAAGGAACGTTTTTGGTTTGCCGCACGCTCACGTGGTCGTTATTCCTTCCACTTCCTTTATTCCGTCGTTCGCGCCCTTGTAATTCATTATTAAACTGCAACTCGAACGTCATCGCAGAGAAGTGAACAGTGATATCCACGGGGAGTGCCAGAGTGGAGAATGTGAAAGGCAAAAGAGCTGGCTAGAAGCTTGCGATATTACCAACGGTACTCCACACGAAATGGGAACGGTCCTCTTCCCCCCCCCCCCCGCAGCTCTTCCTGGCGTTCCTTCAGAAAAGCCACGCGCGCAATTGCTTTTTTTTTTTTTTTCACAGCTGTACCTAGCGTCCACAGAGTATCGTGTCTGGAGCGTCGATCGGCAGCTTATGGTTGTGTGGGCGTGTATCATACGCAGAGTTGCGCTCATAGGTCTGCGGCAAGGCGTTGTCCTTCGACAACCAACGGTTAGGAGTTCTATCTCCCGTATGGGCTATACATTTTTCTCATAAGAGGTGGAAGAGCAGGACAGGACAACTGTGATTGGAGGATGGAGGATGTACCAGTCTCTCAAGAAGCAGGAAGGTAGGGTACACTGTACAGCAACTCTAGGCATGCTCGTGTGGCCACCACAGCCTTCTAACCGCGTCAGCGCGGAGTAACTTGATGCCGCTCAAAATTAGCGCGGTGGATAACGCAAATTGCAGGCACAGCCATAAACCTGAGACCATCGAGCACATTCTAAAGGGCAACTTCGTGTACGAAAAGGCACGCCAGAATTTTTTTGCAGACTGCAAGAATGATACCCTCAAGGCCACTGCACAACACAGTGGCTGACTTTCCGCGAGACGCATGGGCGCCCAGAATTTATGCAGCCTTCTATGCGTAACGAGACCCCCTTGGAGGCTTCTATAATGCCTTAGGTACAGGTCGGTTTCCGGCTTTGAGTGCAGGATAACCACCTATCCAGCTTACTTCACACCCTCTGCATCTCTCTCTTATAATCACCACCTCACATACCAGCCATGCTGGTAACGATGCCCACAGCTGTGAAGCCAACAAGGCAAGCTGCCTCCAACATTACCACCGCAACCCGTTCGCTGCTGACACTAATCTGCGCTGGGAAAAATACGCGCAGGGCTCAGGGCAGGACCCACAGGTCCATGTCGTAGTTTAACATTGTCGTAGTTTAACATTGTCGTAGTTTAGCACAAGTCCTATACTACTAACGTCGCCAAAGTTCCCTGCGAACCCATCCCAATGGATACGCACATTCCCCTGGAGCACTAGGACGCCGTGAGGCAGATCGTTCAGAAAAGTCATATCTACAGGGAGCATTGCGCTAAGTACACCTTCTAAGGTGATGCCCGAACAAGTGGTTGACCAGTGTTACCAAGGCGTTTCCATGGATATCGTTTACGCAAGCGAGATACTTCACAGGCTTTATTAATATGATTAATGCAATAAACGATCATGTGCGATAAATGAATGGGTGATCGCCGTCTGAAGTTTCTTAGCAGATGTCGCTGGACTATGGCACCAAGATGTATGGCCTAAGGGACCTTTGTAAGTGGGACAAAAATAAAATGCTTCCTATATGAGTGCCATCCCAGAAGCGTTGAATATGTGAATAATACACTGCAAAATGATAGCATCGATAAGGGTAACGTAGAACGATAAAATCCAGCATCTCTCTACAGCACACGTGATGAACAGTATTCGGTATAGACGTCCCTTGCCGATTGCTGAGCACATTAAAATTCATAGCAAAAGAAAAGCGCGCGAAGTCTAAAAGTCTTCAGTCCAGTCACTTTGTACTTTGTTTGCATTCGCAATCAACTAAGAGTACGTCACACAATATGTACACGAACACACCCCAAGGACTTTTCCGTCAGGACGGGCCTCACTTCCGGGCCTAGCTTCCACTAGCACAGGGAACTAGACATTAGATGTTCTCACAGGGGACATTGGGCGATCACCACATTTGTCTGCGTCCTGCCACGTAAGAACCTTGGCATGCACAAGCTTCGGTTCGTCGCTGTCTTGGCGAGATAGCCTCGATAATCTGGTAGGTGACAGCACGATACGATTGTCCCCACTTGACGATTCTTCGTTCGATGGCGTCGACTTGCCCTGGAAATAACGGAGGAGACATAATGAGTCACTGGTTTTACTGAAGACTATGTTCACTGCTCCCCCCAGAGATCGCGCTGAGCCTGCGCCTCTTTTCTTTTCGTGTTTTTTTTTACGCGGGAATAGCAAGTCGGCTTTTCGAGCCAGGTTAACCTTTCCCCTCTTTTTGTTTTTTCTTTGCAATAAACCTATATCCCCCCCCCCAAGCAGCACAATGTACTGAAACTCGAGTGCAATAGGGGTGGACGGGTAGGTGGAAGGCCTTGAATAGACTCGTGACACTAAAGAACATTGATAAGATACATAGCGTCCACCCCTATTGCACTCGACTTTCAGTATGTGCTGCCTGGGTCCAGACGGATGTCGATCAACAACATGACAACAACTACATGAATGGCGACGGGATGAGGTGATTCACCGCAACAATTGCGGTACCATGCCTCAGTGCATGTGGTTAATATAGGAGCGGGATGACGATGAAAACGATGAGGCACAAAAACTCGCACACACACGTGACACACGCAACTGAGATCACACATGCGGGTGCGTCGTAGCTGATGGGGATGTCGATCGCTCCGCATGTAACAAGTGACAGTGTGGTGAGTGACAGTACACGTCCATTTTTGATGACGATATATTTACTCGACGGGTGATCTCTCCCTGTTGACAAATAGAAAACATTGCGACCTGTTCTTCCGCATTGCAGCCGCAAAAGCCAATCCACTTTTCCCGTATACATTCATTCTTGTGGCTAAGGACATAAGATAGGTAGAAGGCGGGGAAGAGACAAGAGACAGTTAAGGGCCAATGGCCAAGAAGGTAACAGAAGCCAGGTAAGCGTCAGAAGCCAAGTAGGTGGCAGAAGCAGGTTGCTGGTGGAAGAACAGGTGAGCCAAGTAGGTGACAGGAGCAGGTGTTTAGAGGTAAGCAACACACGCCAGGTTGTCGACAGCAGCGGGACTAGAGACAGAAGTCGAGATAGAAGTCAGGATAGGGACAGAAACTAGGTAGGGAGAGGGGTCAGTACGCCCTCTGATTGCACGAAGCATGTACTGGCACAAGGGTAATATGTCTTTCGAAAGTCCAAGGAGTTAGGAAGTCGTTAGAGCGCGAACAGTGCGAGGGGTACAGAGATTACTCCCATGTGCCTATATTACACGATCACGTCCTAACAGTACAGGAAATGAGGCAAATCAAAGAGTTGCAGATATGAAGCCTGCTCAGGACATATTACAATCGATTGGTCTCATAAATCTATGGCGAGTCTAGCATGACGTCACAAATACAATGTTAAACTTGTGGAAAAGAGAGGTTACGCTGGATTGATGCGGATTATGAACAGTTTTTTGTTGTCTGTTCTGAAAGGAGGAAACATTCAGGCTTTTATTAGTTGGATTATAAGCTGCATAAATAATATGGTTGTGACAAATGCAGTCTTTTTCTTTTCTTTTTGCGATGCTGGGTCGTCATCTTCCAGGAGATATGAAATAAGCTCTAAAAACTCTCAGACTTTCGACGTGCTATACCTGCACTGTATACAGGACGATGGATGGGAACTCTTGGCTCACGGCTAACGTTTGAATGACTTTAGGTCTGGAAATGGTTGGAACTGGTAACGAAACGTTGTAGACCGTGCACAAGAATAATGAAATAGAGTGACACGCCTGTTGAAGCTGAATATAGGATGAAGAAATTCCGATGAAGAAAGGAAATAATACTCACATTGGAGCTCTCGCTTCTCTCTTTCACCATTATAGGACTAGCTGTGTCTGATGCAGGCATTTCGGGTAACACCGAAGATGAGCTGGACGGAGTTTGTGGCAGCTGTTCCGCGGATGAACTTCGAAGTTTTCGCCGCAGTTTAGACATTTGTGGCGTGTAAAAGAAGATCTCATCGCAGCGTGGTGGAGGCATCAATTTGGTGACGTTGCTGTCCGTCAAGCTGTACGACTGGTCCTGACGGAAAGAAACGGAGTGTGACATACACGTCGGAAGGCCATCGTCGCTATGTTTTATTAGACTAATTTTAATACTTTAATTAGCAGAACATGTGTTAGCGCGAGCCCACTAAGGCTAAGCTAAAAGGAACCCGACAGGCGCAGACAAATCGGAAGTTTAGCATACCGCATATTTAACCGGAATAGTGCCTCACCATGCTCAGTCAGGCATACCATTAGGGGTTTGTGTATTTATATTGATCAATAGAATGAATCAATGAATCAAAGACGCATATAGAATGAATGCGTCAAGAGCGGCAGGTGATCGTTGTGAGCCCGGGAACATTTAAGCAAATGGAAATGTGGAATGGAGAAAATTATGGGGAAATGACTGATCCACGAGAGTACTGCGGAACGAAATCGCAGAATGGAGCAAACCCATGCCGACAGATGGATGGCCAGTCAGCAAGCACTTCCTTTCATGTTTCAATATCAACAGCGCGTCGGCTTCGCAAAGATTCTCAAGTAAGGTCGGTTTACAGTTCAACGCGAAGTTTCTTCAGTCTCCGCCACGTTCTACGCCACCTGCCAGAGTTCGTCACGCCTCGCCTCGCCGTCGGCACTCGATCATGGTCCGACGGGATAGAGTGGAGCGAAGCGACGGCACGATATCATTTGATGCATCCGTACCACCTTATTTGTCAACGCCCCCTCCAATCTTTCACTAACCTGTCCTGAACACTTCTTGCATTCGTCAATTGATGGGACGAAACATCGTTACTTCAACAGCAATCAAGAACAATCCGCGTTTACAACGCAATGGAAGGTGCACGGAGCACGGCACAGAACAGAGCACACGGTTCTGAGGTTCGCACTTTTTCTGCACTCCTTCCATTCTCTTATCTTTGTCATCCACCCGGCATGTTTCGTGCACATTCTGATGATCGTTTGCGGCTTCGAACGACAAGCGCGGTGCATTGTAGTCGAAGCTACCGCCGGCCGACGCCAGAAGCAGAGACGCGCTCTACTCGTTGGACGACGGCCGCTGGCGTAGCGCCGCGGTCCGCCGCGCGGGCTTTCGCCCAGCTCCATCGGACTGTAAACGAGCCTGTACACATGCCGCAGATGCAGATACGAGTTCGTAAATACATACCACATCAGGGAACGAGGAGAACACCAGTTTGTTGTGGCCCGTTCGTGTTGACTTCGGACTTCTCTCGGGACAGACGACGAAACCATATGGAATGTAGACCTGCCCTTGTTCACGGTTGTCGTCTTTCCGTATCACTAGGATTCGAGGAGCTGGTGTCAATTCCTTGCCATCTTTTGTGTGCTTGTCAGCCTTCATGACACTTGTGCAGATCGGAATTGGTTGTAACTGTTTCTTCAAGTCCTACAGAGAAATAGCCCAGCAAATAAGCGTGGTAACTCGACAAAAAAAAAAGTAAAAGTAATTACAACTGCGCGTAAAATTCAGAAGGAAGATGTACTAATGCCATTCCAAATATTTGCTTACTATACAAGCCTCCTCGCTGTTGCAGCAGATGGAACAGATTTTGTAGAGCATGTACCCTGGAATGTATATCACTGTGATGGTGAACAAAGTCCATCCAAGAATGGGGCCCCAGTAGCATTTATTGAACAGCCCTGATGTGATGTCCCCACTGCCCATGGCGGTGAAGATGGAGACGACCTTGAAAGCGAGACAACAAAGTAAAGACTTAGGATACACACAAGCTGCAGCTAATATCACGTCGAACATGTCACCCCTCGATTGCTAAATATGTTTCATGGTTGAAGCGCTCTAGAATTTTTCTCTGCATGCAACACCGCATAGCAAACAAGCGTTCATGTTGCTGAATACGCCGAAATGTAACGCCTCTGGTAGCACACAGTCCAAACGTACGGCATCTGTGTAGTACACAAGTGTGAAGACATATTTTTCCTTTCTTAGTTAGACATACAACAGACCTACTTATGCACGCCGAAGTAGAAGGTGAGCGTACTGGGGAAGCCAGTTCGATTTCGTCGAAACTCACATGCACATTTTTCTTTATCACATCACCATCACCAGAAGGTGAGTGCCAGCTGTTAGCACCTCTGCACAGGTGCCTATCTACGGGATTGCGGACTGGTGTTACCCTTCAGTTCCAATTCCATTCCGAGGAATGGAAATTTGTGATAAGTCCTTTCAATTCTTTTGAATGGAAAGGTATATGGCCAATTCCCACTCCTGGAATGTCTTGGCAACCCCATTCCTTTAATTCCATCAATAAAAGAAAAGGGACCGGTAACCGTACTGGCAAGCCCAGCAGTGCTACAGGAGATTGACATTACGCAGCTCGGGAAAGTCACAAAGACAAGGTATTTTCGCTCTTGACCGTGTGCACGAGCTATGAGTGTGTGCGCGTGTGCGTGCGTGCAGAAACGAGCGGGTTGAAGCCGAAACTACCACCGGGGCACCGAGACCATTCCAATCCAATCACATTCCTAGGACAGTTTTCGCCATTCCATTCCGGGCTCTGATAAATCTGGAATGATTCTAACTCCAAATTGGCAGCTTCACGACCCTGATATATACCTTACCACGATGGAGTACAGACCATGTGAATGGAACACAAGTATACTATGTGTAAACATACCGTAAGCTTGAACTTTTGCCAACAAAGTGTCAGACAGGTGTACAAGAACAGGATGATTTGCCACTGCACGTATTTTGAGTTGATCAACAAACACCTTTTGTCGGGGCTGAGAAGTCTGCATCACTAGCACGCTTGAAACAGAAGTCTGAGGAGCTGTTCCGCCCTAAGTGCGACTTATATAAACATCGAAAGGGTTTCCGCCTGGAGGTTCCAGTACCTACCTAACAGCACCAACCAACCAACCTCACCCGTATCTGTAACGCAACATGCAGCAGCAACAAAGGCAGACGCAGGATAATGATGATGATGACATGAGGTGCTTCACTGCTGAAGTTGCGCTACTCTACCCCATTACATGTTGGATTTTTTATTATAAGCGAATGCAATTGATGGTAGCAAACACGCACGCATATAGTGAGTGACAGACTGGCGGACAGACAGACGGACGGACGGACGGACGGAGCCTTATTCAATCTCTATGATGGATGGCCATGAACTGACATTCAAAGTACGATTCAAGTGAGCAAGAAGTTAATCTGAAACACACCTACCAGTATGGTTCCTGGTGTAATAAAAGACCAGATGACCATCCAGCCGCTTCCTAATGTTTGTTGTAGTATAGTATCACAGTCTTCAGCAAATTGCTTAAACCCTGTGTAGAATGGGATGTTCAGAACGCAGTTTGCCAAGGTGACGCGTGCAACAACGTAGATTACGGCCATGACTGAGCCTACCGTATAACCATGTAACGACGATGCATTCTAGGAAGCCAAGAAGAAACGCGCCCCACGAAAACACGTATGTGTCCATGACCGCAAGTACATGTATCCCTGCCTGAAAATGAAAATAGTGTCAGGTAACATGTGCGTTCGTGGTAATTTGCAAGAACAAGAGTCAAGATAAATTATCTAACTAGAAACGCATATCGAAAACAGTTTCTTACCGACGTTGTGAAGATAGAACCGACAGCGAAGAGGGCACCACATACACCAAGGACGAAAAAGCAGTAACGTTTACGCAAACGGTTGCTTGAGACTTTGTCCAAGAGACACATGAGGAGCGTCAGCACCATCTGTTCCATGCGCCCGAGACAGAGGA
The DNA here is from genome assembly GCF_037126465.1 of Ornithodoros turicata. NCBI lineage: Eukaryota > Metazoa > Arthropoda > Arachnida > Ixodida > Argasidae > Ornithodoros > Ornithodoros turicata. The sequence continues at coordinate 68,491,992 of NC_088205.1, forward strand.
GGGCGAAGAGGGAGAAGAACAGGATAGAGCACACTACAGATCCAGGAAGGTTCGCGAGTGCCGCTGGTATCACGGAGAACAGCGTCCCAAAACCTGGTGACAAGTAAACATGAAAAGAAAATAGATCATCATCGGAACACCTGAAGAGAGCAGAGAGGCAGGACAAGGTCTCTATACCCTTGTTAGTTTTATTATACTTTGTCGCTCATGTTCAAGTCAAGCGGAACGGCACATGGACGAGTAAACGCCTTCTAGACCGAAGAAGGCTGGATGCCTCCTCTGCCTTCCTCGTTACGAAGCGCATGCACTCAGGCGGCGTCGCCATCTTTAGTCTATCGCCTCGGACGATTCCAAATTCGAAACGTCTCCCTAGAAGCGGGTGCCCAAGCGGCTAATTGTGGCGTATTGCAATGGCGACAGTCCCTGAAATCATGGCTATCGGTGGGAATCATCAGGACTTCGCCGTGTAGCTTAGGCCTTGCCTGGTCCAGGTGGAGTAGTCGTACAGAGCCTTGCAAGCCCAATGTGAAGTGATCACACGACCTGAGTTTCTCTTTATACCCTGTTGAACGTCTGCGCGGGAGAGGGTAAAATGGGCGGAGAAATCACGTGGGCAGCGTTCCTCCACTCACCGGTCGGCGCGGAGTAACCAACGTGCTCGATGTTGTGGTTACTTTGTTGCTTCCTTCCCGCGTGAACCGACCCACGTGAGCTCTCCGCGTCCAGTTTGTTGTGCTGGGGGGGCGGCCAATTATGTACCGTGTTAGGTTACGTCAGCGGTTGGGGGAAAGGGGGAACTGAAGAGCTGCGCAGAAGCGTGACCTACTTGCAGAACGCATTGCTTTACACAACACCGGTGCTCCTGTTTTCACCTTACCTTCCTCGAGGAACTTGATACAGGGTCGATTGATTTTCTTTGCCACTGCGCCGAGACAGGAAAACACGACTACTCCGCTGAAGAATGACACAACGATGTTGACCAGGACCACAATCACTGCGTCGTGCACCAGCCCACGATATTTGCTACCGCGGCGTCCTAGAAGCTGCAGAAGGCTAGTGCCAGTGCCCAGACTTAACGCTACCTGAGCTGCAGCGTCGTTCCACATCTGAGGAAGAAACACGTTTAGGACAGGCATACTGGCTTTGGGTAAGTGCGACAACCACTAACTGCAAACTATGTAAAGAAGGATGACAAGTGCTAAGACATCTCCATTTCTTTTCCTTTACCAATCAATCAATCATTCAAATGCAAAGATATTGAGTCGTATCGTGAGCCAACGTCGCTTACATCTGGTTTCCTCAGTGCTTTCCAGTCAAAGGAGAAGTAGTAATGAAGCCCATTCTGGAACCCTGGATCACTCGTTATGGAACCAAAAATTCCGCACAGGAACAGCGTGACAGTAATGGCAGGCAGGATGGCTGTCTGGACAGAAGTAAGTACATGTCACACACACACATCAGGAGAAGCGCAATAGTCACTTGCGCTAGGCTCTACAAGGGTACATTTGTCACCTGACAAACCTGTTACGTCGTTTAAGGAAAGCATGTGTGTTGTTGTTGTGTTGTGTATCATGGTGTGTGTGTGTGTGTGTTGTGTTGTTGTGTATCATGATGTGTGTGTGTTGTGTTAACGTCACCTGAATGAAATCTAGATGAGTGCCAGCCTGCACCATGTGAAATGTTTTCCTCATACACATAGGAAACCGAATTCAAGTTTTAAAATGCTTTGCACTGTTTTTGACATTCTTCAATGTGCCGCCTGCCCAGTGACAGGTTCAGCTTTTCCTGTGGGCAATACCATTCACAACGCCAGTCGATAAACCGTCAAGATACAGTACGCCGAACATGAGCAAAAGACACAACCAACGATTACGCTTAACAGATGTCGAAGCAGACGGCACAACTGTTGTCAATATGTCATTCTGTCGCCGAAACTACACATCCAGTTGCTGAAGCTACTGTAACCGTATCAGATAGCGGAACTCTTTCTTCGGCAGAAGTTGCTTTTGTTGTACAGGGTTGACGGGTCAGGTTAAGTGCCACCAACAAGCTACCATACTAACTATGTTATGACATTTTTTACATTTATGATATTTTTCTTCGACTGGTTCATTGCAGGTGCAGTTGAGTTAGAACTTGCAAGTTCGGTACAATTCTTTTCGGATCAGTGACTGACGCACCTAACACCATGGGCTGAAACACTTCAAGAAACATGGAAGTAACATTTGTTTTTGATTTCACTTTGCTTTGTTTTTCGTCGCGTGACATGAACGCGTGACATCTTCAGAAACTGTCATCGCAACGTATTTTGTTTCCGAAGTGCGGATTTCCAGAGAAATTGTTTGTTTGTTTGTTTGTTTGTTGAAGTGCGCTGAATCACCTCATCCCATCGTCATTCGTGTAGTTGTAGTTTAAAAGAATACGCGCAACGGTAGCAAGCTCTCCCAGCTGCTTCTGAATTCTTGTGACGTCAGATCAGTCGAGCAGCTTTATTGGCTGTTGAGAATCGTCTGCTACAGCGTGGGAGCAAGACGACCGCGGCAGACTGCTCCGCGTCACAAGCGGGATGGGCGGCTTCGAATACAACTGCGAAAAGGGAAAGGGGGCGCGCCTCACTATTGGACGTATGACGTGACGTTACAGACCCGCAGACAAGGGAAGGAGGTGACCCGCGAGGTTGAAAGCGCTTTTGCGCACCTAGGATTGAGCGGCACACGCGTACTTCTTGTGCCAACATGTCCCCAGAGCTTGTAATCGTAATTTCTACTCGCACTGACATTTTTTAACCCTTCCACGCTCCTTTAACATCTAGAGAATTGGACCAAAGTGATCTAACCTTTCGAAACGAAATTTTCCCTCTTATCACGTTCAGATACGTGACAATCCATCCGCCAAACAAGCACAAAAGCATTGTCCACGACATGTTCCCGAACCAGTGCACTTCTGTCGTCAGCCGAACTACAATTGAGCTGCAATAAATACAATGCAAGAACGTTAGCAACATGACACAACATGACAGAGTTCCCTGCAGTACCGCGTGGACGCAGCATAAAATGTGTCCCTTACTGAAAGTAGACCTCACTAGGTGCTCTAGTCCATTCTTGCGGTATGCCCTCCACTTCATCAGAAAAGTTAGTTGGGAGACAGGTTCGTTGCAGGGGTGGTTCCGTAGTAGTACAACCTAAGACATAAAAAAAGGTCTATCGTGAGATACACGATATCGTAATTTGACTTCGAATTCAAGTTTGCAAATGATAATTATAATGATGCGAGGAATAAAAAATATAAATGGCTTTACCAGAAACTACGGTGCCGTTCCCGCAGTGCGCCCATGGCAAAGTTTCTTGCATGGATGAAAACAGGTAAAGAAGAACCCACGTCACGACTGCCATGTAGTATACAGACATAAGTGCAAGCAGAGCAGAGTAGGCATAACCAACACCTGTAATGAGTACGATAGTACGTGCCATTATTTTACTAATGTCTCCAAGTTGAACACAGCCACAGCATCGGTGATACTGAAGATAACCGTCTGAAACTGTACCTGGCATGTGACGATTATTTGTAAAATAAAGATAGGACCGACGCAAGATCCCTACATTTCTGGAAAGTTCTTGTGACATGTAGAACAGGTACCCTATATCAACTACGAACTTTTCTAAGTATTATTCAGTGTTAGCATCGAGTAGCAATTGTGGCACTGAGTTCGCAGGCGAGAGGAGTGCAGCGAGAACGAGTGGGACACATGGGGGTATACAGACTTCAAGAAAGCTGTACCGACATCCGCCCGGAAAGTCTGCCGGAAAACTCATGGGAAAGCCTGTGACGACACAACGGGTGGCGCAATTCAAACCCACCACCTCCCGGTGTTCAGCACCATTTGACTATTCCGCTTGTAAAGTACTACAGCTAATGGGTGTTTAGCCGGTCGAGAGAATCCATGACGTAAGGGGAAGCGCGATACAGACAGGACGAAAAGAGAAACATGCGGGACAAGAGCTAAAGAAAAAACAGTGCTCTACACACATGGAACCAACCGTACGTGCTTGGCAATGGTGTGGTCTATCCAAAAATATTTTCTTATCGCCCCTTGTCAATTAATTAGAGTCAATTAATTTTCTAACTTTTTAATTATCGGTTTTAGCTCTCAGATATCAATGAGTTAGTTGTAGTACATGTCGAAAAAGACACAACTGAGGTAGTTCGAGGTTGCTACGACTTGTGGTTTCGGCTTGTTTGCTTGTTTCTCCCGGGTTTAAAAGTTGGTTTCAGATGTCGGGCGGACCGCAAATCGCTGCCCACAATCTGGTACCCGCGTGTGACGATTCCAGCGCCCTCCAGCGTACATTTACCTTGAATATAGCGCTTGGAGACCATACTTGGGTCACGTCACACGAGAGAAAGATATTTCACCTGTTTCACGGCACGCCTATCAGAGTGCACGGCAATCGTCGCGCGCGGGCGCCGAATTGTGGGCAGCACTCTGTGATGCGCGCGGCTTCTGAAACCAATTTTTAAACTCGGGGGAAAAAACGAAACCACAAGCCATAGCGACCTCGAACCACTTCAGTTGCATCTTTTTCAACTTTTACTACAACTTCCTCGTTGACATCTGAGAGCTAAAACCGATAATTAAGAAGTTAGAAAATTAATTACCGCTAATTAATTGACAGGGGGCGATAAAAAATATTTCTGGATACACCACACAACTGCCAAGCACGTAGTTGGTTCCATTTGTGTAGAGCACTCCGTTTTTTTTTCTTTAGCACCTGGCCCTTTTTCGGTGGGACACCCTGTATAGACCACTAGGCTACTGAAGTAGCAGACGACAGCGTAACCGTTCGTATTGTAAACGGAAAACTGAGAAACAACGAACTTCTCAGACCGTATGACAATTCGTGTTTAGAAGGGGGAAACATGCAATCACCGTTCAATGCAACAGTCTCAGAATTATGAACTGGCCGCCAACAGCAGGTGAAAGGGAGGTCAATCGCCTCAGGCGATTAACATGCCTTTTGGAATGCTGCGGCTGAGTATTTGCATAGTGTGAAGAGAGCCTTCGACTACGGTACACGCAAGGCAGTTTAGTGACGCGACTGTTACGTTTCTCGGTGCACGTTATTGGGTGCACGCACGATCCAGCCGCAAATCATGAAGGTATGTCCTAGGTGGCCGTAGCAGCGTTTCATGGCCACGTATATATGGTGTCACAGTGTCTCTCTGCGAAGGAGTGGGGCTAAAGCGCAGAGGGGAGCCAGGTGGCGGTGGTGGAAACAGCGAAAGCTAAAGTGCGGAGTGGCGAAGGGTCCGACCATTCACAGGGCAACGATAAGGGACAGCTCGAAGACTTCGCTTCAATGCCCCTTTCACAAGAAAGGCCGCGACCTTCTTCCGTTATGCTGGTATCCCCTTCTCCGGGAGAAGGACCAATGAGGTCGCTTCCCAGGCACCCGGATACAGAGAGAAACTGAGGAGGTGCGCTAGTAGTTGACCTACTTGCGCAGTGTATTTGTGACCTCATAACAGGGACAGGTCAGTGGTTGAAGAGAGCGATTTCTGCAACACTGACTCATTCGGAGGGCACGTGTTATAAGAAACTGAAAGAAAGCGTCTTAGAGGGTTGACATGGAGATATTTGATCAGCATATTATTTCTCTATGTCTCCGAACGTCAATTATTAATACACAAGCTAAAACGCACTCGTGAGAAATCATTATTGACGATCTAGAGCTCATCAAACCGAAATAACGGCGACGAACCCAATTTACTCCATGATGTATTTGATGTGTAACTTTGTATGTGTAACTTTTCCTTTGTTTCACTGTTATTTCCACTCCCCGCTGTATTTCCATGTTACCTGAGGGTAAAGAAAGAAAGAAACAACTCCGCAACACACGCTGCCGGGTAACAATTGTCGAAAACAGGAGGCGTACGCCTTTTTGTGAAAGGTGTGCAGTTAACTTAATGGACCATTTCCATATTCGCGTCGCCCCTGGCGACGGGATGTCGAACGTCGTGTCTTTCCCCCCAATAATGGTGACGCGCTTTTCGGGCTGGCACATTGCGTGGGAAAGTAGCAAGAGGAGATTGGAAGAAGAATGCGGAAAGAGTGAAAGCGCACTGTACTCCTTATCAGACGCCAAACGTCCACGTAACCTTGAAACCGATTATCTCCCCACAATGAACATGACAGTCTCCCGCAGGTGGGTCCATAGCGATGTTTTCCATTCAAAGATGGCGGACTCAAGGGCTGGGCCTGCGCATACGCGTTGTCGGAAATGGTCCATTTAATTGCCATAAAAAGGCGTACGCACTGCACTTTACAGAATAACAAGTGACAAGGGTATCATTCTGCGCAAGGCGTCGACTTTCAGCGTGCTATGTGGTGAGGTTTCGTTTGAAGGGTCTACTAGAGCACTGCACGGGCTCTGCTTACCCGAAAACCCAAGCTTGGCCCGGCCCGTGGGCCGGACAGGGACGGGGTAAAGCTTTCTTTCGTGGGCCTGGGCTGGGCTTTGGTTTGATCATTACAGGTCTAGGCCGGGCTCGGGCCCGTACATTGCCGGGCCTAGGTCGGACTCGAGGCTGTGTTACCCCTCTCTTAGTTAGCCACGGTCAAATTTTGACAGCCTAGAACAGTGGACTGGACTGGGCCGCGCCGGGTAGCCTATAAATTTCTCGGGCAGGGCTTGGCCGAGAAACTTAGAATCCTTCGGGCCGGGACGGACCCGGGCGGGTAAATCAAAGGAAGGCTGGGCTCGATCCACAGCCTGGCCCTAAAAGTACCGCCCGTGCAGCGCTCTATGTCGTACTACTATCCACCCACATACGGAAGATCCGTCCCTGAAATAAGTTTAATGATAATAACGAAATATTAATAACAATGTATTACTCAAGTTTAGACCTTTCTTACTGTAGTTCTAAATATTCTCCCTGCCGTTTTATACTGGTAGGATGCGGTAGAGCAAGAGTGAAGATCTGTTTAAAGCCACGACGGTCACACGATTCCTATTGCACTTACACATCTTCCCCTTGCCACTCAGCTTCCTCGGCCTTTGCGTCAAGGGGCCACAGAGTGTTGGAATGGTGACAATAATAACCTATTCGCAGACAGACTGCAACGACATGGCACATTCGCAGTATCATGTCGTCGCAGTTTGCTATTCGATCGGCCCAAGGCGCGTGATCTCTCCAGAGCGGAATGCGGTCACATCAGCAGGCAAAACAGCTTTATATATATTACAACATTACCACCATGTGTACATTACCGTTACATTACCACCAAATGTGTAGTTTTGCGTTAGTCCTTACAAAAAGAATGTAACTCAGGCATGGCGAAAACTGTCCAATGAATGGTCAACCGTCCAATTATACCAGTTAGACAATGAATATTTGAGAGGTTTACCTTTGAAAAATGGCACCAAATGACCTAAGCATTGACCTCCTCCTTTCTTGCCAGCGTGTAGCCTTCCTATTGTTTGCTCCAGATAGTAGAGTGGAAATCCAATCAGAATGAAAAGGATGATACAAGGAACTAGGACGACCCCTGAAAATGTCAAAAGAATATTAGCCACATGCAGAGTATTACTGGAGCATGTGCGCTTTATGCACACCAACGGCTAACCGGCGCAGTGGTCGTACGAGCCCATTTCAAAGCGAGCTACACTACGTGCGCGTAGGAGGATTAAGGTTTAAGTACTTGGCATTCTACCAAGGACCTTTTGTTTTTGTGTTTCCACAGCTGTTTTGCGTAACGGTATGCAAATTCGCACCTGGTGTCACATGCTTTGGAACACTCCTTGTGTAACTGAGGCTTCCTGCTGTCTACCGATTAGTATATGCTCATTTGAATCGCTTAAAATGGCAACGCAGGCCGCTCAGCCGTGGGAGGTCCCAAAGTCGTTTAAAATGACTTGATTACCGTGCCGGGGAGCAGGGACGTGTTGATATTTTTTCGTCTTTACGTCCTATGCATCTCAGCTTCTATATAGTCGTATTCGACCTAGCAAGAACACATAGATACTTTTGAAGTACAGAGTTCGCCACGATAAACTTCGGAGTTTGTAACGAAGATAAAACAAATAAGAACACTGTCGGGAAGCTAGTAGATGTTAGAGGACGTATTATGCCCCAAAATTTTATGTCGATACTGCCATTTGGTCCGCTTCTCTGCGGATAAATCGTGAAAATTAGGAAACCGCCGCTGCCTAGTCGGCTATACCTATGTTTCAGCTCCTTTCTGTCAGATGGCGAAACGGTCGAACACGGCGTTGCAGACGACATCGAAACCAAGTGAGCAAGCGGAACTAAATGCAGAGTCGCAGAGTCGTACTCTGCAACGCCGCATTCGACCGCTTCGCCATCTTACGGAAATAAGCTGAAACACTGGTACAGCCGTTTAAGGAGCGGAGGTTTTTTTTACTTTCACGATTTATCCGCAGAGAAACAGACCACGCGGCATTATCAACATAAAATTTTGGGGCATAATACGTCTTCTAACATCTACTTTAGCTTTCCGACACTGTTCTTATTTGTTTTATCTTCGTTACAAACCCCGAAGTTTATCTTGGCGAACCCTGTACACAGTTAACCTTATTGCCTTATCGTGTTTGATGTTGTGGATTTCACATTATTCCACACATTCATATGTAGAAGTACGCATCATTACAGTCGTTGTGCCAATACCTCGCATTGTAGTCCTCAAGGGAATAATCAGCCCTTCACAACAGCCACCCATACTGCTTCAGAAGCGACTGGGAAACCAATTTTAAACACGCAGCGATCACAAAACACCTTGCCTACCGGAACCTGTGAGGCGCTTTAGAGGGAAGCGAGGACACTGACGTCATTTTCGCACGAAATTACCGGTAACCTATTATTTAGGATGCAGGACACATGTAGCATCTGAAGATAAATTGCCCATATGGTCAACGCATCCCAGACCACAGACAGCGTGATTGGTTCTGAAGAGCGCTTGTTTCTGCGAATTTCAAGTTTTGAAACGTAGGCTTCTTCTGGACCGCGACGGAGAATCAGGTGCACACGACGGGATACGTGAAGCAATACCTGGGAGTCCTTTTCTCTGAAACAATTTGCTGACTTCTCGAGTTGTTCCTTTAACTCACGACAAAAAGGCAACGAAAAATGGCCCCAAATCACCTAACCATTGACCTCTTCTCATTTTTGCGCTTCACGTTCTGAAACGACCGCCGAATAATTGCCGTGCGGTGCTCCCGTATGTGGCCTTTTTAGCGCGTACTCTTATCAACCGGATTAGGTGCAGTGTCTAGGAACTGATGCGGGAAGTGTCTCAGATACAGGTACTCTTGGTGGTGGGTTGGTATACCTGGAACTGTTGTGTAGGCACAAGTAGAGTCACAAGTTGCTCTTTTTTTCTCTCTCACTCAATCATAAATTGGTTATGATACCGGATACACAGTTTTCCAGCTAGCACAAGCAAGAGAGGAGGACAGCGATACCAGGATACAAGGGAGGAAGCACACGGCACGTGTACTTTCCTTCTCTCTGACTTGGGCGGTAGTTTTCGACGTGCTCCCCCGGCTAGTCGACACTGTGCGTTCAATATGGCGGCTTCCACGAGAAAACGGTGCATAATCGGGTGTTTTTATTCGACACAGAGCCATTCACCACTTAAAGTTACCAACTTCTTTTTAAAGAAAGCAAGGAACGGGCACGTACGTACTTTGAGTTGCCTATCGCGAAATTTTGCTATGCAAATGGACGGAAGCCATATGCGTCAGCAGCGCAAGAAAACCGCGCGCAAAAAACAAAAAAAAAACGCAGAGCGGTGTACCGAGCCAGAGGATCAGCACCTACTCCAATCTGTGTTCCAAACACAGTGGTGCCCTCTAATGTATTGCTGCACAGACGAAAGCGTGCTGGGTGAACGCAATGCATTCTGAACAGGTCCTGCACACAGGTCACAATCACAGCAAATGTCAACACACACGTGACCTAAAAGATGGCCGCGCCCACGATCGGCGGTCAAACCGCTTGTAAACGATGCGCTTGCCGTTTCTCTTGACCGTTTTGAACGTCTTTCGTCCTCGGTAATTATTTTTAGATAGCTGATAATCACGCAGCCAAACGCGCAGATCTGCACATAAAGCCTTACTGTTGATCACATCTAAATAACGATCGTGCGTCAAGACGCACTTAGCCGGTGTGATGTACAGCACTGTGCACACTTAAGAGTAACACGACCTCCGTACAATCGGTGGCCTCAGCAGAAGGTGCGCAAGGGTCCGCCACAATACGAGTAGTAAACATGTAAGTCGGAACCTGACCTTCATGTTTGCAACTCGCATTGTCGGGAACCATTGCGCACTTTCTACTGGGGCCACCGATTGTACGGAGGTCGTGTTACTGTTAAGTGTGCACAGTGCTGTACTCATGTTAAAGATAAATGAGCCACATTGTCGCGGAAGAGGCACCGCATAGTTTACGTTGGAAAAATACGTTCATCGCTTGGCTTTATGCCGACGGGAACATGTCGGCAAGAGCTCAAACGACACGCAAACAAAGTCACATGACCTCAAAATGACGTTGCCAATGACATGTGACCACGACAAGATGGCGGTTTTGCGAAAAGCACCCGCTTGAGGATACAGCGGGGTTATGTCAAACATGGCGGGATTATGTCACCCATGTGGTTCCAAAGCACGTGGCACTCCATACGTGGAATGGGCGCTGTCCTCCCCGCGCTCGAGACGCGCTCCTCTGCATTACACCAGCTCGCTTGCATAATGCTTTTCTGCTCAACGCGCTTGTTTCAGTTCCGTCTCATTTGTGTAGCAAAATTTGAAGTTTCTGCATACTTGCGCGTAACAGAAATATTTGAAAAATGGGTAGCTTTAAACATTGATTGGCTCCAATTCTGCAATCTCATTTTCCCGAAACATCTAGTTAAAATTAATAAATTTAGGTAAGTAATTAGTGATTTAGTAATTACATACTCTCATCGACAGAATATGTGCATGGCCGTATATCTCACCCGCAGAAAAACGGCATCTGCGCTGGTCTCATACTTTATATAAAAATATATCTGATAAAAATAAACACCCTGACACGGATGTTCACGATGAAGAGATAACACGATTTCCACGTGACGCTTCAACATTATGGTGCACACAAATTGGGAAATGTCTCATTGGGCCAATTAATATAGAGCAATTGAAGAAAATATGGCTTTTCCGCAATCTGTTGAGGAGGAGTATCGGCTCCAAACACTTTATGATTATCAATCCACAAGATAATAATTCGTGGCTTTGTCATTCATTGTTCTTATTGTAGTTAGCCATTTTGTTTGTACGTATACTGTGATTCCAAAGCTGCCCTGCAACGTATTGCCCATATGGGGCTTCGTGGATCCCTGGCTCCGATTGTTACGTTTATCCTCAAGGAAATGAGCCGCCTACAGATGAGTAGTGGTCACGAAATATTCCTAAAGTGGATTCCAGGACATTGTGGCGTCCACGGGAATGAAGAAGCGCACAGGGCTGCTGCAGCGGCGTATGTGTCCCGATCAGCAATATCTATTATCCTCTGCAAAGGGGATAGAAGAAGCTACTTAGCCGATATGGTGAAGCCCCGTCCCATCTGAGACGTCCGAGCGGTACCCTTTGTGCAAGGCCAGATTCCTGGAGAAAGCAGACGAGGCTGCGAATTTTGGAGTGTCTTTCCGTGAAAGAACCTGTGGGATGTAGGACATCATCCACCGTACAATTTCTGCAATGGCCAAGGTATTTCTCCCGCACCACATATTCACAGCAATGCAGTAGGATGTGTTCGATACTTTCAATTTGCTGACAATGTATGCAGTTTGCGTTGTCTAGAGAGCCAATCTTGAATAATTGCGATTTGGTGAATGCGCATCTTGTTCGCAACCTGAAGAGTAGAGTTTGTGCACTGCGGGAAAGTCCTTTCAGTGGGAGATCAAGTCGATGATTTTCCAGGATGTCCCGGATCCCAGGGTGCTGCATAAGAACTATCTCATAGATGACCAATTTTCTGTCGCTGTCACCCGGGGTTAGCAAACTAGGGCTAGTGCTGTGGTGTGCAGCAGATGCTAGTTGGTCCGCTTTTTCGTTGCCACTGATGCCGATGTGGGAGGAGATCCATACACTCCGCGTCAACGGAGCCGTCTGTGAACACCAGAGTGTGAGCGTGAAAAGTGTCACTAATTAGGACCTAAGCAGCTGCCTTGGCTTCCAGTGAGCTGGATTCGCCCTTCTTTCTTAGTCCTGGAATGTGCAATGAGATATTGGGCATTTCTTCGCGCCATGGAGTAGCAGGTCGAAGGATACATTCGTACGTCGTACGGTAAGGGGGCAATTGGCGTGCGACCTAGCCAGGTGGCGTAGGGACGTGGTGAGGTTGCCTTGAAGACCGGTGAGCAGTTGTTTCTTGCCCAGAAGTGTTGCGTTGTCAATCAACTGGAGCCATCTGTGTTTTGAATGGATGATGACGGGCTTTTCTTTTGACTCCAGAGAGGTATAGGTAAAGCCGGAGAAGCTGGGTAGACCAAGCACTGTTCGTATACCGGCCCGATGGAGACGCTCGAGGTTCAGCCATTGTATTGGCGACAGGTCAACGTACGGCGTCACATACAGAGTCCGAGATAGAATAAGAGCTCTGTGCAGAGTGAGCATGGATCGTGCACTACAGCCATATGCTTTGCCACTGATTTGTCTGAGCAAATTTAGCGATTTCTTCTCTATAGCAATGGTTTCGTTCACCTGCTTCGTCCAGCGCAAGGCGCTGTCAATAGTGACCTCCAAGGTATTTGCATGCTTTACATCTGGAAACAGGGACAGGGAGAGAAGTGGATCCAGATTTATCCCTCAACTTGCCCAATCGGCTGCCTTATGTTGCAATGTGAACAATACGATACATGCTACGTGGTGACACCGGACTTAAGAAGGCTACCCGTTTGAAGGAACACCAACAACAGATTACAAAGCCCCCGCCGATAATCATCGCATAGAATTCCATCGAACTCCGACTTGTCGTCGCTTCGCGTTCCCCATAATCCATCCTCTCATATTAACAGCTGTGAAGTGGGGTAGGGTCCTGTGACTACCACGGGGAAACATCCCATGTCATCATCACTTCTTCATTTATTGTTGTTGTATTCTTGTTGTTTTTCTAAGTGATCTGGAGTAGCCGGCTCTCGTAATGAGTGCCTCTTTCTCCATTTTTTTCTTATCTCTTTCAACTCAATTCGTGGCTTTACGTCGCGAGACACTCACAACCGTGACCGACGGCACACTGGTCGGTCTGTGTATTAATTTTGCACACCTGAGGGGTCGCTGACGTGTCGAAGTAACTCGTGCCTTGCCATCGAGTTGCCGCTGTCCCCTGTCGGGTTCGAACATACAACCTTAGGATCAGTCAACGATCACTCTACAACTGGTCCTCCAACGCTTTTTTTTTTCTTCTTCTTCTTGAACTGCGAGTGCTCTTTGTTCCCACCACGTGCTTGCAACGGTATGTACAAGAACTGTGTCGCACTGTGTTGAAGCAAGGAATCAATTTCAAATTAAACTATGAAAATCTACTGATACACCGAGGCTGGTCACTGAACAAGAGGCGAACCATATAATCATACTTCGACGTCAGCTAATACAGCAGCTAGAAAGCCGTATAAATGAAAAGCGTTCGTTATAAACATAATTTTGAACTCATTAGCTTATGAATATACGATATCGAAGTTTCATGACATGAAACACAATATGACATCTTTCGAAATTCATTTCCTGATGCCCTAACTTGCTCTCATATTCAGAGCGTCGCAGATTGTCGCTCAAGACTTCCCTTTCGTTGCTTCCATGAAAGGCCTTGACTGTCTATTTGTAGCGCTAATAAACTCTTCATTTTCGCCATCTAGCAATTCCTTCCGGTATTGCATATAATGTCACGGCACATTAAGAGAGAACGGGCTCTGTTTCAAGAGTGACATTTTACCCGCGTTCCCCATCAACGTTACCCTCCCTCCCAGTGACTTGGAATTGAATAGAAACGCAACACGTGAACCAGCGCTTAAAGGGGTTGCGACAGGTCATCCCAAGTTATCCAATATAAACGTTAAAAGCGGTGCTCTGCATCGATGTGAACCTGCATTAAAAGTTTGACAGCGAAGGGTGTAATAGAAACGAAACAAATGGGCACCGCGGATACCGAAACTGATGTGGCTCTGACGTCACAGCTCTCGCCGCCACCAGTGCGGCAGCGCACGAGGAGTCAAGTGCTTACGGCTGCCAATCGGAATGGACGCAACTCTGAGGTCTGTGACGTCTGCGCTTTGCACGGGAGTGCGTTCGAAGGCTTGTATTTCGCTAAGTACGACAGAGCTAGGAGCTTTTGATTTCTGCATTGTGTCGCCAGGTTATTTATTGTTTACCGCAACAATACCGGCGCCTCCTGGGGAATCGTGTTGTTTCTAGACCATAGATCTTAACCCTCCGCTCCCACACAACACGCACCCCAATCATAACTTTCTCTTCGTTTCGACGTTTTTTTTTTCTTTTTTTTCCTTCACCGCACTCGGGTGACTCAGTTGGCAGCGTCTACGCCTACTGATCTCAAGGTTGCTGGATCGATCTAGCCACTTTGGCCGAGGACGTCAGCAACGTGGCGGCGGGGTACAAACTGCTTGGACACTCAGTCTTCCTTGAGGGACGTTAAATATGATGTACCGTGTGCTGAAATGTGCGCGTCAAAGAACCCCCAAGGTGACAAACATTAGTGCATGCACAGACCGACCATTGTAGCGTCGTCGCATTGTCATATTTGTCTTCCTTTGGCGCTTCATAGCCATAAAAGCTTTCGCGAAAAGAAAAGGCAAATCGTCATCGTCATCATCTTGAGGGACCATGGCTGAGCGGCTTCCAACGCATATCGCGTACTTCCTCAAAGTACGAAGTTCTGCTCCTTGTTTGAATCATAGCAGAAGAAAAAGATAACAGCAGCAAATCACTGTACTCTCCGTTGTGTATTTGCTGCCCTTTCGCCATCGTTGGTGCTCGCTTCCAAAAATGTGTTCTTTTGGCACCTAATGACGGGATTGTCGAACCATTTTTAAAATAATAATTACCTGGGACACTTTTAAAAAGTACATTGCGTTTCTAGCGTACAATGGAACCGCTGTCCTTCCTCTGCGTTACGTTGGTTGGTAGTATCTCATTGAACACCTGCGCGGCTGGTTCCTTACCTCCGTGTTTGTATGCGATGTAAGGGTACCTCCATATGTTGATGATGTCAGCTGAAGGTGCCAGGCAGGTTAGTAAAAATGTGAGACGGCGAGAGCAGAGCCTCGCTTTGCCTTCCTCTCGGTCGTCGTTGTCCTCCTCTCCAGAGTCGAGAGAGATGGTGTCCAATGGCGTGTCCAATGGACATTCTCTCTCTTGCATCTGCAAAACATTGCAATACCTAAGTTATACTCTTACTATGAACAGACTAGAAAAAAGAAAAGAGAACGAATGACATTGAAGACTTCCGCAGATAGACACGTTTGTGACCCACATCGAAATGCTTCAGTCACGACTGCGTGAAATTTGCACTGTGTGGCTCATCTTGTCTCGAAGGTACCGGAAAGGGTTCGCCTTCTACGTCAAGGCTGCGGAACTGTACAGGGACAGGAAAGTTGCTCAAAAGCATTCTTAGGAACCTACCTATCGTATTTCACCATAGAGTCAATCTATTCGAATCTAGTAAGCATTTTAGTTTCAATTACGCTGCTCATACTGTATGACGCCTATACCGGACACCACGTTATCGTTCACCAAAACGTAGGGTGTTTTAGCGTCTACGAGCAAAGTCGCACGCATTTGTTAAGGCAACTTTGCCCGTGCTTGTGGTGTCTGTTTCCCCAAACGTGAGGTTACACAAAACTGTGATCCTCTTTCCAGATGGGATGGTTTCGACACGCCACTTGCGATGGAAATGCTTCAGGAGCGTAATTTAGCTCGAAAGCATTCAAGGAACACAATGCAAAGCATTCCTACACGAGATACATGAAACATCAACCAGCACCAATCAAGTATAGCACCAATTTCAGTCCCACATAAACCATGCATACAACACTGAACTTTAGTAGGTGAAACACCGACAACGAAAAGCAACACCGGATCCACATCAAAGCAATCGTCAAAATCGTATCAACCAGAAGCTTCTGCGGACTGCAAACTAGCTTAATCAAAAACCACCGAAGTCGTCACCTGAAGATCCTGCCAAGATTGTGAGACAAATCCTGCGTTATCCATTTCAAAGTCGTCGTCCTCGAAGATCACGCCTGGTACGCTGTCCACATTAGCAAGTACGACACCCACACAGGCTTCCAAAGGACTGCACTGCTGGCGTCATTTCGGACCGTATCATTTGTGTGAGCGAGTGAAACAGTAGTTTCTCTCCAAATGCTCTTTCTCCGTCCGGCTGTCATGTACGGCGACCGCGTCGGAGCAGCGTCATTATTCAACTGCGGGGTAACCGTGCATGTACACTAATGTAATGAAATTCATTCCATGTTTCTAAACTGCCAAATGGAGGTTATCGAAGATGTCACAAACGGTACAGATAACCACTGGAACAAGTTCCAAATGCAGGGATGTAAATGCTTGCGGATGCGGTGGAATGCAAGATTGGCGACGCGATTGTATTGGATGTCTTGTGTAGCTGAAATACGCGCGCTTTCTTCTGACGAGACACGATCATGTCGAGAATCCTGCAACACACTGATTAATCCTTAGATTTCTGTATATGTTTGGATCCCCGAATACACTACCTGCGGTCTTGGGGTCACTGTGCATTGACTGAATACCAGTACAGCTGTGCACGCCCTTCAACCAGGGCATGGTATGTTATCGGCATGGTAGACGCCATCTATAGTATAACGCTACTGTCAGAAAGATAAGTTCAACAGGTAGAACAAGCAATGCTTATGGACACACACATATTTGGAAGGTTACGGACAAGCAAAAATAGAAGAAAAAGGAGTCTATTGAAGCAACGCTTATGAACGTACACATATTTGGAGGGTTACGCTCTAGCAAAAAAAAAAAAAAAAAAGACAGTCAGCTGGAGAACTGTTGCAACCTCGAGTACGCTAGGTTGCGATTACGCCTTTTCAGTACCTTGACCCTGAAATTTACCCAACTTTCGCATATTTAGCCCCAAAGGGCCTAATGGTTGCAGCGCCATATTGGTCACCTAATGAGCTAAAATTACTCCTTTTCTTTTCCTTCTCATTCTTCTTATAGAGTGCAGAAGGTCGTACATACATCTTACTGTTGCGCGTGCAGCGCTTGCCGAGTGAAGAAAACAACGTCCCGACAAACCAGTTAGCTGTCTTGCATAACATGAGGTCTATGAGAAAATTGAAACTTGCTCCAATCGTCCCGCGCCTGATTAGTTTATCTCAAACCCGGCGTAACACACACCCACTTTGGCAGCGTAGAAGGTAAATTACGTATTCGGAACGGCACGACAATCTTGCAGATGTTGAAGATAAACGGACGTGTGGCTTCGAGCAAACTTGACTTTCCGGGTTCTCGACCTATTCTGCGCATCAGTCTGCCCGGATGCTTTCCTTTTCGAACTTGAAATTTGCTCGCTCACTGTATACAACTATGCATTTGCAGGTCTTAGAATCCCTACCTGATAAGTGCAGTGAACCGCAGTAGCGGCGATGAATCACATCACATAATCTCATGTATATGTGGTTGCAGGGACGTCAGAACGTTATCAAATATTGGGGGAGGGGGCAGAAATAATCCTGCCGGGGAGGGGGGCGCGGTCAGGGGGTTGTTAAACATATCAGGTATGCCTTCTTGTAAGGGAGATAATAAAGCGAGCTATGAATAGTAATAATAGAATAATGACAATAAATGCTAAGCGCGGGGATATTTGTACAAATAAATTGCGTAGTATATAGGATAAAGATAAGTAAAAAAAAATGCCATTAGCCATACACGGCTTGGTAGAGACAGGCGTCGCCTAAGGGCATGCGCGCGACACCTAACAGCAACGGCGCCCGTTTCCCCCCTGTACCTCTTATAGTGTACTGGTACGGTTAAAACGAATTACCACTGTTTCAATGCGCTTCCAAAAAGTGTTTTGTGACACCAACGCCTTTGCTGTCCGCCGCGCACATGTGGTGGTACTTAAAAGTACCCGGGGTTTCAAGAGACGCTTTAATTGCTCTCAGGCGCCACCAGGCACAGGTTAGTTAACAACACAGGTGGAGCGAAACCAGATGTCCCGCTGTAGGCAGCTGATTTTAACCAGGGGTGGGGTGTCCAAAAGGACGCCGCTACATCTGTTCCTCGTACTGTAGAGATCCCCGAGCCACACAGGTACGGGTTTATAAAGGCCACTGTTCCCCCCCCCCCCCACACACACACGTTGTAGGTGGCAAAGGTAAGCCAACAGAGACGGCTGCATGCAATTTATTCCTTCTGGAAACTTTTATCTTAAACCTGTGCTCCTCTAAGTGCTTGTCTGCCACTAACTCGGATGTAATATAATACCCAGTGATGGCCACTAACTACTTCTACAGTAGTTTAACTATAACTACTAACTACTTTGCGATGGAGTAGTTTAACTAGTAGTTCAACTACCTTTCAGGGGAGTAGTTAAAACTACTTCTTCAACTACCGCAATGTAGTTTACTATTTAACTACATCTATAACTACTTAACGTTGTCCATCAACACCATTCCCTCGTAGTGTTCTTGGACACCGACATATGAATCACAAGCAATGATAAACGTTGGCTCAAGCCATTGCTACGATAGTCAAATACAAAGCTTGCGGCAAGATTCTTTCTGTGCTACGCGATAAACTAAATTGCAGAATTATTTCACAGCAAATGAGGCTTCGCTAGACAAGCATTAAAAGTGAAGATCTAGGATGCACGACAATTGCTCCGCACCTCCGTTCTCATCAAACAAGTAGCACAAGGTAAAAGTCGGAAGCACAATCGTGCCGTAAAGCTTGCGGCAAAATCAGAAGTAGTTGGCGTCTTCAGTAACCTAACTACCGTAGTTGACTACTTAAAATAGTAGTTTAACTAGTAGTTGCCACTACATTTCTGCAAGTAGTTGATAACTACTTTTTAACTACATTCAGGCTAGACATCCACCTGTGCCCCCGTTTTTTCACCACCAAATCTTTTGAACCCCAATTCTCCGAATGTCTCATTTACCCGTACACCTTCTCTTTCCTGATTCTTATGTGACAGTTGCTCACGTGATGCATTGTATTACTGTCTGGTTGTTTTGTGTTTACTTAGTTCTGGAAACCTGTTTTATTGTATCTGTTCACTTGGTATATATACTCGTGTCGCACTTAGTTGTGTAACCTGAAGAAGTGCAGTCTCTTGCACGAAAGTTCTTGTTCGAATAAATATTAGTTGCTCCTAACCGTTTTTCATGTTACGTGTGTGATTCCCTCTTCGCGGGCTCCTTGACAGTGTTTTATTTTTTTCCCCTTTTCGACGTATACATTCAGGTAGTTTAACTTGTAGTTTAACTACATGTAGTTAACTACTGGCCATCACTGATAATACCCGTATTGTATGCAACTCTTCGACGAGCAAACGGAGCCACTTGTAGACAACTCTTCAACCTCTTTGCCTCTGGCGACGTGGGTCCGGCTCCTGGGGTGCCATTAGACATGAAAGTACGGCCGCGCAAAGAGGACAAAATTCCGGATTCCGTTACAGCTGCATTAAAATTACAGCACGGAAAGTGGCATATTATGATAATAAACTATGCAGCCAGCTGGTCTCGCCTCCTCTTACCGCATTGCGCAGCAGGAACACCCCTCCCTCCCAGAACCCAAAACCTGTGGGTGAGGAAGGAATCCCCTTGCAGGCTCTGCGTATTACGGCAGCCTCCCGAGCGTCCGCGTCCACGCGTTTGCATCTTGCATCACCGGTTGCATTGCGGGCAAGTTCGAAACTCGCCATCTGCCTGTCGTATAGTTTCGTCGGATTTGTTGATCATTGTTTCGTTGATGCGCACAAAAGTGTGCAAAACGTGACGATCACTTCAATGAGTCGCCGTGCAGTCGACAATTTCAGTTCCGACGTCCCTGTGCAGTGGCTGAGTGATTCCAAAGTGCTCGTCGGTCTTTTGTGGTCTGTATGGTACTATTCGCTGTGTTTGTGTTGCCGACTACTTTGCCCTCCTGAAGAACCGGAAGGGCTACGCGCGACTGTGGTGTTGCGCTCGAACGGAATGTCGTTCGAACAACATGCTGCCCAATATATTCGAGGTATCGGCGGTTTAATTCCTTCGGCGGTTCGGTTCTTTCGGTTCAATCTTACTTTCACTGCATCGCTGGATCTTCCATTTTTCGATGCCGCAGCCCCTGTTCCGCACCGCAACAACGCAAGCTAAACATGACCACGAATGAATCTAATCCTGTGACAGTTTTCCGAGCCAGGTAAATCATGAGAAGGGTTATCAGCGTGGTTAAGTTTTCTTTTATCGTTGCTGGCATGTGCGCCCCTATGATTCGACCTTTTCTGCCTTCCTTGTACTATAGCTCGTTCTTTACGAAAGAATGACATCCTGGTCTAAATTGTTCCCCGCGGGTGATAAGGTCTGGTATATAAAGAAAGAAATAGTAGTTCGGTCTGCCACATTTTCCTTCTTAGCTGGAGAACCTGTCGCACTGCATGTTTCTATCGCAGTTTTGTTTTTTCGGCCATGAAGATGTTCCGATTCTGCTTTTTTCGATACTGGGGTACATCAACATCGTGTTGCCGATTCTTTTCTTGCTTCTCTTTGATTCTTCTCTTTGCTACAATATGCTGGTATACTTCACACTCTCTTCCATTAAAGTATCCGCATGATAAAGCCGATCACTAGCGTCGACAAGAGTTGAGTTTGATTACCTGGAAATTACAGGCAGCGAGTGTTTCTTTTTTCTCAACAGATGGTACTTCTCTGCGGAATTTTCGTTTGCTTGTAACGCTCTTTTTTCAGATATTGGGTAGTAAGCTACTCCAATTTAGTAAAAAAAGTTCGCCTGTCCTTCTCAGTACTACACCAGACGTTCAGTCAGGTCGGTTTATATCGCAAATATATTACCGACAGCGTACGGTTCCTTAGCTGTATAACAGGTGTTAGAACTTTCGAAAATTTAAATTTCCAGTGTTGTAATTTTTCAAAGGCAAATAAAAAAATTCGTACCTTTGGCAAGTCGTTCTGCACAGGTTGACCTCTGGTGAGACTATCCGTTCGATGCACTTTTTGTATGCACAACCACTCACTTCTTTTCTTTCAACAAAGCACCATACAGTGTCGGAAAACACTACCATTTTACGGTAATTCCGTTGGTAACGATGAATCCACGTTCAAACCCATCGTGTTTCACGCACTCGAAATACGTACTGCACGCTTAGCTCTAAGAGTTTATCTCTTTTCTCAAATATAGCACTTGGACTTGGCACAGCTCGAGTCTTTCCCTCACCAACTTGTAAGACCTTCGGGGGCACGAAAATCCTCAGGAACCGCAAGACCAACCCACATAGCTCGTGAGCATCAGAAAAACAGCTTCTGCGTACACGCTGTCTCGACGAAACGAAACACCCCTTTCTGCAGAAACCAGTTTCCTGTTTTAAAGAACAGCCAAGATATCACGGATATAACCGGAAACAGATTGGAACGAAATAATACCTGGCCGGTGATGTCACACCCTTTCCTGTATCTGATTGGCGGGAAGAACAGCTCAATCGCTTGTCTAGAAAGTCGACGCTGCATGGTGATGACACACGGGTTAAGCCTGTTCTCTCCAGACCTGCAGTCTGGCCGCGTCCTTTCGCACTGCGCGGAACAACACTCGACGAACGATGTCTTCCTTCTAACTGATCAAAGTGGCTCTAAGTACAGCACAATGTGCGCGGCCGAGAACAGCGCCGCGTGTTATTATGATCACATCCCCTCTCGTCATCAGAGGGAAGCTTTTAAAAAGCTGGGCGCGATGACTGGGTCCTTCCGAGTAATGGGACGTGTGACCTCGTGAGTCCGCCCTCTGGCTGCAGGCACCAGCAGCGTTGTCGCTGAGGTCTTGTCAATTCAGAAGCCGTTGAGGACTTTAGCAACGTCATGAAAGTGCGTGGACACAATAAGAAATACGTGTATACGCCGCGTGTCAGGCGGAGTCAATCATGCAAGACGTCTCTCACGGTTTCACGGTCAGAAGGTGCAGAAGGAGCAATCGAATTCGATCAGACTGATTGGCGTCTTTGTTACGGGTTGTGCGGGAAGAATTCTTTATTACATGTGGTTACGTTTTCAAGGTGTCTCATTGTTCGAACTTCTCTTATCTAGCTTCTTCTGCGAGAAAACGAAGGTGTCTGTTCACGTGGTAACAACGTCCCGCGTAGGAGGTAATTTTCCTTGATCGCTATGGGGACTGAGTCAGAGTAATTTCTGGTCTCTGATGCTTTGTGTTGCGGTTATTCCCAGCGGGGTTCAAGGCCTTTATGTTGTCGGAAAATTCGCGGGAGTTTGAGCTGCAGGAACCGGTTAACTACGCGTGATGATGTCAACCGATTACAACAACGTTACAGCCAGTTTCTGTGTTTTTTCGTGTCTCCTTGCAAGTGACGTCAGAAAGGAGTAATATCAGTACAGGGAGGCTATGTTGGTTCAGTGTCAAGACACTTGATGTATCGAGAAAAGTAACCGGAAAGTGCCTATTGGACAGAGGGAAGCACGGTGGTCACTGCTGCGCTATCAGCGTGTTCTGATTATTTTTCTCGACGCGTTAAGTATCTCGACACTGCACGAACAAAGCCTTCCAGCTGTCGAATTTGCAATTAAAGAAGGCTAGCAATGCGATTTTAGAACAAACACTGATGGTTACATATCCTGCATCATCCTCTATAACTTGTTCATCCCAAAGGGATTTCAACAAGCGTAAAATTGTCAAAAACCTTCTTTTCAGAATAAAACGCTAGCAGGTTATGAACTCCCTCTCATAGAATAGCCGAATAATTTGGTGCCGTTTGATGTCACGATAACATACTGATTGCCTCGTCGTAAAAAAAAAAAAAGGAGATCAAGCTTCCCATGCCAAATACGCAAAGATGACACAGACAGGAAATTAGCACGAAACGGACATAAGCGGTTTTAATAAGTCACTGGATGCGTATTTAGATTAAGGGTTATAGGATTAGCGGCAGGAGATGGTCCATCGTCGGTTATATCGCTAAATTCTAATACCTAAAGATTGACCAAAGGCCGGGAACATACATCTTTAATTACCGAAATTCACACCGAAATTCACATTCCGAAATTCACATTCTTGGCACATGAAAAACGTTGGGGGGTACGTAAACAATTGGAGTCCTGGTTTATCAAGAAGATAGATAACACCATGAACAGGCATCCCGGCCCGTTACCCGAATGCTACGCCCCCTTGATGTATAAAAGAGCGGGGACGACCACCTAGACCGCGTTCTGATGATGGAATCCGGATGGATTCCGAAACGTCAATTTTATTCACTGTTTTTAATTGTTGTGAGCCGGTGTGAATTTCGGTAATTAAAAATTCTAATACCACGGTTCAATAAACGCGGTGACTTTAGCTCCTATTCCCAAGAGGCAGTGCCGGGCCGTGTGCACAATATGCAGTGTGTTTATACGTACCCTTTGCTGATTTTTTATTTAAAAAATGCTACGAGAACAGCGAAGGTGTCCTTTTTTTTTTTCTTTTTCAGTTGAGTTATACAGCCAGGCGGACATACTCTCGAAGAAAGTGTACAACTACAAAATGACGAATTACCTAAAATGCATTGGTTAACTCTTTAATCAGGGGATTTCGGGAGAAAGCGAGATAGCGGAATGACAAACTATCCTCGTTGAAAACCCATTCCACGTTCAAAAATCCTGAAACACGCACGTGCGTTAAAATATCTATCTCCGAATTTTAATATACAAATGATCCGAAACCGAAACTGTGGCTACCGGAAAGGCAGGGAGCACAGCGCTCACAACACGTCAGAAGGTCACGTGATTTGGAGCGATGGAGGTGATTGGAGGAGGTGCCGGTCTGCTGGCCAGATAAACCGCTTTCTTGCTCATATAAGCCACCGTCGGCGAAGGCGATGCGCTCCTGACACGCGCTTTTTCAGTTTCGGCTCATTTGCATAGCACATTCGGCAAATGGATATTTCACGGCACGCGCACTTTCCTGGATTTTTAAAAGGTAGAATGGCTTTCAACGAGGATTGTCTCCCGTTCCGCTATCTCGCTTTTGCCAGAAATTCCCTAATGAAAGAGTTAGTTAATGAATTTTAGGTAATTACACATATTGTAGTTACATACTCTCTAACGGAGGATATACGGCTGATCGTAGAACTCAACTGCAAAAATGATTGATTGATTTTTAAAAGAAAAATGGAGATAAAATCACAAAAATGACATCTATGCCGTTCTCACAACTTTTTTTATAAAAGAAATCTGTAAAGGGTAAAAATCATTCACATTTTGGCTCTAATCCTTATAATTAAAAAAATTACTAATTTAACTAATTAATTAATTGCAAAACAAAATTAGTTTTAGTAACCTCACGCCACTGGTTACACAACGCAGTCCGTCTTTGTAGTGTGCAATGAACCACTCTATTTTCATCATCCCACCCTCATCTCATCGTCATTCATGTAGTAGGTGTTGTTGTTCTATTTTTAAACTTTGGCTCAGTTTTCGTTAAACACCCTGTATATCGTAACACTCGTGACCTGCACTGGTACGGTATAATCACCTTCCACATACAATAGTGACTTTTAGGGTGTCATACGCTATCGCTTTTGAGTACATAAGGCATTGCATTGGTGGTTGTGCGTACGCGCAAAACATAAAGAGAGCGTCGCGCATTGCGCTGAACCACCACGCTATCTCTTACGTACGCAAAGGCGATAGCGTACGATGCACTAAAACGCTCTAAGGACTTGCGATATGGTTTAAGTTAGCCGGATACAGGTTTCGATGCATTCTATCGCTACGTCCATATTATATAGTAATTTTGAATCATAATCGAATTCGAAAATAACCGCTTCTCGGAGTTTCATAGAATACGAGGCATATATGTGGAACCATATCAGCAAACTTACCGCAACGGGGTCAGAGCGTCGTTGCCAATGATCTTCCATTTTAAGACTGTGTTTTGACGCTGACACGGGTGTTTCTCGCTTTGGAAAAGTCAGAGCCTTCTGCAATCGTCAACGTCCCTCAACAACGTGGAATACTTTTCGACATACCGTATATGGTATCTGACGCTATAGGACGTGGGTACCCCTTTCCTTACCACATGACTTTGCCTATACGTTCTTATACGCGCGGTTTAGCCGGGATCGCTACCCGATGTCCGCTCGCTGCAACTCGTTGTACTAAACACGCAACACGATGCTAACGTGTGATGGAATCCTAATGTTTTCGATGGCACGTGTAAGTGAAAGCGCTCTTCAAACAGACCAGGTCAGCACATTGCTTTGTCTGCTATACAGCAACAATCTGAAACAGCTACTGCAACGGAGCTTCAGACCCCACGTGCCGCATATTACTGTGGAGGAAACACAAATTTTATGCTATGAAATCATGTGAAAGCAGCGTGATGTTTTCAGACAATTCGCAGGTGCGCTTACACCGTCTCCCTGAGACACACATACACACACACACACGTGTCTTTCTGAGACAGAATATATAATGATGTATCGCTATATCCGAATGAAACGTTATACAGGCACGAACAGTTGCTTCCGGGTCTCGATATATATCTATTAAGAAAAAAGAAAGAAAAAGAAAGTGAAGGTCTCGTCGGCTAATATAACCATTGTGTATTGTGATGGTAATGTTATTGTGAATTTGTGACACTTGTCACTGAGTCCTGGTTAGTCGATATGTAACACTTCCCAAGCAGCACAATATTAGGATTGGCCCAATATTGCCAATCTTGGACCAATATTGGCATTTTCGGCCCAATATTGGACCAAGATTAGACCAATATGGGGCCAGTATTGCCAATATTTGTCCAAGATTGGGCCAAGATGTTGTACTGCTTGGGTTAGCATGTGACACACACACACACATAAAGGGGCGATGATGAGACGCGACAAAAGCGAGGGGGATATTGTACTTCAATTGAATAGTGGCAGTTGAAGAAACTACAACAGCAGTGGGGATTCGAACCCACACCCTCGGCGCGCCCTCCGGCATTTCTTCAAGTGCCATTATTCAATTGCAGTATGTGCAACCATGCGCTGTGGCTTGTGGGGCTTGTGTTGTATTCGTCCTTCTGGGTTTAATTGACTCATCTACCACTATGCGTAGTTGGGACACCCTTCCCTTTCGAACCTGCCACTTTGACTTTTCACTGGAGCACGCAAAGTAAAAATTAAGTTACTCGACGATGTCCTATAGAAATGTCCAGATGTCCACGATGTCCAGTGCTATAGAAACGAGATATCTCGCACAGTATGTGACTCCGACTCAATGCGCCATTGGCCAAAGCATTCCTGTTCAAGATATGCGTTCAAGCTTCGTCGTTTTCTTCAATGTGTGGTGTGCGTGAAGATTCGGAACATATTCTTTTCGAATGTGCGCGGTTTCGCACTGCCCGTTTGCAACTTCAGAGATCCCCGGACCGTCTCGATAGCCGACCCTTTGACGTCGTGGAAGAGCTGGGCGAATGGCCTGCGATTCTTCGTCAGGGTGCACAGCGGTCACTCATCACCTTCGCATAGCATAGCATAGCATAGCATAGCATCGCATAGCATAGCATAGCATAGCATAGCATAGCATAGCATAGCATAGCATCGCATAGCAGAGCTCTCGTCCTTTTAGACGCTTTTCTCTCTCTCTCTCTCTCTCTCTTTGTACTAGATCTAGAGTAGCTTTACCCACAGCTGGCTCACATCTCCTTTCCTTTCTTTTTTTTTTTTCTACCATCATCATCTTCATCGTGGCAATTTGATTACTTGATTTGAAGGAAAAACGATGTGGAGATTTCGGCTTCACCAGTGTGCGACCAGCAAGATTATAATAACATTAACGCTGTTTGATGATAATAATAATGTAGTTTATCCTGTGCCCAAGAACGATTGCGTGTACTCATGTTACGCTCAACCTGGCAGTATAGAGCAAGCTTCCTGCGTGATTCATTTCTGTCTATACCTGTCACGTCGTCCTTGTTTACGTCCCTCTGCATCTCGTTTTTCTGCGTGTTCACAAAAAGCTGAAAGTAAATCAAACAGGTATGCGGTGCACGCGTTTCCAATACAGATGTCATTGTCAGGAGAGTTTAAAAACAAAGGGACTGTAAAATGAAATACAACCATATTTTTTACATGTCACAATGTTGAATTCGCCTTTGTGATGGCACGAACCAAGCGTGAGTTTCTAGTATGCTTTTCATACATTAGGATTCATTAGAATTTCTAAGCTAGATATTTTGCTGACCACAGCGCCCACAGACGCCAGCAAGGGAAGCAGACAAAGAGGCCGCTCCGGATTGGCAGACGACTGCTACATGACAGTGACCAACTAAGTGACGCATTTGAAGCATATTACAAATCACAACAGAATCTTCTTGAAGAGAGAAGACAACCCTTAATGTAGCACATAAGTCATTTTTAACACCCTGTTCTCTTCCTATAAAACTGTTAAGTAGGCCAGTAAGATGCACCATGCGAAGTAATTCACACCACAGAGTCATAATTATCGCAGAAATTGAATTTAAAGTACGCCGCAAAAAGCGACCGTGCGCAACGGCGGTGGAGAGCAGTACCAGCCGTTGGGACCTCGCGCTGACGCTACAGGGGCCGCGCTCGCTGATTGATCCAGAGAAATGTTGTCGGCTACTCGGCTGTTCGGGGTTCTGAAAAAGCATTGCTCCTGGCTCGGTGATGATTCAGCCGCTCCTTCTGTCCACGACCATCTCTATAATATAGATATAGAGATATCTTATATATAATATAGAGATGGTCGTGCTTCTATCCCCGATTCTCCGGGAGAACTGGCAAAACTGGTTTACGGCTGTAAAGGGACAGGGTGCTGACCCCCACTGACAGGCGAAACAGAACGAGTTGCCCCTGTAACGTCATCGGTGACGTGGCATCATACTCCTCGTTATAATCGGAGTGGCGAGTTAAGGGTGAAGGCGCGGAGCCATGTTTATGTGAGTTTTTTTCTGGGAAACAAATTTCCCCCTTTGCACTCGTTTACATCACTGCACATAACGGTCAACTTTAACTAAAATACACATTAAAAGGGCGCTAACGTGTGAATGTTTCTGCTCACGGAATTAAATTTATCGTTACCTTTACATTAAGGAGGTGGCTCGTGATTTCTACACTCTTAAAACAAGGCTTCACCACATAGCACGCTGTGGGCGAACCATTGTACAGGGTGACACCTTCTATCACCCTTGATTTGTGGAAAGCGCGGGGTGTACGCCTTTTTGTGACACCACCACCACCTTGTGACAATTAACATTTCTGCATAAATGTCACAAAAAGGCGTACGCCTCCCGTTTTCTACAGATCTGTGGCGGGGGGAGTATGTCATTCAGGATGATGGTTGGCTATAAGCGTGCTATGTGGTGAAGTTCACTTTTAAGAGTGTACGCGAACGAACCCGCAATCTGCCCGTTCCCTGTTTTCACGAAGCGCGGCAGTGTAGAGCGGCTTCCTATTGGTCACCTCAAGCGATTTGCTCAATCATCGCGGAATATGCAAGCCGGTTTTCGTCACCACCACCACCATCGTGGAAGCTCCTTTGAGGAAACCAATGGGAGAACGCTCCGCGTTGTCGCGCTTCTTAAGAAGGAGAGGAGAAGGAAGGTGCAAACTGCGGTTTCGTTTGCTGGCAAATTCACGAACGACGCAACGGGTATATCTGCTATATTTGTGTCTGATGTCAAGGTAACGGCAACTTTCATTCCGCAAGGCGCAGTTTAACGTCCCTTCAACGCCACGTAGCAGGCGACGAAAAGTGAATGACACACCCTAGTAACAACTCGTATAAGACCAAAGACTGTGCCGCAAGTGAAGATGTGCACGACAGGCTTTGCGTAGGAAGTAAGTTGACGTTAATGAGCCGTGTTTCGCTCAGCAGGCCATAATTACAGGGAGAGAGGGGAAGAAGCTCGTGCCAAAAGCCGCTTCAAAATGACGGGCGCTTCAGACGAGAGTTACAAGAGCTCTCGTTCAATTGACAGCGCGATTTGTTATGCTGTTCGTGGATTGTGCGCCGTTACAGCGGAGCGAAAGAAGTGCGTTTCAACACGCCTGCCAGCGAAGAGGGGTTGTGTTTGGTGTACTTTTCGTTGAATGCTTCGCAAGTAAAAGTCGTTTGCGTTGGGTTGTGCGTATGTTTTTATGTGGAACACTTTGTGCGAGATAAAACCAAAGAGCGGCATAGTTCGCTCTCCAAGCATCACTTCGTACGTCGTTGTTGCCACGACTACGGTGAATTTCCTAATCTACGGAATCACTTATATGCATTTCGCCGCTTTAAGCGCTTTCTTATTCGCATCATAAATCATTGGAGTCAGCACGTGCGGTTTGAAATTCCCGCGCAGAGAGACGTTTGCACGACGTCAGTGTCACGACATTGTGACGACACGAGGGTGTTCCTGTGACGAAATGCGCGGTCGGGTTACTATATTGGTGCCATTTTCACGCGACCTCAATTGCGTGAATGAATTGCTTCTGCGGCTCATGCCACGGAATTGACTGCGTCCCGCTGCGGATAAGACGCGAAAAGCAAGTTCTGGAGAGGACGCTCACACGGGACTGTCCAGGCTTGACGTCATGGAAACGTCACCCGAGGTAATGATGGAATTCTCCTGCTTGCTCATTCCCATGGGTCTAAACTCGCTGCCGGCTGTCACGACAATGAAATACAAATAATCCCGGAAATACGTCGATTCGAAAGCTTACAGGTGAGTTCTTGGGGTGTATAATGCTCCAGCTAGACACACTTACATTCTGATTACGGTGGGGGGTGAAATATTTCCCTTTGAAGGTACATAATCGGTTGAGACAAGTTACATGAGAGAAAGTGATCAAGTCCGTGAGACGCGAAGCATGATTTGTGCACGTACGAGGGGCATTACCAGCGACATGGTCGAGTGGTGGGCTAAGGTGTCCACTCGTTGTTGATAGCCAAGGTCGTGCTGAAGACTGGGAGGTGGTGTGTTCGAATCTTACCACCGCCTGTACTGTCTGAGGTTTTTCCTAGGTTTTCCGAAGACTTTCCAGAGGAATGTCGGCACAGTTTCCCCTGAAGTCGCCCCAGGACGCATACTAATCCTCCTGTCCCCCACTCCTTCCTGTTATCCTCTTTCCGTCTGTCCACGTCTGTTCGCCTCTCATAGCCACAGTTGCTTCGCGGCACTAACACGGAATCAAAAAAAAAAACGAGGGACATTCAAATTTTTTTTAACTAATGGCGCATTCCATTGGCAGAGCTGGGTCAAAGTTTGCCCCGTGAAGGGGTGAAAACTGTTCCATTCGCACAATCGGGTCAGGCGCGAAATGTTCCATGGGCAGAGCAGGGGCAAAACATCTGCTCCAAGGAGAGCAATAGCTTTTGATTCAGCAATATCCATGGCGCAGAGCCAGCGGAACACGACAGAGAAGTGAGATCGGTGGTTCACCTTTGTTTTCTTATTCTTTTTTCTCGTGTGTCTCTTGAACAGTGACGGATCCAGGATCATTAAGTTAAACACGAGGCTTCCTCCTCTCCCCACCCCCAAGTGATGGTCTGTATCCGCCCCTGCTTGAACATTGGAAACATGGCGCGCCCGGCTGTGTGCACTTCATATTGTATGCCCCGATTCCGAGAGAAGGTTGCTGAACCCCACGTGGTCACGCGCTATGCGCAGCATTCCATTGACGAAGCAGATTCGTACAGCCCCGCCGGAAGCATGCACTTAAACCCCACCCAGCGCCCCCACCCAAACCCATATCTTTTAATGTGATTCGTTATCTTAGCTCTCTGAAAGAACGTGCTCCCAATATCGACCCATGCGGTTCATCCTGTGTCCAGTGGTGGCCTTGTGAACATGTCGACTCTAAACAAGTTTAAAATTGAATACCGAAATGTAATCAAGTTTTTGTGCAAAGGGGGCAATTCTAAAAAGGGGGTGGATATGTTTATTAAGAAAAAGGAAGGAAAGGTCAGCCAGACGAAGGTCGGCTGACACAAAAGGGAATTCACGATCGAGTGTTGAGAGTGTGTGGTGATGGCTATCTTCCCTTTTCCACAGTAACCCGCTGGTTCAGCGAGTTCAAGTGTGAGGCCATGAAAGATGTCACAAGGTCAGGGAGACTCTCCATTTCGACCGACTCAGAGCATACTGCCCAGGCTGAGACCCTGATCATGAACAATAGAAGAATGAAGCTATCTGAGGTTGCCATGGGACTGACCGTTTCCTATGGGAGTGGTCACCGCCATTCGCAATGTTTTAGGAATGTACAAGTTGTCCGCTAGATGGGTACCTCGAAACCTCTCCGTCCATGATCGTCACCACCGCAGGAGTTCATCTCGGGAGCTTTTGTACATCTATACGAGAGGCAACCAAGAAGACTAGTGACTGGAGATGAAACGTGGCTTTAGCAGTGGGACCTGGAAACCAAGCAACAATCCATGCAGTGGAGACGGGGATCTCCGCCTCCGAAAAGATTCAAAACCCAGCGGTGAGTCAGGAAAGTGAAGGCCTGATGATCCTTGGCAAGAGAGGCACTATAAAAAGGGAGTATACTATACCGACATTCTCCAGAATCTGAGGCAAGCCATACTGGAGAAGAGCAGAGGGATGGTGACAAGAGGAGTCTCCTGCTTCACGACAACGCCCGAGTCCACAGGTATGTGTTGTCCAGGGTGGCCATGGCCAGTGTAGGTTCGAACAGCTTGACCATCCTCACTACAGTCCACACCTGGCCACCAGCGACTATTTTTTACTCCGAATTGAAAAAGAACCTCAAGGGCACGAGGTTCGAGGACTTGGGCGCTTTTAAAGCCGCCACAGTACAGTGGTTTGACGACCATGAGGGAAAGCTTTTTTATTAACTGGAAGTTCTCGTGAAATCGCTGTGGTTGTACCACACGCAATACGCTTCGCTTCACCTTTCCCCTTTAATCTTTCCTTTCGTTTTTCTGCCAATAAATTCCCCCCTCCTCTTCTTCTTCTCCGTTTCCTTCTGTCTATCGACTGTCGGTTGCGGTGACGCATAACAAGCTCAAATAATTTGAAGCTAATAAAAGAAGCATAAATAATAAGCAGAAATAAAAGCAGAATAAAAGAAGCATAGTGTTCGGACGTGTGTTCTCTTGCCTCTTGATCTTTGGATACATTTTCGTGGTCGCCCCGGACGTTGTCGTCATCTGAGTGACGCCTTCTACCGGGGCAGCAATGTCAGATCGCACGCCGTCGAAAGACTGGGCTTTTAATGTGTCTGTCCCTGCTGGGACGTCTGTAGATGACATCGTCGATGCAAGTGTGGCGGTCGCCGGAGAAGCCACCGTTTTCAGTGTACAACACCTGGGAGAAACGTCCTTCCAGGTGGTAGTCTACTCAGCTAGCGCCATGAAGAAGGTTCATGCGGCTGGCTGTATTAAGGTTGGGAATGAAAGTGTAGAAATCGTCCCCGTGGGTCCCAGAGTCGTCAACGTCATCTGTCGATATCTTCCAGTTTTCATCCCAAATGAATGTCTTCGTAGTGCCCTTCATTCACATGGCAGGGTGCTGGATATTTCTTATTGTCGGTACAAGGGTAGGCCAACAGTGAGGAATGGGGACAGAGTGGTGAAAATCGAGATGTCCGTGAACAACCCGGTTCCTAATTTTCTTCGCGTACTTGGCCATCGCGTAACCTTTGATTACGTTGGCATGAAGAAAGTCTGTCGACGTTGCAAAAAAGAGGGTCATTTTAAGGCTGCTTGCCGCGAAGAATTCTGCGACCGGTGTAGCACGTTCGGTCACCCAACGTTGTCCTGCCAGCGACCCTGTCAAAGGTGTGGAGCCAACCATGCTACCGCTGACTGCACAGAGAGGCGACCGTATTCTGAAGTATTGGTCTCGCCAGCGGTTGCTTTTCCGCCGCTACACGATGCCCCCGCCGATCCCCGGAAGCAGGAGGCTGAAGATTTGCCCGGTGAAGCACAAGGGGTGCTGACAGAAACTCAAGTAGCTCATCTGCCATCCAGCGCAGTACAAAAGGTGTCGCCGTGTGCGGAGAGGAATGATTCAATGGAAGTTGGTGGTGGTGGTGGCGGTGATAGGGCTTGCCGTTGTCGGCCTCACATATGTGGGCAACGTCACGACTCACGCCCTGGGGGAATGTGCGTCCTGGGCCGACTTCTAAGGGAACTGTGCCGACATATGTCTGAAAGCATCTGAGGAAAACCCAGGAAAAACCCCAGACAGCACAGCCGGCACCGGGATTCGAACCCGGGTACCTCGCAGTCTCGACGTGACATGGCCAGCACGCTAACCACTGAGCCACGGGAGCTGGTCAATGGAAGTTTCATCTGAAGACTCCAACACGGTTTGCTACGAATCAGAGGATGCATCGCTGGATCAGAAAATGGATTCCGAAGGTGAGCCTCCCTTGACTTCTAGCCCTCCAGTTGACAACGTACCTGCCGACGAGAACTTCGTGTCTCATCCGCCATGCGCTGGTCCGCCAGCTGCTGCATCCTCAACGAATGGGTCACCTGTGGATACTGTTCAGGCGGACTGTAGTAGGCCAGATTCCAAGAGAATAATGCGCTCAACGAGTAGCCCCAAGGAAGTGAAAAAGAAGAAGAAGCGAGCTGACAGCGACCATGTAATGGAGCTTAGTACGGACTCCGGATCTTCCCAGGAATGATGATGAGCCTTTTATTCTTCATGCGACTAAGCCTTCTCACTCTGAATGCCCAGGGATTTAAATGCCCGGATAAGCAGCGTGAGATACTGCACCTTGCTCGGGTGTCCTCTTGTGACCTATTACTCCTCCAGGAAACGAACTTTAGTTCGCCCAAAGACGTATGTGACTTTCGTAGGCGGTTTTCTGTAAACTGTTTCTTCTCGTTGGGGTCTGCGCGGTCGGAGGGAGTCGGTGTAGTTGTCTTCCGACCGTCGATGCTTCGTGATTGTATTTGTTGTTATGACGCTGCGGGCCTCGTAGTGTGTCTTGATATTTACATTGCAAACTGTAAAGTTCGTGTTCTTAACGTGTACGGGCCCGCTCGTCCCGGGTTATCTAACGCTTTTTTTCAAAACTTGCATTCGTTCATGCTTGAACCGCATCCACTTATATTAATAGGGGATTTTAACTGTGTTTTAGATTCTCGCAGGGATGTATCTGGTCCAGGTTTCGGCCGGCCTACGTGGAACGCGCGTGAACTGAGGCGAATAGTGCAGCAGTATTCCTTAACTGACGCCTGGGTCCATTTGTATGGCAACGAGTTCAATTACACTTGGTCCCGTGGGAACTCGTTTAGTCGTCTGGACAGAGCATATGTGCCTAATGAATACGCTGACCGCATTGTTCAATGCCGAACGTCACCGTTTCCTGTCTCAGTGGGATATATTTCAGATCATGTACCTTTTTTCGTCGCGCTGGATCTCTCGACTTTTGAAACTCGAGGGCCCGGCTGGTGGAGGCTAGATAGCGCAATATTACACGATCCCGAAGTTACTTCTGAAGTAGAGGTGGCAATCCGTGACTCTTTGCGTGAGACAGACTTCGACCCGGTCGTCTGGGACACGCTTAAGCGGCACTGGTCAGAGCTTTTGATCGCAGCTGGTAGACGCAGGAAGGTTGCTCTCACTGAACATTTAAATGAACTTCGTCGTCGAATGCTCATAGTGAAACGTGGAGGGCCCCTTACGTTGTTCATGCAAGAGTATCTGGACATCCTGAAACAGCGCTATTACCGAGCTTTGCGCTTTTCGTCCCGGACTGCGGCAGTTATGTTCAACCGCAACCGTCCTATCTTGGACCCCGACGTGTTGCGCTACATGCGTAACTCCGACATTAGGCAACCTCGACAGAGTCATGTCGAACAAGTACGCTTGGCGGATGGGTCTGTCTCCTCTGCCCCATCAGACATCGTTCAAGTATTTCGCACTTTCTTTGCACAATTGTTCTCTTCTGAAAGCCAGGAAAGCGAGGTTAGCGAAGAGATGTTACGTTTCCTGGCTTCGTTGCCCGAACTGCCAGATGATTTGGGATCGGCGTTGTGTTGTTCTGTGACCTTATCAGAAGTTAAAGCCGTCCTTGCTGAACAAAAAGTCTCTTCTGCTCCGGGCCCAGACGGGCTGCCTGTGCCGTTCTACAAATGCTTTTGGACAGCCCTGGGTCCGTCTATGGTCGCGTTGTTCACTAGATTTCTACAAGAGCACCGTCTTCCGCCTTCTTTCAAGCATGGTCGCATTGTCCTTATTCCGAAGGGTGGCGATAGCAACTCACCACAATCCTGGCGTCCTATTACGAATAGTGTTCTTCTAGCTTCTCTAGCTGAATAGTGATTACAAGATCCTTGCTTCACTTATCGCAACACGTTTGAGGAATGCACTTCCCTACCTCGTATCTCCATTTCAAACCTGCTCAGTTTTGGGCAGAACTATCTTCTCGTCCTTGCTATTGACACGAGATGCCATTGAATATGCCCACAGCTCTCACCAGCCTGGTTCAGTCGTCTCGTTTGATCAGGCCAAGGCCTTTGACCGCGTGGAGCATTTTTATCTTTTTGGTGTTCTGCGTATGTTTGGCTTTCCCGTAGCCTTCATCTCGCTGCTTCGGTCGTTGTACTCAGGCTTGACAAGCGACCTCGTCGTTAACAGCAACATAGCGCAGCCGTTTCCAATAACACGTGGGGTTCGTCAGGGGTGCCCGTTATCCCCAATGCTGTTCGTGTTGTGCATAGACCCGCTGTTACGTAGGCTTGCTGCTTGCCCTCGTATTCGTGGGTTTCCGCTCCCCTGCGGCGGTTCTGTGGTGGTATCTGCGTATGCAAATGACATTACACTCTTTCTCTGGGACAGTGATAGCCTGTGCGAAGCACTTCAGATTTTTGGCGAGTATTCGCGGGTTTCCGGTGCTCGGCTTAACAATACAAAAAGTAAGGCATTTCCAGTTGCTGGTTTTAGTGGCAACTTCTTAGGCGGTATAGAACAGTGCTTATCCCTTCGAATCCTGGGGGTAGTGTTTGACCAACGGGGCGTGGCACGAGAAAACTGGGATTCCCTGCTTCAGGACGTTGAACGCAAGGTTTCGATAGCCAGTAGGTTTGACCTACCTTTTCAGGAGCGGGCGTATCTAATCAAGAATGTGCTATGTAGTAAGCTGTGGTTCGTTTCCCGGGTTGCTATACCGCCCCGTGCTGTATGCACTAGGGTTTCTTCGGTGATATTCTCCTTCTTTTGGGGAGGAAGAACAGCTCTTGTTAGACGCACGGTCCTACAACAGCCGCGATCCCAGGGAGGCTGGAGCCTCCCGTGCATTTCTACTTTTTGTACACTGCTTGCCCTTCGGGCTGTCCTTCGTGTTCTTGACGATACTGAGCATTCAGCGCGTGCGCTTGCGTTGTACTGGATGGGCCACTTTCGCAGAGCATTAGTTCCTCGCGGACTAGGGAATAGGTACCCTGAAGCCACTTCCCCGTCCCTGTTTTATCGACGTATCGCAGAGCGTTTTTGCGACATACAGGCTCAGGACCCTCAGGTCGATCCTCGATCGGTCCCTGCATCCCGTATCTGCGAACTGCTATGTCTCTTGGATGAACCCCGGTTGGATAACTTGAGAAACCTGGGTCTATCGTGGGGTGATATCCGGCCCGACAATTTCCCACGCGAAGTCTGTGACTTTTTGTGGAAGGCGGCCTGGGGAGTTCTACCTACGCGTGATCGCTTAAACCGGTGGGGTGTTACCAATACTTCCCTTTGTCCGAATTGTCCCAACATTGAATCAGTGTCTCACGTGTTAGACGACTGCGTTGTAGCAAGGACGTTTTGGACTCTCGTTTGCCGGGTTTTCCCGTTCCGCTACCGTTTAGGGCACCGGATCAGGGACAGGTTTGTTCTTCTGCTCGTTGCAGTGGCAAGGTACGTCTTGTGGAAGAACAGATGCAGAGCGGTAGCTCAAAGCAGGCGTCTTCGCGTTCAGTATCCTCTCCTCATGTCGCTCCACAAGCAGGTAGTCATTTTCTTGGAGACCCAGTTTGTTACACTTGGAGAGACAGAGTTCCTCCGAAGATGGTCGACACGGTACATTAGTGTCCGCCGCGGCCGTGTCTCCTTGAATTGCCACTGGCTCCCTTAGTGGCGTTCTTTTGTGGGATTCTTTGGGAATACTACACTTGTTTTAGCTTGTCTTAGAGTGTGACTTCTCTTGTGTAAGCATTTTGTGTAATTAGTTTGTGCTACATTATTATGGGACTGTATTGAACTTGTACTACACAAGTTTACTTGGTTATATTAAATATCCTAAACATAAAAGCAGTGTTGACATAGTCACACATGGGTAATTTGTCCCGTAAAGTGTCCCGATTTTCAGCGTTTCCTGTCCCGCTTTTGTCCCGATTTTAGTAGTATTTTTGTTCCGCTAATCCCAGCTCTACACATCACGTACCACTCACTTCACAGATCACAAGGCAGTACTCATCACTGTAATGTAGTTGTGAATACAGGGTGTTTCACCTAAAGTGATAAAAAATTCAACTGGCGACGTACTCGCCGGAGGATTAGGAAGGAAGTTGCCTCAGGACAGAAGCCG
Organism: Ornithodoros turicata; assembly: GCF_037126465.1. Classification (NCBI taxonomy): domain Eukaryota; kingdom Metazoa; phylum Arthropoda; class Arachnida; order Ixodida; family Argasidae; genus Ornithodoros; species Ornithodoros turicata. The sequence continues at coordinate 68,529,789 of NC_088205.1, forward strand.
CCGATATTTCGAACAGAGACTGTTCTTCTTCTGGGCCGGAGGATTGTTTGACTTTCGGTAATTACCTTCTGGAAACTTTAGCCACCATTGAGGAAGGCTTTGGACAGTATTTAATTGCGGGAAATTTATGTTTTCAATTGAACTTTGAAAATTGCCAAGCGAACCTTACTTTACAGAAATATTACAGAATTACAGAAATATGAAGTCCTCCTGTTGTACCTTCAGACCCAACAAAAACCATGCACAGTATCGCAACAGAAATAGTCGAAAAAATTTAGTAAAAATTACGCTTCAGCCCCGCCTGCTTGATTTTGTGCGCAAAATGTGCGTCGAGAGGAGGAAGTGTCCCCGCCTTCATTTGTTTTTTCTTCTTTGGGATAAGAAGGTTATTTTGTTTTCTTTGTGATAAGACGGTTGTCACCAGCATCAAGGTCAAAGCGGGGGAAAGAAAGGTAAACCAACAGGCGGGAACACTTTCTCCTCTCCCCGCACCTTCCGTGCGCTCTTCTTTGCGACAATCAAGAAGGCGGGGCTAAAGCGGAATTTTTACTACTTTTTTTAGACTATTTCTGTTGCGATACGGCGCATAGTTTTTGTTGGGTCTGTGGTTATCCCTAGAAGACTTCATATTTCTGTAAAAATAAATAAATAAATACGTGATGTTCGCTTGGCAATTTTCAATTGAAAAACATAAATTTCCCTGAATTAAAAATTGTCCTCAGCCTTCCTAAATTGCAATGCCTGTGGGAGCACAGGAGTAAGCGTATCCAGTTAAGGGGTGATTATGTTGAAAAAATAAATAGTTTTCAATTTTTTATCGACTTTCTCCATACCAGAGTTGCGGCATTCTTTGATCGTCCCTCATATTATTAAAGTTTGCAAAGTTTTAGTTTTGCATTCGACTCCAAAATGTAAAATAATTTTACACACATGTTTGAAAATACTAGCAGAAAGAAAGTTCATAGGGCTATTTTCGGTAGAGTTACACGCCGTGAAGGGCATATCCCCGAAGGTGATGCTGAAATCGTCGTAATACCGTAACACTTTCAAAAGTATATATAAATGCGTCGACTATAAAAGCCGAAGATCTTCACGTTATGTGAATTATCACGAAACTGCACAATGTTTTTTTTTTTTTTTTTTGATTGGGTGTTAGCGCCGCGAAGCAACTGTGGCTATGAGCGACGTACAGATGTGAACAGACGGAGAGAGGATAGCAGGAAGGAGTGGGGGACAGGGGGGTTAGTATGCGTCCTGGGCCGACTTCAGGGGGAACTGTGCCGACATTCGTCTGGAAAGTCTTCGGAAAACCCAGGGAAAACCTCAGACAGCACAGCCGGTGGTAGGATTCGAACCCACCACCTCCCAGTCTTCAGCACGACCTTGGTTACCACCAACGAGCGGACGCCTTAGCCCACTCGGCCATGCCGCTGGTACTGCACAATGTGAACAAGAACAAGGGACAAAGACGAACAAATTGTGGTGGTATTCCGCTATGCAGAGACCGCGTCAAGTCAAGTAAAGTGCCTCTTTTTATCTACTTCCGATCACTCCTGTGAAATCCATCGAAAAATACCCTATTATTATCATTGCTGTTATTGCTATTGTGAAGTCGGTACTGTTTACGACTGTATGTGCTGAAGCACTCGACGCACGTAAACCAGAATAGAAATATGAAAAGAAACACGGCTGCCCGCGTAGCTGAAAACACTATTCATCGCTGCATCGCGAAACCCTGATTCCCTATGAAAGGAACCCCCCTACGATGATGACATCACTCACAATGAACCTACGTCAAAAGTTGTTCCTTGGCTTACAAGCTCCTTCAACGGGCGATATATCATCTATGAATAAAAAGTAGATCAAAACCGGCGAAAACCAGCCTTTCGCTGTGTTTGTTACCCCCTGCGAGGTCAAGCCGGTTGACTCTACTACTGCCATTTTATGCCAAGACCTTATAACCGCTTTTCGACAAAAGACGCGGCAGCCCAACGAACGCTATTTGCCCCGCGTTGGTCAGTTCAATAGAATGCCATCAATCGTGACACATTATTCAAGGTGACGCCTGCCAGGAAATAGTCCATTGTGCTCGGTACAGTACCGTTAGTTGAGAATTCGCACTCTATTCGATAATCACACCACGTTCCTCATGATTGCTCTATTCACACGGTGGCATACGGCTTGCTCAAGTTGAACTTGGCCTCACTCCATTCACATGCGTGTGTTGGCACAGTATCTTGCGTTTACTCGTGTACTGTATATGACGGCATTTGTGTCGTTGTCGTTATAGCAAAGTGCACGGATGCGTTGTACTGAGGGATGTATTCGAAATGCCAGAAGTAATATGTATTCTTGTAGAATGTTAGACTTCATGCGGAAGCTTTCCCGCATTTAATTGGCGTGTATAATGCGAATGGAAGTGAGGGCAGCTGCATAGTCACCTTTTCAAGAGAATTGGTCGTGAAAGTTGTTGTTATTCCACTTGAAATGGCCTCTGAGTCATGAGGCGTTTGCGTAAGCGACATGGTTTTTGGGTGGAGGCGCCTGTGTGGTAATGGACCGACTCATCTGGAAGTTGCTTTGGCGATAACGACGAAATGAAGATGCGGACAGTAGAGAACTTTAGTGCACGATATCTCCCATCAGCTCCTTCACTGTCAGCGTCACCATCATCATCGGGTCGTGCTCTGGTAACGCCTCTCAGAGCTTGGGTGCACGGACGGACGGACAGATGTTTCTCTCGCAGCACTCCTTGGCCCCGTGCAGCGAGCTAGCCGGTGAAGTGTCACAAAAGCGGTGCTCCGCTTTCTGCGTGATACGGGCCTCTGGGCTCCCTGTGAGCCGGGCTTCGTTTTCCATTCTTTCTGTTTTTATTTATGTACGTATGTTTTTATGCTTTATTTCGTTATTTTTTGTTTTGTTTAGGGAATAGCAAGCCGGCGTTCTGCATGGCTGATCTTCCCGTTTATCTTGTTTTTCTGGCAATAAATTCCCCCTTTAGTGCATTGTACGCTGTCCACTTTGTGTACGTGAGGGTTAGCGTGCTGGTTCTGCGCAGTGCGCGAAGCTTTATGTTTTGCGCGTGCGCAGAACCATCAACACTATCCCCTACGTACGCAAGGCGACAGGCTACCTGTTACCATTGCTCAAGGCCTCAAACCTGCGGGACCTGTGACACGTGTGTTTTCGCGCATCTTAATTTCCCTGTATCTGTGATTTGCGCATGTGTGTGTGTGTGTTGAAGAGCAGCAAGCCAAATATTGGCTGACCTCTCTCAACACTTAAAAACAAGAAGAAGAAGCGTACGATATACTAGAACTCACCATGAAAGGTGCCGTCTGCAACAGCTGACGGAGTTTAGGGTCAGAGTTGTACTCGATTGAAAGCTACGTCTAGGTGCCTTATGGAAATTTCCATCCTGAGGAGCGTAGTTTTTTAGATAGACAAGAAAAACAAAAAGGCGCGTTCAATTCATGTTCCGGCTTTAGGGTAACGTGGGCATTACCTAGTGCACCTTTGCATGCTTTAAAAAGGTGTACGGCCACGGTAAAGGTAACTCCGGAATGCCCCCATGTATGATATAATGCAATCAGCGAGGTCTGCTTGTCCGATGGCTTCATTGCTTGACAGAAGAAAAAGAGGTATCTACTCTGAGTGGCGCGACGGCGGACAAAACACTGGCTCTCACAACGGCAAGCCCTATCACCACCACCACCACCACCACCACCTCACAACGCAGTTCGAATCCCGGTGCCGGCTGTGCTGTCTGGGGTTTTTCCTGGGTTTTCCTCAGATGCTTTCAGACATATGTCGGCATAGTTCCCCAAGAAGTCGGCCCAGGACGCACATTTCCCCAGGGCGTCAGTCGTGACGTTGCCCACATACGTGAGGCCGACAACGGCAAGCCCTTTCACCATCACCATCACCACCACCACCTCACAACGCAATTATAAATAATTGACTGCGAATTTAATTGACCTATAGTGCACGGCGACTCTCATGTCAACACAAGAAAGGGTGTAATGGCGCTGTTAAGCCTTTATTGCTTCACGATGTAACTTTAAAGCCGTTCGAAAAGACACCTATATGATTCTCCATAATCTGGAAGCCCGAGTCTGGGCACACAGAGGGACGACACGAACGTGTGTTCGTGTCGTCCCTCTCCTCTGTGTGCCCAGACTCAGGGTTTTACATTACGGAGTTCATCCCCTAGCTGGCCTGCATATACGTTTGTATACAGGGTGTTTGCGCTAACGTGTCCAGAAATTTTATTTAAAGCGAGCGATAAAAGAGAAACGACCGCTACTTTTCAGCTACTTGACTAAGAAACAGGTGCTACTATGAAGCAGTATACCTGTTTCTTACTCAAGTAGCAGAAAAGTACCACTTGCTTTTCTTTTATCGCTCGCTTTAAATATAATCTCTGGACACGTTAGAGCAAACACCCTGTATATATATGTATATATATTTTGTCACACCTTATGATTGCACGAATGACATCTTTTATCTTGGCTTTTTTTTTTCTCTATTGTCATATTTTGTCTATCGGTGTCGTCATCAAATTTTTTTGTGACGATGAAACGATGAACGGGGATGACCTAAGAAACTGCGTTCCATAATAGAGCCCAGTTTAGTCCCAAAGCCTACTGCGAAGTCTTCAGCTATGGCGCATGCCTGACAATTTAGTCACCATTATCTTTGAACACTGAGCCGTATACTAGACGTGTAACTGAATTTAGGGACCGTATAATCATTGAGGACAAATGATTGGTGCAGTTACGTAAACTTTTCTTCACTTTTGATAGTAACCAATAGGGTTGTCCCGAATTGATCGTGATCTGCTCAAATAAGCTCGGTTCAATTGAGCATCTCACATGTGCAGGAGCTCTTGTAGAATGCACTTTTGCTGTTGAGCGAGGTGCCAACCGTCAGATGGAACTATATGGTGATCAAGACACGCAGACAGATCGGAATATTAGAGTGAAAGGAAGATTAAGCATGGGTAAGTATCCATGACAGCAAAACCCCGAGACGAGGGTCAAAAAGGGACACACACACTAGGTGTGGAGATTAAGTATTTCTGTCGTATTTCACGCTGGGTACTCAACTTTAGTCCAATATGGCGACATTCAACGTGGGTTGCTTTCTCCTACTGGTGGCATGGCCCAGCAGGGCACACACACAAACACACATATTTTAATGTCTGAAGCTGGCTCGTAACACAGTTTTCCTAAAATATGGTTGTTTCCTTACTTTTGATGCTCCCAGTTTTGTTACTATTTTTAGATTCCATTACCGATAACGTTGACGCACGGGAGTGTAACAGCGTAAAATGTTTGTACACGTGGGTTTGTGTACCTTGCGATAAGGACTCCCGTCCACTCTTCACGGCAATAGTTTGAGCACAACAGGTCGATAACGACATCATGAGCATTCCTTTTCAGTGTGGGTCCACTTTGCACGGTATCCACCTTGAAATGTGACCTACTGATGGAGATGTCACTTATGTATTATCAGGAGTTGCGTCAATGCCGCGCAATGCGATGCATCACTTGCATAAGGTTCCTATCAATGATATCAAGCACTCATAAGCGGCGCAAAGGTATCATCAATAACGTAAGGCTCTCCTCAATAGTGAGTTTTTGTGCATCGTACGCTGTCGGTTTTGCGTACGTAAGGGATAGCGTTGGTGGTTCTGCGCACGCGCAAAGCGTAAAGCGAGCTTGCTTCCTAACCATTCTATTCTACATAAAGAGAGCTTCGCGCAGTGCGCAGAACTACTACGGCTGTGCCTTACGCGCGCAAATGCGATAGCGTACATTGCGCTAAAGCTCAACAATGGCGTAAAGCGCCGAAATAAAAAGTTGATCATCTTATTCGTGCTCCTGTTAGAGGTAACGAGAGAGAGGTCCTAAGTACAGTATGACAATTTTGTTTGTCCTATTCTCTTAAAAATTTACCGAACGCCTCTCAGTAGGCCATCTTGCCTACGTTTTTTTTTTTTTTTTTTCTGCTGGTGAAACTCAGATTCGGAACGATTTGCCAATTGCTTTAACGTCGGCCACTGTATAGTTTCTTGTTGGTGCGTTTTTTTTCCGTCTCATCCCAATACTGATTTTCTGGGACTAATGTACATGTACTCTGTTTTTCTCTATTTAAATGTTGTTGTAAACTTTATTTTTTTGATATGGTACAAATGTCACGAAATTTCAATAATAATAATAATTGTGGGTTTACGTCGCGAGACAACTGAGACGAAATTTCAATATCGCGAAATGTGGGTATTATGTGGCTGCAATTTCTATGGAATTTTATGCGCTACTATCTGGGTTAATAAGAGGTAAGTTCTTCGTTTCTTTATTGCTCCTCTCGCATGGTATTTTTACGTGTGCATCGATGAATGTTGTGTATCATGTGTGTTGTTTTTTAGGACATGCTCTCGCATGTAAGCAATATCGTCAGTCTCGAATGTTGAAAATGTTCAGCTGCGACCTGGGAACACTTCAGAACATCAGATGAGTCGACGCACATTATATCAGATCACCAAAGCAATCTGTTGAAAAAGTAAGAAAGCACTTCGTGTTGGACAGTGCAAACTCAAGGGCGTTGGCATTAGAGAATCGTGGAGAGTGACCACATGCGATACATTTACCAATGGCTATACTTTCACGGGACCGTAGGTACTACGGGACTGATCCTGAAAAGTATTAATAAATATCGGTTCATTTCAGAAACATATCTGCACGTTTCTAACCTATGGAGTCTACCACCAATCCCGCCGACTGTGTCGGCACCAAACAGAGATTTTAACGTGTTGGCTGTGACACCTTTCGTATAGATGTATCCTAGAGGTCCGTGCCCAACCAATGCGATCACGGTTACCTCGACTACTGATCGGTTCACCAGTCGGTCGGTCCGCCACTACTCTTCCCGTCTTCGTATTTTATTTTATTTTATTTTTTAAATTCCGTGTTAGCACCGCGAAGCAACTGTGGCTATGAGTGGCGTACAGACGTGGACAGATGGAGAGAGGACAGCAGGAAGGAGTGGGGGACAGGGTGGTCTTCGTATTTTAGGCTTCATCGCAGACAACGCGTTTTGGTATACCCGCATGCTTTGTGCTCGAAATGTCTACGATGCGTGGTGTCGTTTTCGTCGTCGGAGTCAGAAAGAAATTATGGAAAAGTAATGATGACACGGGATGTTTCGCCGTGGTCACAGGACCTTACCTCACTTCAAAGAGGCATAGAGCAAAGTAAAGACAACGTCGTACAAAACAAGGCATGTGAAACGAATTGCGAGCGGAAGTATATTGCATGGTCCCACATTTTCTGTCCAAGATTTTAGACCATGTCCTACCAACTCGCGTTAGTTCGTTACTTTTTGTGGCTGCTTCTAGACTGCTCACCGACCTATAGAGCAGACGCGACGTTGTGTGTACCTCCGCTCTGTCTCTTGTTACGTTTAGATTGCTCTATTATTAGTTGCTCTTAGGCTCTTATATATTGCTGCTATGAGTTAGCTCTGTATTTTCTGGAACATTTACGGAACCATTAATCCGCGCGATAATCTGTCACCTACCGGGAAAACTTACACAAACCCTATATACGTATAGTAACCACAACTGCATACACTCTTATTTAACGTGCCGAAAAACCACCTCCAGCATCCTGACCACACTGCGTGACACTCACCTCAATCGTGTAGCTGTCATTTGACAAATACATCGGTGTGTACCTCCTATTTGAGAAACCCAAGTTCACTAAATCCGGCATGGTGGAGTCGCGAGGAAGTCCACAGCTCAACCGGACGGCGCCATTCAGGTAGGACCCCGCTCTTAGACATGCCTACAGAGGACAAGCACAAACAGAGAACACAATCAAAAAACGCTTACCCGCAAGTGACGGATCACTGCAGCGCTGAAACGCCTCGCTAATGGTCTGACTGCTTCACTGAAGCGCCTAGCATAAGGTCCCACAGCGACGCTGAACCGCCTCGAATACGGTCCCGCAGAAACGCTGAAACCCCTGGTCGTACGGGCCATGCTGCCTTTTGCGGTAAAGTCACACACTTTTGTGCAGTTCACAGCGTTGTTCACAGTACAATACTTCGCACACTACCGTCCCCTTCTCGACGAACACAAGATAGAAATGCGGTTCCACTCAATTACGTGAACAAAGAGTCAGCTGGTTAGTCGCGGACACCGAGGCGACTTCCAACCTCAGCGCTTAAGGTTCGAAGGCTCACGTGCAAGGAACTGCCAATACAGCAGTATGCGGTCAATATTGTTAAGTAGCTGAGAGCTTTCCCGATAGTGAAGCACTCAAGTAAGCAATCTGCGTCGTTCGTTCGCTCTCCATTTGCCCATTGTGGCTGTAATCTACAAATACCGTTCCATGTTCAGGACTGTTTTAGCTTATCGCCCATGACGTTTGCCGTTTGACTGGCGTGCTACGGCACCACGATAACCGCGGCGGGCAGGCAAGGAGGCGGTAAGAACGCCACCGCCATCACTATTACGGCGACAGGGGATATGTTGATTACTTCCAGCAACACCAACAGAAACGTGATGGTGATGGCATGACATGTTTTCATTCTCAGCAAAAGAGTGAATAAATTCAGATAATGTGTATCGACACAAGACTTGTACGTAATACTTTACAAGTAATTGCATTACTAGTAATCAATTACTTTTTGAGTAATTTTTCTAGTAATCAATTACATTTGCGAACAAGTATTTTTAAAGTAATTCGATTACAATTTTGAGTAATGAATTACCGAGTAATCAATTACTTTTCAAGTAGAGTCTGACTCAAAATAACAAATGCTCCGTGACAAGTTTCCTGTGTCTTTGTTGGGCTATTCTGTCATCCCCATATCATCGTCATCATGTATTTCTCTCTCTCTCTCTCTCTCTACTGTAGTAAGCGGAAAAAAATATTATTGAGCACTACTTCTCACGCGCGAGTCTTTCGCGCTATTTCAGCTGTCCCAATCACTTGGGAGTTGCTGTTTTTCTTCTTTTTTTTTTTTTTTTCGAAGCACGCAGGGGCGGAAATTTTTGCATGAATTCAAAGTAACGGCCCGAGTAACGCGTTACTTTTATACTCGTTACTCAATTACATTTTGGGTCCAGTAATTTGTAACGGAAATCAATTACTTTTTTGGAGTAACGGGCACAAGTCTGGTCGACACAGACAAGTATACATATGTTTCACAAACGTTTAGTGAATGTATTAATGCGAACGAGGTGTCCGTCTAACAACAACAACTTTATTTGGGAATGATGAATGGGGAGTCTCATCGCCAGGGGCGATACTCTACCCCATTGCTGCTGGTGATGTGGGGAATGAAATAATGAGCCCCTTCACAATAAGGATCCAAGTGCTTTGCCCCGTTTGTCGGCTAGTATCGTTGTTGTGAGCTGTGGTTGTGGTGTTGTTTTTCCCAGATTGAAGAATAATCAGGACACTGATAAGGAAGGCCCGTTACTTGAGGAAAACTCTTCGAACAATTAGACGCAAACGTATATCAATTTCAATAGCAGTTATAAAATGCAGCTGCCCCCTTTGTTCAACTGGATTATCTAGATGGAGTTTGCTGTGCTGCCTACATATATGAAATACAGCACACAGTGCCAGCATCCTACTTCCAATGTAATCCGACAGAGTAATCGTATTAGCGCCATTTCCGTCGTGCGTGGGAGACATATAGCATGCATGAGCATACTAAACGAAGATAGACAACTTGGAACATGAACCGTGGGAGCCGCGGGAACTTATCTACAGCGCGAGAAGGGCGTAACGATGTCAACAGCGCGTTGCAAATGCGCCTAAAATGTATTGCAGGCCAGTAGTACGTTTAGTAGATTTAGTAGAGTAGATTTACACGTAAAGTGTGCTCGCCTATTTATTCCAACGGTATCTTAAAAAGTGTCGCACTTTCCGCCCTAATCTGAAATGGCGGCCGCAGCTTTCTGCGGTATTGAACTCTTGCTTGGCGACGACTAGAACATACGTTATCCTCAACACACTCCCCGCGGTGTGAGTTCTTGTGCAGGTGTCGGTATTCAGCTAGTTACAGTCTAGTCCGATTCCATTTCGATGCCCATACATATAACTGTGTAAAGTGCTCGTGTCAGTCTGCAGTAAAAGAAATTCAAATCCTCTAGTCTTCAACAGTAAGCAATTAACTCATTTCAAACGGTGAACATGCTTTGTGCCACCCACATCGATGGAAATGAAATCGAGCCCGCATTGTGCAACCATAGGGCCACACCCAGGTTGTTATCGCGCAACGAAGTCAAACAACCCGTGCCAAAATTCCTTCTTTTCTTTTTTTCAATAAACATATCCCCCCACCCCCCCACCCCCGTCCCAAAATGCGGAAATAGCGTCTGCGTTTGACAGCGGCCCAGTTGCGGACGCGACACTGATTAAAAGGCGGAGTCGATGATTAAAGTCCCGCCGACGGAGCTGCTAAAGACAAGGGGATGGGCTGGGAAGCCCAGCAGACGTTCGCCACATATAAACACATGAAACAAACAGGGGAAAGTCGCTGAACATCCCACCTCGATTTAGACAACACAGACGGCGAACACTAGTGCGAGCCCCATCGTCTGGAAGACCGAGTCGTTACTATAAATGCGTATAAATGCACATCCGACACGTCACGCTCTGGACAACGAGTAAGGCCTGCTGCTGGAGCGGTAGGTCAGCTTTAACACGGTGCAGGATAGGCAGGCTAATCCAAGACATGCCTGTACTGAACAAATATATATATTATATAATTATCGCGAAGTGCCCAAAGCGGGACCTCTAATTCTAGTCATTAGCGGATGACTAAACGATCCAGAATGCTCCCACCTACAAACAAAATTGGGAGTTGGATGCCGGGCGATTCACCACCCGACCAGAACAAAAAAAAAAAAAAAAAAAGAAGAAGAAGAAAGGTAATTCAGAGAGCTCTTGGTCGTGTACACAAAGGTGGGAGCAACTGAAGTAGTTCCACACGAAAAAAAAAAAAAGAAGAAGAGGAATACTGCACATTGTCCCAGTTCGCAAATCTTGAAACCTGAGCGTGTGAAAAACCAAGTCAAGAATGCCGATAGACGAAGAACTTTCACTTTCTGCAAGTGGAAGGTGGCCGCCGCAGAAACAAGAAAATGAAGCACTACTTTAAAAGACAGCGGTATACAGGGTGTCTTTTTTTTTCCATAGATTTTTCATTAAAAAAACTATAAGGGCTATAGACGTCCTGTTTTCACACTATCATCTCTGGGCCGGCGGATGTTCTTGGTCATCTGTTGCTCTAGCGTCGAATGACTAATTACCTAAAAATCATTAATTAACTTTTTAATTCTAAAAGCTACGAAGTTGTCCCGATGAGAACATCGGTTCCCTTCGGTCACCTCATATCGCAGCCGTTTTCAGGACAAAAATCCGTTCGATAGATCGTCCGCAAAAAATCGTGAAGGAACACCATTTTTTTCTTTATTTTGTTCATTGCGCATCTCCGGAGACGCGTCTTTCCTTCACCCCCAATGTGAGAGGGTGAAAGAGCACACTATCGCCTCTTGCGTCCTGGAAAAAGATGAAAAGAAAACAGCCGATTGCTCGGAATCTGTCGAGGTACGCGAGCGAGTTGCGTAGTCGGCTCTCGGGTGCGGTGAATTCCGCAAGGGAGAGCCTGGACGCCGCCCGCTCGGAACAAGCGCGTCAGTACGATAAGGGGCACCGTCCTCTGTCATATGAAGTAGGGGATTTGGTCTTGAAGCGCACACACCTGCTGAGCAACGCTGCTATAGGTTTCGCAGCGTCACTGGCGCAGCGCTGGGAGGGACCTTTTCGGGTGATTTCCCGATTATCTCGCTTGTCGTACCGACTCCGTCGTGTGAACACGGCGGAGGAAACTGGACCCGTTCACGTTGGCGACTTAAAACGCTATCATGAACGCGACCACGCGGCGGACGAGTCTATCCGCCCACCTAATCAGCTGCAGGGTGACCAGGGCGGCTTCAGCCCAAGGCAACGTGGTAGGGCGGCATGCCCTACCCGCGGCGGAACACGGGCTGTAGGTCAGCGTTCTCGCGCGTACAATTTGCGCGCGCGATAACATTTCCGTGTCTCCGCACGTTCTGTCTTTTCAGGACCCCCAACCCCAGGCATGCCACTCCGAACGCGGTCATCAGAAACCGTTCATCAACGAGGAGCACCCGTCTCCCGAGAGGAGGCTCGAGGACTGCGCCCTCGGCAGGACCCACCCCGCGGGCGACTCCCAGTCACCATTCCGTGGCCACCTGGACCGTGCAGGTCGGGGAGGAGCCAGTGTGCTTTGTGTCATCGAGGAGGTGGCGCGAGCAGCCGCGTCCCCTCCGTGGCGGTGCTCCGGAGACCGTGGCAGCCACCTTCCGGGGCATCTCCTGTCCGACCGGCACCCCTCGGAGCCCCCGGCCGTCTACACGGAGGAGGAGACGGCTCGTCTCTGCAGGACCTGCGGTGGGTTGGTAATCCACCGCACAACCCACGAGCTGGGTGACCGTCACCGGACCGCAGTGGCCACCCGAACACCGGCAGTCCCGGACGCTCCACCTGCGCCCTCCGCCGAGGACGCTGTCGCCGCCGCCCTGCGGATCCTTCGGGAGTTTCGGCCGGAGCTTCTGCTGGAGGCCGGGTCACCGCCGCGCGGCAGAGTCACCGCCGAGGACCTTCCCACCGCTGGCGTCACCCCCAACCCGGTGCCCCCCAGCGACCAGGCCCGGAAGTCGACCGCTGCGTTCGACCAGGAACTCATGGACTTTCTGGGTTCGAACCCCCCGTCGGGGCCTTAGGTGGGGGGAGTGTGGTGACCCAGTTTGGGGGACACATGGGGAGCCGTCCCGTGACCTCATCTCCCCCAGGCGATCCCTCGACACAGGGATTTTCCACTGGCCAGTTTGGCCGCGTGGGCCGATTTGGCGCATGGAAGTAGGTCAGTGGAAGGTGTCGCGGGAGGGGACCCTGGGGAGGAAGGGGTCACTCGTGCCTGGGACTTGGAAGTGAGCAGACGTTGCAGGAATAAAGTCAGCAATGTAAGTTATTCCAAACCTGTGTCAGACTCATTCTTGGTTGGCGATAGGGAACGTACCGGTTATTTAGACCACAACCCGGTGGGGAAGGCTACTTGCAGGAGCAAATCCCACAAGGTAAGGGCAGTTCCGATAGCGTCACCCGATACATTTGTTTTGTTTCCGCAAGTTAAAGCTCATCTTCGACGCATGAGGCGGCACTGTGATCCTTCACCCTCTCACATTGGGGGTGAAGGAAAAACGCGTCACCGAAGATGCGCCAATGAACAAAATAAAGAAAAAATTGTCTTCCTTCACGATTTTTTTGCGGACGATCTATCGAATGGATTTTGTTTTGAAAACGGCTACGATATCAGGTGCCCGAAGGGAACAGATGTTCTCATTGGGACAGCTTCGTAGCTTTTATAACGAAAAAGTTCATTAACGATTTTTAGGTACATATCGGCTTAGTGCAGCAATTGACGCGGACAAGAAGCTAGGCCAAAAAAAGATACAAAACACCTGCAGACTGTCAACTAAGTGAAGTTTAATGAAAGAGGAAGTATTTATAGAACAAACATTGTACGTCATCAAGGGCATATCAGACCCAGCACACGTCATAAAGTTCACAGGTTCACCACGTGGTAGCCTAGAAAGTGTTGCAGCCCTAACACCTTGTCCGCGTCTATTGCTGCAGCAAGCCGATATGAACTTGTACCAACTACCCCACTTTGTCCCTCTTGTGATTTTTAGGTAATTAGTCATTCGGTGGTTGAGCAACAGATGGTCAAGAACGTCCGCCAGATGATAGGTGAAAACAGGATGACCATAGCCCTTATAGTTTTTTATGAAAAATCTGTATCGAAAAAGACACCCTTTATATACAGCAGCTATTAACTCCAGACACCTGGGGTCTCCATAAGCCCCTACAAAAGAATTGGAGCTGCAGCCACCACAGGGGCTCCCACCCTGCTCCAGTACCCTGTCCAGCCCACGTAGTACTACTCCTATACATGTACCCACGAGATAAAGAGAAAGTGCCAAGAGTAATGGCTTTGCTCTCCCATACATTTGAAATTGTTGGTAGCGTCAACGTGAGGGAGTGGTAATCAATCGCAGAGCACTGGCTAAGGACTTGTAAAGTGCAACGGACAGAACGGTTGTCCGGCACAAGTAGTTGTCATCCGCGTAGTTAGAAATTTTTACAGACCCCGGCATTCCTCGTAACGGAAAGGCCGTGAATGTAACGTCGAAATTGCTTAAGGCGGACTCCCTTCTTAAGAAAGTCTATGGGGAATTTTTGTTCGCAGGGTTCTCGCAAACCTCGCTAAATTTCTACACGAAATTGGTATAGGCGTGATCTGCTCGAGTTTGTCTAGGGGATGACACATCTTTGAAGGCCTGACGCAATTCACTGAATTTTTGGGAATTGAAGTTTGTCAATTTTTCAATACATGGGAGTCTATGGGAGACGCAATAAAATCGCTTCTCTCGGCACGCCCGCCCGCGATATTTGGGCTAAATGATGTCATTCCCTACAGTAACAGAAGGGTAATCGATGGCAATCAACAAATTTGACAAGCTTGCTGCAGTTTTCCAGATCCCTGCGATTGAAAACAATGGATTTATCGTTTACTAGCGTGTTCTGCATGCTGGAGCCGATTACCTTCCTTCCTTCCTGAACCGACCATTATGGTGTCGAGTCCGATGAGACAGAAACGAATACACTTTAAAAAAAAGGTTGTTTTCTTCCAGAACACGAGCAGGACAAAAGAAGCAGTGCGGGGAAAAGGCGCCGAGTGACGTGAGCCCAGCATTGCTTTCAGTGACCTCCCGCTTCACAGAGGCCGCGCGCCCGCTTCACAATGAATTCGTTTGAATAAAATCTGCGCAGTTTTGGTGGTAGATATTTCGTACACGTATGACTGACAACTAGAAGGTTACAGATATACCACAACATTTGTGGTGATTCTATGTCGGAGTCGCACTTTAAGGCGATGAACCAATGTTGGCAACAAGTCCCTGAGCTTGTGTGAATCAGCACATCACAAGGCCCAAAGCCTTGTCCTGCTCTGTTCGCTGTGCTTGCTTGGCTTGGCTTGCTCGTAGGCTTGCGTGCAGTTCGCTGCGCACTTAGGTCATCTTTCGCCCCCACCTACAGAGCCGTTGCTAGTCTGAATTTTATAGTATTTTCTCTGTTCCGGTCGGGCAGAGAAGCCTCCGTGAATCGCCCGGCAATGCACCTTCCAGGTTTGTTATAGTCGTGTTCACAACTTAAGAAGGAAAATGGATCTAGTCCGTCAACTACACACGCCGTTGGACATAAGGAGACCCAACAGCGCGCCGGGAGGAATACGACACTCTTAAAAATGGGGGGGGGGGCGAAATAGCTCGCCGTTGCTGGCCACACACGAGTGGGCATCGTCACGAGGTCACGAGTATAGCAAAAAAAAAAAAAAAAAAGAGAGAGAGAGAGAGAGAAAGTGGAAATATTGTAGTTGGGCGGTGAGGTATAGGCAGGATGAACGGTACTGATGAGACGGAAGTGCACTGCAGATGAGAGGTGCACTAGAGGGGCCTTAAAAGTGAACTTCACCGCATAGCACGCTCGTTGTCAACCATAATCTGGAATGACATCGTTCTTTCCCTTGATTTGTTGAAAACGGGAGTCGTACGCCTGTGCTGTGACACTTATGCAGTTCATGATTGTCACAAAAATGGCACCTCCCGTTTTGAACAAATCTGGACAGATAATGATACCATTCGAGATTATGGTTGGCTAGGAACGTGCTATGCGATTAAGAGCGTGCAGCGTGACCATGTGCCATCTGTAGGGGAGCGAACTTTCTGCCGCAGCGTAGTGTCACGCGGCCAGTCTTAACAGCCAATACGGAAGCAGAGTGAGTATGATGGATTACATTATCTGGCGCAGCGAGAGGTCGTGACCTCTCTGCGTCCAGCAATGCTATCCGCGACGCAGTAATTGCAGTGCTATCCGCGACGCAGTTTTGAGAGCTGACGGGGGCGCTTTGTAGCATCGTCTGAAGATCGCAGCATCGTAACGCCGCTCATTGCACCAGCACGGGCGGCGTTACGATGCTGCGATCTTCAGGCGATGCCAGCAATGCGCCCCCCATAGATTTCTTCATCGTATGTTTCTAGTCGTTAGAGGTCCCGTTATATGTACTTCGCGATATGTTTTGTGCACCCGTTAGCTGTTTATTTTTCATGAAAGAACTGATGTTCTGAGGCTGGAACAACATAGAAGGGACAAATACATACAAAGCCTTAATTTGCCTAAGAAGTTAACGATGAAAGATGAAAGTCACTGAAAAGGTTAGCCAACTGAAGGACTCGAACCCACATCTTCTGGATTGCCGGTCCAGGGCTCTACCAATTGAGCTAAGCTAATCAGTTGCTGCCTGCGTCGATCCCGTCGTATGAATGTGTGTGTGAGTGAGTAAAAATGTAAGAGTGAAAGGAGGATGAGTGAGAGAAAGTGGCTGGTTTGTCCCTTTAGATGACGCACCCTGGAAGTCGCTGGGAAGGCGTGTTAGCTTAGCTCAATTGGTAGAGAGAGATCAGGCTGATGAATCCAGAAGATGGGGGTTCGAGTCCTACAGCTGGGTAACCTTTTCAGTGACTTTCATCTTTCACCTGTTTATTTTTGTTTAGTACAGGCATCTCCGACGCGAATCTTCCTATCTTCAAGACAGTGTTCGGGTTTGACTACCAGTCCAACTGCAAGCTTCACTCGTTGTCCAACTCATATTGTGATAAGCGCGACGTGCTCTATGTTTTCGGCTCTACGCAATTAGTAACGGGCTCACACCAGCATTCGGCGTCTACGTTGTCCCTTTCGAGGTGGGATGTTCAGCGACTTCCCCATTTCGTTGCATGTCTTGATATGTGGCAAGCTCCTGGTGCGACTCCTAGCCCATCCCCCTGTCTTTAGCAGCTCCGTCGGTGGGCCCCTATACTCATCGACTCCGCCTTTGGCCTGCTTCACACCAACGTTTTTCTCGTCAGCGTATTAACGGACCCATTGGAACCTACTGGGCTCAATCGCCCGTAGCTTCTATTCTTGGAGCAAACGAACGACAAAAACGTACGTGTGAAAGTGCCTACACGTTTTATGTTCGGTAAACTTACATCTTCTAAACTTGAGCTCAACACGCCAAGGTGCCCGCCCTGTAAGGCATTTCGGATGTCCTTGATTTCCGTTTCGCAGAACCGCTTTGTTTGTACAAGCAGAAGCATTATTTTTCTCAGAGGCCGAAGTCCAACTTGCACCCCTGGCACCCAGCATCTGCCTCTTAGGCCGCCTTGCCGCCATTCCTAGTATGGAGACCACCGTTTGTAAAGCGTCATTTCGGTGATCGATATCGATGGACCATTGCTGGTTACGCGTATGCTCATGCCCAGCCACTTCTGGCGGCGGCCGCCATGTTTGTTGACATGAAAACATGCTGTGCGCTGTGATGCGACTTGGTGAAGCTTTTTCTTGCTCGTAATGTGTTTTTTTTTCTTAATAAACATATACACCCTCCCCATAACAAGCGACATGCTACAGATTTTGTTGCCGTCCCGGGTGCTAGTGCCCCTCTTTTCCGACCCATTTGAGCGGCGACAAAAGCGAGCTGGCAAACAACGTTTCAGGAAAAAAAGAAAAAGAAATCTGCATTTCCCAACGTGACACCTCACGATGTGAAGTGATTTTAGTTCAGAAAAACCACACAACCAGATGGAGTCATCAATTAATAGCGCTCCAAATTATGTATACATGTATTTTACGGGGCCGGCTCTTGGTGGCACTGCGATTTCCGCGCTTTCGTCTTCTTTTCTTCTTCCACTTTTACTTTCGAAAGTTCGCTTGCTTCCCACCTACAAGCTCGAAATTTCGTTTTAATAAAATTGATTTGCCGCACACGCTACGTTGTGGCCCCAACATCTCTATCATTTATAATTCCCTTGAGTTGCATACCGCCAGATCTAGCGGGTTTGGGCACGCGCCGGGCAACGATCTCTTGCAACAAGCGACAAATATCTACGGAGAGTAGGTGCAAGATTTTGTAGACACGAAAGAGCTTCTTTGTCGCTCGCAAGGCGGCGCCGCCATCGATTTTGTTGCTTGTCGTTTGTTATGGTTGCTACCGGCTGGCGTGGCTGAGTGGGTAGCGTGCTGGCCATGTCGATACTGGGAGGTACCCAGGTTCGAATCCCGGTGCCGGCTGTGCTGTCTGGGTTTTTTCCTGGGTTTTCCTCAGACGCTTTCAGACATGTGTCGGCACAGTTCCCTTAGAAGTCGGCCCCGGACGCCCATTCCCCCGTTGCCCACATTTGTGAGGCCGACAGCGGCGAGCCCTTTCGCCATCAGCACCACCGGCGAACTCACGCGTCA
Organism: Ornithodoros turicata; assembly: GCF_037126465.1. Lineage (NCBI taxonomy): Eukaryota > Metazoa > Arthropoda > Arachnida > Ixodida > Argasidae > Ornithodoros > Ornithodoros turicata. The sequence goes on from NC_088205.1 coordinate 68,548,235, forward strand.
TGCTCCCCGTCCCCTACCTCTTTCCCTTTGCCAGTGTTGGTGCATGCGCTTCGAAGCTTCTCGCAATGCCTGTAATGTGTTGCGTCAAACTAGCCCACCATAGTCAAACTGTACGAGCGTAGCCATGATGGTTGGCATGAAACCATGGCATGTTATGAATATTCCTTGACAAATTTTCGTGTAGTTTTTGGGGCGCACCACGTGTTTCGTCCTTCCACAGGAGCAGGCTATACCATTGTAAACAAATGTCATCCCGCTAAGGCCTCAAAAAATGCCAGATAGGTCCACGTGGTGCTACTTCTTCATTTCGCCGCCAGGAGCAACGCGTAGATGGAAATGGTCCATTCCCGTGCCTTCGTGTTTTTTACCAGCACGAGGCAGAGGCCTGTAGCACGAGACGGAAGGAATAAACCGCTGACGTTGGAACATCTTGGGCTTGCGTGGATTCCTAATCAAGAGCTCCGGCATTAGGATGCTGTCTGCATCGGTATGTACCCACAATCTTTTTCACTCAAGCAGACTGTGCAATTGCAGTACTCAAAGTAGCAATATATGTATTGTCAGAAAGACAGGCATGGAATGCTGGACCGAAAAAAATAAAAATAAAACAGGTCTAGCGATGAATTAGCAAAACAAAGCATTTTGTTGTACAGGCATGGAATAACGGTTCTCTGACTTGCAGGAAACTAGGCTTTTCAGAAGCAAGCTCCTCCACCTGCTTGACAATTGGATGCTCGCTAACCGCGGCATTGTTTTTCTCTTGATTTTCGTCGGCATCGCCTGTGTTTCGTTCCTAACCGTGGTGATATACACGTCACCTATACGAATCTTGGGAGGTTTCCGACGAGAACGTTCGAGTGGCATGCAGCGGTCGTACTTTGCCTCCCTCACAGCTTCCATGAACAAAAGTCAAGACCCCTGCAAAGACTTCTATAACTACGTCTGCGGAAATTTCGAAAAGACACACGAGGGCGTCTTGAGCACTCTGGCTCTCGCTGAAAAATACGTCATCCGTGAGGCGAGAAAGGCGCTTCAGACTGCCCCGTTTCCTCCAAAGCAGGTGACGGCTGAAGAAAAGATTGAAGCCGGTAAGTGTACTCCTGAACTTATTTTTCGAAATGTATACCGCTGGATCATCAAGAGGGCTTTAGTGTATCGCGTACTATAGCCCTGCGTAACCTATTCATGGCGTTTCCGCCGCCATAGCGCACGCGCAGTTGTGGCGCACACAAAGTATAGGAGCGTCCCACACAGCCTCCCGGCTAGCATCTGTTCACACTTGGATTTCTGCGTTACATTCGCGATCGCGAAGCAAAGAAAAACGAAAGTACAAAATAATCAAATAATTACAACAACGTATTACACCTCGTTCAATTTGAAAACATATTCCAAAACCTCGTTTAATAGCGTCCTGCCAGCTAAAAGTGTGTTTTAGTAAACCACTTTGCAACGTCCTGTTACAGTACACTGTACGATAATCCGAAACGCTATCGCGACACGCGAGACTGACACTGTTGAATTTTTCGTACACCGTGGACTAGAGACAGGTACACCGGAGACTTTAATTAGAGGAAGTCTTTGAGGAACACTGCTGTGTCTTCTGCTTCGGTTGTGCTTTACCCCGGCTGACGCTGCTGCTGCGCACAGCGGGAATGTTGTTGTTCTTCATCTACCTCCGCCTCTGGCCGTCTCCTAATGCTCTAAGGCGTTCTAAGTTCCCATGAGCCCTTGCGTGCCCCAGGCGCTTGCTTTTCTGAAAAGGCCTATTCCTCGAGGATATCCCTACCGGCGATACGCTAGCGTAGCTCCGCTAGCGTCGCGCATGCGTTATGGGACCAACGGCGCAGCGGGTATCGTACCGGAGATGCAAAAACGGTCTACTGAAACTCTATTGCATTTTGGCTAAGTCGAGATACAGTTGCAGACACCTTCCAGACTTCCGAATCGAGAGCATTCGAGAGCATTCGCGGAGAGAGCTGGCGGTAAGGAAGCCGCGCTTTTTGCTCCGTCAGACGTCGAACGCTTAGCGTCTTATTGTATTGCCTGCAAAACGATAGCGCACGATCCACTAAAACTACCTACGTTCGGGTGATATGGTCAGCTAATACGTCCAAAAGCGCCGACAAATTCATTAGATGTCGAAGACCACTGAAACTCCATTCCAGTTCACCTGGCGATCAGTCGACAGCTGTCGTCTCAAGCACCTCAGCAAACCAGCTTAGTTCTACTAAGCGTAGACTACAGAAAGCCGGTTCATGATAACTGTCTTAACGTATTCGAAACGCGCAACGTATTCGAAACGGTGTTGTTAGGCTTAGGTGTGTTGTCCTTCCTACTCCATCTTATTGGCCACAACTTACACGTTTTCTCCACTGTGTAAATTTTACTTTTATACATGGAGGACAGACTCTCTCGCCTAGTATAGTCATTTACAGCCCTCCTGTGCACAACCCTAGTCAGCAGCGAATTGCCGCATAATACGTCTCAGTACACGAACTCCTCAGAACTCTCACTGGTTAAAGTACGGGACTGCGAATGACATCCGTTACCAAGGGACACACAACACTGTCTTTCCAGCCAATAAACGCCCTTCAAAACTGGACTTAGCCGTATCTGTATGTTAGTGTGAGGGAGATTGTTCTGAGGGGGAGGTGGTTCTGCCTTGGGCAGCATCCTACTGCACTACCTACTCCCAACTAAAACCATATGTAACTACAGAAATTAAGGGGGAGTTCGGGACATCTGGACCCCCCGCCCGCCAGATCAGCATCGGCGTGAGTTTCCCATTCTTACGAATATCAATCGAAAACTTTTCAGTGATGTTATTTATGTAGAGAGTGGAGACACACTTCGTATTCTCACAACAGGGGACTGCGTTTACGAACAGTGGGACACAGCAGCATTCATTAAACAATTTTCTCCATACATTCGCCTCTTATAGTTACTGGTGTGCTCATTAGTAGCGGTTAACACACGAACCCAACTGAGGTAAACTATATTACAGGACTCAAATTGTGCTACAATGTGAATTCCCATCGAAAAGAAGAAATGCACGTGGTGACGGAGTTCTTGCAAGAGGCCGGACTGAACATTCCCATAACGAAGAAGGACCCCTCACTACCCAATCCCCTGTACGTCTTCATGTGGCTCTCCTTAAAGGCGGGGATCCCGCTCCTCGTCAACTTTCAACCCTTTGTGGACCTTCGTAATAGAAACAACGTCATCTATACCATTGCAGAAGCAAGAACGATCCCGGATGAATTTAACTACGTAAGGGGAGTTTTTAGTAGACGATTTCCGCATGTTCTGCACGACAGGAATTGCACTTCGCATATTGTGCAGCTTGAGACAGAATCACCGGGGTGCCGTATTTCTCTACGGAGGCAAGAGAGGCAAGCTGTGTGTCGTAGTGTGTCTCTGCAGCGGGACGCAAAGGACTGCGGCAGGAGCAGAAGACATGCGCCAAGACAGTAGTGTGTCTTAGCATATCGTACGTTCTCGCCTTTGCGTACGTAAGGGACAGCCTGGTGGTTCTGCGCAATGCGGAAAGCTCTGTTTATGCACTGCACCTTGCGCAGAACCAACAACGTAATCTCTTGCGTACGCAAAGGCGATAGCGTACGATATACTCAAACTCAGTAATGCCAATAACACGTCGCGCGTATATACGTCTTCCTGTGCGGGAATTTGAACTTACCCAAGCTGCGCAATATATTGGCCCAATATTTGCTGGATACCGGCAGTGCTGGGCTAATATAGGCCCAGTGTCGCCAATGTTCAGCCAATATTGGGCCAATATATTGCGCAGCTTGGGAGTGTGGATTCCAATTACCAATGATGGCGATATTAAATTATTCCGCTCAAGTCGACGGAGAGTGAAGCAGGGATGCGATAAATCAGGGAACGAATAGACTACCGTGAAAACAAATATTCCTACTCGGTGAGGGGGCTGTCCCCTGCGGTTCTGGTGTCGCCCATCAGAGCCCCATTTCCTAGCTCCGTGGGGGTACCTCTCGACCACTGCTGACCCCGCGGCGTTAGGTAGTTTAGCGCAAGGTAGAACCAGAAGCGCGACCATATTATCATTGACTTTCATGTGCATCGCAGATAAGGAGTTAGTTACGCCTCTAGAGGGTGCTCGCGAGAATATTTCCTTCGTGTTGATACCATGGTAGCCAGGGCTGTTTCCAAATGGCTTTGCAGATACAAATAACTGTAGCGCAGAAGTGGGGCCTGTCCAGGTTTCTTTATGGGATAATGACCGACCTTTATCATTCATGCTTTAGTCTTGATAACGCCTTATTTACTTGTTTCTAATCTGCACTCTATGAAAAGTTATAATTTTAGTTTTTTGGGGGGAGTAAGTGCATTGCGGTCTCTTACGGGGTAAACGCGTGAGTCTAAATGAATGTCACAGAGTGGGCACTGCATTTCACGCTCTGTTCTACGAGTCCAAACTACATAATTCGTGTGCATGAATGACAATACTCTTAACTAAACCATCAACAGTGATGCACAATTTAGCACACACAAAAAAAAAGAAAGAACGTCTAAGTATGTTTTTCCTCTGAGTTGAATGTTGCTAAGCTAGCTAAGTTATAGAGCCTTATTCCATCCAGTTCACGAAGAGTACATATTTACTTAGACTGTTGCATCCGGAAGACCATTTGCGAAGTTCAGTTACAGTTCGCAGTCTCGGGGAGTAAATGTCGTGGTCAGGGGACCACAATGGGGAGTAAATGCTTTCTCTGGGACTAGAAGGGGACGAGACTCGTACGGTAAGGCGTTGCCTAGAGAGGGGTATGGTAGCGGAAAAGTGGCTGCATAGTATTTACGTTACTTTTATTTGGTAGTGGTAGCGGTATCGTGTTACGATTTCAAACTGGTAGAGATGCGCTACTAATGCGCCACTCTTTTGTGTGTGAGTAGCGGTATACCGTTACTTAGACATTGTAGCAGGTACAACAGAGCTTCAGGGTAACGTTATCAACGGTCTCTATGTAGCGGCCTACCTCTCACCTATATATCTATCTAACGGTCATTGATCAACATTCTCTATTGAATCTACATGCTTACGACACCATATATGCAGAGCAGAGCAGAGAAAATGCAGCTTGTATGGATAACACGTTTGCTTAAATTACCTGAAGTTTTTGTTATCTATATAGAAGGCCGTCAGTACTATGCAGAGTTTTGCACCCTGGACGAGAAAGTTCGTGCCAACAGTGACTGCTCTTGCAGCACCGTTTAACTGAATGAAATCAACATTTGAAAGCCTCCAGACTACGCGTGAAGGGCAAGGCCCAGTCCGAAAATAAGTTGGCTGGCCTTCGTAACCATGAATAGTGCAGTCTCCTGTCACTGTTACTTTGGCCAGTGCCATTGTTTCACATCTCTTCCCGTGAGATGTCGTCCCATTGTGAGAATCGTGTAACTCTGTGACTGTCCTTACCAGGAACTGAACCTATTCAAGGCTGCAAAGCGCATGGGCAACAGGCGCTTCGCCGAGGAAGTCGACTTTGTGAGCAGTACTGTCAGGCACTACTTGGGCCTAAGAGGGACACCAAAGCCGACATACGCTCCGTTCAGCAGTATCGAGGCGGTAACTCCGAACATAAGCTTGGGAACCTGGCTGACAGCCATCAACAGAAACCTGAGGATCCACATTGGTGGGCGTACCGAAGTCTACTTTTGCGACACAATTGGTGCAAAGGTAGTTAACAAGGTCATGAGCTCTCCATATGATATTGTGGCTGTTTTAAACTGGATCGGTTTTATAATTCACTATTACTTGGCATCTGCGTCATCGAGAACCTTACAAGATATGTTTGAAAGAACTCCGAACAAGTGCATGAGGTACATGACTCGACTTGCACCGTACGCTGTGGCAGCACGTATTTCTCGACGTGCGGTCTCTAAAGACAGCGAAGAAATCATTCGTCATCTCTACCGCCAGATGTTGAAAGTGGTGCCCAACTTTTTTAAATGGCTGGACCCAACGTCAAGAGCTGCTGCCATTGAGAGATTCCAGCACATACGGGTTATTTTCGGGGTTCCGGATCAATTGCGTTCCCCTCTGGCCCTGGACAGGTACTACGATTTCCTGCCCAAATTTGAAGCACCCTTCGTCAGAAGCATGATCAACGCGTTTAGAGCCAAAGCATTAAAGGCCTCCAGGATGCGAGATGTCGTCAATGGGCCACCCAGAATGCTTGCTGCAGACTGGGAACATGCAGAACCCAAAGCGAACTTTGAATATTGGAAAACGATGATGACTGTACACATGCCATCGATCATGTTCAACATCCCCGTAGCAGAACCGAGTTCACTGGCAGCAATGTATGGCGCTCTCGGGACCATCACTGGGCACGAATTGTCGCACGCCCATGGCACTGAGGTCGTCCGCAGGACTTACACGGGATCATCCGAAGGCTGGTGGACTCCCGATGGGGAGAACGCGTACAACGAAAGGCTGAAATGTATTATTAGGAAGTACAATGTTCGTGGAATGGTTGGCAGAAAAAATTACACAATGGACACGCTAGACGAAAATCTGTCGGATATCGGAGGATTGCAGTTGGTTTTGGCGGCAGCAAAAGCAGACGGTTGCCACGCTTTGGATGGCGAGTCCCCGGTACCAGGGCTGACGAACAAACAGTTATTTTTTGTTTCAAGTTGCAACAAATTCTGCGTGAGGAAAGAGGTCATTGCTTACAACGTATGGAAATATACACATGCGCGCTACGATCACCGGTGCAATATTATGCCTCAGTCAACAAGGGATTTCTATGAAGCTTTCAACTGTCCTGTTGACGAACGTGCACTGTGTGAGTTTTACTAACGGGCATCGTAACAATTAAAATAAATGCAGCTACACGGTGTCGCAAGAGTCGATGTCGCTTGCTTGAGGAGAAACTTCGCTTCTTGCGAGTACGAGCAACAGGCTACAGCACTAGCTACGATATTGACACGGGTTAATACATATTGCCCGGGCCTACGCTCTTTTTTCCCCCAACCCATCACTTTATCTATTACGCCACTTTCTCGAACAATGAGCGACATACTTTACTCGTTACAACAAATAACGCAAACGACATATCTATACCCGTAGCTGAGGAGCTACTTTTACGTCAGAGTGGTATTCCACACACACAAAAAAAAAGAAAAGAAAAGAAAGGGTAAAATCAAGCTGTGCACGGTTTCTCTGGCAGCCTTTTACGTTGGATTCCATTTCAGCAACAATTGATGCTCGACGTCAAGAAGCCATGTTCGGTACACGCTTCCTATGAAAATGCCCCCCCCCCTCCGCACTAAACTGAAACTAGACCAGTGACGGCTTGTATTATGCGAAGCTGTTGAGGAGTCTGAGCAGTCCTGCGGCGGGTGGAATGAATAACTAATACTTTGTAACACTATTCCTCTAATAGATGCTGCTATGGGTAACATGCTCCTGTACATTCTCTCCTGTGATCCCTGCTGTACCATTTCTCACGTTCCTGTCAATATGTGTACGTGTGTCCTATGTATTGTACATTTGCTGTCGTACCCGCCTCCCATGTAATGTCTCTGTAAGGTCCTCGAGCCCTCATGTAATAAATGAAACCAAATACATTTGCGTATTTATAATGTGTATGAATGCCGCCATGTTCATTCTACAAACATGATTGCGTATTATAACGTGTTTTGCGTCAACAATGTATTCGCTATGGTCTGTGTATACCAACAACAACAACTTTATTTTCGGCCTTGGAGGGTGGGGAGTTTCATCGCAACAGGCGATACTCTACCCCAGTGCTTGGTGGAATGGGGGGAATAAAATAACGTGCCCCTTTACAATAACGATCGAAGTCCGATGGTGTATACCGTTCGTAATTGATCCTATGGGATCTCGGCCGCTAGTATCTGTCTGGGCTCGGTAGGTACAGCCTAAAGCAGAGTTAACTTGAACGCGCCTCCGACCCGCGGAGCGGGAAAAGAGCCATCCTAGTGCCGCTTAGGAGAAATGCGAGAAGTGTTTCGACTGTACCACTTGTGCTGCGAGTGTCCGCCTCGCCACAAGCTGTTCACTCCATATTACCTTCAGCTGTTATCATCGCGACGTTCATTTGGGTTTGCGGCGATTATGCAGAGATGTATGCTGGCGTGTTGCCTTCGCGTGTATCATTGAGATAACGGCATTGCATAATCGCCGCAAACCCAAATAAACCTCGCGATGATAACCACACCTGAGGTCAATGCAGAGTCAACAGCTCGTGGCGAGGCGCACACCCCCGCAGCGAAAGTGCGACAGTCGAAACGCTCTTCCCCTAGGCTCCGCTGGCTCTCTTCCCGCTCCGCACGTCGGAGGCGCGTTCAAGTTAACTCTGCTTCGAGCTGTACCTCGAACATCACGGCAGGCGAGGTCATGTGCTTTCGAGAACCAACGAGAATGGCCTAGGCTATCCCTCGGGGGCAATGGTCACGTGATCCAGCGCGGGCTGCTGCAATGAAATGGCCACCCGTATCCGCCATTAATCTCCCTCTGCGTCTCGCACCCGGCCGAAAAGCGACGATGTAGTACGTAACAGTATGGTTCTGGTGGGGAAGGTGACAGGGCTCGCCGTTGTAGGCCTCACAGAGGTGGGTAACATCATGACTGACGCCCTGGGGGAATGTGCGTCCTGGGCCGACTTTTAAGGAAACTGTGCTGACATATGTCTCACAGCGTCTGAGGAAAACCCAGGAATAACCCCAGGCAGCACAGCCGGCAGGGGGATTCGAACCCGGCAACCTCCGTGTCTCGGCGTGACATGGCCAGCACTCTAGCCACTGAGCCACTCAAGCTGGTAGTAACAGTATGAACTATATGATATGGTGAACTATAATTATGCCAAGCCACCGCCAACAGAAATGCAAGAAGTTGAAGAAGTAGTAGTAGATTGAAGCATGTTGTATGTTGAAGTATGATGATGAAGACGAAGTAAAAGGTGTTGGCACTCCTCGAGAGTACACTATGGGATGCTGCACTTGAGTGCGATAGCAAAGTTCCGTTCCACGCACGCGCTGGAAAAAAATGGAGTCGAAGCATTGCCGGCCAAACCACAGCATACAATGAGCGAGAAGCTTTAGTAGTGTTCATCCTTTAGGCATAAATGCAGAGCACAGCATCCCATGAAACTGCTGTCTATCAAGCGATAGGTAATTAGAACAACCCATTCACTCCGACCAGAACTCCGACATTATGTGAACGCCATGGTGTGGCGATCGCTTGGAGCGGCCAGACGGTGCTCTAAGTTGGTGGTGGTTGGCGGATTAGAGGCGTCTAAGGCACTGTTGGCGAGTTGGAACGCATCAAAGGCACGAAAATTTACAATTTTTGAATTTTGTCGCCTGGAAACTTGGGCTATTTTTCCGAAGACGAGTTAAAAAACCGAAAAGAACTGGTTCTTTCCCCAAAATTTCCGTTTTTTTTCTTCGGGGCTTCGCATCTCTATTTCAGAAACCGTGTCGCAAGCGCTACAGATCCCGACAAAAGTTTACGCAACACCGTTAGGCGTATATCTTCCCCGCAGCGACACGCTTGCAGATACGGGAGCAAGTAGACTTACAGACAGGCGACTGGGTATTCCATGCACCTCTCAGTAAGTGTGTCCACTCCAGTTCTCTGCTAGGGTGTAGCTCTTATCTCGAAATACGTCGCTATGGTGTTCCGTAAACTTTTATCGGGACCTGTACGTATGCGATTACGCATGAAGCGATGGTGTAGTAAGAGGCTTTGCTTCATCGCACACATGACAGCTTTGGCTACATTCCCGTGCTTGGGCCCTTTCTTATTATTCTGTAGGAAGCACTCATGAACATTTTACACTCTGGAGAGTACGTTGCTACCCGGGGTCAACAACTGAGACCAGTTCTAAAACTTGTCTCTCCTCCATGCACATATTCCATGTTTGTTTCCATTTCTTGCAATTTTTCGGGAAAACAGTTTTCATTTATTTATTTATTTATTTTTTGTCTTCGTGGGATTCAAAATTTCCAGAAATTTTGCATCTTTATTCTGGAATCGCCTGTCAGTAGTTGTGCAGCCCACATTTCCTTGGTTGCCCTCGGAAATGTTGTTCCAACATTGTATTTAGAGAAAGGTCATATGCTGCACGTATTTATTACTCGAAAGAAATGATCTTGCAACACCTGGAGATTTGAGATGGGATAAACCACAGGGTGGTGATTTCAGGCAAGCGTGTCGCAAAGCAGTACAACAGCCGTCGCTGCGTTTGCTCAATCCCCAAGTACGAGCGCTTCCGTAATTTTTTGTGGCGCTTCCGTTACTACAATTAACACATACACATATGTCGGCGCGCGGTTTCCTGCGAAGTCGGCCCAGGACACACGGACCCCATGCGATAGTCGTGAGGTTGCCCGCCTAATAATATCGATAGTCCTATGAGAATCGAACCACCGATAGCAACTACTCGACTATCGATAGTAAGAAACCTATCGGGGAGCAGATAAAAAAGAGAGAGAGAGAAAAAAAAGATGATGTTTCACCTCTACAAGTTTTACAATACTACTCGGAGCAGATCTACCTCCGACACACCGACCTTCCCATGCCGCTCTAACCAACCACAAAGTCACGTGATACTCTCTGCACTGGATTGACTGGCACTACAGCCTCATGAGTGCGTGCGATTTTATGATGTGCATCTTCTTTCGTTTCTTGCAGTGACATTCATACAGTGACTCATTAATACATTATGGTTTAACGGAAAGAACCTGTGTCGCAAGTGATTCTGTTCTCGTTGTCACTGTGTCAGCGCGAAGGCGACGATGGAAACGGAAGGATCGACAGTGAAAACCAAATCTAGCTACCGACAGCAAAGAAAAACAAAAGAACAGTACTGTCGATAGTCAATTATCGTAAAACTATCCAGAGTTTTTCAACACTATCGATAGTACCATCGATAGTGAACAATCGATAGCTTTTACACTATCGATAGTTTTGCATCACAACCGCCTGAGCGTGGACGACTTCGATAAGCAGTTCCACCATCGTCACCACCTACTGCGCTGGCGAGGATAAAGTCATGAGAAAGTTTTAAAAGTGTCCAGCTGGTCCAGTTTTCAAAGTGTGCATGGCATGGCGCTTAGGTACGCTGTCCTTCAAGAAAAACGGTAGTCGGCGTCTGCCGCATGCTGTCGCTCTGCGTACAGGGTAAGGAGGAGACTTACTGGAATCACCGCATCTGTTCGGAAAGTTATCGAAACTTGCGGCACCATGTGATGTGCTGCCAGCATATGTATTGCTGAGTGTGTCTTATAAGGCAGCTTGTTATATGACTTCAGCCAGTGCAACCGAAATTCATTAGAGGTCATTCTGCGACAAACTACGCACACCACATAAGTGTCCGACGCTGACGCCATCATCAACTCCACTAAACACCGCGCGTCTCTTGAATTGTCAATATCCAACTGAAAATCCAATCTAATCCAATCCAAATATGTGCCTGGAGGAGAAAAAATAGCCCGTGAAGCTATCTCCCGTGGGGGACATCGTAGGCTCTCAAAGCACGCAGCCGCACTTTTCACGATGTTTTAATGTTTTAATAAAGGTCTTTTGTGGCGGAACATCACCTAGCACGACGCTATGCCGCCGCGTTCCTTAACTTAGCGTCAAGAGTTGTGGCCTTGTGCGGGGCACCTCAGACACAATTTCAGCCGTGACCAGCGATGTGTTCAAAAGTTTTTGCGAAACACCGGGACTGCGTCACACCCACAGAACCCATATTCGTTTCTCGCCGAGTACAACGTTGGCGTGTCCAACTGCAGGTGTCGCTGTAGTGGCCTGGACAAGAGCCACTATGGGCACGTTTATATGAGGCTTCTCTCCCTAAAGATATATCTGTGTCTCTGGGGCCAACAAATATCGCTATTGGCAGAAGACTAGCCATCTTGCAGTTCGAACGCCGGCTATTCGTGGGCAACAGACTTCGCGCCTGCATCTATGCGCCACCTGGAGTGGGCAGTAATAAGCTACTCATACTTTGCATTATAATGCGAACATAATTCTTCCCCGAAATCAGTATTATAATACTATTACATAATAATTTGATTTTGAGGTATTTTGATGCATAATATTAATACTTACGGGTATTACACGAGTAATACTAGCAATGTATTCATATATAACCCCAGTTTATAACCCAGTTTATATAACCCCACGTTTGAAGAATGAAAAAGCAAGCATTTTTGCAGTGCTTATTGAGACAGTCCACTCGCGTTTTATTTTAGGCGGTTTCATTTTAACATGTTCTCAAAAGGACAGCCTTGTAGCGCATGTCTATTCGGTCGCGTTTGGTAAATGAAGGTACAGCCTCTCTGATCTGATGAAATAGTGCTGACCAATTTCAAGTACAGTTGATTCCTTACTCTCACTGTATTAGCCTCGATTTCGTTAAGACTGGACAATAATAAATGTGTCGTTCAAAATTACTGCTAACCCCTGTACGCAAGCTAGAACAGCGATTCAAGGCTTTTGACAAAATGGCGTCCGTTTGTGTACCTCTGAACAGGGTCATCTTCCAAAATTTCCATAATCACGTAGAGTTATCGTACGTTTATTGTGCGGTTGGCGTTTTATTTCCAAGCAATGTGCTTTCCGATATGACTAAAATACGAACTGTGGAAACTCATGTTACACATAAGGTTCCTCGTTTTCGGTATTTATTTCTGGGGATATTCGGCGGATATTTTTCGGCCTTTATATATTTTGCAAATTCTGATACTTTTTTTTTAATGGAGCTCTGGGAATTCAATGGATTTCAAGCTTCCGGTATTCCCACAGTCATTTAAACGAACTGAACACAGTTGTGAAATACCTCACTTGAAAACGAAGGAGGAATCATAAAAACGACATTCGAAAGAGTCTGGCTCCCACCGAACGTCGATGGAAGTACTGCTTTTTGTCTTTCTCTGGTCGGCCAACGTCACCGTGCATTAGTCATACCATTCCTGCTCTGATTTCTGCCTCTCAGGGAAGCAGATGACCGTTCTTTCTTTTTTTTTCTTTCTTTCTTTTGTGTCTGAGTCATCTGATTCCCAATCTTCGTCCATTGTTTTGTTCCGGGAATGTAACGCGCAGTGGCTACGACCGGCGTGGTATACTACGTGTTCGCTCCATGCAGGGTGACGTATGCGTTGGCCTTCGGAAGGGAAAGTTTTTGGTACTCCTCTCCACATTCCTGTTTCGGTTTGATTGCTCGCTTATTTGAGGCATAATTCGCCACGTGAGAAACAAACAAACTTGACAGCAGGTATACTGTGGATGTTATGCACCAACTACGATGTGCAGCAATTTTCTCACCGATCGTTTCGAAGTACCCCTTTAAACGCTTGCGCCAAGCATCGCACACAAAATCGGGACTGTGTAATGACTCATGGAAGCATGGCAGCTTAGGAAGAAGACATTAAGAACGCAAAGGATTTCCTTTCCGTTGTTGGAGGGTTCACCGTGTACTTGAACCCACGGTAAAAAGTGTTACAAGCGAGGTTTATTTTTCTTCATATTTTTTTTTTTTTTCGTGAACTAGCAGCAGCTAGCATGCTAGCAGCTCCGCAGGGAGTAATTCCGTGGCCAGTGTGATTTGAGGGAACAAATCGGATTTAAATCAAATCTGCAGATTGCCGAAGGCGCTCAGTCAAATTCAAATAAATTCAAATTTATTCGAGTAAAGCAAATCAATTTAAATCCACATTTATTTTCAGCACACCAAAGCAAATCCCTTTTTAAACCGGAATTATTCGGCGGGGGTTTTCCGGCACTTTTCGGCAAATGCCGCAAAAATTCTTCTTCTAAATGACTTCTAAATGAACTGTGCCGACATATGTCTGAAAGAATCTGAGGAAAACCCAGGGAAAACCCCAGACAGCAACAGCCGGCACAGGAATTCGAACCCGGGTGCCTCCCAGTCTTGACGTGACATGGCCAGCACTCTAACCACTGAGCCACGGGAACTGGTATAACCTACGAAGAAGACGACAATGGGAAGAACGTGGCGCTATATGAACGCGACCAATCTATAACCAATCCGCGGCAACTCAGCACTGAGGAGGAGGAGGCGGAGGAAGAAGAAGAAGAAGAAGAAGAAGTCTGCTTGGTGAAAGTCGCTCACGTGACGAGAGATTCGTAAGGTACAAGTAGCCCGCCATAGTACACGCACGCAATGGAAGATTCACGTTCAACTCCAACACGAATGCAGCACCTAGGCCAGCGTATTCCGCCATTCGGGAAGGTGCAACGAAACCTTATTCTGATTGCGGCCGGGATTTTCATGGTTTTCCTGGTCATACTCTCGACGACCGCTAAGCGCGATCCTTCAATGAGCTTCGAGAAAGCGCTGAGATCCCTGGAGAAGCGAGACTACTATTCAACCGTGGAAAGCTCCATGGACGTATCGACGGAACCTTGTAAAGACTTCTACCAATACGTGTGCGGGAACTGGCGGTCAGTCAACCCTACCACGGCAACAAACTTCGAGCTGGGACAGCGACGGGTCATGATAAGAATGAAACAGCTGGTGGAAAGCAGGAATTTCGACCCCAAGCAGGAGACAAGTGCGGATAAAATTGTGGCAGGAATTCAAAGCTGCTACAACGTGCGAACAGACAGAAGAGACGACCTCTATATTGTTAAGGACTTTCTCCGGGAGAATGGCTTGTTAAAGCACCGTAGCGTAAAGATGTCCAAAGCCGGGATCAAAGACGACATTTTGAATGCTTTAGTTCGACTTGACATGAAGTACTCTTTATCTATTACCCATTCTATGAGACCTTCCATTGATCTACGTGCGAGGGACAAGTTGATCTTGGTGCTAGAGCTTGGAATGCTTCTGCCTGGTTGGATGAAGGTACGTTTTCTTACTAGTTATCGAGCTTAAGCTATGTATTCGTTCTCGATGCTGCGACTCCGAGGCAGCATTTGCATGAATGCGGCAGAAGCACATCGAATCCTGTCACACGAGACGAAGTCAACCAATCCGCTCTAAAGGACTGGTGCGAGGAGGTGTGATAAGTGAATGCTATACGCTTCTGTGGCGTTCATGATAGTTGACTTTGATACTGCTGTGCTTAGGCTTCGATATATCTGGTCCCTACACGCCTCTGCGATACACAATAATACAGCTCCGGTCAATCTTAATAACAACACTGGAAGAAACATGGTCACGTCCCAGCAACCAATGGGGCCATGAGGAAATCTTAATCGAACAAAATTATTCTGTTAGTTTAACGCAAGGATGTTGTTCACTTAACGTTCCCCCAGTAACCCAAGGGTGGCTGTTATCGCGCTGGGAAATGAGACTGAATTTTTTCCAGTGTTGTTATTAAGATTGACCGGAGCTGTACATGTGGATACTTGTTGAGGCCTGCGACCTGGGCAGTCGGGTACGCTGCCATCTTTGGGGATATGTGAGTTGTAATTCAGTCAAGTTGTAAGTTGCTGTTATGATACCATAAGAGTGATGACGACGAGCATGTGGTGTCTTACACCATATTGTAGAGCATTAAGGAGTCACCTGATACTGCAGACTGTCGTTATTGATACGCAAGGTTGTGTAAGTTGCTCAACACAAAATGTAATTAAGACAGTTAGTTATAGCTGTTCGACAAGTGTAGTTAAGTCGCTCTTTAGTCGCGTTTAGTTACGGTTTATTTAAAATGACAGGACATTACAATGATTCCATTCCAAATAATAAAAGTAATGCATTCCATGCCAGAAGTTCAAAAGCCATATAACAGACTAGATTATATAAATGTGCAGGAGAACAACGAAACTCGTATTTAGAAAACAGAATACCTGAACGGAACTCAGACAGCAAATTTGGCACCGACGTTAAATTAGTTGCAACATCTAGATGGCGCGCATTAGTGCTAAAATGTGCGCAAGAGTAGCAGCTATAACAAGAATAGAAAAGTAACAACAACAACTTCTTTTGAGATGATGAATGGGGACTTTCATCTCTACCCCTGGTGGTGATGTCAGGAATGAAATAATGATGGTCGACGTCCTGTTGTGTCCAAAAAGGTCGAAGAGCTTTGAGGGCAATAGTCAGTAAATTAGTTTGTCGTTAATTTCAAAACGTACATCTGTACACCAGTTACTCAAAAGTAACGTCCATGTAATTACTTCACGGATCTCATAACATGTCAGTTCTTTTACCGTTAGAGACGACGGTCTTGACACAATACATACTCTCCTGCACCGTAATAAACGCGTCAGCATTAATTGAATTGTGTTGTGTGCTTCAGGCCTACAAGAGAGGAATATCTGAGGCAGCCTACGTCGTCGGTGGAGAAAACTTCTACACGAACACCGTGAGCGTACACACCAAGGTTGTTTCCTGGACTGCTGAAGCGAAGTCGTCCCCGCCCGAGTACTCCACACTGCGGGACATGCTTATCACAACCTACTCTGACCTTACTGTGGAAAGATGGCTCCACGCTGTCAGTGGCGTCTCCCCGCTAAACATGACCGCATCCACGGAAGTCTACATTTCCAACCCAGTAGGAATCATGCTAACGGATAAACTTGTCTCCGAGTACTCCTTGCGTCCCACCCCAGCCTTGAACTGGATAGCCATGATACTTTTCCATTACCTATCTAGCGCCTCTTCCTTTGCGCTAATGAAGTCATTCCAAAGACACAGGCCTAGCTGCACTAGCTACTTCGCACATGTTGCTCCATACGCGTTGGGTGCTTTACTGACATCGAAGTACCTTACAGAGAAGCAAGTTGCCGCAGCAAAGCACGTGCGGAAGTCCGTAATGGAAACCGCCGTTTCTATGTTCCCGTGGTTGGATAGAGAGAGTCGATCGCTAGCCACAGACCGCGTGAAGAACATCACCGTTATTCTGGGCTTTCCAAGCCACCTGGAATCCCGCGACGGGTTCGACAAGCATTTTGCTTACCTTCCGCGGTTTGGAGATCCTTTCGTGCTTCACTTTCTAGAAGCTCTGAGAACTAAAACCGCTATAACCTTCCGTCTGTATCCGAAACCCACCAAGGCTTCTCTGAGTCACCTGAAGGCCATGGCCTACACTGGAGACGTGTCACCGTCGGCAACTGCGCGGTACATCGATTTCCTTCACGTGGTTTTCCTTCCGATCATGTTCTTCTTTCCCCCTTTCATAGAGCCAGACTCCCCGGCCGTGTCGTACGGTGGCTTTGGGCACGTTCTAGCTCACGAGATTTTCCATTCCTTCGACACGTCATCGATAGACAAGGATTTGAACGGTACAGTGAAAACGTGGCTTCAGGCTCCCGCCAAGAAAGCGTACGACGAGAAGCTACAATGTGTACTGCGACACTACGCCGCGGAGAATGAACCTGGAAGCTGGACATACAGCCTGAAGACGAAGGATGAGAACTTTGCGGATATCGTTGCCTATCAAGCTATTCTGCACGCGCTCAAGAAAGATGAGAGAGCGAATTTGAAGGGCGCTTCATCGATACGAGGACTGACCAACGAACAGCTATTTTACGTCAGCTTGTGCCATAAGTGGTGCACGAGCAGAAGAAATGCGAATCCTACGACGAGCGTTGTGTGGTATCCCCGGCCCGAGCATCGTTGTAATATAGTGTTGAACACCGCAAAGGAATTTGGAGCAGCATTTAGTTGCCCTCGCAATATATCCACGCTATGCCTGTTCAAATAGGCAAAGTTAACAAAATAAAGATCATAGGCGTGTTTGTACGCTCACTTGCCTTGTTGTTGAGCAGCAATACCCGCTGGTCCTTCAAAGCGAACGAAGCTTCTCTGGACATATCCTCGCACGAAAAGAATACGAAGACTACTGACATAAATGGCGCCCATGCCTATAGGACGGTAGAAAACCCAGCGCGTTGTAAACACTTCCATGGAAGAATCCGGTCCCTACACTCTCCAACCTTTGCGTTGACACAAACATGATAGATGAGTTAGCCAATAACGCAATGTCAACTCATTAGCGACCCTCAGATACGCGGCGCTAATATTGCTACACGGCCCATCCCCGAAGGAGACAGCTCTTCGTACAAACATTCCCCTTTCTACGAGAGCACCCTTGACCCTCAAGTTCAAATCCGAAACACCACACGCTCGAAAGACAGGAGACAGTTCGTCAAGGATCTGCAAGCGTCAGCTGACGTTGATGCCCTTGTTGCCCATGCAGCGATCACATGAGGAAATGGGCTCCGGCATTTCTGATAACGATCCAGGCATCCTTCTTCCGCAAAGTATGGCTCCACGCTCCCAACGGATAGCCAAAAGAAAAACAAAAAAAAAAGTATACGCGGATGCCAGGGTCACTGTGCTCACGGTGCGTTGAAGTCTATAGGCACTAAGCTGGCCTAGCTTCCTCGCGGGCAACGGCAGGTGCATATTCTCCTTTGTGATGTGTATTGCGGTGAATGAGTAACAGACCAACATTAGTGAGCTTTAGTATATCGTACACTTTTGCCTTTGCGTACGTAAGGGATAGCATGGTGGTTCTGCGCAATGCGCAAAGCTTCATTGATGTACTGCGCGTGCGCAGAACCACCAATGCTATCCTTTGCGTACGCAAAGTCGATAGCGTGCGATTTAG
Source organism: Ornithodoros turicata (assembly GCF_037126465.1). Taxonomy (NCBI): domain Eukaryota; kingdom Metazoa; phylum Arthropoda; class Arachnida; order Ixodida; family Argasidae; genus Ornithodoros; species Ornithodoros turicata. The sequence continues at coordinate 68,566,832 of NC_088205.1, forward strand.
TAAAACTTACTATTATCTCACGGAGAAGTGTTCCGCGATGCCTCGTTATTTGTGAGGCGTTAATACGTGATGGGCAATGTGCTTCAGCATGTGAATTACGTTTTGTCTATTTTGAATAAGGATTTGTAGCGCAAAGTCAAGTATGATTATTGACTGAGGATATCGCGAGCTACGTATCAGCGACACCGACGAGACTGTTCATAATATACAGCACGAGAAAGGACGAATTAAAAAAAAAAATGAATGTAGTGTGAGGATCACGTTCCATAGTTCGTCGCACACCGTCCAACATCTGCAGTTTAACCAGTTAACTAGAGAACACCACGAGGTCACAAGTTCAAAGACTGACGCCGACCAGCTGCGCATTGGCCTCCAATACCAACCTATAAAAGGCAGGAGCGAAATGGCAGGGGCCACGTTATTTCTGCTCAAAGGAACAGCACATAAATAGTTTTACGGCTACCTTTCAGCCTGAGTCGCCGGAGAAACGATAGACGCACGTGCACGCGAACAAAAGAGCTGAGACGAACACCCCGTCCAATAGAATATAAAGTAGATACAATGGCCCCTTCAATGTTACCTGATGTGCCCTATTACACAGCTGCGCGCGTTTACCAGCGTGGCCCTCGTGGTGTGTTTTCAAATACTGAACTTTACTATGCAGCTCAGTGCCTGTAAAAGGTCAACTTCAAATACTTATCTGACTACCTTTAAGGGTGCACACACCTTTCTCGCATTGGTATGCTTACATGCATAGGAATTCGTAATATGGCTGCGCGTTAGCATAAATGGGCTCGTCTCGTGTGGTGAAAGCACACGTGGAAAAGGGGAAATCAGCGAAGACTTCTCCGCATATTCTTCGGCTCCGTGAAATATGCCGCCGACAAGGGGAGACGACGAAAATTTTCGACAGTGATGTAGAAAGAACGAAGTAAAAAATCCAGTATAATATTTTTTAGCTTCCACATATGCCTCAGTAAATTAAAAAAAAAAACATCAAAAGCTGCTCTGTCTCACGGATTGCGAATACCCTGTTGTTCCATATTGTTGAGTTGTCGAGGAATAGCTGGGGCCCTTGAATGGATTCCCGAAGGCATGCTAACTAAACATGGTACAACAAAAGTGCAAAAACAGATATCGTGCTTGGATAGCGCTGAAAAGCAACAAAGTAAATATCGTAACAATGTTTAGGCTGGTAGGAAGCTACGTGAACTCGCGCACAAAACGAGTCAGATTGCAAGCGTTATGGGCCATGGGAAATGTCAAGTAGGCAGCAGTTTATTTTTATTATTATTCTCACGATTTTCCCACAAAGGGCTGGAACAACTGGCAATTTTTATATAAACGGTTAGCGTATAATGCTTCATTGAACATTTAGTTTAGCTTGCAAATGCTCTTTCGATTCATTTTATTTTCATTACAAACCCGAACTTGATCTCAGCAACGCTGTGCTATGACAAGGAGCTCTTTGGCTGCGCGTATAGCATATGTTTGTAAGTCGAACGTCGCCATGCCAGTACTGGACAGCTGTTTCGGCCTCGTTGGGCCTCATCAGCAGTACGCAGGCAACCAACGTTTGAGTGCATGGCGTCAGAAGGTCACGTGGCACGTGATGCCTCCCGTCAGGGTGTCCTAAGACACCTCTGAAAGCCCAGTGCAAAGCCAGTCAAGGGAGGCATCATGTGCCACGTGACCTCCTGACGCCATCCACTCAAACGTTGCCTGCCTGCGTACTGCTGACGAGGCCCAAGAGGGCCGAAACAACTGTCCAGTACTGCCATGGCGACGTTTGACTTACAAATATATATATATAAGTTTTAAAAAAAAAGACGCGGAAACAGATTTTAGGGAAGTTACAAACACTAGTTTATTACATAGGGAGACGTTAAAAAGTAAAATGGGCAAGGGGTCGACGTTTCGACAGTGGCACTGTCTTCGTCAGGACAAAAGAGGAAGTATATAGAGGGGGTATATATATATATATATATATATATATATATATATATATATATATATATATATATATATATTATAATTCCAACAACACTAATACTCGAGCCGCGATAAATATCACGCTTCCTCTTTTCTACTGTTGCTGTTTCTTTTATTGTTATTTTTGCTGTTTTTTTTACTGCTTCCTTTTGCCACTGCTAGTCGATCCCATGGGCTACACACGCTTATATCCTCTTCTTATTTGTGGAATAGAACAAGATGAAACGATGAGAATAACATTCAACGCAACGTTTTTTCACACAGGAACTGGCAACAATTCAAACCACGTAATTGACTCTGAAGCATGCACGTAATCACCATCCCAATAAATAACGTCAATCATTCGCTAAGTAGCAACATCCCGCTTTGCGCGCACCCATCCCACAATCACAAACTGATAATCAGAAAAACTTCGACCTGACAACTTATTTCCATACAATACATGTCGGGAACCATCAAAGACCCCGACACATAACCGCCAATATCCCACTGATGCGTAACTTCCTTATTTCTTTCCAGATCCAATACGACGTATGTGATACGACGTAATTCCTGCGTATGTGATATTCGGGGCGTGATCACCATCCTGGGCCCACTGCACTTTTTTTCACATTTCCGCACTTCTTTTTATAATCTTCTACAGTTCCAATCTGCCATGCTCTTTCTTTTCTTTTTTGTCGATTTCTCTCGTGTACCATTAGTTGATGATATCCACCACATCAGGACGGCGTCCCGTTTCGCCTGCTGACGCGACATGTGCACGTGGTGGAGAAATAAGGCGATTATTGGCACATTGCCCGCAAAGTACAATAAATGTTGGGTAAACAAACAGCTATGCATCTGTACCTGAGGCAAAATTAAACAAACAAAAAGGACGAAAGACTGAACCTTTTTTTTTTTTTCAGATAGTTTTCAGAAGTCCGTGCTTCATTTTTCTTTTTTTTTTCGCCGCGCTCTCTTAGGCTAATAGCTTCGATCATTTCAGTTCGACACAGGTAGGAACGCGTGCACTTTACAAGAGTGCACCTGTGCACGCATACATACATACGTACGTACGTACAAAAGGGGGAGGGGGGTAATGGCAGGATCGGCTCGTCGTTGCTGGCCACACAGAAGTGGGCGTCGTCACGACTCACAGGCACCAGGGCCGTGCGAATAATTAAATTAAGAGCCGACGCAAACAGGAAGCGTTCAGTGACGTAACTGACCCGATTACATATCGAACATACAAACACATATGCTGCACTTTGAGAGATACATGCGCCCGGATCTTCGCACGAAGCAGCACCCACTTTGTTGTGTGCCTTCCCTTGTGGCGTTTTCGGGCTAATGCGTGCGGCTTCGGAACTATTGGGATGTATATTCGGCTTGAAAGGGAAGTACTTTTGATTCGAAAGCAGAACATTAAATTCTGTATTTGATTCACAACTATTCGCTTCGGTATTTGAAACGATGCCGTGCCAATATTAGCACAGCTGTCTGCGAGCCCAACATTTACAGATCAACGTCTCCTACAGCGCCTTGCAAAAAGCCTTTAAAGGCTTCAAGGAATAGACCCCCTTCTGTTTGTAAACAAGAGGGCGCATGTGCATAGAGCGGACGTCGCTGGTGGGCAAAAGGGAGTAGGAAACCACATGGTGTGTACGGCGTATTTGGCCTTTCTGCACCGCGTAGCACATCCAATAGGTGCCGGTACTTTCTAAGAATCATGGGAAAACTGTCGACTTCCGTGTCTACGCTAGCAGACGACGCACGCTATGGGTGCTGGAGGTGGATGTGCCTGGCTCTACAAACATACTTAGAAAGCAGCAAAGCGCGACTGTCAGAACCTGACTAGTGTGTGTACATGAACTAATTTACCGACGGTAAGTACGCAAGTAATGTAACGCTGAGTATAACGGCTGCAACAAGCAAACTTCAAGCGCGCGTCACGTGTGTAAGCAGCGATTTTCAGCTGCAACTGAAAATAAAAAAAATGTGTTAAACTCAAACTGTCAAAAATTCGTTTGTGGTGTTGTGGGTTCCATATTCTTCCATACATTCATATGTGGGAGGAGTACGCGGTATTACCGTCGCTGTGCCAATACCTGCAACTGTAGTCCTGAAGGGAACAGTCGGCCCTCCACAACAGCGCAACAGCCACCCATACTGCTTCAGAAGCGACTGGGAAAGCAATTTTAAACACGCAGCGATCACAAAGAACGTTGCCTATCGGAACCTGTGAGGCGCCCGACACGGAAGCGAGGACACTGACGTCATTTCCGCACGTAATTACCGGTGACCTATAGTCCACACATCCGCGTAGCACATCCAATAGACATGCCATGCCTTTAATAACGACATAACACACCCAATGACTCGATGATCGTCGGATTTTTGTCCACCAAACAGGACAGTAGCGCCGCCGCATCGGTATGACGTCACGGAGTGAAGCGAGTCTATACCGACTCCCCCTTCTCAAGAACGATAGAACGTTCAATGATAGAACGTTCAATGATAGAACGTCAGAAGTGCCGTATTCGTGCTCGTTGAAAGCGTTGTGTTCCAATGAAGTAAAATACGCGTTGCGGCTGACCCGTTCGGCTGTGCGTGCGCGCTCTCATCGATCAGAAGCTGAGTCCAAGTTCTCAGGTTTTTCTTTCTTACACATCCACCCAAACTTAGCGACTGACACTACACGCATTAAACATGCAGAATGTTAGAATATTAGGATATTAATCCCAGCGTATATGGCCGTGTGTGCACACCTGCAAGTTTCTCACCAGTTTCTACGTCAATGTTCCGACTGTATTTGGGCCAAGGTATGAAGGTTTACGAAAGCGCCTAGTTAATAAGAATGATACTATCAGCGATTATTTGTCCCGGAGCGGTCGTCGCGGTTGGCGGCGACAAGAAAGCAAGACCAGATATATTGCCACGGTTGTCTGTAATTAAATACGTTGGCATATTTATGAAGTGATTTGAAGCACACAACAAGCTTCGAAGCACTCGCCCAGGCATGCACTGCTGTATCGATTTTTGTTTCTGATTGTAATTTGCTCGCGTATATTTTAGTTAAACAGATCTGAAAAGTTATTAACACTGCAAAGCATCGAAGACATAGTTATGGGTGCAGTTGTGCTTATTATGCTGTTATGATTACTATGACTACTACCACGCGATGCACGTACAATGCAATACAAATATGTATGAAACTATATATAAATTACGTACAAGACTAGTTATGTACACTAGATATTCTGTATGTATTCTGGCGTACTTGGGCTACTATTGTTTGAAGAAACTGTTATTATTATTTAACTAGATGCAATTTGCTTGCTTACCTGTGGAAATATGTTTCACACTGACTGTGTCAGGACCTGCTCACAAGCTTAGGCGGGCCATTATTTTTCGATAACTGTACTTTTTATAATAAAACATTATTATTATTAGTAGTAGTAGTAGTAGTACTGGTAGTACCTATATACCTATATTACCTATTAGTACATATATGTATGCGCAATCATTATCTACAATCACGCTTGTGACGCTCCGCAAATGGAAAGCAGGGCATGATGAAAATAGGGGCTTCAGTGTTCACAGTAATAGATAATTACCGTTCAATTGATGTCCCTATAATATGCCTCATTTCACACACAAGGCTATGTTTTCAGGTGTCATAACCACATAGAGGAACCGTGTTATAGCGAGCTAGAGAAAGATATCCAAACGATCAGCTCACCTCACTGCTTTTTTCCCCATGTTTTATCAAAAAAAGCATGGAGCATGCCAAAAAACTGTGCACGCGCAGTCTTTGCGCTTTACGTACAATACACCACACCCAGGGAAGAAGAAACTAACACAGCGTGAAAGCGGTTTTACAAAATCTTTCATGCATACAATATAACTTTGTCACTCTTTGCCACATTTTCAGCTTTATTTCCTCCATATTATCACTACTTGAATTGTTTATATGCGAATGTAATGAAAAGGAGCAACAACGAGGCCTGGTAGTAGTTTCCCGAATGAAGAACACGAGCACTACAAAGAGGACGCACTGAGCTAGAATAAATTCGAGGAAAGACGGAAGCAAGGAAAGCCTGTCTCATTTATGAAAGTGAAAACAGTCTCGTCAATATTCATGCGTGACTTAAATTGCGTGACTCAATTCATACGAGTTCGAATGAGTTCGAATGCTGATCACCTGCCAGTGACCTGCCGTTTCGGAAATGCAGTCTAAAATGTGCTTTATAATAATGTCATTGATTGATTGATTGAGCATAACGTGTATATAGGGTCACCTAATACACGAGAGCGCCGCAAAGAACAACGGAGTGTAATACAAGAGGAAATGAGCCATATCCAATAACAATAATAACAATAGTAATAATGGATAAAGCAATATTTTGGAGAAAGCTCCCAACAATGTTAGCACATATTCAATGTCTACTGTACTCTACTTTGAGTGGATTTATATTTGGGGAGGATATAGCGACCACTGCAGTTGAAACTTGAGAGATTTCGTAAATTTGAAATTGTTTTGACTGCATTTTCAGGCTTTTTTTTTTTTTTTTTTTTCAAATTCTGCGTTGAGCAAGAAATATGTACTTGGAAATGCAGCGTCATCGGAGAAACGAATCGAGGACGACATGTGAGCAGCGGATATACTGATAAGAGGCATGCGGAAGCCTTGAAAGGTATATTTCGAACTTACGTTGAACTCACGGTATACCAGCGAAAGAATTTGCGCAATGTGTACGGCAGGGATGAGCAATAAAGCCAAAAGGAAAGGGCTTGTTCTTTATTCCTTTTCTGGTGTTTTACAGTAGCTTTCAGAGGTGTGCAAACTGGGGGAATAAGATATATCCTCTCACTCCTAAAGTTCACCAAACTAATGGACGTCCCGAGGACGTGCACGTTTCGGCTTTCTGGTAATGTAGATTGTGAGTGTCCCACCAGAGAAAAAATGAATCGTAACGGTTACGGCTAAAAACTTGAAAACTAAAAAATTTCATTGGAAAGGTAAAACAGGCGTGACTGGTGTAAGTGGATCGGTCATGGCGAGGAACCAGAAGCCACCACGGAAGCGAAATTTCACAAGCGATGCCAACATTGACTTTGGAAAGCGGACTGAAAGCCTTGCCACAAAAACATGGAACCACCGTCCCCGCACTCGGAAAGAAGAATAAGAAAAAAATAAGATGTCTGCAAAAAAATAAAACAATAAAAAAATAAAAGAAGAAGAAAACCAAACAAATAAATAAACACTCATGCATCACGAACTATGGGACAAACGCGTTTCGTTCACTGTTCTGTCTGATTTTCTCTTTATGTATTCCGCTCCTCATAAGATGGCAGCACGTGTGTTTAGTTAGGGGCCAAGGACCTCAAGTAATAAAACTTCACGATCTCGAAGATCGTTTCACATAAACCACGCCTATGTGTGTTTAACAATGAGCTCTCCATTTTTAGTGGGTTCACTGCTGTTCAGTTTAAACTTGTGCGGGCGCACGGTCTAGATTAAAACCATATATTAAAACCCTATCTGTGATAAAAACGCGACATCATGCTCTCTCGCTTTCGTTCCGCCCCCGTCCGGCCAAATTATCACGGGTAACAGGAGATATGTCTAAGTAGATAAAAGCATATCTGTCTCGGAATTCATGATGTAGCCGCACAGATCAGGACGCTCTCGTCTGACGGAACATTCTGGAGTATTCTTGCAGTATTCGGCCTCGGTAACTCCTATCCTTCTGTTCGTATCAGTTGACGCAATTCTGGAAACCAAAACCGGCCGGGATATCTGATACGAGTGTGGGTTTCAGGGGTCTGTCAGATGGCCAGCGCGCTCGTAACGTTAAACGAGACGACTTAATAAAAGCTGCTAGAAAATAGTGTTACCAATAAACAAGCTGTGGGCCAGCTTTCCATTGCGATGCAGATTACGACTATTTCAGTAATTACTAATTCAATTAAAGTTTTACAATGAATTAAGAATTTTCTTCCAAGATAAAAATATTAAGTGCTTCACTATTTTCTCTCATCATTGCAATTGAATGCACTTGTGAGCGCGCGTTCACTTGTTAAGCAAAAGCGAAAATAAATCCAGAAATATACGATATTACAATAATTATCTCATTACCCTATCTTCAGTATTACCAATTATATCATTATAAACATCCATTAAGTCAACATGGCATCAACAACGGGTGGGAGCAAGAGTGTCTAATGAGCAGATGAGATCTTAATGCTTTATAACGTCGGAGAACTCAAAAGGCATGGGCTATACTTTTTCCCGCGTACAAATCATTCAAACATGCCGTGAAAGGACGCATAACAACACTGGCTTCCCCTGCGCTTGGTCGCACACGTCGCCTCAGTGTCACTTCCGCAACGTCATCACGGCATTGATCAACAGACATCCCTTCGCAACTTACCAATACGGCAACAGACAACCATTTCAGAGAACACAGCTCACTTACGCTTGAGGAGCGCAGATCACGTTGAAGCCACCCAGCTTCGTATCCCTCCGGATCGTCGCAGCACAGAAAGGACGCGCATCCGTATAGCGACACATGGAGCGAAGTGAGGTGTATAGCTTACAGAGTTGGTGGTTTGTCTAACGCCATCTTACATTGAATCACTCCTGTCCCCTCCTCCTCCACGAAGCATGATCAGTCGGCGTCAGAAGCATCCGGTTACGTCGACGAGCTCATTGCTACGCGATGGGGGGAGGAGTGACGGACGAAAGTCAGGGTGCAAAGAGTTTTCTTTTTCTATTGCATGTTGTTCAGCTTTACGCCTCAGCAACTTTTTGGGTTGTGCCGCAAGTTGGGTGCAACAGCTGTTGGGACAGGCGAGGTGCGAAGGCGAAGATAATGACGTGGTTGCACGATGCGAAGGTGGGATGGATCACTGGATAGGGTAACCAAGCATCTGGGCACGTGTCTTTTTTTTCTTTCTTTTTAACGGTGCATTTAATCGTCCATTTCCATCCTCTCTTAGTCTCACCCTTCTTTTGCAGACGGGACAATTAAAATATATCGACAGAGAGTTCATTGTCGTTTAATCGCGTATTAACAGCGAACGGTTTTCATGCACATAACAACATTATTGTTTTTGTTGTCGTGCGGACTGTTGTAAAATAACGTTAAAAAAATTGTGCACCAACCCCTGTTCGGGGTCAACTCATCTTTACCACTCTGCCTTACGAATTCCCCATCTGATTCTAACGTTCGTCAACTGATTTTCTATGGATGCACGGAAAAGCTTCAAGGCCACACCCACCTGATCTACTGCAAGCTTTCGCTCAATTTATGTATACCTACTACCTTATGTGCACGTTCGACGAGGACGCCTGTTCGTGGTGATCCTCGATGTACTTACACCTTCATGGTGCGGAACTCGAGGAATCGATGCTCTCGAGAAGTATCATGTGACCAGCATGCGCTCGTTGGTGGTTACACCAACGTTGTGCTGAAGAGTGGGAAGGGGTGGGGTTTGAAACGTACCACGACCGGCTGAGACTCTCACGAAGGATGCAGTCGGCACAGCTCCTCTGAAGTCGGCCCAGGACGCATACTAAACCTCCGGTCCCGTCACACCTGCGCTGTCTGCATCTGTACTCCGCTCATATAGCTCCAGTTGCTTCGCGGCGCGAGCGCGGAATTAAAACGAAAGTCTCCATATGTCTCTCGTGTTTAATAAACATTACGTCTATGTATATATCTACAGAGTCCTTAGGTTAATGTTAGTCGCAGGACGTCGGCGACTGTCACATCTTGTTTTTGTTTTTTTTATTTTTTTATAATTGGTGGCTTTATGTCGAAAATTCCGGTGAATAATTCCGCGTGTGACAATATATGTGGACAATTCCTGTCATGAGCGAATGACACAGTGGCCGGTCTGTGGGTTCACCCCACCTAGGGTTCTTTAATGTGCGCCGAAAGCTCAGCGCACGGCATGCCGTATTTAACGTCTCTTGCGAAAGACTGCGCGCCTAAGCAGCTTTTACCGTGACACCAAGTTGCTGGCGTTCTCGGCCGCTATCGATCATGCAACCTTGGGCGGACGTCACATCGTCAACACACCAACATGAATTTTTACATATTGTATTAGTGAGTACTTCAGGTTTAAAACTGAATGAAAAAAAGGTAAGGAAAACACAAGAAAAAAAAAACGAAAAAAAAAAAAACGAAGATGCATCGAATCTGATCTGGATGTGAAAGAGTGTGGTTTCAATGATGCACTACCACCTGGGCGCTGCGCGCAAGACCATCCAATAGATATGTTGTATACCGAACGTGATTTAAATGCCTAACAAATCTACGTGACGTTCTCAAGGAAGAATAAGCTTCTTGTTGACACTCGCAGATTGAACGGCTCCAACGCAGCGCTGAAAGTCACGAAGAAGTGTGGCGACGTGCCAGCACTATCGTGTGAGAACCGCACAAATGTTTCCCATCTTTGAAACTTCACGGCGAAGTGAAAATTCATCGAGTTCGAGCGTGGCTGGATGTTCGATCTTCAAGAGCATACCCGTGGGGAATTCCGTTACATATCGATCACGCAAGGTTGGCTGACGTATGCCATAGTATTGCGTAACATGCGCGAATAGGTGGTGGGGCCATGTTCATTTAAATCCGCTCTTAAAGGAGCTGACGAACACGGTACACCAGTTGCGTACCTGCGCTGAACGAGCACAGGGTATTTTACGTAAACGATAGCATGAGAGCAACGTTTTGTAGATACGCAGTCGACGGGTGTACTGATAAGGAACTCCAAAAGGACAAAGAAGGCAGCGGTAAATACCCCCGTATTAAATTACATTTGCCCCTTCTTCTCCTTGAGACGCAGCTCAGCAGTTACAAAATCCGCCATTTGACTATTTTATTGATTGCGAACGATACAACGCCGGCAACATCTTCTCTGGTTGTCATGATTCTTCCACGGTTGTGAAATTTTCAGTCACATTGTCTGAAAAATAAAATTCTTGTTTGCACGCAATTGCCTTCTCTCTTCGTATAATTTTCACACCTTTATGACAACATAGTATGAGATAGGGGAACGTGCCAATCGATGCTTCTGTTATCAAAGCCAATAAAAATATAAAAAAGAAATCTGATTAGAAATTTAATTGACCATCACGATGGCATCAACACATTATGTCTTCTTGCAGCAGAGCTCTCAGACCGTTCCTTCAAGTGACCTACCTGATCCCCGCGTTTGATCCTGTGACGTAAACAGCATTCTTGCGTTGACAACACTGGTAGAATTCAGTGGGAATGCTGCGGAAGTGAGAAATGTATTTCTAGTTACGACAAATTATGCAAACGCGGAAGCTGCGCAGGTTCTTCTCGAAGCCTAGTTCAGGTTTCCAAGCTGCAACTGGCAGTAACCGTGCAGCAATTTCCTGGGCACGGAATTCCATTCTTATACAGAGCGTTTTTTTCTTTCTTTTTTTTACAGAATTTTGATAAAAAAGCCATGAGAGCAGTATAGATGTCGTTTTTGCAGTTGGGTTATAGGCGGACATCCCCTCGAAAAAAGTATGTAAACTACAAGATGACTAATTTCCTAAAATTCATCAATTAACTCTTTAATTAGGGGACTTCGGGCAAAAGCGACATAGCAGAATGGGAGACGATCCTCACTGAAAGGCACTCCATTGTTAAATAACCCTGTCAAACGAGCACGTGCGTTGAAATATCCATCGCGCAACTGTGCTAAGGAAATGAGCCCCCCCTCCCTCCCTGCGGTAGTCGTAACGTTGCCCGCCTCAGCATGGCCGACTACGGGAAGCAGTTTTGTTTATATACATAGCGAAATTCTACGACGGATATTTCGCGACACGCGCGCGTTTGAGGATTTTAATCCTAATAAAGCCTAATTAGTCTAAGCCTAATTAATCCTAAGCCTAATAAAAGAGTTAATTAAGAAATTTTAGGTAATTATAGTCATCTTGCAGTTAAATGATGTCTTCCAGATGACGTCCACCTGACCGTATAACTCAACTGCAAAAACGATATCTATGCTGTTCTCATAGCTTCGTTATAAAAAATTCTTCAAATGATAAAAAGGACACCCTGTATTCTGAATCACGTCTGCCGGGGAACATTGCAAGTTATAACGTACACGGCCCCGGATTGCAACGTGGCTATTGTGCAGAAAATATTGATCAACCTCTCGGATTAGTCAGGCTATACCAAGAACGTTGTTCTATAAACGATCTCGCTCTAGTAAAAGTTTTGGAATGCGCGCCAACTCAGCACGCTGTTCAGCACTCCACGTCCCACGTGAGCTCTGTTCCCATCAAGATGATCAAGCTTATGAAGCTTATGAAGCCCATCAAGCTTATGAAGCTATACGGGCGTGGAGAATATAGCCTTCAATTTTGTTAGGTTCATACCATCCGTTAGTAGTCTTGTATATAGAGGTTTCTGTGTACCAGTACCGAACCCAAGCTAGTATTGGACAAAACCACTCATTTCCTTCCACTTATACAGTTACCAGTTTCGACAGTACTAAAAAGAATGATCTATTAACTTGAGACTTCGTGTATGTGACCTTTTTATTTATTCGATGTTTCGTTGCTGTTATATAGTTCATTTATATCGGGACATCTATAATTTTATTGCTGATTAATACATGAAAATAGGAAACGGAAATTCTTCCTTACCCCAGTTGAAAAGGTCATTTATGGCATCTGTAAAAGACAACGGTGGTATAATTAATTGCACACTGGTACATGGAAGAACACTTCGTGAAGCAGGCAAGGAATTTTAACGTCATAGAATGAGTGAGTATATGCAAGAAATGATGCAACGAACGTTAGCACAAAACGAACACAGATTAGCCTTTGGAGACAGCTTGATTGTATTACTTCAAGCACGACTGCGTATCGCCTAATTCTTGCTACTTCCGAAGCAGCAGCAAACGAATTCCACAAAATCTTTGGTAAGGGTATAGTCCTATCGTATTGTTATCATTGCCAATATTAAACGGTTAATCCAGCAACACGCTTACCATCTTTGAAAGCGTAAACTGCGAATACAGTGAAGAAGCCCATGATACCAGCCATCAGGGCACAAACTCTGAACCAATACCAACGGGAGCTTTGAATAGGGCTGCAGAGGGAGAAATTGGATATAACAATACATCATTGCATTCAGCTATGGGAACAGCCTCAGGACGAGAGCCGCCGACATTGATATTTCGAACAGCAACTGTTCATGGACCGTCCTCCGCCCACAAGAACAGCCTGTGTACGAAATGTCGGCAGCACACGCCCTGAAGATCACAGGATTTTCTAGCTTTCTATAATTGTATTATGTTTGTATGCTTAAAGGGACTATCGCATCCATCCCCGGTCGATTCCGAAACTCTAGTGCCGTTTTACTCCGCGTTCATCACTGATAATAACGCCGAAGACGCGACGCGAATTGCTGGCGCTGTTCCTGTACAGCTTGACGTAGCACATGGCAAGAGCAGACGACGCACATAGAGAGTATTCCGGGATCCCTCTCTGGAAACGTCACACAGACAAGGCCAATCGGTGGGGGTGGGGGTGGGGGGGGGGGTTGAGGGAGCTTGCCGTTGTTGGCCGCACTCAAGTGGGCATCGTCACGACTATAGCCCAAAAAAAAAGGAAAGTGGGAGAAGGGGGTTGAGGACTTCAAAGTGATGCATAGGCAGGATGTCCGATAGTGATGGTAGGGAGGCACACTGTAGGTGAGAGGTGCACTAGAAGTGGTCTTTCCGCTAGGCCCGTTTCTTGAAGAAAGCGCACGAGGCCGCGAGTTTTTGAAAGTCGTTCCGCACAAGAACCTTCGGGGAAGAGGACGTCCGTCAGTATGCCAGACCTGGCGTGGGGAAGATGAGTTTCGCGCATAGTATGGTATGCACGGCATTCTGTCAGGATATGCGCGATAGTCTCCGGATGATTACAGTGTCCGCAACTGGAGTCCTCCCTGGAGCCGATCTTGAACAGTTGCGAGTTCGTGAACGCAGATCCCGTGCGTAATCGATGGAGCATTGTCTGCATACCACTGAGAAGATCTTTCGTGGGAATGCCAATCAGTGAGCGCCCTTTGACGCGGACGAGACCAATCAGGGAGCGGCTGGAGGGATGGGACATTGGTAGCGTCTGCTGGCCGCGGAGACTCGGTGACTCGGTGATCGTCTTGTGGAATGTTGTTTCTGGTTAACGTCGGACGTGTTTTGTATACAGCCAGGAGTGTAACACGTGTTCACGCAGCATGGTCACGTCAAAACTCATACTGGTAAGCGAAAGTCGTCCGTATTTACCGAGGACTTTTCACTTAGTATATTGCGATGCGAACGCAAAGCAGACGACCTCGGAGACAATCGCCTGCGCTGGACTCTCATTCGTGTGCATGGCTTACGTCGTCATGGTGTTAGCTGCAGAGGGAGTGCGAATCTTTAAAACTCGTTTATTTAATACGTAAGCTGTTTTCGGAAGAGAAACTTGGCCAAGTTGACTGTGAAGCGGTGAGGGACATTACCGTATCGGTCTCATACATACCTTCCGGGATGCGATAGCCCCTTTAAGCAGGCGTCTGAAGGTGGAGGTGCTTTCTTTCAAGTATCGCGCAGTGTACTCGTATATGGCACGCCTTCTACTGCTTGTAGGACTTTGCGGCAGGACCATTGCAGGGGACCGTGTTTGTTGAAAATTTGCCGATTGGATCTGTTTGCTCTACAAACGATTTTACAGTTCATCAATGATGACGGCGATGTGTCGTTGTTTGCTTGTTTCGCAAACACAACTAGGCCACATAAGTGAGCGTGCATCTACCATGTATTTATGTATTGTAACCATGCGCGCATAAGTACTTGACTTCCACAGCACCGAAGAAACCTCGAGAGTACTCGTGTTGCCCTCTCCCACCAGCAAACCATACGTCACCGAAGGCGGCGCTGAACGCAGTTACAGCAGAGCCCTTCATCTGACTCACGCTGCCTATGGTATGTTATGTTATTATTATTATTATGCTATAGTACGTCTATAGATTGAAAGTTAGTCAATGTCTCCCTTAAGAATGCTTACATGATCTCATTAAGCTGTACGGCATGCTGACCATTGCGACCGCCACCTTCCGCCGTTAAGGTTGCTCGAGGTTGTTCTCTTTCCGAGCCGTCCGCTGTTCTCGCTGGTGCACGGGACTCCGAAGCAGAGACACTCTGGGAGAAATTGGAACAAACACAACAGGCGATGGAACTTGTCTTCAATTGAGCGCCTGTCAAATCAACGCAAATCCTGCTAAAGTCGCCTGAAATTAAATTTCTGCGCAGTGCCTTCCGCATTTGGTCACCGTTACAAATACATTGGAGACACCAAAGCCAAATGCGACCTTCCTACACACCTTAACGCCATATGTTTTGAGAAGTTGAGCTAATACAAGAATCTCTGCTATTTGGTGAACCATTATTGTCAAGCTACATGTAGCTCTTTTTTTTTTTTTCAGTCTTCCCCATCAGAAAGTATTTTTGATTAAATAAACTCAATTCAGTTCAATTCAATATTACGAAAAACATGTCAGTTCAACAGGCTGAGTCATCCCTAGCCTCTGACTGAGAATAACCCTTGAGCTTGAGGAACACCGGGGAATGATGAGACGACACGGATGACTCAAAAGTACCTCGCTCAGAGCCCTTCGTGTCGTGTCGTCATTTTCCGGCGTTCCTGAAGCTCAAGGTGCATTCTTCACTGCAAACATTTACCATTACCATTTACATTTACCAGGTAGTCGCCATCCTTTCAATTCCCTCAGTTATGTTCGATATTCTCCAGGCAATAAGAGCAGAGCTGTGCTTTCCTGTATTTATACGCTCCAGGGTCCTAACAAAATTAGTGCACCACATTGAGCAACTCACTGGAACGGGTTCAGGCCTCTTGGCTGCACCTAACGTAAGCGCGGAGCCTCGCACGACAATGGCTTGCAGCGAGTCGGAGCGCATTGGAGACGGATTGTACGGCACTTGTTCGTCCATTGCACTTGGGGAAACGCTTGGGGCCGTTGGACTTGGTGCAAAGGACTGTTCCTGAGTTACACTTCCTGTAGAAGACCGGCTCATGCTGCGGCTATCACCAGTACGTGGCATATGCGTTGGTGGCGGTGGCGGTGGCGGCGGCGGCGGCGGTGGTGGTGGTGGTGGTGGTGGTGGTGGTAGTGGTATAGGGGCGGGGGCAACTACTTGTTCGGGGATACTTTTTATGACGACTTCTGGAACTACATCTACAAACACTCCTGGAACTGCATCTGCAAATGCCCCTTGAGGTACCCCTGGATGAGGAGAAGGTGATCCCGGCAGGTTTCTCGACATAGGGTCGCTGGAGAATAAGCACACCGTAAGAACAAAGCACACCGTACCTTTGCCTAAACCACGACGTGATTTACCTTGTCAAATTAACAGCATTCTCAGCCAGCAGCTTCAATGCCGTAAATCCGGTACGGGCATCATGGACCAGCAAGTTCACTTCTCTGGGAATACGATCGTCACCAGTCCTGCACAGCTCCGAGTCCGACGACGCCTGCTGTGCAGGTCTCCGCTCCACGGACTTCGTAGGCGAAGGTGGCGGCCTCAGGGTGATGGGTGCTGACCTACTGGACGTCACCAGTGGGCTCCGGGAAGATCTCGTTGGCGAATTTAAAGGCGTCACCGTGTCTACGGAACAAGGTGACGGCGAAAGATGGATACCAGGGTCGTCGGGGACTGGGGTGGTCGGAATTCCCGTGACGTTGTAATAAAGAGTTGTAAAACCGGAAGAAGTGCATCCTGGAAACCCTGGCAACGGAGGAGGCACCGGGATCGGCTGGCTCGTTGCGCCTTTGCCTTCCGTCTCCATCTTCTGCGGAAACTGTAGATGTGGTATGGGGGTTATGGTGGTGTATTAAAACCAGAAGTATAGTTGACTGCAGTAGTAGTAGTAGAAGTATGGTTGACTAGTAAGACTACACACGATACACTGCACATGAAACCTTCGCCGGCTTGAATATTTTCCCTCGATAGTATGCGTAGGTATCTGCATAAATCGGAACGCATCCTGACTGTGTTACAGAAAGCTGTTCGCAGTATTATTGCATGGAAAAGTATTACCAATGGTTATAATGCTGGCATATACAACCTGCTCTTTCTCCACAGAACACAGCCTCAACATAGTTTATGGTTTATAATGATCTCAATAGTTACCCTAGTAACCGTTTACCTTACCCTTAGTACAAGAAATGAATATATAACTGTATCTGCAAGTCATCTCGAAATAAAGTTGTTGTTGTATCTGCAATATATGTTGCGTTCAATACTCAAATTCTGCCAACGCTACGGTATTCCAGTACCCTCTTCACCTGCTTGGAAGCTTCAAAGCATAAGGGCCCGGCCACTGTTTGGCTATTCATTTCTTGTAGAAAACAAAAAAGTGCCTTTCACGGGGCGAACAGTCGACCCAGAGAACATTACGTTGCACACTTTATCCTGGAACACTCCATACGTTAATAAATGTTTGCGTGAGCATAGTGGTATTTACTTCGGGTTCTCACACGCAACGGGTTTTAGTATCTACATCTTGTGAGGCGCCTCGTCGACTGCGACCCCGCGAAGGGCTGTCGGTTGTTCTCCGAAAAATCGGTACCAAAGAGCGGAGCTTGAAGCCAACGCGACATTTCGAAACGAGCGAGCTGCAGTAAGGAGGAAGGGCGTTCAGAAAATAGTGGTCCCAGGGCACACAACCTTGCCGGCTACTTTTCGGAACGACGTGCACGATCCTGGTCAGTGGCCCGTGGGTACTGCATACTTTCACACTCATAGGCACTGGCTAGCTAGAAGGGGGTTTCAGGGGTTCAAACCCTGGGTTTTGTCCAGACATCGAAAACAAGTGTGCACCATAGTGATGACTTTTTGCACCTCCGTAGTCATTTTAGAAAGATGCATACTATGTTTCTATGACCCCGTACGCGATTCCTTACCTGTTTCGTGGACATGACTCCAAGACGTCAACCATTTGTAAGTTCAGCTCTGTCCGCCATCGACAAGTCGCCTTGGACACCAGTGTGTCTTACCACTGAGAAGGCATAATGCGCTACACTTCCACAGCAGGCTTCAGCAGCACAAACAACGCTTACCTTGCCGAATGTGTGGTTGTTTGTATATTCCCAGACTACTTCTTCCTTTTCTACTTCGGCTATGGTATGAACCTGAACCTGGTATTCGTCTTACACGGATGAACACACAGGCAGGCAAGTTTTACAGGCACAAAGGCTATATTAAAAAGTGTATCCGACAATTCGTCAATGTTCAACATTGTGCCAAAAAGTCATGAAGAGAACATTATTTTCGCGTAACACGATACCGGCAGCTTTCTTCCCTTTTTCCTGGAATGAACACGCTGCATTGCCGTCAGATGTTTCAGAAACCGAAGTTTCCATGCTCTCCATATCATGTGACATCCGCCGCTCTACCTGAAAATTTAAATGCGTCCCTGCAGAAACTGTGGCTCCCACAATGGTTGCTGGATGCCAGAATTAGTCACCTTGAACCTTGAACGTGAGCATGGATGTTGGATGTAAGCATAACAGCATGGGTGCAAATAGCACAGCTTGCATTTTTTTCATGTGAGGGAATGAACAGCAGCCCAAAGGACACACAGAACATAACACGGATACTGCTAACTTACAACTGAAAGTCGCACTTGTAAGTTAACAGTATTCGTGTTGTGGTTCTTCGTCTGTGTGTCCCTTGCGCTGTTGTCCATTCCCCCACATATCTATATACCAACCACCCCGTCTCGCCACTGTTGTACTCTCTTCTTGTTTTCTCTTCTTTACTTCCTTGTATTCAAGCAGGCCTCGCTTGAATCCTGGCCTCCTAGTATTAGGCCTTGCTATTCTTGCGGTGCAAAATGATAAGATATCAACCTTTCCGGTGGAGGCATTGCCAAAGCTGCACTTCTGAAGTCAACCATAGCGAAGGGGGTCGAATTCATTTACCTGAATAGTCCAGTTATGTTGCCCCCGAATGATCCCCGTTTCACCAAAGGCAGACAAAGCTAACCACACACGCGGAGACCATACTCATATTCTGCGGATTGCGCACCGTTGTTTAGGAAAACGCTGCTGCACGTTCACTACGATCACAAAGTCGGCCAGAGGGAGATGAAGATGTTAGCCCGTTCATGCATTTGGTGGTCTGGTCTGGATAAGGACTTTGAATCTATGCTGACGAATTGTGTGCAGTTCCTAGCTGCCGCTGCGAATGAGATGCCCGTACCACTACATTATTGAAAGCCGTCACAGAACACTTTGTCTCGTTTTCATTGAGCCGTCGCATACTTTCGACGGGGAGGGAGGGAAGTTCAGCAAATGGCGTGACGTCGTGTTGTTGATATGCACCAACTCTATGAAGTGCTTTCCAATACATTTTTATCCAGAGCAGTCTGCCGGAAGTGCTCGCGAAGGACAATGGACCACCTTTTACGAGTTTGGTTTCTGAATATTTGTAGACGATCGAGGAATACGCCATATTTCGACCAATAAGAGTGGGAGACAAAGTGCGTGACTGTCTGTTTAAAGGTGGCGTTTTACCACACGAAACCACTACTCGTGCCATCCATCAGATGCAGAGTTCCCCAGGAAGGATCGTCTGGCGCGAGAGCATCGGCAGCTGAATTACGTGAAACGCACAAAGAGATTTTACGATCACCCAGAAGGTCTGAATGTTGGACGGAGTCGAGGAAGGGCACTAGAAGTATGGAACGATACTGTACACTCGAGTACACAGGGTTCACAAGAGCCATCTGGAACCAAGATAAAGCAATAGGTTCTTGGAAAGATACGAACCTCTCGTGGGTCTGTGAAGTACGGCAACGAGCCATGCCCGAAGGTGGGGCTTTCGTTTATCGTTCCCAGGAGTTTCAGGGGCGTTGTGTGAGGATTTTTCGATGTGTTCGCAAACCGTGTCCATGTCAGAAGACGCAGAGGACGATGAGAGGCAACAGTCAAGAGGTTCTGAACAGAATTCCAAAGGAACTCCTCGTTTCCTTTTACGTGAACCGTGAACCGGAAAGGTGGTTCAGACCTTTTTAAAGGGGGTTAGTGTTGTTGTGGAGTGTGTCATCAAGAAGAGTAGGTTAAGGTCTTCGTGCGCGTCAGCCACGAGCTGTCTTTGGCACATTGGCCATAATGAAGTCTTAATGAAAACGGCTACTAGTTTTTTTTTGTTTTTGTTTTTTTTTCAAGAACATGTCCATACCACGTCTAGATGTTTTCTATGGAGTACGTCCACGCATATTCATTTGTTCTGAGCCTTTGCAATATTTTAACGCACCCAATTGACATATTTAATGCATGTACAGAGGCCCGTGTTCCGCCAAAGTTTTGTGACAAGTAAGGTGCCACTGTCTTCTGTTGCGTAGTGCCCAAAAATTCCCTCACAGAGTTTTATTCTAAATTCTAGATGTATCAGTGGCATCAGTAGTAGGAATAACTGGGCACTTTTACTGACTAGGTCGGCACCTCTGAAGATGTGCCATGGAGCCGAAGTCATCATTCTCTGAAGCACTACGTCGATCATCGACCCTGAACAGCTGAACAGACGTACAGGTTGGGACAAAAGTTTACGGAACCCGCGAGCGACTTGCTTTTTCTTCGGTGCGACACCCTAGCGGCTGTCGTAAGCGGGTGAATTCACTGTTTCGGAGGGGTGGAAGCTACCGCTGTTAGCGACACACAGTGGTAGTTCCGGTGTCGCTTGGGTGCGCCTGGGAGGGAAGCTACCGCTGTGTGTCGCTGACAGCGCACCCTTCCACACCTCCGAAACAGTGAACTCACCCGCTTCCGGCAGCCGCTAGGGTGTCGTACCGAAAGAAAAGTACGTCGCTCGCGTGTTCCGTAAACTTTTGTCCCAACCAGTACGTATAGAACGTTTAGGTTAACTATTTGGCTTTCCACCCAATGAAACGTCGCACGATAACCGCCATCCAACCTGAACAAAGTCCAGACTGTGTCGCACCAAGGCCAGAGTGTTGGTTTGACCCCAGATAGCGTAATGCGCCCAGGTAGGCTTCAATATTAATTATTCATTATTAGTTCAGTTTCTTCCATTAGTGCCTGGTGCTGGGAGACCCGTTATTAGGCGTGCATAACAGGATAATGCATCTTCTTCAGAAGATGCACATAGCATAGCATCCTCTCGGAGAGAAGATGCTATGTGCAATACGGAACACAGCAATCGGACATGTCATATAGGTTTCATAAGCTTGTACACGCGCACAGCATATTTAGCCGTTGCAATAGCCCTTTTATGGATGAGCTGCTCGCAGCATGGCTTGCAACCTTCATCTTTAATCATGTCTTTATCTTCCAAGCTTATTCCTCGATATAGTTGGCATGAACTTCTTTCTCGGGCATTAGAGGACAGCTTCTCAAGAAGGGCCAACGTTTTGCCATCCTCTCGAAGCAAGGAACGTTGTAGAAATGCTGAGTTCTCGACCGCACTGGAACGTTGACGCCCCCAACACTGACGTCGCTGAAGCACTCCCGAAGCTTCGTGATGCCACGCTCGTCCTCTGTACCTGAGTGGTAGGCGTAAATGGTGACCATAATTATATTCCTACCTCCTATATTCCTATATTACCACACGCAATACTCGATACAATTAGGATTGATCTTCGTTGCAGGCACTATAAGCTGCGCTAACAGCAACCAGTGCCAACTGTGTGGACTACTAGTCGTTATGTCACTGCCGTGTAGGTCATATGAAAATAAAATTTACTCAATATTACGTTTTTATCAGAAACAAGGAAACTGAGGCAGTAATCAACCTACCACCGCCACGGTTCAGCACAGACTCAGACTCAGTCTTAACAGCCAAGACAAAGCAGCTGGTAGATTCAACCGCCAGCAGTACTCGTTGACAGACACACAAAGCATTATTAACAGAAGAGACTTTCATATTTTACAAGCATGCATCGTGTCTCCCCTTTACCTATTGATGACCTGGATAGTACCCTGAGGGAAACCCCGAGATCCGGCTGATTCCTCCTAACAATGACAACGAGGAACATCGAACACTTCCGAATTGCAAGAAGCCTCACACACCTACAAAAACACACGACATGTTCCTACTATGTACGAACTAGGCCATTCGGCCGTTATCATATAACAATCAAAATCACATTTCTCTTAAATTGTGAGATGAATGTGCATGTATTGTGGTACTACGGAACCGACGATGTAACAACGATGAGTCATGAGTTCTATGGGCGCTGCTTTCTTTTTTTTTTTTTTTTTGGCATTTAATCAAGCTTATTCTTGAAGAAATTATCACAGGCTATCGAAGAAGTCCTATTTCGGTTGCCGACGAAAAATCAGCATATTCCAGTGGTGAGCTTATCTGAGACAACGCACACTGTCCCTTCGTCGTTGCTTGTGTGCAGGGGAGGCTGCGTCGCGCCCGTCGTTACTGTATTACCTTGACTGCACAATTTGAGTTAAAACGGAACAGACGGCCATTACGCCAAACTTGTCTCTGCTCCATCATACTGCGCAGTCATTACAGTTTTCTCTGGTTAGGGCTTAGAGAACTACAACCCCAACGTGTCATAGAATGTCAGTGTGGCATGTTGCCACACTGACAGAGATCTACCTGGAAGGGTGTGGTCCAGGACACAACCTGTGATTCCTCCAACTGCAGGGAAGGTTGTCGCCAGTGAAAATAGGAGTCGGTCCACAACTCCAATGTCTGCAAGCATAAGGAGAACTGTGTAAGTTTGGTTATATGTCTAGCACTGCGCAAGGTGATGCCGTAGGAGAATGGAATAAAGCACAGGGTACAGCGCACGACTCTCGAATTGGACCTGCAGTCTAAGGCCGTTAACAGCAAAAAGGTGCCGTACAGCATCCGACGGGAAGTCCAACCGCGCAATAAGTCATCGGTCTTCAACTTCGGTGCCAGCGTTCTTTCTCGCGTCCGGAACCGCTCGTTTAAAGGCCCCGCTCTTGCTATACTAGAACCACCTGCACAGCGTTCAACGTCAAACAGCACCAGTAGCGCCATCTGTGGGAAATGTTTCTAAACTCCGAACAGCAATTAAGTTAGCGTTTTGCGTTGTGACGCCGATTGACCCACGGTGAGCATCTCAGGTTGTTCAGTCGACCGGACTTCCAGATTTTCCACACTGCTGCCTTATGCCGTCGTTGGAGCATGGGGAAACTTCGCCAATTATTCTGACGGTTACTGTGTTACATACCACTGAAGGCTACTGATGGATGCTCGCGTGTTTTGTGTCGTGGTTAGTTCAGAGCAAAGGCGATTGTATTCGGCTCCCTCACTTGTACCACCATGATATTTCACCCTCCCCTTTAATCCCTTTATTTATCTATTTTTGAATACTTCTGGTATTTTTAAAATGCACACTCTTAACACCCACACACATGTATAACACCCTTTTGTGGGTACAATTACGCTCAAAAGGGTGTCTCCTCACTCCCTCAAGGGAGTAGCATAACACCACCTCCCTGCCTGGGAGTAACATTACTCTCCAAAAGGGAGGAAGGCGTTACGCTACTCCCTTGATGGAGTGAGGAGACACCCTTTTGAGCGTAATTGTACTCTCCAAAAGGGTGTTATATATGTGGCAAAAAAAAGGAGTTAAAGTACACCCTTTTTTTAAGAGTGCAGTAGAAGGAGGGGCAATGAACAGTACAAACAACTGGCACAACTTCACTTATGAAACCTTACAAATCAAACAAGGCGTATGAAACACTCAACACAAAAATCTTTCAAGAAATGCGATGAAAGGGGGCAATGGTTCATATTCAACAGCTTCCCCTTTTGGTAACGAATTCCAATCAGTTATCGAAGTTGAAAAAAAAATACTAGTTTTTTTTTTAACGTTAGATAGAAAACGGCACGATTCAATATATATTTAGTACGTTTGTTGCGAGAGCTTCCTCCCCACCATGTTGATACACAAAGAAGGACTCATGCATGCCTGATGATTCATAATTAACCATAGTGTCTTTAAACGCTGAACCCTTACTCTGTGGGTTCTTACTAACGTGGAAATCCTGGCCGCATCCATTAGTTGTGACAGTGAGTCATATCGGGAAAATTTATTAAAGACAAAACGAATTGATTTTCTTTGTACCTGAACGAGGTCATTAATTTTTGTGTGGGCTGCTGGATACCATATTACGCAACCATAGTCTGATATGAATCGAACTAACGATTTATATGAAACTAGCTTCGTATCATGGTTAGCATCTTTCAGCGTTCTCCATATGGTTTCTATGCCGTAGGTAGTACAGCCTTGTGCATGCTTTTCTGTATTTCTCTCGCTCACAATTGAGGAGCTTCCTCGCAGCATGAAAATAATTACGTGATGGAGGTTAACCCTACTCTAGAAGTCTGCACGTTTCAAATGTCAATATCCTAGAACATGAAACTTCCTTCATAAGCAAAGCAGCATGCGACAATTGTAATCAATGCTCGCATCACGTCCGGAAACGCAGTTTGTCAGTGAAGGGAACCACGTCCAGAAGAAGCACCTCTACGGTGGTAGACGTTGGCCTTTATGTAAAGACTGGCGAATCAGCCGCCATGCTTTCACAGAGCAAAACTTTTCGTGATTCGTCGACTTGCGTGCGTGCGTTGCGTGCGTGCGTGCGTCTGTGTGCGTATGCGTGTGTGTGTGTGTGTTTGTGTGCGAAGTAGCTCTTTGCTTGTGAGCGCATCTTTAGAAAGTACGTACCCCCATGAGCGGCGTGTGCACGATTCTCACGGGTCCAGAATACGTGATTCACTGTAAGCTTCAATGTAGATGGGTAGAAATCCAGCGAACCGGTAGAGATGTAGGAAGGGAGTTGCCTCAAGACAGAAGCCGCCGATATTTCGAACAGAGACTGTTCTTCTTCTGGGCACCGTCCTCATCATTGGCATGGCATTTTAAAGGGTTAGGTGTGACGTGTTTAAAGGTTCATGCGAATTGTGGGTCAACAGCCCGGAGGGAAGAAAGGTTCCGTACGGGCTTCTACGGCCGGAGTGAATGGCTGCTTTGTTAGAGTGTGGAGGGGATTATGTGAACGTTGTGATCTAGGCTACAGACCGGTTACAGAAAAATGGAAGGTTCACGAACACGTGGACGAAACGGGACAACAGGCAAGAATTGGCAAGTATAGCGAAAGATAAGGAGGTTAGTGGTTAACCTTGTGGTTAGTGGCTTCTGTCCTGAGTGGTGGTGGTTATGGTTATGGTTTATGGTGGTTATATACAGTGGTGGTCTGTTAGTGGTGGTTAGTGGCTTCTGTCCTGAGGCAACTCCCTCCCTACTGTAAGCTTCAAGTACTACGTAAAATCGGATAAACTCACTTGTCATGACGAACGTACTGCGCGACCGAACACTTGCAGGAATCAAGAGACCCATGACGAGTGACATGCCCACGATAAAAACATTGCGGTTAGAGGTCAAGTCTACGTAACGCAGATGAGCTAGCCCTACACCCACGAACGTCGCCAGGAGCACCAGGAGAAGACCTCCGACAATGGATGGAGGAATGGTCAGAACAAACACGCTCAGTTTGTTGACGATGCCGAACACCACCATCATCCAAGCAACCAGTTTGATGACTCGAACGCTGGCACACTGTGACATAAAATCACAATGAGCTTCTTGCAGACGCCACTTCATCTAATACTATACCAGATACTCCAACAAAACCTGGAGTACAAAACACGGCTACACATTTCGCGCGGTGGACGATACAAGCGTAAGTAGAGTCATTTACAAGCGTGGGTCCTTTGGCTTCAGTGCGCACAAGGTGGGACCTTCACACGCCCAATCTTAAAAGTGGTAAGCACTACAGAGAACATTCTAGAAAATACTTTAGCAAGGTCCTCTTCGTCTCATGGTTCCAATGGAAGATTTTACCACGACATCTTTTCAGAACAAGGTCCAATTACGCCCCATTACTCCCTCCTGCTCCAATTGCTTCCCACTCCTTTTTTTTTACTCACTCCTTTTACTCTTTTTTCTTAGAGGGTACCGTATGTGCGTCCCACGTTTGGCAACCAGCTTTCGAGAAGGTTGTGCGCTTGATTTTGCGATGGCTCGACAACGTGATGTGTATGGAAAGCGAAAGCGCAAGGAGGAGGATTTGAGGAACTTGTGTGGCAGAGGTAATCGTACTAAAGGATCTGGAAGTTCGTCATGTGCTATAGTTCCTATATGTGCTATCGCCATATGTTATAGTTTAATGGGGATTATCTGCGTAGTCTAGCGCGAACGGCGTGACAAGGCACGGCGAACGTGGCGCTCCATCTAGTTGGTCAAAAATCAGGAACCGGACGTCCTCCTGGACTGGTGTGCCCTCTTAATTCAGATTCAAACGGCATAAAGTTTCCACGAAGGCGTACCCGCGTGCATAGGATCTCAAAGCTACGATGCAATTTTGTACTACTTGATTCTCCTCACCTTGGTAAGGGCAATGACACCAAGGTTCATGTCGCTGGTCTCATACGAGTAGCCACCACCGAAAGTCGCTGACCACAGACACCCCATGCCTTCAATAAACACGCCACGGTTTGCAGCACGGGGCGGGGGCGGTGAAATACCCGCGACCACGGCGCATGCGTAGTAATCGCACACCGTGCCCATGGTTGCTACTAGGTTAGTGAACATCATTCTCACAGCTGTCTCCCAGTGGAAGGTCGGCATGCCCCACTGGACTAAAAGAGAGTATGTTGCCCACGCTTAATATCGAGTAACGAAATTTCCGAAGCAGCTCTAAAAGTGGACGTACACGGATAAGGAGCACGAAACCATGACGCCTCCGCGAGAATGATGTTGTAATTGTCCGTGCGCGCTGGATGATCTGCTGGAAAGACATCTCCCTTGGTCAAAAGAAAGCAGGCGAACCAAGTGAGGGCAATCGCGACGAGTATCTGCAACACAATGAATTTAATTGGCATTTGTCTTTTTTTTTAATCACATAAGCATGTACAGGAAGACGAAGACCCTTCCTGGTGGTGGTTGTGGTAAGAGCACCCCGATGTCGGCCTCAGAGGTGGGCTACGTCACGACGAACGCTCTGGGCGAATGAGCGTCCTGGGCCGACTTCTAAGGGGACTGTGCACACATATATCCGACATCGTCCGAGAAAATCCCCGGAAAAGCCTTCCTTCCACAGGAACCTTCTAGGGTGGGTGGGGTTGGGGGGGGGGGGGGGTGATGCCCAAATAGCTTGCCGTTGTATGCTTCCCTCCCTTTTTTCCCCTCCCTTCACACTTTTGCTTCTCTGCCAGGCGACCAGGGCGGGGGGGGGGGGGTTAGTTCCGAAACTGAATTGTCGCGCGTTATTAGGCTCGAAAAAAGCACATAGGAAGTACTTGATTTCGAGTGACAGAACCCGGGGTTTCTGAAAGCACCCTCCGACTTGACTATTTTCCTATCTTCTATCTGAATTAGTTAGAAATTAGCGGCAATAGCAGGGTGTCCTGAGTTGTGCGGGACGACCGCCAACGAAACCTCGTAGGTTTCATCTTTACTTTAAACAGTGGTTCATGTTATCTGTAACGCTCAGCGTAAGTGCATGGTACATATGTTTTGAAGGAATGTTTTCCTGGCATGCGACCTTATATGTTCGCACAGAGGAAGCGTAAATCTAGCTCGTGTGTTCATATGCTTAGAATGTTTAGATAAAAGGGATACTCACAGGGAAGATAGTAAGACATGTGATCACGTCATTCATCCTCTTCAGCAGAACATTGTCCGGGGATCCTTTTACTGGTCTAGCGAAGTGCGCGAAGGTTATTATCAACACCGCAGTCCTGAAAGGTAGCATACACAGGGTGTTCATTTTTATCAGATATTCTTTTTTTTTAGAAAAAAAGCTATGACAGTAGCATACATGTATGTGGTCTTTGCAGTTGAGTTACACGGTGAGGCAAGCATCATCTACGAGTGTGAGAATCTGGGATTGTTGGTAATCATTCATGATTACAAGCGGAAATCCTATACAGTGCAGTTTTTCTTTCTTTCTTTCTTTTTGTTTTTCACTTTCGGCAATTGGGTTTACTGACACGACAACACAGTATTTAAGGCCCTGCGATTGTCTGTTGTCAACAATACAAGTTAAAAGGCGAGAATATCTAATCTTGTACTTATCTAGAGCCCGGACTAGAGAACTGATGCATTTTATCAGAGTGGACTGGCGCATTTTCGGCTCGGCACTCGGCTTTCTCAAACAATAGTGCTCCCTGAACCTTAATCTTTTGAGAATTGTTTGTTTGTTTGTTTTTTCGAACAAAGGAACACAATGTGAGCAAGATTTTAAGTGCTTGTGTAGCTTGCTTTGAATATTATTTTGTTTGTTATGTTCGGCTAACCTGGTGTTTACGCAATGAGTGGTTATGCCAATGTACTCTTTATCGTTGTTTATATATATATATATATAGGGGAAGGTTGGGCGAGATGAGACAGAAATTGCGATTAAATATAGAATTTTAATTGTTCTTGTTAAACAAAAAACTAGCCATAGACACGTTCTCAGAGTTCTAGAGCTTCGATCTCTACATCAGAACGGACGTAGTCGGTTCTAAAAGAAACACAGAATAAGAAATTCAAAAATACAGAACGTCTCATCTTGCCCCAAACCTCGGGGCAAGATGAGACACGCCGTGGTAATGAACTATACAAATTAGTTTTTGCAATGCAAACACCTACAGAGCCCCCTTAAGCCCACCACCCACAAGATGTGCTGTAAAACCACACTGAACCCGGTGCTATTTCCCTCCACCATCCATTGCAAACAAGGCACCGCCAGTCGGATGTGTAGCTGGTCGCTCGCTTTTGAGTGCGCTTCCCCTTTGCTGGAAATATCCTAGGAAACAGAAAAAATTGCTGGAAAATCTTAGGCAATATGCACAAAAGGAATCTCTGAGGGACAAGCATAAAGCCACCTATTATCAGCTTCTAAATTACATTAAATTTAAATTGCATTACATTTAAATTCGATTAAGTTGTCGCGTCTTTCCCTGTGCATATCATCGGATGCATTAAAGTTTCAGTTAAACACCGGATAACCAAGAGTGCCCATATTTCGCATATATCTAGATGAATGAATAAAGGAATAAGATGTGAACTTACATTGACAGTATAAGCCTGCGACACGCTGCTGCACCGCTGACAAGAAAACAGACTACAGAAAATCGCGCCTTTTTTGCGGGAGCTTACATTCCCAGGCAGAAATAACCGATTCTTTTCTCTCTCTTGAACGCAAACGACAGTCCGGACAATTCTCACGTGCAATAAAGCGGACATGCAGAGCCACCTATGAGTAAAGTTTCAAGCGCATAGAGGAACACGTCTCTGAGACAGGCGGCGTCGAGCAAAAACTATCGCATCTTGCCCCGTGTCTCATCTTTCCCTACCTTACCCTCCATTAACGCGCACGTGCATTCAAAAATCCACCGCCGAATTTTGCCATGCAAAAGAGCTGCAACTTAAACCGCGACGTTCCGAAGCCCAGGGAGAACAGCGCCAGCACCCCCTAGATAGAGAAAGTCTGCTGACTCATCGCTGAGAGTTTAATACCGGACGATAATTTTCATTTCCGTTTCTGTTTCCGGTAATGGAGGACGGTGGTATGCGTTTCACTTTCCGTTATCCCTTCCATCTCCAATTTCGGTAATATACCGTTTCTGTTTCCGTTACAGTTACCGAAGGGTACCGTTACCCTTCCCTGATCTGAACGTGATTGAAAATATATGGGACATTATGAAATTGGTGAATGAGCAACAAGCGGGTGCCAATTCGGTCCAAGGACGCCGTATGGGAGGCTCTCTTGTTTCTACGTCAATATCGTACGCTTTTATTTGCCAGCGCCCGTCATCCCCAGACAAAATAAAAGGTAGACGAGAACGAAAAAGAGAAAAGAAACTGCAGAAGCAAACTGTTGTCGCTCTGTGTGATTCCTGTTATCTTCCAGCTCTGAATTGCGATAGGAATTTGCCTGGTGAAACGCTCCACATGCATGCCCTTGTGGGGTAATTGCTGCAAACTCCACGGTGGGTCGCTGCCTGTGTTATGCCCTGCGCCCCCTCAAAATGATTGGACCTGTCCGCTCCCGCCAACTTCCGGCCGCCGCTAGGGTGGCGCGGCGCGGAGAAAAACCCCGCTCGCGTGTTCCGTGGACTTTTGGCGCAAGCTGTAACTTGTGAGTAAGTGGGCTGGTTATGGGAGGTTATGGGCAGGTACAGGAACAGTGTATGCGTAGAAGTAAAGAGGAGGACAGTGCATATAGCGTGAGAAAGGATACCCCATCTGACCATCAAGGTCTTTCAGCTGGACTCTCGGTATGTCATCAAAAATAGCAGAACGCTATAAGGAACTGCTTACACGACGGCAAGAGGCCAGCAAGTGGCTGCAGGTATTGCTGCCCCGAAGTATGCAGTGACGCCCATAAGGGTTATTGTCGGCGTTAGCGTGAGTGGCGTGAGCCAACGCTGCATCATCCCGACGATTCCCATGGAACCTATGCAGATGGCGGACAGTGAACCAACAGCCAGAGTTCCTTGAATCTGTTGAAGTTCCCTCATTAGACGCGCTGTATCTTGATATGTACGAGGGGTGTTCAAGTCAAAGCGCGACTTCCCGTCTCCTGAGTGTACAAATGGCTCGCGCTACTTCTTTTTCGTCATTTTCACACGTGACAGGCCTCCGCGTTCACCACGTGGTGGTCCAACGTTTGTGCAAAACAGAAGACACATGCTGGACAAGATGGCCGACAACGAGGTGAGCGCGCACATCGAACAGCGAATTGTCAGTTTGTCGTGAATGAAGGCGTAAAGTCATCTGAAATTCACACAAGACTTCAGGCTCAGTATGGCCACGATACACTTAGCCGCTGGAAAGCGTTTGAGTGGTGCAAACGGTTCCGAGACGGCCGTACATCCGTGCAGGACTATCCCGGCCGGGGCGGCTCAGAGCCCAGTGTCAGAGTTCCTGAGAACGTCCAACTTGTGGAGCGCCTGATCCTCAAGGACCGACGAATAACATGTCTCGAACTGGCTCGAAAGACGGACCTTTCTGTGGGAACATTGAACACCATCATTCATGAACACGTCCAGTTTCGGAAAGTTAGTGCCCGTAGGGTCCCGGGGCAGCTCTCCGTGTTTGACCGGTAGAGAAGACTGAAAATCTCCTAAGAGCTAAGGTTCACTGAAGGACAGCCGTTCCTTGATCGGATCATCACGTGCGATGAAACGTGGATGCACCATTTCACTCCTGAGACTAAACGCGCATCAAAACAGTGGAAGCATCCGGGCTCGCCAGCTCGCAAGAAGTTTGAAGCACCCCGTCTGCGGGTAAGGTCATGGCCACGGTTTTCTGGGACAAGCCTGGCGTGGTTCATGTTGATCTTCTACCCAGTGGTACCACCATCAATAGTGCATATTACTACCAGGTTCTCAGGGATGTGCATAAGGAGCTGAAGCAAAAGGGCCGGGCCTCATCACCAAAGGAGTCCTCCTCCAGGACAATGCCCACCCGCATACCACGCGTCTCACGGCACGCACCTTACAGGAACTTGGCTGGGAGTTGCTGCCACATCCACCTTACAGTCCAGACCTCGCCCCCAGCGATTTCCATCTCTTCGGGCCACTGAAGGCGTTCCTTGGGGGCCGCCACTTCAGCTGCGACGACGAGGTCAAGAATGCGGTTCGATAATGGCTGCTACGCGCCAGTAAGGATTTCTACGCTGCTGGCATCCAAGGCTTCGTGAAACGCTGGGACAAGTGCATTAGTGCAGCTGGAGATTACGTTGAAAAATTTCACGCCTGTAAGTTCATTTTACTTTTGTGAAAAATCAAAAGTCTCGGTTTGACTTGAACACTCCTCGTATATTCCCTATAACGTCTACATGAGCCAACATTATTCACGTTGTATACGATACCTCAGTCATACGCGATTTCCAAAGTTCTTCCGTCGCGTTGGTTTGGTTCTCGGGGCAAGGCGCTAATTCGTATCTCTGACGGTACACGGTGTCTCCCAGCCGGACCACTGTCGACGTCTCCATAACGGGAAGTCTGAAATGGGTTGGGTTCAGGATCTTGAACGACCAGCCCTGGTGAAACAGCACTTGCCTTATGCCCAGATATAACTGTGCAATCGTTCCGAGTCCTGACATGAAAGTGGCCGTGCCAATTAAGCTTGCGACGGCAGCCTCATTGTCATCCAAACATAAAAGAGACGCGAGCATCTTGTGGGGAACGAGGAACACTGCCTGTGTGGTGATGTAGTGCTGAAAACGTTAGATAAAGTGAAGCCTGTGGTCACGGCAGAGTTATTTTTGTCTTTATTGCGTGGTAGTGCGCGCACTTCTCAATAATGTAGTATATTTCCGTCCCGGAATAACTCGTATTCTTCCAGCCAGCAAATTCCTAAGCAAATCTAGCATCGTACGGGACATGTTTTTATTAAAAGCACTCTATTCAGGACAAGACTCGCCGTACAGATCCTCTCGAACTAGCCCACACCTGTCACTTTGGGTCCTACCCCAACAGGAGGACAAAAAACTCTCATAAACATTCCACAAGTTCCTTTTCTGGAGTGTTCGGTGGTAATGATAATTTAGTTGTTATAATAGTTGTTTGGTAGTTATTAGGTTGTTGCTACTGTCTAATAACGAGCATATTTGTGACCGTTTCATTTAGCACACGCACACAAAATGATGAACAAATCAGGAGGGCGCAAGAACACAAAAGGAATACGGAACGGAGTGGACGACACGGGACTCAAACCAGCAATCAAATCAACCATCAACAATCAAACCAGCAATTGATTGCTGGTTTGAGTCCCGTGTCGTCCACTCCGTTCCGTGTTATTTCTGTGTTTTGTCCTTCCTCAGACTCGAGGAAATGTTGCCGCTCTCACACAAAATGATTCCGAACAGTATACGCTGTCCGTTAATAGTAGTAATGTAGATAGGGGAACAACGGAAGTGCCAGATGACTCGTAAAAGGCCCAGCCAGCTGATCTTTCGCACCATCGGCTCATGTGTGTAACCAAGTGTTCTCCTGTACACCGCGTTGTTCTACCTGTAAAGGCATTCAGGAATTCCTGGAGGTGCGTGGAACACTGCTTGTTCGCACTAAAATTAAATGTTTGGGGTGTTCTGACAGACAGCGAACGGACTCTGTGGCAAGGACACTGTGTTTCTTGCCTGCAGGCTGAGGAAGAACGTGAGCATGAAGATGGGCTGGTCCGTAATGTCGTAAAAGGCTGCTAGCTTCTTCTTGCGCTTGCGTTGTTCTTTGTCGAAACGCAGCATCGCCGGAAGCTTGGGTCGAAGTTTTCCCTGCAATGAGCCTTGGTATAGATTGCAACAAGATGGGAGTCAAGAGGAATACTAGTGGTTTCGCAGGAATGTTACAACGAAATGTTGCTGTTAATGTCTCGGTGCATTTCTGCCCTTCGAGAGGCCCTAGCCTCACTTACCGACTTTACTAACTTAGCGAACCCAAACAAATCTGAATCGAGATCGGTTTGACGTTATGCTGAATTCCTATTGTGTAAGCAGACCCTGTTGTGCGGAACATACACTTTGAACATACACCTTTCTTTCTTCGTTAGCAACTGAATAATATCAGCCCAACACTACCATCCTACGTAGGTTCATGCTGCTCACATGGCTCTGAAGACCTATGAGAGCAACAAGCCACAACCAACAAACAAAATTACCGGGAGATACAAGGGTGGAGGCGTACCAGAAAATGGAAACGATTCTTTGATGACGTTGGCATGCCGCTGTCCTAGGAAGGAAGGGTGCGATTAGAGATTCGCTGTTGCAGGAAGTAAGGATACACCTTGTTCGAACCACGGATTGCTAAACGTTATTGGAACAACCCGATTCGGGAGAACGCTAGGAGTGCCGAACCATGAAACGCCGTTTCGTCACAACATCGCGGTTAAAAGAGAATAACGCAAGTAACTCTATTGAACGCTTGTGTATCACTTTTGCTCTTGTATATAATATATTGCTCTAGATATTATTTCTATTAAATTCCAGACTCAACATGCTGAGCATATAAAATCCGATTAAATTAGACAACTCTTCCGGTAATTCAAGTGTGCGGGAATCCGTTTAGCTCAGCCCTGTTATAGGATGTATTGAAACGAAAATGAATAAGGCATCTCAAAACGGTTTTAAACTGACTAGAGCCATGGGGCGCCCTGGTGAAAATACGTAGTTTTCAGACAGAGAACACGTAGTCTTTGCAGTGTTTGTCGTTTCAGCTCCTGCAGGTATTATGGCTACGTGTTATGAAGTCATACTTCATCCATCAGATATATTTTGATCCAAATCCCGAGCCTTTCGAGCCTTTGATACCTGGGAACGCCGGCCAAGGTAGGTTTAGAGTAGACCATAAACTTTCCCCGCTTAATATAATAACCGCTAACGGCGCAACGAGAGAAACGTGCGGTTGCCTCCACAGAAATTGCGCGTTATTCTTATTATTTCCCCTGCGTTGAGTCTCATTCCCATCTCCATGCTTTGTACGTTGGGCGAATCTCTCCTCGCTGGATTTAAGTGCGTCGACGTTTATGGTGGGAAGTACATAGTACCAGGATACCAACGAAAAAGATCAAGTCAATTATGGTGTATAACGACGTTTTACGAATGGTATTCAACAAAGGCGACAAAGGACAAAAGACGTCTTACATCTTGAAGGCGTGGCGGTGTTTCTCTTTGAAAGTCGGTGACATCTGTTGAGGACGCCAAAACATCGAATCTGCCGTGCTGCACAGAAGCCAGTTTTCTGTTTTATGCAGCAACGTAGACTGTGAAGCTACGTGGTTTAGATAACCGAAACAGTTGTCCGGATACCTTACGCACTAACTATATGAAGATTTTTGTAAACGCTATTCCAACACTTACCATGTTGTAATATGCAGATTCTTCCAGAAAATGAGGCTAATCACGAGAACTGAATCTCGAGGTTGCCGTCACATTTTCTTCCTTTTTCCTTTCATTTGCGCTTTCCTTTTTCCTTTCATTTGGAGATACAAGATTTGAAGTATTTTCATGTACCTCGATGCACTCGAAGAAAAAAATGAGTAATTTTACTTCTTTTGGTAAACCGTCAACCCTTCTATATCGAGTGATATAAAATCTTGGGACATAGATAGGGCACACTAGGCTATTTGCAAAAGTTCCAGGGAGCAGCGCGCCATCTGATGGCATGCCGGGAAATGATGTGCAAAACGACAGCGACGGTGCATAATGTACTGGTGTACTGGTGCACAGTATACACCAGTACGACGACGACGACAACAATCGGAGACTATAGCAAATCGCTACCGTTTTGCACAGCATTTCCCGGCACGCCCTGCCAGGGCGCTCGCTGCTCCCTGCAAGTTTTTCAAATGGCCTATTTGCGAAGAAAGAATAACCGTTTCTTACTCTGTGTGGGTAGGAAACTATCAAGTTGGCTGAGTTATACCAGCCTTATGCCTTCAAATGGACCAAGAGCACATATTTAAGTGGACTGTTGCATTCGGAAGACCATCTGTGAAGTTCACTGCCAATTAGCAGTCCTTGGGAGTAAACGTCGAGGTTAGGGAACTAAAATGGGGAGTAAAAGCAGTCTAGAGGACTAGATGATGCAATTACTCTCCATTTTAGTCTCTCTCTTTCACTTTTTTTTTCTTACAGTGTGGGACGTAATATGGCATCCTTTCAATTTTCGTGGTGCTGTATTATTACAGTTTACGAAGACTGCGATCGATGATAAGGTACAGCCCCTGGAGCACGTCGATTTACTCCATCAATGCGCTGACGACGTGCCTTCTTTTGGATTTCAAGACAGAAAAAAGAATGCTAAGCATACAGCGTCAATCTGGTTGTCATGTGTGTCAAAGCAAGGACGTCGGAGAATGGAGCTCGAGAAACCTTCATAGCCTGAACAGTGGACTGCCAACGTCACATGCTTACTTAAAAACTGAGCGAAATCAGTTACGATGTGAGCCCGAAATGCTTACTAAATACAGCTTCCACTTTTGCAGCCTCGTAAATACATGTACATAAACTACGACTTTTCGTAACAAAGTGTCGCCCATTTTCTTTGTTGTTAGGCGTCGACAGAGAGCCGCAATCCCGCGGTTCTTCCAGCCCACTCGCGACACGCACGCGGAACACAGCCGCTTTTTAACACGCCCATCGCCAGTGTGCAGGTTTTCAAGCTGGAGTTTTTTGCAGCAAAGTAAACGTCTAACAAAATATGAATGAAATCAAAAGGGTCCTTTTCGGGAAACGATCACGTCCAATCCTTGCTTTGTTTTATTTTTTCTAAAGATACCAAAACTATTGCTCGATTCAGCAAACACCTGCGAACGCTACATGCACGATATATATACCAAATGAAAGAGCGTGAAAATCTGAGTGAATTGATCACAAGTATAGCAAAGAAGGGTATCTACAGCCAGAGAAATGACGCGCCGAATTTGGAACAAAAGTGTGCGCTAAAGCATGTTCGCTATTATTCGCCAAGCAGTTTTTATATCACAGACCGCTGAATTTGCGTATTTGCGCTTAGCCTGCTGGCCTGGGCGTATACTAAACCATAGGAAAAAATTCGCAAGAATGTCGTTTAAAACTCAAGAGACATGCGCGTGCAAAAACGGCAAAAGAGATCTTCATAACGAACCCCGAGACTGGGGAAATAACACACAATAAGTGAACAACTCAAATTCAGTGTCGAATTTTCTCTATTCTTTTTGCACAAAAGCTATTCGGTAGAAATCATTCCTTTCACCGGTGTTTATCATCATATACGGTAAGCCTCTAAATATTGCAAAAACAATTAAAATCGAGGTTGTCGTTGGGACCGTCCTGCTTGATCTGACGTGAAATCGGCATATACATGATGAAGAAGTGGTGGTGGTAGTGTTATTTACCTGTTGGACTTCCAGTTAAGCGGTGCGGTACTCCTGCGTCCTGGGCCAACTTAGTAGGGAACTGTGGCGACATTTTCTTCACAGCGGTTCAGAAAAAGTCACAGAGACTTCCCGGCACTGTCGGAACGAGGATGATTCGCACATCTGACTCGCCTCCCAGCCTCGGCATACGTATCATAAAGAGCTATACCATCTGAGCCCTGCTGGACTAAGACGCTGGCTCGTTACATTACAACGAGATAGCTTCTAATCTGACCTGCGAATCCGAGCATCATACTAGTGGAACTTAGATATTCACCTAAACTAGGAGGAAGAGTTGGGCAGGTAGCCTTGAGAGTGAAAGCCTTCGTTTATTCTGATTGTTCAAGCAAAAGTGTATGCACGACCGGTTTTGCCATTCCTGTTCAACCATCCATGTACCAGAGCGGGTAGGGCTGTGTGAATGGCGGTACGTATAATGGGTTTCATTGAAGTGATGAAACACGTGAAAACTAACAGAAGCCACGGAAATGCTTCACGTCAGGCGACGCCTTGATGTTCCAAAACAAGGGGCAAGTATCGTATATTGATCAGTGTTTGTCGAGAATGCAACCAAAGAAGATGTTTCGTCAGATGAATTCATGTTTAATTCTAGAGCTTTTTACACTGCAACATTGTACCTGCCAGGTGAAACAGTTTCGCACATAAAAACAAAGAAAACAACATCGGCATTTTCTATTAGCAACACACGAAGCATTCCATGAAAAGTATCGACTTGTGACTTGTTTGCAGGCTGAAGTTTCCGCCATTCTACCGCCATCCCCTTTTGACCGTTGATTATTATTTTATTTTTCTATCCTTTAAATTTATCTATCGGTTGAGCATCAATGCCAATGTAAATGCGATAGATGCCTAGCACAGCGATAGAAATAGAATTCGTTTTAACCTACACAATTATTCGATATCGAATCCGCTATGGCAGATGCAGCATGATGTAGGCGATTTGCCGGGATGTCCGGCTTTTCATATCCAATACGCATGGGGTGCCACCGGTATGATTACGAATCGTGGGGATCCTATAAACAATCCAATGAGCAAGATGAAGAAGAGAGTGTGTGTCTGAGCGAGAGAAACGCCGTTCTGACGGCAGGGTTGCTTACCGTGATGTACACTAAATGGGAAACGGAGATGGCTGTGTTCCGCCTTAATTGCACAAGCAAGGCACTGCATATTTGTATATCGTTTTCGCAATTAGCCCTCTCCTACGTTTCACCTATTATGCGACTTCACTGCCTTGCAGCGTTCGTGGCGAGGCGTTGAGGGAGAAAGAGTGAAAGCAACCGCCATGCATGTTACAGTCGGTCTCTCTCTAGTTTATTATAGGACATCTGCGTTGCAAACAAGCATGTCAGCGAATGACGTCGCACTAACGCATACAGCACGTCAGTCGGTACTTTCCAGCATGCGACAACTCAGACAATCCCATTGGTCAGTCCCCAGCCGGTCTTGTGTTTGACGAACGCAAATAAGGTTAGTTTTGATTTCTTTGGCAGCTTTTCTAACAACGATGAACGCGTTCCATCTATAGCTCTGCGCAGCTTCGTGAAGAAAACACATTCTTCCTTTGGTGACTCCGACCACACCAAGTGTATCCGAGTTCTGAGCAAATAGTTCAGCTTTGGCGAAATTAACCTCTCGTCTAAGGCGCCCAGCTTCAGCAGAATGATGGCGTCCCTATTCTCCTCGAGCAACGTGTACTGCGCCAGGTCCGTTTCGAACCGGCACCACGGGCTCTGAAGGAAACTGTTCGAAAGAACTAAGACGATTTTTCGACTGTGCTTGATGCTGTCTAAAATGCATTCGCTGATGTTCTTTCCAGCAACAAAATCTCTGTCGTAAACGCAGAGCTTGAGATTTCCAATGGCGCTGCTTTCCAAGTGTGGCAACAGGACGTTGAATACCCAGGCAGTGTCGTTGTTGCTGTAGGATACAAAGGCGTCATATAAGTATGTCTTCTTAGCTGTCATCGAAACTGATGGTGGGTTTTTCAGCCAGGACTTAAACCTTCGTTTGTAGATGAGACCTCCAACTAGAAGTGCAGCAAAGACTAGAAGTAGCAAACCAACACACGCAATAATGATGATAACGCTTGGTTGGCAAAGCTTTAGCAGCGACGCTTCCGTAGACATAATGTATCTAAGACTAAACTGGCGTGGCGTTGAACATCTATACAGTTCTGCATACGCCAGCGTATGCACTGTGACGTTCGTGTTCCTGAGCCAAGACAGGAACGGGCGGAGATTACAGCTGCATCGGTAGGGGTTCATGGAGAGGTCGAGCCAGGACAGCGAAGACAAACTGTTCAAGGCATCGGTGCTAAACGCCTGGAACTCATTGAAGGAGAGGTCCAGGACGCGGAGACTAGGAGACGACTCATTTTTAACAGTCCAATCCTCCAGTTTGTTGAGACTCAAGTCAAGGTGCTCTAAGAGAGGATTGTTGCCGAAAGTCGCGGCAGCTATTGCACTGATGCTGTTATTCGAAATGTCCAACGCCGTTAGGCCTGGCATATCTCCCAGCGCGATGGATGTATGTATGTCCGTAAGTTCAGTTTGCGAGAGTAGAAGGGTATGAAGATGGTACATGCTATGAAGGACTACGCGAGCAGAACCTGTGCTGGTGCTGAAGATAGGGTTCTCGCTGAGATCAAGGTACCGAAGGCTCTTCAAAGGACTAAAAACTCCTTCAGGAAGACTGTCGATTGAACACTTTTTAATGTTGAGGTACTCCAACTTTTTGAGGCCTCGGAATGTGTTTGCGGTGAACGATGGCAGGGCTCTGTAACGCATTAGAAGTTCCCTCAAGTTGGTCATTTTACCAAGTATGCCTTCTCCAAGGTCAAGCTGTATCAATCCTCTGTCATAGCCGCTGAGGTCCAGTACTTTCAAGCGAGGTATAAGCACTCCCAAGGGAACTACAGGAAATTGGTTGCGGTCGAAAGCAAGCCCTTCTAAGTTGGGCAAATTGTCGAAAGCGTCGGGTCTGAAAACTTTGATCTTCGTAGCTGGCATCAGTAAGTACTTAACCTTGCTCATCAACGGAAAGTCCTTCTTAGAAATCACGCCTCGTGTGCTTCTGGTTATGATAACCACCTCTGCACTTGTTTGAGCAACTGCACGAAGCACATCATATGGCATGCCCTTGTAGAACTCAGTCTGTGATATATCAATTATCTTGAACGTCTCTTGAGTAATGTTGGAGATGGCATCCTGTAGGTTTTGCTGAGACATGTTGAGGTTGTCGCGGAAATAGACTCCTTCCAGATACTTGAAGTACCTGAAAGCTTTGGGATGCACATATGTAAGATTATCACACAGGTGTAGTTGCACGTGTTTTATTGTTGAGTTAGCTAAAGGCGCAAAGTCCGTTTCCGTTATCCTCCAGATAGGCGTGCTTCCGAGGTTAAGAATCTCCAGGTTTGGCACGAACCGAGGAACGATGGCTCGGATAATTGACGCAATTTCGGTGATCCTGGTTCGGAACAAAATGAGCTCTTTAAGGTTTACCAGCCCTGCGAATGACTCACTGTACAAGAACCTGATTGGGTTATCCGTCAGGCTGAGGAACGTGACGTTGCTGAGGTCTTGAAACGCATGCGACTCGACAGTGGTGATCTTATTTTGAATTATCTCAACTTTGGTTATGTGCTCGGTGGGGCTGTAACTGGTGAAGGATCTGGGCGTGAGGTACGTTATCGAAGTGTGGTACACCGCGATGGCCAACGGTGGTCCCCCGAGGATGTTGGTGTTGACTTTAGGGACCCGCGTGCACTTGTGTCCCGAGATGACCAGGCCGCCATCTCCGTGATGCGAGACGCTGCAGTTGGTGATGAGTCTGGTGGAAAGGGCAGGTCCTACACCCATGCTGAGAGTGACTGTGTACTGCGGTGGGAGGTATATCTCGTCTACACGGTGGACCCAATTCCGAGAAGGCATTTTGACCTTGAAACTTGCAGAGGCTGAACCGATCGCCAGCAATATAGGTAGCCACCACAACTCGTGCGAAGGCAGCAACGCCTGTGGCATCGCACTGAATCGTTCATTTATTTACCTGGAGGAAGGAGTAAACAGGTAGTTGTT
This sequence comes from Ornithodoros turicata, assembly GCF_037126465.1. Classification (NCBI taxonomy): domain Eukaryota; kingdom Metazoa; phylum Arthropoda; class Arachnida; order Ixodida; family Argasidae; genus Ornithodoros; species Ornithodoros turicata. The sequence goes on from NC_088205.1 coordinate 68,607,890, forward strand.
TAGTTCTTGAAGCAATACTAGATTGCAAGACAAGATGTAGACACAGTTACATTGCTCCAATGACAAAAGACTCTCGACAGTGACACAGTTGCTGTTCCGTTTCAGTCGAACAGTCTGCCTGCATATACTGGCATACTTCAAGATCCAACACTCAAATAATTCATGCCTCAGTAACTGTGCCACTTTAGTTCAGAATGGGTAACTATGTAATCACAAGTCTAGTTTAAGATGAATCCTTTGAAATGAAACCTTTTCGACTTGATCAGATTAAGAAGCAAGAACAAAGTGACATCATTGTCGACATAACTACAAATGCAACTATACCCGTGTTCAACCTAAGAATACCACGTTTGAGACTTGCCCTATGCGCTAGCCTCATCACTACGTCGAAACTATACGGAGCCCCCAACGTGGCACCTGGTGACAGGTCTTACAGGTCTTACCTGGGTCTTACAGTTCGTGCGGTTCTTAGATTCTATAGGGGGGTACATAGTCCTGTGATGGGCAAAGTACCTCAAAATTATACTTGAAGTAAAGTACCAAGTGCCTAGCACCAGTTGTACTTTAAGTACAACTGGTACAGAAGTACTGGTACAGTAGTACAGTACAGTACAGTAGTACTGGTATAGTACAAAGTACCAGTGTCGGCCACTCACTACTTCTACAGTAGTTTAACTATAATTACTAACTACTTTGCGATGGAGTAGTTTAACTAGTAGTTCAACTACTTTTCAGGGGAGCAGTTAAAACTACTTCTTTAACTACTGCAATGTAGTTTAGCTACATCTATAACTACTTAACGTTGTCCATCAACACCAATCCCTTGTAGTGTTCTTGGACACCTAAATATGAATCACAAGCAATGATAAACTTTGGCTCAAGCCATTGCTACGTCAAATACAACGCTTGCGGCGGGATTCTTTCTGTGCCTACATGATAAACTAAGTTGCAGAATTATTTCACAGCAAACGAAGCTTCACTAGACAAGCATTAAAAGTAAAGATTTAGTACACATGCACGACACAATTGGTCTGCACCTCCGTTCTCATCAAACAAGTAGCTCAAGGTAAAGGTCGGAAGTAGTTGGGGCCTTCAGTAACCTAACTACCGTAGTAAACTACTTAAAATAGTAGTTTAAGTAGTAGTTGCCACTACACTTCTGCAAGTAGTTGAGAACTACTTTTTAACAACAATCAGGTAGTTTAACTAGTAGTTTAACTACATGTAGTTAACTACTGGCCGTCACTGCAAAGTATCATACCACAAATGTACTTCAAGTAAAGTACAAAGTTCTTTGCAAAGTCCTTTAAAGTACTCATCAAGTACATTAGTATTAGTATTACGTATCACTGCACGTTTCAACACTTGGTAGTGATAAAACGTGAGGTAATTATGTTTCGACTGTTATCTCTAGAAAGCTTTCAGCTAGCACCTTTGCCAAGTAGTAGAAAACATGGATAGTTTACACCTGACTCATTAATATGAACTGAAAGAAATGATTTTGGGACCAAGTTTTGCGTTTGTATTGCCGATTGGGTACTTGAATACGTGACAGGAAAGTAGCAACGAGAAGGGTACCAATTACACAAAAGTACTGAGAAATGTACTAAAGTACAAGTACTGAGAAATGTACCTAAAGTAGTACTTGAGTACTTGGTAGTTTAAGTACTTCCGATTACTGGTACATACACACCTGGTGCACCACTTGAAATCTCACTGCGACGTCGCCCTCTTCGGGAATGATAGACGGCTACAGAGAACTCCGCCCGTCTTAAGTACACCATTAATCAGTGTATGCGTTACTCACCTACGTCACTCTATCACCCGTAGTCCGAATGGAAGAAGCTCTTCATCGAAAACGAGGAAAAGACCCTCCACTCGCTTGCTGAAGAGGCGCCTCGACAGCATTCCACTTTCCCGGAGCCGCTCCTAAGGTGCACACCCAGTCTGCTATGACGACGCTGTCACTTCAAAGAATCCTGCAACAAAAACGAGCATATCTAAGAAACACGAAGCAAACACGCAAGTTTTTATTATGATCATTCTTTACACGAGATCACATGCCGTGTCGTGAAAGATGCTTCCACCAGGGTATGGCAAAAAAACAACAAGAAAGACAAACGAAGTGGAAGACGTAAGCGTAACCTTCATGTCTCGTATTCATCTCAAGTACGGGTACCGAAGGCTGAATATGATTTACTTAGTGCCGGGACCAAACTGTTTGCCTTACAGAACACGGTGGTTTTCTGATTGCATGTGTCTGGCGTAATAGCGAAGGGGAGCTCCGAGCGTTTTTCCAGGTATTGTCTCTGCGGCATGTTGCTTAGCTGGCCATCAAAGTCATTGACGGTAGCAGTGAAATCATTTTCCCGACACGCATATCTGCCCGTTGAGGTCTAAACCTGACCGCTCAGTGACATACAAGGGAGAGAGAAAAAACTATCTATGAAGACCGCGAACATCATCTGATAGGCGACCGCGACCTGTTCGGCTGAAACAATGTGTTGAATTCACAACGTAGCACTGATTATGTAAGAACATAGAATCATACCAACTGAATGCTCGCTCTGTGACAACTTCTATGACTTTGTGTTCGCGCGGTACCTGACATTATGAACCAGTGAATGTTTCTCTGTGCCTAACGTTTGCCCCTTTCCTTTCCCCCGCTTCCTTTATGCTTTCTCCTGCTTCATCCACTCTATCTCTTTCCTGTTTGTTTGTTCTTTTTCTGTTGTTTTTTTTTTTTTCGCCCACAAACGCGTTTTGGAGTACTCCGTTCTCACTGGGTCAGGAGCAGCATCTCGATATTTTTCTTTCTTTTCCAATTCCAATTCATTCCAGTGTTGTAAAACTGTGTTCGGCCAAAAACGGGTCTGCAGCGGGACCGCTGCGACACGGAGTGACAAGTGGCTGTCATGACGCACCCAGGAGAAGGGGGGCACGGAACTCCAGTTTCCCTGGAAGTAGAGGGGAAACTGTCTCCCTTTTTTTCCTGTGTCTTAACTGCGTTTCTTGTTTTACTTGTTCGAACTTGGAGGTCCTTGGACCCCAGGAAAAGGCATTAGTTTTTCAGTCGCAAAATAAACCTCGCTGAGCAAAGACGTCTTTGTGCTACGTGTCTTCTTATCGGTCCTCTTTTACCGGGCCAACGACAGCTTCACGGTGTCATCCATATATTGTGTAACGAGTGGGATATCGCAAGATATTATTCCACTACACCAGAGCTGTACCAAGTATCAAAATCCTTAAAGTGTACGACGCAATGCTTTCATAACCCTATGTGCTAACTAAGTTACTTAGGCTGTGGTGCTGGTGGTGGTGCTGGTGGAAGGACTCGCCGTTGTCGGCCTCACACAAAGATAGGCAACGTCACGACTGCCGCCCTGGGGGAATGTGCGTCCTGGGCCGACTTCTAAGGGAACTGTGCCGACATATGTCTGAAAACGTCTGAGGGAAAACCCAGGAAAAACTTCGGAAGTTACTTAGGAGAGCGATAGGAAGCACGCGCTTCTCCAACCCTGCAATACATGATACCAGGTCAAAGTCAGCAAGGTTTGCCAAACTCGATTACGACACTCAATTCCTTTGTAGTCGTACAATTGCGTGCCCAATTCACGCTATGCTTGTTCTACGTCTGGAAGGTCCAGCAACACTTTTCCAGGCACATGCCTTCCGCAGGTGACAGCCACGCTGGTACATTCATACGTGACGCACGTTCTAAAAATAAACTGTCATGTTGTGTAACGCACTGTGCAGCAGACAATATAGAAAGAAATTGTCAACTGACTGATAGATACTTCAAATGGGTGATTGCCGAACTGGTATCTTGAAATAAGCACGACCTCAGTAGCTTATAGGACCAAAGCAAACATTCGTAACATCCGATCGTTATAATATCCGTACGTTCATAATATCTGATTATATAATGAACGAGAGCGAGCACTTGTCTTGGCGTCCGCGCGCTTCTTCCATTTGAAACCGATATTAGGAACATTGTCCGTTCTCCTGGAGGGCAGTAGAGGAAGGGGGGGGGGGGGGGGAATGTTTATTAAGAAAAAAGAAAGGAAAGGTTAGCCAGGCAAAGAGCCGGCTTGCTATTCCAAACAAAGGAAAAAGGGAAAAAGGAATGAAAGGAAAAGGAAATAAAGAAGAAACGAGACACTAGAACAACGTCACATGCAGTTCACGAGTACTGAGACTCGGAGAACACTGAGGAGAGCGGCAGTGACAGCCCACTGGTTGGGGTGCAGGTAGAGGAACGGTCAAGAACAGTCTCTGTTCGAAATACTGGCCGCTCCCAACACAAGACTTTTGCTTGGATCTACCTTCACCAAATCATTGGACTTTCTACTTTTATAAGTGCGCTTTAATATACGCATTGATATCAATAGACTAGTCTCTAGCTCTTGGGCACGGAATAAAACGGATTATATATGTATATTATATAATATTATTGTATATAATAGGATTATCATTATTAGTATTATGATAGCTATTTCAGCCAAGTTACGATACCTTGTTATCGTACCAAGTGTCTCCAAATAAATCGACGACTTCCAAAATTTAAGAAACCCGTTGTCATAAGTTTGACAGCTCACCTAACCCAACCTCATAGCACAAAATAAAAAATAAAAAAAAGGTAGTGCGAAGGTCACGTATGCAGCAGCTTTCGTAGAAATCCAGTGCGATATCTCGAAGAAAATACGCTGCGGAAATACACTCGACAACAGATGACCCACGGACCTTTTCTTACGTGATCTTGAAATACCTAGTCGCAATTTTCCCCTCTCTTCTCGCCCATGCCGTTGCAAGCGTTTCCCAACCACGTGTCTGGGAATTACGTCTGTCGATGTCGAAGCTCATGACGATTGGGTCATTGCTTTGCAAGTGACATAAAAAACTGTACGTCGGTTTGACTCCTCCAGCGTATTCAAAGCGCATGCGAGGGTGTTTAATTGCATGTTACTTGACAATTCCTTACATTCCAAGGGCAGACCTTAGCAGATGTCTTTCACGCCTTCACACCTGATCACACCTTTCTGCCCCTAATATTCGACTACCTATGATTAAGCTACGCTCTTTATGCTTTCAGAAATTCGCCATGTCAAAAACTTTTTTCTCAAAAACTCTCAAGAACATTTCGCCAGGTCAACAGTTTCGACTTTCAGCACAATGAGGACCTATGTACTGCCACGCTATGTAAGGTCATCCACAGGGATGCTTTCAGTTTTTCTTCATTTCGAATGCGTGGAGACTAGAAAGTCGTCGTGTCTCCCAGGTGAAAAATGGCTGAAATCCCAAGTGGAAAGAATTTCCATTTACGTACAAAGTGGTTCAAAGTGATTTCAAGTGGAAATCCTTTCATAGCCACTTGGGATTGCAGACATTTTTCACGTGCGTAAGAGAACACTGTTCTTGCTGTCGATGACATATCCCATTACACAAATCTCAAACACATTTACAATATCATTCAGTACACGGTACCACAACCGTTAGCTATCAAATCGCCAGTGGAAAACGCCTGTCCCTCTGGTGCGCTAAAATTGCAAGAATATCTCATGAAAACGCTATTTCAAATAGTGACAATGACTCAAAAGTCAGACTCACCACATCTAATGTCGTCCACATACTCCAACACGAGCACTACACGCACAACAGCACATCACACTGTCACACTACAATAATCACAACACTACATTACACTGTTACGCTACAGGCGCACACAGCACAGCAGTGCGAGCACAGCAGCGCGAACCTTCCCTGTGAATCTCGAAACCCACAATCGCTCACCGTGTTATGCGCTGCCTCGGACGCCCTGGTCAGCCTCCGTCAAAATACGTCCGCCTGAGTTACTGCAGAGGAGAAATGGTACATATCCAGGGAAGAACAGGCACACTGCTGCGGACAGAACAGGATGCCGTGTTGGTTGATGGCAGGTGAGTGGCGCAGCCAATAGACGGCACGTGAGGTATGCCCGCGGCGACGGCGAGGAGAACGCACTACGTACGCCTTTGGAGGCTTCCCGACGGATCGGTCCCGGAAGGGAATTCCCCCGGAATAACTTGCGTCATAAGAAACGGCTAAGCAACGCCGTATAACTGATCTTTTGTTGTCGTCACTCATTTAGTGTGCGTTATTGTCAGGGCCGCTGATGACATCTTTCGGATATCTTTCGGAGTGTCCAAAAAGGGGGCTTAGAAAGCGGTCACATCGGTTGATTTTAGAACTGAAGCTTGTGAAAAGGCTGCGGAAAGGATACGAGAGGTGTGTAAGTATTGTGGAACTGTACTTATTTTGAAAATAAAGAGCAACAGCAAGCTAGAACCTGGTATCTGTGGGGTAAGCGACGTTAGGTTTGATACCAATTTCTCCTCATTCTGATGTCCGGTATACTGTGTCAAATGCGGGGGTGCATCACAATCATGCCCATACTTTGCGTTGTGCGCGTGGCTTTCTGCATGTGCTACTTCAAAGGTCTTTATAGTCTCCCATTTGATATCTGATGCTACACCCAAAATTATCATAAATCTTTTGGATGGAAGTCTCCTCAAGCTCTCTCGTCACCGTCAACGTAAAAGTCACCAGCAGTTGAACAGGATATGCGTGCAGTAGATATTACTGAACAATCGGCTATACGTGAACAAATCTATTTCCATAGTAATTTAGCAAGATTTCCATGTTTCATAATGAGATTGTAGCAAGATTTGCTGCGACGTATGCATGCGGTGGCAAGTTCCACACCACCGGGTTTGAAGCGAATGCAGTGCAAAGTATGCAAAGAAAGGACTGGTTTTCAAGGTTATATAGCAGCAGAACATTTTTATTGCACATTGCGCTAAGGCTAGCGCTTGCGTGTATAATATGTAGTTGGAGTAGATTTACATGTAAGGTAGCACTTGTGTTTATCAGTTATATTGACAGTGATTACGACTTCATTCTAAATTCAATTGCAATCTTCCTTAATTCTCCTTTTTCAAATTATCGCTGTTCGCGCACCCGTATGACTACAATGACGTCTGTATATGCTACACTGTTCTAATACGTCTCATTAAATTACCGATTAAACAACAACATATTCCTAGACAATCCTTTTAGTCGTGCTTGGTAATATTATGTCTGCAATTTTTGGTTGATGTTGCTGTTGTTGTTTCAATTTTGTTTTCAGAAATTTATTGAACGTCAACATTAGTACACTATTAGACTATTTAGAATTCATTACGATAAGAAATCCACACGCAACTACGTACATATGATTGCACTTTTTGGTTATGTTGCTGTTTCACTTTAGTGCAAGCACTTGGCTGGAACGTGATCGTACGTATTTTCAGCATATTCTTCTTCACAAATGGCCACCCTCCAGTATTTTATGAATTAAACCTTAATATCTTGCTGTATAAACCCTAGAGGTTGAGGTGACGGGTAATTACCAGGTGCTACTATATAAGATGAGATAGATTACTTTAATTTGCCTCAACAGAATGGTGCTCACGAAAGAAAAGAAAAAAGAAAGAAAAACATGTGGTCATGCACTTGAGTCAATTACTAATCAATATATTGCGCTGTCTTTCATTTCACCGTTATCACACAACAAATACTGCACGACGTATCTAACACCTGAGACGGACAGAAGGTCGTAGGCGGCGACAGAAGGGAGGCTGAGAGGATTTTTTCTTTTGGGGTAAGTAATTTGGGTCTAAGTAGAGAATTGGAATATTTCAACTTTACTCTGTATACTACTACTCCATAAATCATTGAACCGTGTTTTCCCTCTGAGCCATCTCTGGCACTGTGCCACATCTCTTTTTTCTCCTGCATTGGGTCAACGCGACGACAGTTAGTTTCCGCGTTAGTCTTTCTATCTCTGACAGCTAGGAGACCCTTTGAAGTGAGCAACATTTCTCTACATACATAGTTGCTCGCCCAGTGTTTATTATTTCCCTAAAATGTAGGGCGATACTCGAGTATATTTGTGCTCATTGCGGTACAGTCGATGTACTACTCTCGAGTGTCACTAATTATTTTACGGGCTCTCCGAGACGACATTCGAAACAAATGTGGAAGTTGGACTGACTCATTTACGAACAAACGCCAAAGGATACAATGGACTAGATCCCCCCCCCCCCTTTCCTTGTTGGTAAGATTTAAATTGTGCAAACGTTTCAGACGGTAGCAAACCCTCTGAGATACCGAGATGACTAAGAGAACAGGTGCAGCTCGCATTTAATTCTGGACTATATGAATAGGAACATAAAAAGGCGGAGACGTATATACCTGTATACCTCTTGTCGGATGACGAATGCCACGACTTCCTGCGATTAGTTCGGGATCTCGTCGGACCGTGGCTTCTTTGTTCTTTTACTTCTCTTGACATTTCTTCGTATTCCCGTTATCTCTGGCCACAGGGATGGAAAAACTTAACCAACAAGATTTTCCTCGCGTGGTTGCGTGTAGTGAGTGCTCCCTGTACAAGACCGATGCAGTACAGGTAATGTTCTTCAACCGTTCCACTATACTTGATTGGTACCGACTGGACGCGCAGTAGGTACTTTTTTTTTAACATACATATATGCAGCTTTCCCATCTGTACTATAGTAGAAATCTTAGGAAAGCTTTACTTACCTACTATTACGACTTCATTCATATATTTTCCTCGCGGTTCGTTTCCTTTATGTGATGCTTTATCAGCATTATGGCTGTCGATCACAGGCTTGGAAACTACATCACCTACTACACACCAGTGGGCGGATCCAGGAGAGGGAGCGGTGCCCCCCCCCCCCCCAAACATCAGTTTATACATTGCTCACCCCTCCCCCACTACGCGCTCCGACAAAGAACCCCCCTTCCCCACCACCACCACCACCACCACCACCAACCAAAGGGTCTGGATCCGCCCCTGCTACACACACACTGTCGAAGAATATTTTTCGTGTCTGTAAAAGAGTTAAGAAACGGGCCTTGTGATGTCGCGCCTCTCGCGTGGTCGGATTTGCAGCGTTACTTTTTTGACAATATTGTCGTAACAAAAGCTTGTGGTTTTGCGTTCTCCAGTCAGTTCTCCAGCCGTTGCATACCAACGACGCGGTCCTCCGGTGCCCTCCAAAATGGATGAAGCGTGCGAACGTCAGAGCAGAGAGAAAAGGGAGACAGAGAGGTTATTTTTCTCTTGCTACATTCATGGACATCGGCACGTGGAAGCGACGGCCTTCAACTGTGCGCCGAGTCGACCGCCGTCTTCGTCCTCGTGAGCCGTACAGATTCCGACACAAAGTTTGCGGAACACTGGAGTGGAGAAAAATCTTTGTCGTAGCGACACCCCTGCAGAAAACGGAATCAGATATTATACCCCGGTCACATAGGACTTATTTACTACTACTTTCAACGAGTGCATTCTAAAAACAGAGCTTCACCGCATAGCACGCTGTGCGCCAACCATTGCAACGAATGATAGGGTTATCGCTTCTGATTCGAAGAGAGAGGAGGGCGTACGCCTTTTTGTGGCAATTTGGATATATGGTAACTGCCACAAAAAGGCCTCCCCGTCTCCTCGAATCGAAAGCGATAACCATATCGTTCGCGACAATGATTGGCGCACTGCGTGGTATGTGGTGAAGTTCTGTGTTTAGAGTGTAACATGTGCGTTTAGTGTTATTCGTGTGCTGTCACACGGCATCTTTTATCCGCAGAAAGTGCGCTAATAATTTACTTCTCGAACCTAACTTCACTTCGGCGGGTCGCGTGCATTAGAGCACTGCACGGGCTCAAGCTTACCCGAAACCTGAGCCCGACCCGGCCGGGTAAAGCTTCCTTTTTGCGGGCCTGCGCTGGGCTAGGGGCACGGGCCCGTACATTGCCGGGCCTAGGTCGGTCTCGAGCCTATGTTACCCCTCTGTTACGTAGCCACGGTCAAATTTTACAGCCTGATACACTGGGCCTGGCCGGGTATCCTATAAATTTCTTGGGCTCGCGCCGGACATGGGCCGAGAAACTTGGGATTCTTTGTGCTTGGGCCGGGCCCAGCCTAGGTATGCAGTCGTCGCGCCAGGCCAGGGCGGGTAAATCAAGAGAAAGGCGGGCCCGGGTTGGGCCTGCGCCTAAAAATCGTGTGTGTGTGTGGAAAATCGTGTAAAAAAAGTGTGCATTGCCTCGGCAGCAGGCGTTGAGGGACACGTAAAAATATTGAGGAAAAGCGAAAGGCCTTGGCAATCAAAATATTTTTAAACGGGTATTTTCAACAGCGTGCTTGTTTAATTTAAGTACGGTGTAACATTGTGGCGAAAGAAAATGTAATTACTCTCGTTAACAGGCCGTGAAAACTTCTCACGCTGGCGATCTTGCCGCGGCCATATTTATCGTGTCACGTATTTGAGGCCAGTTTGGTTAATACTGGAAGAAGATTTGCGGGAAGTGTTTATGAATAAAAGAAAAACCTTCTTATGACAGAATTGTGGCGCATGCCTAAAAATTTTGCTACCGTTCATTCGCATGTATCGTCATTGCCATCATAGACTACTGACACTTAAGTCGTGTAGCAAGAATGTAGTGTGAAAGAGACATTCGCTTTGGACGAGTACACTTCACGAAAATGACACGAAGTTAGCCCGTGTGACAGACAGACAACTGGGTATTCCATGCACTTCTCAGTAACGGTGTCCACTCCAGTTCGCTGCTAGGGTATTGCTATGAACAAGAAATACGTCGCCACCGCATTTAGGTTTCTCTCATGGTTTTATTATAAAAATTTTGTAAATGATTAAAAATTTCAGGTTAAAGTTTCCCGTCAACTATTTTTATCATGAACGAGTTAATCACAGTGTTGTACATGCCGGCGCTACTAGCAGCGCACTCGCTGTATTTTGACTTGGCAACGGAAACGCATTCCCGCTACAAATTCGGTAGCGGCGACCGCTTTTTTCGTTACCACTTCTTCCGATAAAATGGGAAGTGTAGGACAGAGAGAGATGGAGAGGGCGAGAAAAAGAAAAGCAAAACATCGACGAAAGTTGATTTTTCTTCGTCATCATCAAATGAGGTTGTTGTTTGTTGTTTCTTCTTCCTCTTTTGTTAAATATTACTAATGGCACGGCACGTGCTATTACGTGTTATTCCTCTTTAGTTGACTTGTTATTCAGACGCACGCGTCTGTCCCTGTGGCTCTCTAGACGAGATTTAGTACGCGCAGGGTCCCATCACCATCCGTAGAAACGCGCGAGACGCGCTCCCAGCTTTCGCCTCCTCTGCGGGTCTGTCGCGAACGCTTTCCTTCTCTCACCCTCCCTTCTTATTATTTTCTTTCTCCCTGCGTTTCCGATTTTTCATTTCTTTTAATTTCTGACCCTCTCTATCTCTTTTACTCCCCCTTTTCCCCTTCCCCTTTCACAAAGGAGTGAAACTTGCGGCCTTGTCTGAGCAGGCAGAATTCACTCCTCTTGCATCATGAACATCGTACCACCACCACATGTCTGGTGATTCTCTTCGATTTCAATTACTCTCGTAGAGTATGAGTAAAAAGTACCGAATTCTCTGTTTCTAACATCTCAGAATCTGTCCAACTGAATTTTTTGGCGTTAATACCCGTATACTGGTCAGTATTTTTCTTAGTTTACGCCTATGGAACACATTACTGTTCGGTTGTATACGAGGAATTTTTCGGTGTCCTGGCATGGTGATAGGTTGATCTTTCAAAATATGTTAATTACATTTACTGCGTTTACTAAGAGCTACGTTCTGAGAGTCAACATCTAGCCACAGGGATGTAAGGTAGGCCAAGTCACCACGTCAGCGTAACCGCGGTAAGATAACTGAAACACGCGCAACTAACAACCAGCAATCTTAACGCTTATTCCAGTATTCCCCGTTTATCATATATCTTTTTCCATTCTTTCCTGGAGGTGCACTTTCTCGGTGATTTCTCTCAAGACTTTCTGGGCACGTTCCCGAGGTTTCATTATGACAACAGTTCAGTTAATTGTTTAGATCTTACACTATAGTGATCTCTCAGGCATTATTCATCAGCTTCTCCGCATGCGTATACTGCGGCTCGACATATTCTTAGTCATCCCCGCGGTACACGACATTCGTGTTCACAGTGACTGGTTCCGGACAAAACAGGAACAAGTCGACGACAAAGGCAGTCGAGCTATAGACAGATCGCGATGAATACATTGTCACGCACCTATACTTAGCATCAGTACATCCAGAAGTGCGCTGTAATGCAGTATAAGCCCTCCGAGTGCACGCCACCGTGGTTTTACGCATGGTGCTTGTACGCACGCCACGGAAATCGTTGCGAAAATTGTGTGTATTGTGGAGGGATAGTCAGTAAGGCATTGCTTGGTTGGATGACCTTCGGCCGTTTGCGCCACAGAAAGAATTCCAGAAACACAGCTGATTTCGAACGGGAGGTTCAACTGTCGTGACTTCTCTGGCTACTTTCACAGGTAGCTCTTTACGTCAGGATGAGTTATGGGAGGGTCACTCATAAAATCCTGTTGCAGGGTATAGTGACCGCATTTGAGAATCACTTTCTGCTTGTTTTGAGACTTCTTGAAGACTGCTCTTCTACTTATTTTTTCTCCAAATCTCCTTTGCCAGTTCCATTTTAGGAACATTTAAACACCAAGAACCATCTTCGAAAAAGAAATATATATTCATCCAAACTTTCAACGATTTCGACTATCGCATCGCTTCATTCTGCTTCCGATATAAGTGCATGTCTTAAATATGTCCTATCAACGCTTCAAATCTAACCAAAAAATATCCTGACATCAGGTACGTGCTAAACGCGATGATTACTTCTCCAACCTTCCTTTTAAGAATGAAAGCGACTATAAAAACAACAACAACAACAACAACTTTATTTTGAGATGATAAATGGGGAGTTTCATCACCAGTGGCGATGCTCTACCCCATTGCTGGTGGCGGCTATAGATACAACTCTTGACTAAGAGCTTGTTTGTCTGGAACTGTACGCTCCGTATAATTGCATGAACCATCAAACTTTTAGGCTTCCATATATGCGCTTAAGAGCAGTACGCGTGTAGCACCGTTTGATGTTCGATAATGCGACATGCTTCTTCTGTCTCACGTCTCTCACATTACTTTGTTGTCCTCCTGGCCCCCACGCGGTTTCGAGAACGTTGTCTCTTATTCCCCCGTAGCCAGTTGCGCTGCGAGCAAACTATAGAATCCCCACGAAGAGCATGCATATCCACGTCTCGTGACGCCCTCTCACCTGAGAAGACCGCCCATATGAAGAGAGAAGTAGAGCGGCGACGATTATGCTCCAAAATTACGCAACTCTAATTATGACGTGTGGTAAAAGAGCGTCGGAAATCCCTATACGCGCGGCGCGACGTTGCGCATGGGCACCTTCGCAGATGTAGCAAAAGAGAATGCAGTCCCGTTGAAGGAAAACCAGGCATAAATCTGCGGACGACAATTCACCTACTATACGGGAAGTACACAGCATGTTGACTACAGAAGGTGGACGTACGTCATCCTGCGTGGCGACGAATTTCGACGCCGTACCTTTCTTTACTCGTTTGCATGGGCGTGGCTGCTGGGAATCGAAAGAAGCAAAACTAACTATATGGTGGCGGTACTGAAGAAAAACGTGGAGGTGTAGGTCCCACTTAGCGTGTGACCAGTTACCGTTACAATGCGGTATCGCACGAAAGTGCCGTTCCTATATGTGTTATCAGAGAGGTTTAGCGTACCGCACGCTATCACGTCTGCGTACGTAAGGGATAGCGTGGTGGTTCTCCGAACTATGCGAAGCTCTCTTGCGCGTGCGCTGAACCACCAGCGATATAGCGTACGATGCTCTAAACCTCGCTATCATCACTGTTTTACCTAGCGGCGTATCCTGTGATTGGGAAACAGTGGGTCGTTGGCAAAACAAACGCACGTTGCCGTTGTCGTCCCGTAACGTTGTTTTCGTGTTTCCTGAGATGGAGGTGAGGGTAGTGCAAGAGATAAACTGATGTTCTGAGGCTGGAACAACATATGACGCACCCCGAAAGTCGCTGGAGAGGCGTGTTAGCTTAGCTCAATCGGTAGAGCCCTGGACCGGCAATCCAGAAGATGTGGGTTCGATCCCTACAGCTGGCTAACCTTTTCAGTGACTTTCATCTTTCATCGGTGAGGGTAGTGTCTGCCTCGTACAATAAGTTTTCCTTCTCCTCTCCTTCGCGCAATGGCATCCATCATCGGAAACAACCATTAAAAAAAAAAAAAAAACGCATGTGATCGGCTGCTGCCAACGCACGTGGGTTTCTTTCGCCAACGACGGGTCACGACATCCGGCGTTGTGACGTAGATTGTTTGCAAACAGCCAGTAGTCTATTGGCTAGTTTTCCAGTAGCGGAGTAGTAGCAATACCGCTGCATTTTATATTGCTAGCGGAAAAAGTACATATTTTGGTAGAAGTTCGGGTAACGTCGGTTTCTTACCCCCCCCCCCCATAGCTGGTTTTTTCTACCATAGAATGAAATACGTGGAATACAGCGGAGGGGGGGGGGGAGCGAGACACCGTCAGAATAGCTTTTCTTCCCATTTATTGCCATTCAGGAAGACGTGTCTGGCGATCCTCCAAGATTTCAGCTACTCTCCGAAGTTAAGCACCACTGAATGGAATTAAAAATGATGCAATTTTCTTTGAGTATCTCCGAGAAGCTATCCAGTTTGATGACAATACAGAGTTAAGCCCCACTGAATGAAACGAAGAAAGCCGTAATTTTCTTCTAGCATCTCAGCATCGTCTCCTCCTCCTTTTTTTTTCTTTTATTTTTTTTTTTTTTTTTTTTTGCGCATCCGTGTACTTTTTAACGTTTTCCGAAGCGCATAGCACGGAGCACTATGTCATAGTGAGTAATCTGAACAATATGAATCCAGTTTCTCTTATTTTTTCCTTACAAACAAATAAACATGAACAACGAGGTTCGTTTTCAGTCACACAAGCAGATGCAAAGTCACTCTTTGCGCCTTGAGTTGTTTAGTCTAATTGTATTTTTCGCAGCAGGTAAACACCGTGTTGTGTAGTGCGGAATTGGAACACACCGAGAGATATTGGAAACACAACGAAACGTCCCACAGTCATTTCACGAGCGTTGCCCTCGTTGAGAATTGCCTTTAGTTCTTCTCGACATGAGATCTCGAAGTGCCGCATCTATCGGCTGCCGTATGATCGGCGTTTGTTACACCCCATCTGAGAGCAATGTGTTACGTACGGTTGTCCCACGGTCCAGAAAAAACAACAACAAAGGATAGAAGTGAATCTGTAAATCAATATCTGATGCCATATATTTACCAGAGATATACAATAGATGAAGAAAAATAAAACGTTTCGATGGCAGCAAATTTTCGGCCAAGCTCGGTTCTGCGTCAAGTCAATGCGAGATGCGGCAGAAGGAAACGGTGATTGATTGATTCGTAAAAGAAGAAAAACAGGAGTTGTTAGTCCCAACCTACTCGGCACTGGCTCCCCCAGGATGCGTTATCTAGGGCTCAATATATGTAAAACAAATGAAGGGACGGCGACGGTGAAAACGGTGACTTATACTTCTTGCTGTTGTGGCATATAACTTTGCGTTGTAACCATACCACCGTTATCAGCAGCGGCATGGAAAAGGAAAAGTGAAAGGGCATTGCCATATGGCCTCCTCGCATCGCTTGTTTCGGAGACCTGAGCGTGCCCGACAATCTGCAAACCTTGAAATGACGGTTTTCGCAACTTTTTTTTTTACGCAATTACTGTTTTTACACAATTTTTTGTTGACGTATCACTATTTTTGTAGTGCATGTACATAATTTGAGTAAATTAAGTACATTCTCTAATCGAGTAATCGTGTAAATTCGACATGCGCTTTCTGTCTCTGGCAAAAAATTAAAGGACCAGATCCTTGGCTTGACAAAGGAAAAGGACAAGGACAACTCGATCTTGGTTTGGCAAAGTCCAGAGTTCAATTCAGAAAATCCAATTTCCCGCGATTTAAAAATTGCTAAAAGTGCTCGGAAGTCACGGTGAAAGCTCCCCCGATATTGTTAGCGTTTGACCCAATGATTTTCAGATAAGTAGGCATTTTAATACGACTTGTTTAAGACCCCTTTAGGTAAGACACCCTGTATATTGTACCTTTCATACGTAAAATGCTTGCATCATGAGGAAGTGCTTCTTTTTTTTTTTTTTCCAAAGCTAATTGATATATAAAATGCAAAATGGGGACTAGAAGGGACCAGGAGCAAATTTCTCATTCTCATACTTGAATACCGCATGTACGCCACTTCTGTCGACACGGGCCCACCAAGACAACTGCGTACTCCCAATTTAAACAATGCTATTTATGCACAACAGCACGAGACACGAGATCAAAAAGGAAAAAGACTAACAAACCAACTTCCTCTGATGCGAGTTGAAACAGCGGCGGCAAGAAATATCATAATCGACGTTTAGCGAGAAGCTTAATCCTGCAGCGCGTAGCTCACGTTGGAAATAACGTAAAAGTGACTTCACTACACCCTTGTATGGAATGTACGCGTGCTTCCGAGACGAGAGAAATGCGTACGAAATGACAAGACCCCGTCAGACCAAGCTGGACAAATATCACACACACAGACGACTTCGCAGCACCAAAATATGTCTTTCTGAGTTTAGGGATGGCAGCGATGGACGCTCTAGACCGCATTGCAAAGCAATTGCAAGAATGCGCACACGGGGGAGCAGGACGTGCTACATAAATACAGTCGCAAGAGGGTCAAGCCTAAAACCTGAAAAGCGGTCCTTCCACCTCGTCTGCTCATAACGCACGGAGGTCGTGAGCCGCTGCAGCTGCTCCCACCGAACGACCCACCTTGCCGGTTCACCGCCCCTTGGACACTCACTGGCGTCTCCTTTATACACTCTTCGAGCGTCCTCTTCATGCGCCCATTGTCATGAACGTCTCTTCTTACGCCGCACAACCGTGGTAAGTGGTCTTGAATAGTATCAGACATTTATAAGCGATGGTATATATGCCATGAACTCAGCGCTGAGACGAGGCCATGACGAGGCTAAGCAAACGCGAAGTTCTGCGTACGAGTGTGCACATAACCTTGTTATTATTAGTGTGTATTCGACATAAATTTTGAACAACCTTAGAGCTGCGGTATATTGAAAGTGAATATCTGTATTCAGATTCTGACACATGATAACATAATGATGATGATTATGGAAGCTCTCCGACCAAATCGGAGGTTTGGTTTGGTCCAGTCAATCAGGTCCAAACACTAGTGATTTAGTTTCTCTGTTGCGTATTGTTTTGTAGTTGCATCCACATATATACCACTCACCTCATCATCATCCAATGTATGTGTGTGTGTGTGAACGTCCAGTCCATTGAGTGATAGTCCAGTGGGTGCGCACGTGTGTAGTATTTTTTCCCCAAAAACGTTTTTGAACAAGTACAATACCAACTAAGGACGAAAAACCGTGTAAGAGGGTTATCGAGGTTGACGTACAGAAAATCAAAGTTTTGTGCTTTGTTACGCGTGTTGAAAATCTATTTCGCCCATTTTACGAGTTTCAGCGATACCCTGTAGATTATATTAACATTCTGTCCAGGAAATATTAGTATCGTGTACCACCTACCCTACGAAAAATCGTAAGGTGTCTAATATTGTCAACTGACGCAGGTCCTTCATTCTTATTTAGTTGGTGGTCATCCCTGCTTGCCTTGGTTACCCTGACTCTGAGTGCTGTTCCGCAAGAACCTTCTAAGTTATCCACGAGGCATTCAAACTACACCTTAGACATCAACAGGATTCGTAACCTGACGTGGGAACGTTATCTTCTGCTGCTATCTACTCCACAAGTTCCTGAGCGGTACCTTTCCGAAACTGCTCATACAGTAAGTATAAACGACAAGTCATTGTGACCGTTAGTAATCGCGCACACGCATGGGCCATTCCGCTCTGCTTCCGACCCAAAACCCTAGCATGGTTGTTTAAATGGATGCTGGCCATGTTGTAATCGTTTAAGGGAGAGGCGGGCTTAATTACGATAGTGGCTGCTGGTAGTGCTATACTGTCAATTACTGGATAGGGGAAATTACATGTACGGTATTATCATAACAACTACGGTCGTTCCTGTGTAGCCCGTAGTCCTCCCAGAGAGAACGCTATCTCCTGCGAACGTCCGAAACAGATCCCAACGTCCATATCCCGAAATGGATGTCGGGTGGACATCTCTGGTGGTACATGAATGGACGTTCCTAGCCGTACCACCGCAGGGTGTACCGTAACGGCCGTTTGAAGAATTGCACAAATAGTGTCCCTGATGCGATGCTACATGCAGCATACATCGCAGGAGAGAGAGAAACATAGTAAGGTGTGTCGGCGGCGTGAGTTCAACTTTCGATAAACCAACTGAATGCCTCAAACAAAAAGCAGTAAGAAACTCAGACGTTGTCGTCACAGTGAGTTACTACACCAACCAGTTCTTCAGTCCAGTGTCATTGGTATACGCAATCGCTTTAAACTTAAACACCTCACCGTTTAGTTTGACTCGCAGGCAAACAGGACTTTGCAGGAATTTGTGGAAGCTGAAGAGACAAGCAATATATAGTATCTGTTTTCACTTTGGAAAAAAAGTTGTAAGTGGAAGAAGTGCACAGTAGTTTTAAAACCTAGTAAGAGTGCCTCGTAAGAATCCGTCCACTTACGCAGTCGCTCGACAGAACAGTATCGATAATATTGAGAAAATACAGGGCCCTGAGCACGTACACAAGTCCGTGCAACATCCGGGCATCTCCGTGTAACTTCCTGTGACGACAAACGACGGATATTTGTGGGAAGTCCAAACCGTGGCCTCTCGGAGATGTGGGGGAGGTCCGTCGGAAATGTCTCCCAGGGAGATTCGGAGTTCCGGGAAAGGATATCCTCAGGAACATCGCGGGAAGTTTTGTTCCGTTTGGGCTGCTGCATGGTCTGCTCGACGTTATGCATGCGGAACCCTCTTCTTAGTGGCAAACGTTACCGCGGCTTCAGTAACGGCTTTTTTCTTTTTCTTTATTCACATCACATCACATCACAGCTTCAGTAACGTTTTGGTACAAGTTACAGAAACTACACCTGAAGTTCTACAATTGAGTTATTGTACGAAACACGACATGTGGCTGTCACTTAGTGTCTGATGAAATGCAGTTCACGGCAGAAAGCTTGTACGATAATAAACACAACAGTTGCAATGTTTTTACCTCGTTATTACAAAAGCTAGGTAAGATTCTCGAAACTACGCCTGAAGTTACGAGAATCTTACTTAGCTTTTGTAATAACGAGATAAAAGCATTGAAACTGCTGTGTTTATTATCGTACAAGATTTCTGCCGTGGATTGCATCTCATCAGACACTAAATGACATGTCGTGTTTCGTACAACAACTCAATTGTAGAAAATAGTGATTTTTCACAAACCAGGGACCACAGGTGACTTTTTCCGCTGGGATTGTTTCAATACGTTGGTTTTACAGCTTCTTTGCTCGTACATCCTCTTGCACTGACTCCTCCTCTTGCTATGACAGTATCTCAAAGTTATACCCAAATCTACTGTTTCCCTCAATGTGAACCCCCGCCAGGTATTTTCAGTATTTCAGAAATGGGGCGAAGCTGTCCGCAAGTACACCGTGAGGAACTGTGGCTCCCACCATGATCCAGTTCGATACGACCAACTTCTTATTCGACCTGATCCACTGGCCTTCCCTGGTAATGTCTACGTGGATTCTGCTATTGAAGTCCTCAGGGACATTGAAGCACCAATCAGAGTAAGTGTGCTTATCATTCTGAGGGCTGCTCCCAAGAGCCATCTTTAAAGAAAACCGCAAAGTCGCGTTCACAGTTCTAAACATCGCGCTATCTGCTATCAGCGCCACACCAAATACAAGAGAGTTTTTCAGAACATCACCATTTAAGTGTTGAGTGCACCAACTTTCTACCATAAGGGATATCTGATATCCCTTAAAGTATAAAGATGGCGGGCTCTAGATAAAATTACGCCTTAGGCTAACACTATTAACGCAATTTCATCTGTTTCGTTTTCCAATGATGATGTAGAATACAACTGTATGTTCGCGAGGGTGGCAGTCAATCTGGTGCATCCGGTATTCCGCTGTTAACCCAACAGTGTATTCTATTAAGTTTACTGCTGACGTATTCCCTCAGATGAAATGTTCGCACAAGCCTGATTCGGTTCATTGGCTGTAGCATCTAGCAACCACATAATAAGTCGGTGCTTACGATTAGCTGCACATTGCTGTAATTGATAATTACAGGCTTTACGTCGCGAGACAACTGTGCAGCTGGCAACTCTGGCGAATTGCGCTGGTCACTGTAGTGCAGAAAAATATGGAAAGCAGAAGTCAGGAGAAGCCAGCAAGAACCAGAACAGGTCAGGCTGCGAGCTGGACGGAAAGACTTCTGATTAGAGGATTGAGGGAGCAGTTGCTGTGTGAGCATTTCGTGTGCCCAGTGTTGTCTGAATTTTCGTATACTACGGGCTATGGGGAGTTGTGGAGGACTGGTACCGCGTTTTCCCTCTATCAGTGCGCATCCCCAGCACGCGGGTATCGGAGGAGGAAGGGAGGAGAGAGGTC
The DNA here is from genome assembly GCF_037126465.1 of Ornithodoros turicata. Classification (NCBI taxonomy): domain Eukaryota; kingdom Metazoa; phylum Arthropoda; class Arachnida; order Ixodida; family Argasidae; genus Ornithodoros; species Ornithodoros turicata. The sequence goes on from NC_088205.1 coordinate 68,628,509, forward strand.
ATCTCCGAGGCATCCACATCCATCAGATGATTTTCCAACTTGGCGGTTCTAATGCTTACGTATTGAAAGTTACCCTGGTCCAATTCAACGTGCGTCGCGTTCATTCGTCGTTCCATTCGCTCATCGTCCGTTGTGTTTGAGAAAATTTATTCAACGACTCAGACTATATAGAGCACACTAATACACTATTTAGAATTTGTTACAATGCATGTTCGTTTCTACACTCTACAACGGCAAGCCGATCTCGTCACCACCACAGAGGGAAACTCGCCGCCTTGGCTGAGGCAACACCTTCCAGATAACACAGTGAAGGCCTCAACACGCTTTCATCCACGTCGCGCAACTGGCCCGGCTGCCATACACACTCAATAAGTGAGCTTTTCTCTTCTTTCGGTGACGTCACGTCTATCTGTCGCCAACAGCGACAGTAGGGTCAGCTGCGTGACATCAATTGAAATAGCACAGAGGCCTCCTCTGTTATGTAGAAGGTGCTGCATGAGCAGGCATACGTGACTCCTTTCTTTTTTATTGTCGTTATTGAACATCATTCCACACCCCCCGGCAACCACACCACCCCCAACTCTACGCCCAAACTATACCGGCACATATCACTGCGTTGCACAAAAAAGAAAAAAAGAAACAAAAGACAAAAGAATCAAGAAAAAGAAACCATAAAAAGAAGTACAAGACGACGACTCCCCTTTATCTCTTGATATGTTGCATGATATGGAAAACTCATGGTCTTCCTGAAATCCACAAGTATTAGCAGGCAACTACAACATGCTACAATAATAAAACTAGATCAAGTTGGTATCAATACTTGACCGAAACTGATGTACAGTCGCGAGGTGGCCATGATTTGTCGTTGTTCGAATAACAATGACCAAATGGTATTTCATCTGACCATTCATCTTATCCACTATTGATTCTCTCCAACTGTCCATTGCTTGCGCGTTGCAGGTCGAGATAACGATGAAAAAGAAAGTGGTGTTATGGATCTCAGTTCCCTGCGTCAATGATTTTGGATCTTGCGATTATGACAACATATGTTCCGTAGAAGACTGCCCTCTGTTCTACGCTTTCCTCGGTCTGCCTTGCGGATGTCCCATCAAAAAAGTAAGCCTTGCTAACGCTGCTTTTGTTTTCCTTTAGCATGTACACATATTTGTACTGGAGAACCATATAGAAGCCTCAACGTTGGCTTATTGAAAAGTTTTTGTCTCATTCTTTCGCAAGTATTTGAGGAAGGAAAGCAGTGCCCATGTGACCGCCTTAATAGCGGGCTATGGACCACTAACAGTGAAACCTTGTTTGGTGAAAAATTTTCTGACAGCATACTTACCACTTGGGTTATTCCTCTAGTGGGTTCATCCGACGTAAAGTGGGTTCACCTTCCTTGAGATTTTTTATCCACATAATAAGTAAAAATCAAAACCTGGGGTCAGTTCCGCTGATATTTCTTATTCCTTTTGCACCTAAGTGTGACACTGCATCACATGCGTCGAAACAATGTCAACACTTCTGTGCTTCGTGTTTCCGGCTACCTTACAGCTCCGATACGTGAGGTACATGGGCATCCTTTCCAAAAACTCCCGAATGTGTCACTACTGTATTACCATACTAGCCTGGCACTTCTGTCGCAACCAGTAGCCCTGGACTTTCTTCCCTGTATCTAATATAATGTTTGCTGAAGTATCATCCTTCCTTCGGGCCTTATCGTCCGCCGCAGCCTTGACAATAGAAGGGGCACGTGCACTTAGGCCCGTTTCACACGAACGTTTTTCTCGTCCCTGTCTTTAACGGAGGCAAAACGGACCCATTGGAACATACGAGGCTCGATTGCCCTTCACTTCTATTGCTGAAGCAAACGGAAGACAAAAACGGACGTGTGAAAGAGATCTAAATGAGTTGTCCGATGAAATTTTGAGGCTACTAAGAAAAATCCTTACCACCCATAGGAATCGGTATTCAATCATATTGCTCCGTGTCCGTTCATTCCAGCTGACTTCAACATAAAAATCACGTCTTTCTTTGCAGGGCAACTATACCGTGGTGAACAAGGAGTTCGTTGTTCAGCCTCTGTCCTTGCCTGTCTGGCTGACATCGGGGGATTATCAGGTCACTGTCAAGGGAAAACAGCCCAGCGAGCAGCTCTTCTGCGTTCATTTCACGCTGTCCGTCAAATGAAGAGGTTTTGAAGTATTCAGCTCCCAGACCTCTCCAGGTGATATCGGCATTATCCATGCAGGACTTTCAGCCAATCAGTGGACAAAAAAATGTACGGATACATGATGCATGTCTTCGTCATGAGAATGAAATTTAGAAGCGAAGAAGAAACGTAGAAGGAGTTCACAATTATTTGGAATAACGTCATGTTTGAACATGGCACTGCTTCAATCCGCATAGGAAATTTGAACACGTGGTATGCGTAAAGAAAATACAAACCTTACGCGTTTCCATTGCATGTTCCTCGATGAAGGCTACTTTCGTGCAATAAAACCAACAGCAACGCGTCGTTTGACTTCTTATTTATTTATTTTTTTCGTGCGTCTCAACTGACAACCTTTCGCACATCTGCACCGCATCAGACAAGATAAAGTTCGTAGTTAAGTGTCAAGGTTTTGCCTCGGTAAAATGTAAAATTTCCTTGTGCCTTACTCAGACGTGCTTCCTTCCCGTCTGCAACAAATGGACTTTCACCTTAAAACCTGGGAAAGAGTAAGTTAGCGGATGTCCACCACGTGGACCTACGCCCCGGATAACATCAAGGGTGATTGCAGTAGCGGAACACAAGGGCAAAAGCAGCAACGTTGTATATTTCATTAAACTAAAGTGTCTAGTTGAATGTGAAACTGCGGAAACCCCCTATCTATATTGGGAATCACACACACCATTGGTCAGTTTTTATACGCAGCTTACGCGACAGTACAGTAACGGTTCATTGAAACAAACCCCACGAAGGTCACTGACGGCTAAGTTGTCCGGCTGCTGGCGTTCGCATGAGAGCTTCGATGGGGATTTCCCTCTTACGGGAAGTCCGAACGTGGCCGGCGAACAATTCGCGTCTCACGCTTTCCACACGTTTTTGCGTCCACGTGGTGGAGTTATATACGTTCGTCTTGCACCCATAAACACAGTGCTGAACACCAGCTCAATGCGGTTTGTGCTGGTTTGGCAGCTTTGTGCTGCTTACTTGGACAGCAACACGCTTTCCCTGTGATAGCGATCAGTGCAGTGTATTAAAAGGGAGTCTGGCCATTAATGGGACCTGCCTATACCTGAGGCTCCACCCACTTTATGAGGTATCTAGCCAATCACAGGTCGAAATACAGTTGTCTATTATTACATCTATCGAGTAATTATACCTCACCCTTATTTACTGTGTGCGACCATTTTGGAGAAAATTTATGGATCTGGATTGAAACGGATATCACTGGTGGCATACCAAAACGACGGATTTTGTGCCCACTTCTATCAACGCCATCTGCACGGAGAGAGTCATGTTGGGAAGACTCAGATTTGCAGAAATGGTTGCTGGCAGAAGTGATTGGCCAGGCGAGCGGTAGAACCACTTCTTCGTAGCAGACGGCTGCCTGTATCAACTTTTAAATCAAGTAACGTAAGTAGATTGAATCAAAAATACGCAAAGATGTATTTATGAATAAAATTCGACGATATAATGCAAGATCTTACGTATCCGGTGCGTCCTGTTTTGCTATATTGGTGGGATCGCGGTCTCAGCCAGGCTTAACGTTAGCGATGAAACGTATCATTTCTGCGTAAATAACGAACGCGGAGCGAAAAAAAATTGAATCTAATTTTGAAGAAGCGTACATGAGGATATATACTCACAGTACGAAAATAAAGTAGCCTGTGAAAATTTTTTGCCACGAAATCTCCGCTTCGCCTTCCAAACACCATCCTCCATGTTGGAGAAATGTTGGTGTCATGGCGGCCCCCATGGAAAACGGCAACCAATGAAATGCGCTCAAGGAAATTTCGATACCGTCCTGAAAGTGATTTCCATCGCGTAGCGCAGAGGACACGCCAGGCTCTCACTGGCTTCATAGCTAAGGACGTCACACAACCGGACGCCCCCAGGTCTCTGCCTGTGCCACCTTCGCACGTCTTCTGGACCTCCAGGACCGAAGAGAGCAAGTTCTCCCTCAAGTCCTTCGAGCCCATTTTTATGCTGCGAGTGATAGATGCGAAGTTTTCTACCTCTGCCACAGCATACACCGCTGGCGCATCTCGAAATGGCAAGTCCGCGTCGGCATTCGTCATTCCATCCAAAGGCGTAGTGGAAGGACGTCGCCTTTCGCATCAAACCTCATCCACAGCTGCAGAGCTCTATGCTATACTTTTCTTTCTTCAGCACATCGTTCACTTTAACCTACGGGATTGGGTCGTATTCACTGACTCGACATCTGCGCTGCAAGCAATAGAAAATTCTGGCATCCGAGGCTCATCCGCACGGTCATGGATGTGTTAATGGCTTACAAACTTGTCTACGAAGCAGGGCACCGGCTGGTTCTCCAGTGGGTTCCAGCCCATTGCGGTGTCGAAGGGAATGAACAGGCCGACAGCGCCGCAGAAGCAGCTCTCTCGTCTCGGAGACGGACGCGTATTGCGCTGCTGAGAGGAGATCGCCGGTCCGTACTTCGACGCGTCGTGATTCCTCTGGCTACCCGCCAGTGGACCGCTGACATTCTCCCTACAGCCATGCTGAGCAGAGTTGATCCAGAGCTCGCTTTCTGCATGCCTCACCATACCTCTCGTCAAGATGCCGCATTAGTTCGTCGAATGCGCCTCGATGTGGCTTTTACAGCGCAGTGGCGTTACCGCATGAGGCAAGTTGACTCTCCCCGCTGCAGTCACAGCGGTGCTATAGAAGATCTAGAGCACATTCTTCTCCATTGCCCGCACTACCAACCTTCCCTAACCGTACTCTCCGGATCCCTTAACGAGCTAGACTCCCGCCCCTCTCTCGCACAAAATTACTTGGTCCCTGGCCACATCCAGCTCACCAACGCTCTGCCTCAAAGCTCTCTCCACCTTTCTGGATGCCATAGGACTTCGATCCTTATTGTGAAGGGGCTCATTATTTCATTCCCCGCATCACCACCAGCAATGGGGCAGAGTATCGCCCCTGGCGATTAAACTCCCCATTCGTCATTCTATGATAAAGTTGTTGGTGTTCTAAACATGCCACACATGTGTTTCACCTCTAGTCTCCCAACGCTTTGTCAAATAATTATTTATGTCAAATAATAAACATTTTTGACAAATAAATCAATCAAATAAATATATGACATTTTTTATTATTTATTCGCGTCGAACGTGAACAAATTTTAACAATGTAGTGTTTGTATTTAACTGATCATTGTATAGGAGAAAGGATAGTTTTCGTTTATTTACTTTGTGCCTATGTTCAAGTGAATCTAAATTTGGTTCTTGCAACTTAAATGAAACCGAAGAAGTCATTCGAAACCTTTGGGGGAGCAAATCTTTGTACTGTCTTTTATTTTTTAAATGTCGTGCATGTGTATAGTGACCCTAGACGCAGATGCAATATGCCCCATGCAAGTCTTGAGACTTCAATGGGGCGTTGGAAGTTCATTTGAGCAATAGTGACTAGTTCATTTGCCATATCAAGACGCTACATACGTTCCATTTCCAGTTGACGTGTTACCGCTATAATCTAGGCATATCGTTTCTTTTCATTTATTGTTTGTTTCTCGCAATTTAAATCGTATCCTGGGGGAGAGAGAAATGTGGGATTCGAGCGGTCTGCCTGCCTAGACTGGCGGCACGTTGTTGGGACTGATGAAAGGGGATCCTGTTGGTCGAAAAACAGAAATAAATGCATAAAAAACGGAACTAAGATAACTTGTATCATTTTTAGTGGTTACTTATACTTTTGTAGCATATGAGAACCTCGTTACCGGCTCCGAACCGGTTTACAGCCTCTGAACCGGTTAACTGAAGCGGTATACTGAACTTCGGAGCTGAGCCGGAGCCGAACCTTTATGACAGAACCCGAAACAAACCGAAAAAAACGTTTCGGTTCGACGCTCTGCTCTGGATACCTTGCCCGAAAGACATGCACGAAATGAGCGTGGGGGTGGACGGGGGGTGGACTCGTTCTGGGTGGCGGGGGGGGATGCTTCCTTGCCCCCACACCTTTGGGCTCTCCTGCACGCCTGCCGTGCTGCCGTGGAGAGGCAAGGAAGAAAAGAACAATACTCTCGCAACCGCTCAAACTTTCGCGGGGAATGCGAAACATTCAGTGACGCTCCGTGGACGCCACCCCGTGAGCCTCATGTCAACCACTGCTATAATTGATAACTTGCCGCGCTTTTTAAATATGCGTAATAGCTCAGCCTGAATGAATATATATATCGCGGGAAGGCGTGTAAAGGCGGGTAACACAGAACAACATAGCTGAAAAACGCACACACAAGCAAAACATACCGTCGTATTTTGTGATAATCTCATATTTTGGTATCTTCCAGTACAACCATGTATGGCTTAACGGAAGAAGTGCAAGGGCGCAGGCGAGCTGGTGCATGATACTACGGAGGGAACCCAGAGACAGGGGAAAGAAAACACGAAACATCCTGTGTGTTTCGTGTTTTCTTTCCCCTGTCTCTGGGTTCCCTCCGTATTATGTATGGCTTCTTGTCCTTCAAGAAGCAGTGTGGAAAATCCAACTTTCATGGTGCACCGAGGTCTTTCCGTGAAGGGGAAGAAATGTTTAATCCTCGAGACTATCAATCCGGTGTTCCAACTCCACCCTAAATTGGCTTCCTTCGGGTGTGCGTGAGAAGGTTGCTGGCCCGGCGAAAAAAAAAAATCGTCATGGGACGAGCCGCCATAATAGCGTGAGCGTTAGCAGGAATCAGCTGTGTACCAACGATGTTATGTTTTGTTTGTATTGTTGCCTGGGTGAGGAAAAGGGAATACAACGCAAACGAAATGTGCGAATGTAAACGTGCCATGACTAGTTATGCGCTACTTATTAACTCTACTACTGTCGTCATCTCTGACGTCATTTATTTACAATCGTGGTAGTCCGCGCAACGGATGGATGGCGCTGCCCGTCTCTATCATGGCATCATTCTGAAGACACAGGGACCTATGGGAGTTGCGCTACCTGTTTAGATATACCTGCTGATATGCGTGCTGCTTTTATCAATAGACCTCTCCCTGTATCTAAACAAATGACGTTATAGTGTTCGACAGAGCCACCAATTTGGTAGGGTTGAACTATGCTCCAAGCAAGGTCGCGCCCGAAAGCCACTGTCTTGCGGGGATTACGATGGTCCCTGAAAGGGACGTGACCTTCGGTCCTACTTTTCTTTCAATAGGAGGCAGCGGACAAGTGTCCAGGCTGGGCACTTGTCGGAGAGTGGAATCGAACCCATTCGATTCGTTTCCATTCATTTCATTCATTCATTTTTCATTCATGTTTCATTTCATTCCCATTCCGATTTGTTTCGCTTTCAGTCTGTCTACCAACGTCATGATGACGTTTCTCGGGTCTATTATAGCAACGAAAGGGTAAGCTGGGCCGACCCTGAAAATATTGTCATGTTTTCTCGCAATGTGAACATTAGACTGAAGCTTGATGTCTCTCCTGGTGATATACCAGTCCTCTTGAATGCCTGTGGGACTCAGGTGCTTGTCCTCTGCAAGGATCGTCCTCGCTCTAAGCAGTTCGGGTATAACAGGATGGGGGGGGGGTATGTTTATTCAAGATAAAGGAAAGGAGGAAAGGTCAGACAGGCCAAGGCCGACTTGCTATTCCCAAAAGAGACAAAAAAGGAGCAGAAAAGGAAAAGAAAAAGTGGCAGGGGACGATGGGGTGGCTCAAAGGCTGCTGAGCAGCCCAGTGTCTTTCAGGTAGCGCAGGAGGGCTCGGGTGACTGCCCACTGTCTGGAGTGCCGGACAGGTCCCAGCAGCGTCGCCAGGGAAGTTCCCTGTGGCCTAGGGAAGTGAGACGTGTGGCGAGAACGGCTCGGGGACCAGCGTACCGCTTGCAGTGCAACAAAAGATGGCATATGTCGGCGACTGCAGCACAGCAGGGACACATCGCGGACGTCCGTCTATCCATCTTAGAGAGGAGCAGCGGAGTCAGGGCAACATCGAGGCGTAGGCGATGTAGGATCGACTCCTTCTGTCGCGACAGCCGCTGGGAGAGGGTGAGTTCCATCCTCGGGTCGATGGAGTGGAGGAACGTGTTTGCCGCTACAGCGTTTGAGCTAAACGCGAGGGCGCTGCGAGACGTCTGGCGGTGGATCTGTATCAGGCAGGCCGATGGAGTGAGAGGAATGGTGGTGGTCATAGTGGTGGCAGCTGCACCGTACGCGCCTCTCGCCGCAGCGTCAGCGCGGGTATTTCCCGGCAGGCTGATGTGACTGGGGACCCATTGAAGCCACACGCTGTGGCCGGAGGCGGTGAGATGGCTGTATGTCGTGAGGGCTAGAGAGCAGATGTCTGTCACGATCTTGGAGCAAGGAGAAGATAATATTTGCAGCGCCGCCTTGCTGTCCGTAAGCACAGTCCAGTTGTTTGGGGGCCTCGTTGATATAAGTAAGACTGTAGCGTTCCCTACTGTGTTGTTTGCTATTGCTATGGGCGCTCGTCAGGGCTCTGTCCTCGCTCGTGCGCCTCTGTCATCGCCCCACAACAGGATCTTGGCTTACAGTATGATGCTGATATGCGTGATCTCCCAGATGTCACTAGTGATTTGCCTGCGGTTGCAGCTGAAGAGGTAGTTGCTGCCTCGTCATGTAGTAAAAGCACTGATACTGTTGATCCGCCGGACCATGCTCGAACCGCTGCAGTAGTAGTGGGCGCCTCCTGTCGGGGCACGCAGGCCTCGCACTCCTTTCCTGCGAAAAGCACCCTTGGTGATCGTCTGTCAGCGCCCACGCATCCCCTCTGTCTTTCATTAGGAACCTGAAAAAGTGCTGGACTCCCCACGTGAAGTCCACGGTTTTCAATCATGGGCTGATGCAGTCGATGCTGTTACTGCCGAGGTGTCTGACCCAGAGAGTCGAACCGAATACGAACTCGAACCGAAAACAGTTATTAACCGTTTTTGACTGAACCGGAACTGAACCGAACCGAAACAGTCGACGCCATGCTGAACAGTTAAAAAAATACCGGTAAACGGTTCATACGAAACTAAGGGTGAAACTGTTGTGCCTGAACATAAGGACTACTTTTTCTTACTTTTTCTAATAGCGTCCTCGATAAACTGCACCGGTGCGCCCCGGTGCGACCTGGTGCGGCTCGCCATCCTCGGTAAACTGCACTGGTGCGCACTGAACGTTCTCGATTAAAGGAGTGCACCCGTTCAGTGCAGCACTGAGTTGCCCCGAACCCGCACCGAGAAAATCGGCCGGGCGCCAGAGTGCAATCCCAAGAAGCATCGCGATTGCCGGAAGCACGGAGGAAGGCGGAAGCGGCAAGTAGCCAGGTGTAGCCGGGCAAGTAGCAGCAGACAGTCATCGTCAGCATGGCATTCTATCGGTGCCGCTCGCCAGGTGCCTCTCGCTACGGGTCGCGCAGCCTACGAGCCACAACGAGCACATATCTCTAGGCAGCGCATGCTAGTATCCATCAGATCCACCAGTGCAGTGCAGTTTCATGTTTGATAATGCCTTCGCCCAGGGCACAGCCAGTGTAGAGCGCCACGCACCACTGTGGTTTCGGGGCAATTCCGGAGCAAGTTTATCGAAGACGCTATTAAATTATAGCGTCCTCCTCCAAGACTTCCTTACGGACCGAACTGTCGCTGTCCGTACGTCCCAAGGCCAAAGCCCTCAGCATCCTGTTCCCCAAGGAGTCCCCCAAGGAAGCATTCTCAGCCCGACACTCTTTAACGTGGTGATGGCCGGCCTACAATCAGTAATTCCTCGCAAAGTGTCGTTCTCCGTGTATGCAGATGACGTCGCCCTTTGGACAGTAGGAAAATCACGCCCGGCTCTCCAGCGCCGCCTGCAGCTCGCTTTAAACAATATCCATACGTACCTGACGCACCTCGGGATGGACCTTTCACCCGAAAAGTGTGTCGAGCTCCCTTTCACGCGTAAAGCTATGGCCAATTTCCCACTTTGGCTTGGCTCAAAGAAGCTAGAACCAGTACGCTTTCACCGCTTCCTTGGCGTGGTAATCGACTCGGACTTGCGCTGGGCTCGGCACATTAAACACCTTGAAACTAAAGTGCAGCGATGGCTCCCCGCAATCCAACATCTTTCTGGCCCAGGATGGGGCTGTGATCAGCGTTCCCTGCTCGCGGTTCACGCGGCATTGGTGAGGGCAACTGTGCTTTACAGCCTTCCTATTCTGCACAGGATATCCACAACTTCATTAAATACGCTTCGGTCCCTGTTTGCTCGAAGCCTTCGTCGATGCCTCGGAGTTCAAAGAATGGCTGAAACACGACAAGTACTGGCTGAAGCTGGTGAGCTCCCGCTTGAAGTTCTCCGTGAACGGGAAACGGCTCGGCACTACCTCCGTTTGCGTGCTCACATTCCCCGCCACCCGCTACTCAGGAAAATTCGATACCGCCCTGGAAGCGACTTCTATCGAGTAGCGCAGAGGACACGCCAGACTCTCACTGGCTTCATAACTAAGGACACTATACCGCCGGAAGCCCCTTGGTCTCTCCCGGTACCGCCCACTTTTGTACGCCTCCCAAACCTTCTGCAAAGAAGAGATCAGGTCCCCCCTCAAGTCCTCCGAGCCCATTTTCATGCTCTGGTAGACAAGAAGTTTTCTACGTTTACGGCTGCATATACTGATGGCGCATCCCGAAACAACAAGTCCGCCTCAGCCTTCGTCATTCCATCCGAAGGCGCTGTGCACGGAAGACGCCTTTCACATCCAACCTCCTCCACAGCTGCGGAACTCTATGCCATCCTTTTCTTTCTACAACACATCGCTGATTTTCCACCCCGGGAATGGGCAGTCTTTACAGACTCCAAATCTGCACTTCAAGCAATTGAAACTTCCGGCATACGAGGCCCATCCGCACCCCTAGTCACCGACGTGTTAATGGCTTACCACACTATCTACGCCGCAGGCCACAGGCTAGTTCTCCAGTGGGTTCCAGCTCATTGTGGTGTCGTGGGGAACGAGCAGGCCGACAGCGCCGCAGAAGCAGCACTCTCGTCTCGGAACCGGACCCGTATTGTTCTGCTCAGAGGAGACCGCCGTTCAATTCTGCGACGTCTAGTGACACCCCTGGCTTCCCGCCAACGGACAACCGACATTCTTCCCCCCTCTATGTTGAACAGAGTTGATCCCATGCTCGCTTTCCGCATGCCACGAAACACATCTCGTCAGGGTGCTGCATTAATCCACCGCATGCGCCTCGATGTGGCCTTTACAGCTCAATGGCGTTACCGCTTGAGACAAATTGATTCTCCCACCTGTTGCCACTGTGGTGCTCTTGAGGATCTGGAGCACATTCTTCTTCATTGCCCTCACTACGAACCTTCCCGAATCACACTCTCCGAGTCTCTTCGTCAGCTGGACTCTCGCCCTTTCTCCCTACCGAAATTGCTTGGTCCCTTGCCCAATCCAGCCCAGCAACGCTCTGCGCTCAAAGCTCTTCTGACATTTCTGGACACCATCGGACTTCGATCATTATTGTAAAGGGGCTCGTTATTTTATTCCCCCCATTCCACCAAGCACTGGGGTAGAGTATCGCCTGTTGCGATGAAACTCCCCACTCTCCAAGACCGAAAATAAAGTTGTTGTTGTTTTTCTTCGTTCCTTCGGTGAATCGCTCAGCAGGTTGCTTGCTTTTATTTAGAAAGGGCGTCCGTAGATCTGCACGTATAGATTTCGAAACTGTTGTTGAGGGGACCTCGGGTCAGTTCCTAATTGTTGATTTCTCTCTGGCTGGAATCAAGTCAAGGATGATAAACGTCTACTTTCCGTTCACGGTCCAGGGACGGTGGTCCCTTTTTCTGGA